>NC_142608.1:48716438-49438988 GCF_041222555.1 Hakea prostrata | reverse complement strand
AAGGATGTCGTCTACAAAGTGGAGAATAATTTAGTTACCCAATGTACTTGCTAACTGGGATTAGCTTTTATCTAGTTTATTCTTTAGAGCTACTTTTCCGCTGGATGTAAAAGTGGGATTTTTGCTTCACTTTACTTATCCGTTTTGATACTCGATTATATCTATTATTCCGATTCGTTTATGAATCATTCTTTCATTATTGGATCTATGATTTATCTTCCGCACTCTTGTTATGATTGTTCATGATTATGTTATTGTTTATGTGGGAGGTTGATCACTCGATACCCGATCTTCGGGGCCGTGGATCACACTCGGGTATGCCGATAGGGTACCGGCCGGGAGGGCGTGATGATTGGTATCGTGAGCCCAAGGTTCGAGGGAGATCCTAACCACAAAAGACAACAACTGAACATTCCCGAGTCATTGATCCGAAATGACTCTTCTACTCTTAGAAGTGAATAATAGAACACCGAATTAGAAACTTGACCTTTGAGGCATAACAGAACATTTCCGAATAACATACCATAATTATACTTGAACAAATGACACTAATGCAAGGAAAAGAAAAGTGCATAACATACAATAATTAAAGAGAAACAAAATGAACTTCATTAATTTCAAAAGTTTTTACAATGATTACATCCGAAATGCATAAATGGAAAATCCTAAAGTACAACTTCATCTAGGTGATCTACTCGATCTCTCGTATGCTCCGAACCCTCTCGCTAGCCGAGTCACCCGATGCTCTATCCCATCCCGTCGTGACTCCATCCTCTCGTACATCTGCTCCCCGTCCGACCTCCATCCTCTCTAGCATGGAAGTCATCGATCTCATCTGTGGCACCAAGATCCGAAGTCTCCGGAACCGCATGTGAAGGGCCGCCCGCCTCGAAGTGTGATGAAGGAAACTCGTGATGCAGTGCTCAGCCTCGCGCATATCTCAGATCATCTCCGGCCCGATCATCACTATCAGACCGATATCCTCTCCTCCATCCTCTCGATCCCCGATCCTCATCCTCTCGATTCATCATCATCCTCACCCTCGGGGACCAGGAGATCTCTCTAACCGATGTAGTCTCATCCGTCGAATGGTCCGAGTCCCAATGGGGTATCCCCGTGATCTAGTGTCCATCGGTGTATCCTCGAAACTCACCCCGAAATGCCCGAAGATCAAAGTCGAAGCCTCCCATAGCAAAGGTTCCGCATGCTAGGCCGCAGAACCAAGTCCAAAGATGACCCGCTGAATGATGTAGGAGAGATCGATCTCGAAGCCCATGTAGATGCGGTAGATGACCAAGGCCTCCATCACCGTGGACCCGATGGTGATGTCCGGCTTTCGGCATGATGTTTCGGCCGACTATGCGACCGATAATACGTGCGAGAACCCGTCATCCGTCCGCTAGTCCACGGTGTGTAGCATCGACGGCTATCCCATAGCGTAGAGCATATCTCGCGAAGCTCGTACGGCATCGATGGCTGTCCAGATCTGCTCCCGCAGGTATCCACACACACCGCCGTGGATAGTAAGGGACCCGCAAGATCTCAGCCGTGTCCGGGTAGAGAAGCGAATCCGAGTCCGGAGGACCCCGCTCCCGAGGACAAGTCCGAGTGGATGTCCCCGGCCTCGAGCCTCCTCTCGTGTAAGTAAGGTTGCCGAAGAACAACCTCACTAGCTCCGGTATACCGGCAAATCCTCGGTGAAGAGATGAGTCCACCGTAAAGTGTCGAACCTCTCGCCGGATCCTAAAGGCTCGGAGCTGGCGTAAATGAAGTAGACGCCCCATCTCGATGTTACAATAGCTGAAGTAGGCCTCGCATGCGGAAACCTCGGCCTCGAGGTGTGTCAAACATGTCCGGTCTCCTAACCTCCTCTCTAGGCTCGAAAGGAACCCGACCTCTCGCCCCTAAGAGCACCTACGATGCGACCTCGACCTCTACCTCCTCCTCGTCCTCCCCTCTCGCATGGTGTATCCGTGGAAGAGACAAGAGACATTTCCAATTAGTGCTATTTCAAGATTTGAGCCAAAAGGGTATTTTCGTAATTTTTCGGAAAATTTCAAATTTGGGGGAAATTTGATTTGAACATACTAGCATGTGCGCAATACTTGGAATTTCATGTCTATGAAGTTGTTTTGATGAAAATCGATCGAAAACTTGGATTAAAGCGAAAAATTCAGCAAGAAGGAAATTTGGGGGATTTTGCAATTTAGGTCAAAATTGGATTTTTGAAAAGTTGAAATTGGTTAAATCAAATTGTATGGACCTATCTACAATGTCATCTTGAGCATGTAGCATTTGATCTCGTGCTAAAATTTCAAGCGGTTTGAGAGAAAACGAAATTTTTCTAAAGATATCGATTTCGGTATAAAACTTTGCGAGATGAGCACCAAATGTGTTAAAACTTGTTGTCTATGCATGGCATTGTGTTTAAAACCTAGGGAATATGTTTCTAAGCATTCCTAAGCATGATTTCTAGCATTGGATACAAGTAAAGCATGGTTTTATTGAAATGCAAGCATGAGAAGATGAAAATGGAAGGAAGAATGAGAGATTTACCTTGTTTGTGAAGATGGTGTGTTGTGGTGTTGTTGTTGAAGCACTAAATCACCTCAAGAACACTTGTGGGAACTCTTGGAGATTTTCCCTAGAGCTCTCTCACCTTTGGAAGAAGTTAGAATGAGGTTGGAATGTGGAAATGAGGCTTATAATGCGAATTTTCGCATTCTGTCTTCATTGGTCGACCGATTGGTCGACCGGGTCACTCGACCAACCACTCGACCAATGGTCACAAGTTGACCTCATTTGCTGTTGAATTTTTGGAAAATGTGATTTTTGCCTTATGGAATATTGTTTGATGACTATATGGATATATTTGAGCATGATTTAAGTTTTCAAATCATTTGGACTTGTGGTTTATGTTGAATCTTCGAAATTCGGTATTTTGATGTTCTCGGTTTTTGTAATGGTTACTCCGAGAAGTGGGCGTGGTGAATCCAAAGGGTCATGGAGGTGGTGAAGTACCCAGTGGAGGTGGTGAAGTACCTCATGGAGGTGGTGAGATACCAAATGCTGATCGGGGTACTCATGAGATCCCCCGGTGCCCCGAATGTTGGAAGTTTCGTAGATATTGCCAATATTATGGGCAATATGATGCAAAGCAAAGAAGCAAGCTCGCTCAACCAGATGTTGGTGGGTTTCATGACTCGCATAATGAGACCCGGGCTGGTGCTAATGTGAATCCTCATGCCGCAGTCCCGAATGCGGGAGGTTTAGCCGGAACTCCTCATACTCGCCCGATGGAGAGTTTTCTCAAGATGCAAGTACCCACTTTTACCGGAGTTACCAAGGACCCCTTGTTTCCTAACAAGTGGCTTCGTGAGTTGGAGAAGGCTTTCCGACATCCGCAATGCTCGGAAGCTCGTAAGATTTTGTTTGCCGAGCGTGTTGCAACAAGAAGCCGATGCATGGTGGATTTCCACTCGTCCTGTTTTGGAAGGTTTGCATGCAGGAGTTGTAACTTGGGAGTTATTCAAAGAGGCTTTTTGTATGAACTACTTTCCCGAGGCGGTGAAGGATGCGAAGGAAGCCGAGTTTATGATTCTCGACTCAAGGAACTTTGTCCGTGTTGGAGTACCAACAGAAGTTCGAGGAGCTTCATTTCTTTGCTCCGCATTCTTTGAAGGAAGACCTCGCCAAAGCAAAGAAGTTCTTCAAAGGACGCGCGCCCGCCATTAAAGCTTACCTCACAATCCAGCCTATAGTGAGCTATGCTCAAGTGGTGCGTAACTCGAAGAAGTTGGAAGAAACAGAGAAGGAAAGTGCTCGTGTGCAAAAGCCTTGGCGCTCAAGGAATTCTGGTTTGGTGGATCGCAATGACCGTCGTTATGTGAGACCTACACCCTACCCCACTCCTACCTTTCGTGCTAAGAGTGTAGGTCGTAACACGGGTTTTCAAGCAGCCCGGCGGCTTTAAACAAAGATGGCGGAAACCGACCACCAGCAAATGCAAGTGCAAGTGCAAGTGCAAGTGCAAGGCCTTTTGTTCGGAAGCCCTCTCGTTGCAGCCACCCCCGTTGGATCCAAAGCAATCCCGTTTGCTTCTACCGCAAGCAAGCTGGTCATTTTGCTCGTGCTCGTCCGGGCGGCCCCGCCCAAAGCAGCCCGCCCCCTGGTGAAGAGTGCTCCCCGCTCCTCCCTCCGGTAGAGTTTTCAGTATTTCCAAGATCGAGCAGGATCCAAGCCATGATGTGATTACAGTGTACATTGTTAGTCGCTTCTATTTCCGCATTTGTCTTATTTGATACGGGTGCATCTCATTCGTTCATGTCATCTCGCATTCATCAAGAAGACTAACCTAATCCCCGAGAAGTTGTCTAGTTGTTTATTGATTAGTACACCTACTGGTCCCGTTGTGAAACTAGATAAGGGGTTATCTAAATGTCCCGTGTTGATTGGTGAGAAGAACTTGGAAGCCAATTTTGTGATTCTTGACATGAAGGACTTCGATGTTATTTTGGGAATCGATTGGTTGACAGCCCACAAAGCCGTGTTCCTTTGTTCCTCAAAGAAGATTCAGTTCCATATTTGTGGAAGTCCGGTCTTTGAATTTCCGAGGTGAAAAGAGAAGGGTTTGTAAGAAGGTGCTGTCTCGCACCGATGCAAGTCTATGCCCTAGTGGATGATGCTTCATCTCAAGGCAAGGGTATAGTGGAGAAAAGAGTCGATGAAGTCGTAGTTGTTCCTGCGACTTTGTTGATGTCTTCCCCGATGACCTATCAGGAGTGCCTCCGGACAGAGATGTCGAATTCTCTATTGATCTCGTCCCCGGTGCCGCACCGGTATCTAAAGCTCCGTATAGGATGGCTCCTACCGAGTTGAAAGAGTTGCAAAATCAGTTGAATGAGCTCATTGATAGAGGTTTCAGACAGCCTAGTGTGTCACCTTGGGGAGCTCCGGTCTTGTTCGTCAAGAAGAAAGACGGTAGTATGCGCTTGTGCATCGACTACCGTGAGTTGAATAAGTTGACTATCAAGAATAGATATCCGCTGCCCGTAATCGATGATCTCTTCGATCGCTTGAAGGGTGCAGTTGTGTTCTCGAAGATTGACTTAAGGTCCGGATATCACCAATTGAAAGTGAAGTCTAGTGATATCTTCAAGACAGCTTTCCGAACGCGGTATGGTCACTACGAGTTTAGAGTCATGCCCTTCGGATTGACCAATGCTCCCGCGGTGTTCATGGACCTCATGAACCGAGTATTTCATGATGTGCTTGATAAGTTTGTGATTGTTTTCATTGATGACATCTTGATCTATTCGAAGAGCGAAGAAGAGCATGCGAGTCATCTAAGTTTCACTTTGCAAAGGTTGCGGGAAAAGAAGTTGTTTGCTAAGTTTAGCAAGTGTGATTTCTGGCTTAAGAGAGTGGTTTTCCTTGGTCATGTAGTTTCAGCCGAAGGTATTCGTGTCGATCCCGAAAAAGTCCAAGTCGTGGGCTGATTGGGAGAGACCGAAGTCGGGAACGGAAATAAGAAGTTTTCTTGGATTGGCGGGTTACTACCGAAGGTTTATTGAGAACTTTTCTCGGTTGGCTGCTCCTATGACTAAGTTGACCAGGAAAGAAGAGAAGTTTGTTTGGTCCGACGCCCGTGAGAAGAATTTCCAAGAGTTGAAAGATAGATTGACAAGTGCCCCGGTTTTGACTATACCCGATAGTTCCGGTGGTATGACAGCTTTATACCGATGCGCCAAAGATTGGTTTGGGTTGTGTACTGATGCAACATGGCAAGGTCGTAGCCTATGCTTCTCGGCAATTGAAGGATTATGAGCGGAATTACCCCACTCACGATCTAGAACTTGCCGCCGTTGTCTTTGCTTTGAAGATTTGGAGACAATATCTTTACGGTGAGAAGATTGCCATTTTCACGGATCATAAGAGTTTAAAATATTTCTTTACCCAAAAGGAGTTGAACATGAGACAAAGGAGATGGTTGGAACTCGTCTCCGATTATGATTGTGATATTCAAGATCATCCCGGGAAAGCAAATGTTGTTGCCGATGCTCTTAGTAGGGAAGAACCGAAGAAGACTTTGGATTTGAATGCTTTGAGTTTACCATTGTGGTCTTCTATTGAGAGTTTTGATTTGGAAATCGTCCCCGAGAATTCTGATTTTATTCTTTTCGCCATGACGGCAAGATCTGGTCTTAGAGATAAGATTGTTGCTCACAGAAGTTCGATCAAGAGTTTTTGACCAAAGTTGAGAAGATTTCTTCGAATCCCGAGTCGGACCCCGACTTTGGTATATCCATGGATGGTGCTTTGATGTTTAGAGGAAGACCGTGTGTGCCTCGCAAACGAAGAAGTTAAGAAAGAAATATTGAAGGAAGCACACCACTACTTTTATCAGACACCCGGAAGCACCAAGATGTACAAGGACTTGAAGGAACATTTTTGGTGGATTGGTCTAAAGGCGGATGTTGATGATTTTGTTGCCAAGTGTGAGACTTGCCAACGTGTGAAAGCCGCTCGACAACCTCCATCCTGGATTACTTCAACCCCTTCCTATTCCTAGTTGGAAGTGGGAAGATATCTCCATGGACTTTGTGACTAGCTTGCCTCGGACAAGTAAAGGCAATGACACCGTGTGGGTGATTGTTGATAGGTTGACCAAATCAGCCCATTTCATTCCTATGAAGATCACTCATACTGGATAAGCTAGCCAGGCTTTATGTGGATAATGTGGTTCGTCCGCATGGTGTGCCATTGAGTATTGTTTCGGATCGTGATCCTAGGTTCACCTCAAGGTTTTGGAATAGTTTGCGTAAGGCCTTGGGAACCCAATTGAACTTGAGTACAGCTCATCATCCACAAGCCGATGGACAATCCGAGCGGACAATTCAGACATTGGAAGACATGCTCAGATCTTGTGTGGTGGATATGGGTGGTAATTGGGATGAACACCTAGCTTTGGTTGAGTTTGCCTATAACAACAGCTTATCAAGCAACAATAGGCATGGCTCCATTCAAGGCTTTGTATGGTAGTACTTGTAGGACACCTTTGTACTGGATCGAGACAGTGAAAGAAAAGTCTTAGGTCCCGAGATGATTGAAGCTACAAGTGCTATGGTAGATATGATAAGAGAAAGGATTAAATCCCCAATCGAGACAGAAATCTTATGCCGATAAGAGAAGGACCGATTTGGAATTTCAAGTTGGAGAGAAAGTCTTTCTGAAGGTCTCACCAATGAAGGGTGTGATGAGATTCAATGTTAAGGGAAAGCTTAGCCCTCGTTACATTGGACCTTTCGAGATTTTGGAAAAGGTTGGACCTGTTGCGTATCGATTAGCATTACCTCCGTCTCTTGCTGGTGTGCACAATGTGTTCCATATTTCGATGCTCCGAAAATACATAGAGAATCCGGAACACATTTTGCAGCAAGCACTGAAGGACTTAGTGCTGATTTGACCTATGATGAAGAACCGGCCGAAATCCTGGATAGGAAGGACAAGCAGCTGCGGAATCGCGCCATTCCTTTGGTGAAGATTCGGTGGAAGAACCATACCCCCCAAGAAGCTTCTTGGGAGAAGGAAGAAGACATGAAGGAGAAGTTTCCTTACCTCTTTGGAAGCACAGATACGCTTTCAATTTCGGGGACGAAATTTCTTTAAGGGGGGAGAATGTGAAACCCAGCCCTAACCTTGACCCGGAAACCTTGTTATTTGTAGGTCCGATGACCCGAAGTAAAGTAAGAAGTCAGCTTTGGGCCATCCCAAAGAGAGGACTTGGTGTCCGGCTTGGAATCCATGAAGGTTGATGATGAGGTTCTATTTATGGAAACAGAATCCCGATGAATATCTAATTAGTTGATGGACTTGGAGTGCTCTCTATCTTGGTTTGAAGGCATTTCTACCTACTAGGTAAGTCACTTGACTTGTGTGCAAAACCCCTTTAGGATTGGATTTGATCTGGACCATCAATTCCCTGTTTTGGCCTTGTTTGTCGAAGCATTGGTCGACCGATTGGTCGATCGGGGCCGTCGACCAATCCACTCGACCAATGGGTGCTGTCTTTGGCAATTAGGTTGATTCTTGCTCTATTTAAGTCTAACCTCGAGTCCACTTCGTATTTGCTGCCTCCAAACCCTCCGGAACGAACCAAAGACCTCTCGCAAGTCATCTCTCTTGCATCCTTGGAGTTTTCTTGGCGGATCTTCGTCGGAACTCTTCTTTTTGCATCAAAAGGTATGTCTACTCTCTCTTCTTCTCCTCCATCTTTGTTTTTCTTTCCTTTTTGAGTTGAGACAGTAGAAGAGATGCTGCATTCTCTCGTTGCAAACATCTCTGAACATGTTCTCATGATCATCCTAAGGATTTAAGGCTAGAACAATGATCTTAACCATGATCATTGCAAGCTTTTGAAGGATTCATGATCAAACCATGATTTAATCTCTGTTAATCTTCTAATCTGAATTCTCGATCTCTTTGGATCTTCTTTCATTGATCATGTTAGTGGTTAATGGTTGTGTTTTCTTTCCATGATCCATAATCCATAGAATTCTAGTTGTTCTCTTCTACCTTACTATGTGTTCTTCATGATGCATGATAGTTACATATATGGTAGGTTTTATTTCCTTATTTAGATTTATGCTTCTAAGCCTTATTCCATGAAGACCTATGTATGTTTTCATGTTTTCATTACCGAAAGCAATGATCCATCCTCCTATAGTTCTTGTCTTGTTTTCTATTTCAAAATTCATCAAGATCCATATTTGAGTTAATTATGGTAACTTTTTGTTTCCTAATTTGGATCTTGATACCTTGATTTGATTAGTGTTTTGAGGTCCCCTATATGCTAGAATACTACTGATGTAGTCTACCCCTTGATTAGTACCCTTTTGAACCACCAAATTCGGATTTCATATCTTAAAACTCTGATTTTATAAGTTATCGTCGCATTGGTCGACTGATTGGTCGATGGACCACTCGACCAATCCACTCGACCAATGAGTACAAGCAACTCCGAATTGGTCCGTTTCGGATGTTTTGATATATTTTCTGTTAGGGATCTTTCCTAATATGTTGTATATACTTGTTTAGGACCTTCTTCTCAAGTTTGCCAAGATCTTACTTGATTTCTTAGGATTCTTTGCGAGTTATAAAAGGTAAGGATGGTTATTTCCTTAATTACATAGATAGCATGAATCTAGTTTCTATATTTGAATATCATTAATATGTTTCCTAAATTAGATTCTTACAATGATATACTACTGTTGCATAACTTTGATTACAGTAGCATTACTTATTCATATTGAATTGATTCATGTATGATTTACTTACCAATGTTATACAAGTGATTGTAATTACTGATTTCTTTCCATATATGGAGTTACCATATATGTGATGATATGAATTGATGCATGTGTATGCTTACGTATGGTTTGGAAAGGAGAGGTGTCCTTTTGACACTTCTGTCCTTGGACTACTACGGGAATATTATGGGATATTTCCGGAGATGCCCTCTGGACACCTTCCTAAACTGTTGGATGACATATATAGGATTGTCTAGTAGTGTTTGGCTAGGATGTCCTGTTATGTCAGACCCTAATCGGAGGGGTATTGAGACCGAACGACCCGTGGTAGCAATGGGGATTCATGGGCGCTCAAGACCGGTAACCAACCCGTGAGAGGACGGGGAATCACATTGTGGGGGCCATTTATTGGTAGGGTTGCATATGGTTAGACTTGGGCTCACGGGCGCTTAAGACCGGTAACCAACCCGTGAGAGGACGTGAGAGCTTCCCGTTTACCATATGTGGATGATCAATAGGGTTGATGAGTCCGTAGTCCGAGTTGGTCGGTGCCATAGGATACGCCGACTCTAGTGTGAAGGATACCTGGAAAGGATCGTCGGGGACGAGGAATGGAAGTATCTGGATCGACTTGATGTAACTAAGTAGAAGACTTGCATTTGGCTAGGTTTTACCCCGACATGCGCCAAGACTTATACCAAATGGTTGTGAGAGAGTGTGTTGACTTAACCCCCTGCCAAGGTTTGTCCTGAGGGATGAAGGACCCATTACCAATCGGCTGCTCAAGACCGGTGAAATGATCCGTGAGAGAATCCAAGATATCTTTAATGGTTGAGGATGTGAGTGGACCTTCCTAAAGAAGTACGGTGCTATGACTTAAAGCATGTCTGCCAATAGAGACCAGCATACATAGAGTTAGATTCATTCATTCATTGATTGTCTCATATCATATTGCATTTATGTTTGTTCCGGAATCCCGCCATTTATGTTATTATGGATTTTAATCGCCTTTACTGAGTTTCTTTGAAACTCATTCCTTTATTGTACAATGTTGTTAGACTATCCTGCAGGTACTGAGTACTATGACGGTTCCTATGAGGAAGCGCAAGGCGAAGAGACATATCTCCAGGAAGGTGATTGCGGTTACCACAATTACTCTGAAGATCCCACGGGTGGTTATGCTCCGTACGATGCTTAGTCCGACCATTGAGTGGAAGCGTCCTTGTGCTATTTATGAGATCTATACATACAAGGATGTCGTCTACAAAGTGGAGAATAATTTAGTTACCCAATGTACTTGCTACTGGGATTAGCTTTTATCTAGTTTATTCTTTAGAGCTACTTTTCCGCTGGATGTAAAGTGGGATTTTTGCTTCACTTTACTTATCTGTTTGATACTCTGATTATGTCTATTATTCCGATTCGTTTATGAATCATTCTTTCATTATTGGATCTATGATTTATCTTCCACACTCATGTTATGATTGTTCATGATTATGTTATTGTTTATGTGGGAGGTTGATCACTCGATACCTGATCTTCGGGCTGTGGATCACACTCTCGGGTATGCCAGATAGGGTACCGGCTGGGAGGGCGTGACACTAATCGCAATCAAAAAAGAGTAAGAACTGCACTTCTAAATTTCATTGTGATCATTGCAATATAGATGGTCATTCAAAGGAGAGGTGTTGGGTCCTCAACCCACATCTTCGCCCTAATAAGGAAAAGGGCTTTAAAATTAATGTTGCTTCCCAAACTATCACTCTCGATCAAACATCACTAGAACAATTGGCTAAAAAAGTGAAGCAGATTTTGACACAAACAAGAGGATTGGAATCTTCACGGACTGACTTAAGCCATACATCTCATGCTTCTAATAATGTTTTGACTCTTTCTACTTTCTCAAGAAATTATTTTGTTTTAGATTTTGGAGCTACTCATCATATGTGTTGTATGCCAAATTTAATGACTCCCATAAATTCTCAAATGTCTCATCCACCTATTACTATGGCTAATGGTATTTAAGTGCTAGTTAAGGGGGTTGGATAGATTGACCTATTCTCTAAATCATTTAGTGGATTATTTGTTCCTAACTTGTCTTCAAATTTATTATCCATTAGTAAGCTCTCCATTGATATAAATTGTGATGTCCTATTTTCATCCAAGAATGAAATCTTTTAGGATCCAAAAATGAAGACGATTGGTGAAGGTTGTGTTGCACTGGCTACCAAGAAGGATACAATAAAGGCAAGAAAAGTGTGGCATTGTCGTATGGGACATCCATCAGACCATATTTTGAAAATTTTAGATTCATCCTTTTCTATTGACTGTAGTAATTGTGAGATTTGTTACTAATCAAAACAACATGTTTAGCTTTTTCTCATAGTCCTATTAGTTTTGTACATTGTTTTGAATTAATTCATTCTAATGTTTGGAGATCTCCTATTGATTCCAATGATGGATTTAAGTATTTTATTACATTTATAGATGAGATAATTCATGAGCTACTTTGTTATTTGTGTTAACCTCCAAGAATGAAGTTCTAAAAGTGTCTCAATAATTTTATTTTATGATTTTCATAAAATACAATGTTAAAGTGAAAGTTTCACTTAGTACCGATGAGACTGAGTACCTTTCTTTTTTTGTGAGGGGCGGCCGAGGGCCAAACCTATGAGGTCCACAAATTATGCCGGCCATATGTCTTGATAGCCATACAACACTCACCAGAAGGTGAGCGTGGCATATGTAGCCAACCAACCCTTTTAATGAGACTAAGTACTACAACAGGCCATTTATAGAGTTTCTTGAGGCCCAAGGCATCTTTCATAGATCATCATCATGTGGAGTTGCTAAACAAAAAAATGGTCATATATTTGAAGTCACCTATACACTTGTTTTCTGCCAACGCCCCCACCACATATTGGGATGATGTTGTCATTACTAGTTGTTATTGATTAATGGGTTAGCTAGTAAAGTGTTTGATTTTAAATCTCTTTGGAGGTCTTACTTGGTAGACCTATTAATCTCTCCCATCATTCATCATGGAATTTGCCTCTATAGTTGTTCCTCCTGTTATGAAACCATTGGCTCTAGTTTCTCAGAGAAGATCAGCTTGCATCCCTACATCATATGTCAAACCATAGAACTACTCTTCTACAGATTCGATTCGAGCTTTCATGTGTTACAATAAGTTTCAACCTTTGTCCAAGTTGGCCTCAGAGAATATCTTTGCCACAACTTGTGTGGAATCTCCTAAAATCCTAACCCGATAACCCATTGTTTCATGTCCATAAACTGAGAGCTCTAGTAGAAGACAACTCTGGACAACTGGAGTTGAGTCCGTAGGTTCAAAACTTAAACCCATGGAGTTGGATGAACAGAAGGAAGACCCGGCCACCCTAATGGAGTTCAAGAGGAGAGAGAAAGTCAGTTCGAAAGGCATCAAAAGGAGATTTTGGCATGTATGAAAATCAATGCTAGAGGACACAAATGTCAAGATAAACTATACCATTGATTAAGCAATAATTAGCTTTCTACCCTCCACGCCCATTGAAATCAACCTTCACTTAAAGGAGATAGAGGGTTGGTCGATTGGTTACACAATTTGATCGACCGCCCATGCCCAGATTTGGTGCAGTTTCAGGATTTCAGGTTTAAAACCCTATTTTATAGCTCTCTCACCTTATAAACGCATTGTTTATGCTAAAGGGAAGTTGAGAATGGGGGAGAGAGGAAAAGCTTGGAGTTTTTAAGAATCCTTGCACATTTGGGGGTGTCGAAGCGCGAATCACAAGGAGAATTGAGTGTTGAGGTAAGAAGACTCTAAAACACTATTTGCAACCTTTCTCTTGGAGTATTTGTGATGAGTTACTAAATTGATGGTGATGGTTGAAGGTTGGTTAGTGTTGAATGCTTGCTTAAGTTTTCCCTTTGTGTTTCCTGACTTCTTTGAGTGTTTAATGATCCCATTTCATCCATTTCAAATCGATTAATCCTCTTTGAGATGCCCGTGGATGACTCTCTAAGAGCCAATTTGGGGCTTTTTGATTTGGAACCAATTTGGATGATTGGAAGGGTGTTTTGGGGACAATACTAGTGTCCCATTGAAGTCCCAAAAATCCCCCAAGCGGTTGGATTTCTAAAAGAGTTTGAAATCGAACAAACTTGGTCGTAGCCCTAGGAAGGGCAATCGACAGGCCTTGGTAGGCCTATCCAACTGCCCCCTAGTTTGGGTGCGTGTTTTGGCTCATTATGTGCTTATTTGAATTTATATCTTATTAATGTAATTGCCAAATATATTATTATGAACTACGTGAAACTTTGCACGAATGAAAGGTAAATTGTTGTTCATGTTTATGTTTCTATTCCTTGGAAATCTATGTCCATGTTATTATTATTTCACTATATGCAAATGATGTGATAATTGTGATGTGTTGGAAATTGGTGGTAGTTTCTTCCTGTATATATACCTATACCAACCCGGGGTTGTGGGACCATCCATTACCCCTGGTGCCTATGCATCTATAATATAGACTTATTAGGTGCATGGTGGCTATGTGTTTAGATGTGTTTGGCTAGGAACCCATTTGAGTCCTACTACCCTTACAGAAGGCGTATTAAAGCCGAATGACTTGTGATGATAGTGGTTGGGTCCTGTGAGTATCATGCAGGCCCACTGTTATCATGTAGCGGTCAAATTACATATGTTAGGGTTGGGCTCATAGGGTGTTTAAAAAACGGCTTGAGTGTTGTGAGGAGACATGAGAGGCATCCGCTCCAACATATGTGGATGACCATAGGGTTAAGGACTGACATTCCAAAAGATGGTTTGAGTGGCATAAGGAATGACATTCCTAGGTGGGAAGGATACTCAAACCAAAAGAGTACTATGCATAAGGGAAGATATCTGGAACACATGTAGGACAAGACCTAGTTGACTTTGCATTGAGCTAGACTTATCCCTAACACGCACTAGTTCTCAAACCAATGGTGAGAGTGGTGACCTAAACCCCAACCACGATATGATGTGACTGGACCCAATTACGGCAAAGAACCCAAAAGACTTGCTTGAGTGCCGTGAGGGAGAGTGACTAGACCACCCAGAGGAGGCTGCTGTTGCAACTTAATGCATGTCTACCATAGAGACTACATTTTTTAGAGTCTAGAATCGTATTTGCGTCGTCATCATCATTTATTATTTCATTATAATCCTATTATATATAAATGCTTGTGACTGTTACGCAATGTGCGATTGTGTTAACCTCATTGAGTTATGTGGAATTCGTCCCTTTTATGTGTATTTCTTTTTAAATTCTATTGTAGGTTATGAGGACTCTTTTACTTAGAGGGTTTGTCTCTAGTAGAGTCCTTCGAGGGACCGGCAAGAGAGGACACAAAGGTACATGGAGAGTTGTGTCTGTTCTTGGACTATGTCACTATGTCTATGGAGTCCAATCCATATGAGATTCTGGGGATATCATAGGAGCGAGTAGTTGCCTTATTGGCCATTACTTATATTCTATATTTGTTTTCTTATGTAGAGGTGTTACTTAGACTCCTAATCTTCTTCAAGAATATATAGACTTTCGTTATTAAACAATTATTTATTTGAACTCTGATTTGACTCTAACTAACTTTGAATTTATAAGTTAGGGATGACTGTAATAATATTTAATATTTAAACAATTGATACTTTATTTCCTTTCCTACTATTGGATTATGTTATATTGTATTGTTGTTATGGATTGACTATGAACCTAGAATCATGTAGTGTTATTACCCCCCATGTGTTCAGGTGAGTTCGGATCCAGCTAAGTTGGGTGTGACAACTTGGAGGGGCAATGTTGGAGAAATCATTATTTAAGAGAGTTCCATTAGAAATCAACTTGCTAATTCAATGAGGAACAAAACAAATATGATTGTATTGGACTCTAACTCTGAGTTATCTCTAAATTATAATGACTATAAGAAGACAGTTAAACGCTTTCATCGTTAACTTGATGAGATGAGAGCTTTCGTCCCATGGACATAGGTTCTTTACACTAGAGACTGAACCACATAAAACCTTGATTGTATTTCTTCTTCTTGTTATTCTTGTTCTTCATTCCGTGAGAGGGTGAGTTTTAACACTGTAGATAGATAAAGTTTTAGGATATAGAACAATGTTACCAACTCTTTTGCAATTTCACTCTCTTCTCAATAGAGTTACAAAATTGTTCCTAATAAGACATTGTTCCAGACCCCAGGTTGTTGGTTCAATTAGTAAAGACCAAAACCTTATAAGTAAAAGATCAAGCATACAAATCTTTGCACATTTATGCAGTCCTGCATGATGCATTGCTTAGTTCGGGTAGAGCCATTGGTATTCTCTTCATGGTTTATAGAATTGCTACATAATTAAAAGAATTGAGAGTCATGTATTTGATTGAGGTATCCATCTATTACAAGTGGGGACATATCTTCATTGTTCATGAAAGTATGAAATTCAAGTCATGTATTAAACTAAGCAATCCACCTATTACAACTGTGGATAGATCTTTGACTTCCATGATTGTATAAAGTTCATGTCCTATAGATTGTATAGAATTATACCTACCTTTACCCATTTAAATTAAGGGTATTAATTTTGTAAGTTAGCAATATTCGATACATAATCTAATACATTCATTTCATATCATTATGATGCCACGTATTATGATGCCACATGCCAATGGCACAGGTATCATACCGTTATTGTGCCAATTTTTTTTTTGGAACAAGTAGCTTTGTTTTAAGGGGGATGGGTGGGGGCTGGGTAAGTATTTTATATATAGGGCTTTGCCCCTGGCTCCAAGGAGATTTAAACTCTTGGCTTCATATTATGAGATATTGGTATTTACCAATTGAGTGGAGATTTTAGTATTTAATATGATTCATTTGTATTGTTTTATTCATACCTTTAGCATACCACTAGTAAGAATCCATGTGCAAATGCACAGTCTTGTATTATTTTGTGGGTTCAATGAAACATGAGAAATTTGATATCAAACAACGAACATATCATACTATAATATCATGTTATCTTACCTTGTGGTAATTCACTTGTAGCGAGCACATGACCTCCAATAGAAGCATCACAATCCCTGCCACCGGAAACATTCATTTCAAGTTTAGACACCACAATTCAAGAATATCATAAATTGAGAAAATTATAATATTTTAGTGGAGAGACTATGGAAATCAATGGATGACGTGCTAAAAGGGAGATGAACAAGTTGTAGTTGAAAGGGAAAAGGTGAGTTTGTGAATCCAGCCAAACCTAGCTAGGACACCCTATCTGTTTTGGGTAAAGAATGGCTTGTTTAATGTTTGACCTTGAAGTTGGACCTTAAGTACCGTGTTGTTATCCTTGGAAGGTCCTAGGAAGTCAAGTCTAACCTCACCCTTAGTGTAGATCCGAAGACCCGAAGTGAAGGAAGAAGTCTTTGTGGGCCATCTCAGTAGAAGACATGGTGTTTGACCCGAAACCCATGGATAATGATGATCGTGCTTCCTTATTGAAACTTTACTTGATTTGGAGTTAGACTACTCATTTGTGAAGGAGAACTTGGTTGATGGGCCTAAAGCCTAGTTGGACCTGGTTTGAAGACATCCCTCAATACTAGGTAAGTTGTTTGAGGTGTGGTATGAAGCCCATCCAAAGATATTGAAGTTAGGCCCATTAAATCCCTATTTTTGGGCAAGCTGCCCAGGCAGGGGCAGTTTGGTAAAACTCTATTTTTTTAGGGTTTTAAAGCTCTATTTAGTGGAATTTCGTGGTGATCAGCCCCATTATGTTTCTAAACCTCTGGAGAACGTGGGAAGGACCTTAGAACCTCCTCTTTGACAACCAATCAACCAACAGGGGCAGTTTGGTCAGTTTGGTGAAATCCTAGTAATTTTTGGACTCTTTATGCTATTTAAAGGGGGGGAACTCGATGCTTTTCACTCACAATCAGTTCTAAGCCTCTGGAGAACATGGGAAGAACCCTAGAACCTCTCCTCCAAAGCCAAGGATGATCCTCAAGCATCCGTTCAAGTTTCTTCATTGATTCTTCTTCTAAAAGGTTAGTAATCGATTAGTTTCTTCTTTGTTTTATTTTTTCTTCTATACTTCTGATTTCTTGATTATGAGAAAGGTATTACACTACTGTAAAGGCCTCTTCTTTGATTCTCTTAGCCCTAGAGTGAATCCCCCATTTACTCTATTTTCTTGAAACCGTATGATGATGTTTTATGTCTGATCTTACCTGAGATCTTGATGACTCTTTCCATGATTTTCCTACCTATCTTTATGATTGTGGGGAAAGGTCCCATATCACTACCATGACCTTCCCTTGTGTCCTCATGATTGAGGAGTTGATCCCTAATTCTCCCTTTTAACTTGGGAACCTGCTATTAGTTGATTTTGAGAAGAAAAAAAACCCTGCAAAACCTTCAAGAAAATGTGACCCAATTGGGTAACCCTCATGAGAAAGTAACCAATTGGGAACCCTATTATTTCTGTTAATTCATTGGATCCTCCCCAAAAACCTTTCTTGAGTATGTATTTGTTTTCCCTATAGTGAATCCCCCAATTCACTCTATGATCTTGAAGCCATATGGCGATGATTCTTGAATATGACTTTACCTAAGATCTTGATTACAGCTTCTTTGTTTTCTAATGATCTTGGTGTTTTGGGAAAGGTCTCACATCAGTGCTACAACCTTTCCTTCTATCCCCATGATTGTTAAGTTGATTCCCTCTTTCCGCCATCCCCTGTGAACCATATTGGGTCATTTTGTGAGAGTTGATTTTGGATAACTCTCATGAGCAGTAACCAAATAGGGAAAACATAATCCTCTTTTAAATTCAATGGATCCTCCCCAACACTTTCTTTATTATAAATTTTATGCTTCTCTTTGCCTAGAGTGAATCTTTATTCTCCCTAGTCTTCCCGTGGGATACACGGATTCTAGTTGGTAAAACCCTAATTGTAAGATTTGAATTTCTTTCCTTTGACTTTATTTGAGAACCTTGTTTTCTCTCATTGTTAGACCCTACCCAATACGTTTCTTGATTTTGAAATGCTATTCTTTCTTTCTTAGAGTGAATTCCCCAATTCACTCTATGTTCTTGAAGTTCTTGAAACCATATGGTGATGTTCTTATTTCTTGATTTTACCTGAATTCTTGACTATTCTTTCTTTCTTAGAGTGAATTCCCTAATTCACTCTATGTTCTTGAAGTTCTTGAAACCATATGGTGATGTTCTTGTTTCTTGATTACTCCCTTGTATTGTTTTTCCTACAAAGTTTGTGATTGTGAGAAAGGTCTCACACCTTTTCCTTGGATCCCTATGATTGGTTGGGTGAATCCCTTTCCTTTCCTACCTAGGGAATCTATCAAGTGATTGACTGTGGGAGGAAACCCTTGGGTAACCCTCATGAGAGAATATCCAAATTGGGTAACCTTCATGAGAGAGTATCCAATTGGGAACCCTATTATTTCTAATCCTCCCCAATTACATTTTTGATTTTGAATTACTAAGCATATGTTTCCCTTACCCTCTGTGAACCTACCTTGGGTTATTTTGAGAACCAATCTAGGGGAACCTTCATGAAAGGATATTCGTTTGAAAACCCTAATCCTTTATTAATTATTGGGTAATCCCCAAAGCTTTACTTGATATGGTTCGTACTCTTTATTCCCTAGGGTGAATCTTTATTCTCCTTGGCCTTTCCATGAGAGCCATGGTTAAGTATATGTTAGGACCCTAAATATTTATGGCTTAATCAAGAACTTATCTTTTGACCATGACTTGATGCTTTGACCTTCTTAGATAGTCTTAATATGTTCTAGGAAGCTCCCCTTCGAATTTCGGACCAATCGGACTTCAAACGAAGAAGTTATGATCAAATTAGGGTTTGCAACCCCGTATTGTTCCATTGGTCGACTAGTTGATCGACTAGGCCAGTAGACCAACCAAGCCAGTAGCCTCAGTTTTGCTCTGTTTTGCTTCCATTTCGTCTTCGATCATTAGGGTTTGTTCCTTATGTTCAATACATGTTTGTTTAGGGTTATTTTGGTGATCTTGGACTTGCCCATTGATCTCTTTCTCAAAGTTTACGAAGTCAAATATGAGGTGAGTATTCCACTCACAATATGCATATTTACATATCTTGTTATGATATAATTCGAATGCATGATTTAACTACTATTGATTTACCTTCTTTATATTATGTTACCTCTGCAATTACAGTTAGTTATTCATATGGTGATTTACATATTGGAATGAATCATGAATGATGTTGAATATGATTTGAACTATGGTGTGACATGTATGGTATCACAATTGTGATGTGATGTGAATGCCTAGGTTGTGATTGGGGAATGGGGAATGCCCTTTTGGCGTTCCTGCCTTTGGACACCAGTGGAGGTGGTATGGAACAATTTCCTATGGTGCCCCTTGGCGCTTTCCCTGTTTACTGGTTGACATACCTAGGGCATGTCTAGAAGTGTTTGGCTAGGATGTCCATGTTATATCAAACCCGATCGGAAGGGAATTGAATCCGAGCAACCTGTGGTTGCAATGCTGATTTGTGGATACTTAATAGCGGTGTGTAATATCTGTGAGGAGGACATGAATCACATTGTGGACAATCAATACCAGTGTGTAATATTTGTGAGAGGCCATTCATTGGTACGGTTGCAAAAGTGGAACATGGGCCCCTGAAATCAAGACTGGTGAAATGATCCGTGAGAGGAAACTGGAACTACCTATTAGCTTGATGTAACTGACCAATAAGGTTGATGTGTCCGTAGTCCGACTTGATGGCTATCATAAAGATACGCTAACTCTAGGGAGAAGGCTACTGAAAAGGATCTCGTGATGGGAAGAATGGATGTATCTGGATCTAAATTGATATAACTAAGTATAAGACTTGCATTTGGCTAGGCTTAACCTTGACATGCGCCAATACTCAAACCAAATGGAGGTGTGAGAGAGTGTTGACCTAAACCCCAGCCAAGGTTGTCTGAGAAGATTTCATTACCCATTGCCAACCGGATAACCCAACAGACATGCATCAGAGCCGTGAGGGAAGAGTGATTTTGGACCCTACCCATGGCAGTATGGTGCTATGACTTAAAGCATGTCTGCCAATAGAGACCAGCATACATAGAGTTAGAAGCATACTTGCACATATTTTTTCATGTCTTTGCATTTATGTTTGCCTTGGAATGTGTGTGAAGATGTTTATTGTGATTGAATACTTGCTAAGTTCTTTTGAACTCACTCCTTTTTTAACCATCTTTTGTTAGACTTTCCTGCAGGTACTACTATTACTGTTGACTATGATGGTCAGTACTATGAAGACCAGGTTGATGACTCATACAACACTGATTACGGTGACTACGTTGGTGAAGACTATCAGTACGAGACTAATACTTATCAGGAGTAGTTCGGCTTTTGCACTTGTGTGCCAGCGATGAGACATCGTCTCATCCTCTTTTTGACTTTTGTTAGATTAGTTGAGACCTTAGTTATTTGTTCCCCTTTTTATGTTGGGAATCGGTTGTAATCTTTATTTATTTTTGATCTACCTTCCGCTTGTCTGTGGAGTGATTTTCCACCTCACTTTACACTTGATTGGTATCATTTTTCCGCACTCTGATGTTCTTTTGTGATCCTTCTGAGATCATTTCTTGACTTTTATTATTAAATTACTTGAATACAATGATTTGTTCTTGCTTTTGATTATATTATTGTGCTAAGTGGATATGATCGTTCCTAAACTTGATCTTCAGGGCTGTGGATCACTCCTCTAGGTATTCCAGATAGGGTACTTGCTAGCTGGATGTGACAGAGTTGGTGAGGGTGGTGTTTGCAAAATAAAATAACCACAAGCGCACAATATCGTGTAGCTAACGAGTCAATCTCAGGAAGATATGCCACCTAGAATTCAACTTCTTAATAGTAGTGCGAGAGTGAAATGATTCAATTTTGTTAACTAATTAATTAAACTAAACCAACGATCCTAATCCATACATCTAATGCAATCGAATTAAGACGAAAAATAAAGCAAACATAACCAACGCATAAATAAAAAGCAGTAAAAAATACAAACAATAAAAATAAAAGGGAAGTGATCAGAGTGTCAACTGTAGATCGAGGGAAGGGGAGTATAATAATAATGACTTTGACCATGGACCCTTTGTCGTATCTTACAGTCCACTGATCGAGGGAACAGATATTAAAGAGGAAAAAATAAAGTGCAGAAAGTAAATAACAAAACAATAAACAAAGTGATAAAAGGAAAATGGAAACCTTAACCAAAGCGAGGCACATGTAGGCATCCTTAATCAAGGACCCAAGGGAAGGGAGAACAATAAATAAATGCTAAAAGTAAATCCTAAATTAAGAATATGGAGGGGTAGATAGAAGCAAGAATTGAGGGGGGGAGAAAAGATTATTGAAGAATGTTATTTACTTGCATCTTTGAATCTCCAAAAAAGACTTGAACAAACGATTCAAATCTCAACCAACCCTAACAACGAGATTTAGAATAATGTAGATCTGAAATTGCTAGACCCAGAGAGAAAGCGAATCCTCAAACTTGAAATTTGAACTTGATCTTGAAATTGCATTGATAAAAATAAAGGAAATACACTTACATCAAATAAATTACACAACTTCAATCTTTCTTACAAAACATTAAAACCTAAACATTCAATCTAGAATTAGAACCCACAAAGTAATCAAAGAACTAAAGAAAACCTAGTACAAGCTTAAAGAATAGAAGGTGCAAGAATAAAATAAACTAAAGAGAAAATAAAGTGTCTAAACCTAAGAGGGAGGTAATATTCATAGGAGAAGGAGAATAATTTACAAACAAGGAAATAAAATAATAATACATAGGAATACTACTAATAATAATAAGAGTAAAATAGAAAAACAAAAACAAATAAAGAAAGAGCAAAATTCGTTAGAAATAAAAGAGAGAGAGAGAGAGAGAGAGAGAGAGAGAGAGAGAGAGAGAGAGAGAGAGAGAATGTGTGGAGAATAAATTAAATAAAAAAAACTTGATTTCACGTGGACAAACAGTGAAAAAAAGAAAGAAAAAGTGGACGAAGGAAAGATGGAAGAAAAATCCATATTTTTAGAAAAACGATTTTGGGTTAATTAAAGAAAAAATTAAAATAAAATAGTGAAAATAATAGAAAGTGGGAAGAGAGAGAGAAAACTAATTAGAGAAATAAATAAAATCTTAAAAAATGAAATTTTTGAAAAAAAAAATAGAAAACCCTAATCTTTGACTACTTGTGGGCCCATACATTCATTCAATTACAATAAAGAAAAATAAAATAAAAATTCTAATCTAATTTTTATAAGATATTCTGGAGTTGGCCCATAATTGCATCTCTAGCCCATCATGTTCCAAATAAAGCTCATTTTCGCACTTGAGAATTTGAACGGACGTCTTGACATGTAAAATTGCATGTTTCATACCCCAAACTCCTGATATTCGCTCAAGTCCTAAAAATTCATAAAATCTGCAAAAACAACATAAAACCCAAGGTAGCTCAAGTGTGTAAAATGCATGCTTTATGCCCTAAGATTTCACACATAAATGTGCTCATCATTTTAAATGATTAATTTGTTATATTCCCATGTGTTTATAATTGTTTAATATTAATTTACCCTAATATTATATGAAAATGAATATGTAGCACATTTTCCTTTAATTTCTATAATTTTGGTGATTTTATATATTTCCTAGCAAATCCTAATTAAGATTTATTACCTTTGTTTATAATAAATTGTCAATCAAATCTGTAGAGGTATTATTGGAAAACACTGTAAAGAGAGTCCTAATAGAACCAACTTGGATTTTTTTCCACTCTAGAAAGGAAAGTTTTGTTCATCAAGTTACAGGGTACTCTAAAAGCTTCTTTAAGTCAAAAACATGGAGAGAATGAGTCTTTGCAGGCTTCAATATTTTATTTTCTATTTGGGACTTGATCAAAAAGAAAAAAAGAGGAAAATGAATCCTATTCAGAGAAGGGACAAGGAAAATTTCTGTTTTTGAGTGTCTCTGTCTAGTTTCGATCAAGCCCTTCATCGAATGGTCATTCGGTGTCTGATCGAGCTAATTTTTTGAGGAGAGCTTCACGACTTCTTGATCTTAAAATCCGACGGTGGAATTGTGCATTTGATCTCTCTAAGTCAGTCCGATTTGTACGCCAATACCCTCATTGGTTGAGTCAGATAGGAACTTTGAGTTTGATTCAAACTATGTCAAGAATCATATCCCATGTAATCTAGGAAATTACTCTATAAAAGGAGAGCATACTCCAACAAGGGAGAAGGTTTTTTTGAAGGAGCTTTGGAGAAGAGTGAAGGACGAATTTTGAAGATTTACTGCTTGAGTTTTTACTTTTTCTTCCTCCAGAGTGATGTTTCCCTTAACTACTTCTTCTTCTTCTTCTTCTTTTCATGATGTTCTAAACTTTTATTGTTAGAGTGTAGATGGATTCTTACATGAATTAATTTATTGATTTTTTTCTTTCATGCAATACAATCTTCTACTCTTCACTTTCTTTAATTTTGTTCTTAATGTCTGAATGTTTGATCAACATTCATGAATTTCATGGTATGTTTTTAATCATGTAACAATGAGGAATGCATGCTAGACTTGGGGTTAAACAACGATAAGTTACATCTAATGCGTAACAGGTTAGACGGTTACTCGACATTATTAAGGATTCTATGTTTCATGCAATGCATTGAATTGATCTCTAATGCTTTCACTTCCCCTTTCTATCGTAAGAGAAAGCATTGTCGCTTCAGCCCTTTCCAAGGCCATAGAACACATTTCTTTCGGTACACGCACACACACGCATAAGGCCTTATTCCCTTAAACCAAGATAAGAATCCATGGGAGAATAGAAAATGGCTCCAAGGGGTTCCCCACAATCAAATTGAACTCATCCAAAAACTCCTGCCATATAAAACCTATGTTGTAGTCTGGACGTAACTGATAGGGGGGATTTAATGTGTTAGGGACCCTCAAGCATAACTGGTAGGGAGAGTAAATTGATTGTATGAAGGGGAGGGATTGATAATTTATGACATGTTTGATGAAATCAAATCTCTACTATTTTTTCTCACTTGATTTGTTAATTAAATTGCTTCAATTAGAATTAGGTTAATTTACATCTCATTAAGTAATTAAAAATCAATACTGATTGGCTAAATAACTATAAGAGAAGTGAATACTAGTATGTAATTTTGGTTTCGAATTGATCTTCGAGGGAACGATCTGTATTCATTCGATATTACTCTATTGGATTCTGTTGGATGTGTCTTGTATTATTCTATGGGTTCAATGAAACATGAAAATTTTGATATCAGACAACAAACATATCATACTGTAATATCATTTATCTTACCTTGTAGTAATTCGTTTGTCGCAAGCATGTGCCCTCCTAGAGAAGGATCACAATCCCTGCCACCTGAAACATTCATTTCAAGTTTAGACGCCACAATTCAAGAATATCCTAAATTGAGAAAATTATAATATTTTAGTAGAGAGACAACTATGAAAATCAATGGAGAGGTGCTAAAAGGGGATGAACAAGTTGTAATTGAAAGGGAAAAGGTGAGTTGGTGAGGGCAAGGAGGGAAGAAGGTGATGTTGAGTGGTCAAAAGAATGATGGTAAAATAGTAAAGAAACATAAAGAAAATAAGAGGAAGAAGAAGCCGATGATTGAAACTAGTTACAACCCAAAACGAAATCACTTTGTGCTTCATTTATATTTATTTATTATTATTTTATAAAGAAGGGAACAATAAGATTTTTGAAGATACAAGATGATGGTTCATCACTTATATTAGGATTGATATATAATTTGAAACATAATGGGTGTATATGGGATAGTAAAATTTCAAGGGATGTAAATATAATTATCAACAAATCCAAGGGGATGTATATGTATTTGCTTTTACAATTAATATTGATATTATTTAAAGTATAATGTAAAATTACAATTACAGTTATATATATAGATCCAATAATTACTTAGTTAATGGCTATGTAGTTTAAGAAGTAATATCTAGTCATTTTGAAATTATAAATGAGAATTCAGAATTACAACTTTGGACATAACTAATTATGCCCACTTAGCAAATAATGATGATGATGACTGAGGATATTTTAGAAAGAAAAAAAATGTAATAATTTTTCTAGAGTATTAGTGTGTTAGTCGTTAACATTAGTATGTCAAACAGTACACGTATGTTGTACCAAACTTTACAGCTCATATTAATACAATATGACATAAAACTATACAAATGACATTCTTTTAGTTTTGATTGATGGTATCTGTTATTTAATTTCACACCTTTAATTTGGATTACGAATATATTATATATATATATATATTTATTTATTGGTAATCCTTCTTATCTAATTTCTTGGGTTAACGAGGGTATTATGATCATTTAGTTGTGTCAAGTTAAAACTGAAATCACAATCCATATGTCTCACATTTTATACAACTAATATATTAGCTAAGAAAAAAAAAGAAAAATTTCAAGAACACTTAAAGATAATTAATTAAAAGGAGAAGCATCCCAGAACTATGCCAAATTAGTAGTGACCTTCCCCCCTCTTTCAAATGTATCTTAAATTTGCACAATAAGTATATTCCATTAGTAAATTTTGTTTAGTAATCATTAATAATTTCATAATTCCTATATTACACTTAATTTTTGTGACTCCACAGTGTTGCTCTTCCCATCGTTATTTCATATCATACTACTATATAAAAGGAAAACCTCCAACACTTGTGCCACGTATTTTCTTAGACCAAAAATGCCCCTCCTAAATAGACATGAACCTTCTCAAAAAACCCATCACCAAACGACCGCACTCCTTAAAAACGGTTGAAAACTGAGCCCCTACACTCCCGCCCGTAAAAAATAAAAATAAATAAATAAATAAAACAACCCAAGAATGGAAAGCGAACCATCACATGACCTTACTCAAACGACAGCAACAAATAGTACCTCCACCGTTACACACTTAACCCCCAGATCCACGCATTATCAATCAATTACAATTACACATTACACATAGTTAAATATCCAATACCATCAATTCTTAACTTAACTTTCTTCAAAGTTAAATATTCAAAGACCGAATCCCCAAACACGAGATTCTTAACTTGACTTTCTTGAAAGTTATTAAATATTAAAAGACTGAATCCCTAAACACAAATTGTATAAAAACATAGCCACCCACAAACCAAGACAAAAAAACAATTATGCACACAACGACACTTACATTTCTAACCGTCCATAAATCTTAACTTAGCTTTTGTTATATAGTTAAATATTGAATTACCGCTACCCCAAAGACGAATGAGACAAAAAACTATTAATGAACCACCAAAAGTTACAAAATTAATCTTATAAACTAATCATATGGCCAGCTCAACTCAAATTTGACGAATTGACACCTCTTCAGAAACACAACAACACAATCATAACCAGCAGCTCCACGAATCGGCACCTCTAAATCCCAGAGTCAACGAAAAGAAGTGATTACTGCAAGGTGGCCCTAGGGTCCCACGGCCCACCTACAAATAAATTAACACACGATGAATGACCCCCAAAGTTTAGACATTACCAACAACTGCAACTTCCAAAAGAAATCACTCCCAATACACTCATGGAGACTAACAACAGCATATAGGTATGGAATTCCACCTATTATTGTACTCACCATGCACAACCAGCAGAAAAACACACTAACATACAAATCTCTGCAGGCTCAACAAAGCTGAACGAATCGCAAAACATCAACTCCCTCAAACTTCACCAACAAGAATGGAAACTTAAAGCGACCGTACTACAAAAAAGTTGCATCCACGAATACAACACTGCTAAGGGGTCTGGCTGACTGCAAAAACCCATACTACTGGATGAAGAGGTCAGCAACCATATCCACTCCTGTTTCACTCCCTCCAATCATCCCTTCAAGAGCAATGCAACACACAACATTACAAACAAACCCCGTCTAAAAGAGCATTCCTTGCACCGGAAACACAACCATTAAAACAATTGCAGATTAAATACACCCACATACCCATCATAGCATAGAAAACGTTGATGAGGCATAGGCCAAGTACCAAACAACTGGTGGGAGTGAACACAAAACTATGAGTAAACCGAATCTTCCCTTTTATCTTCTGCTTGACGATTACAACTTAGAGTTAATGATTCTTTTGTGCTCTGCATTTTTACCTATGCCTGTTCTTCCTAACATGTCAAATTGAATCTACTAGTTATTCCCAAACAAAATTGTGGAATAGAAAAAAACAACTACTGCTATAACTAATCCTATATTAACTCTTGACGGACAACAGGGTACTGCCAGAGGAAGCAGAAACTATGAGGAAAAACCACAACTTGGAAGGCCTGCTTAACAAAAACAAAATTCTAGGAATACAAAAACAAAGACAAAAACCCACAAGAAGCCCACTGAAATTTCAATGCACAAACAGACCTTCGAACAGAAACTATACTACCATAGTCACCAACAACCATTTAAACATGCTATCCTAACAACTAAACCCAGAAAATTAGGCAAACATACCCCCAAAAAGAAAACACAAACATATTTGAAACATAGATATAACAAAAACCCATAACATAGCATAAGAACCACAAAATGCAGACCGCAACACCCACACAAAACTAAAACCCATGAATACCAAAAAAAAAAAAGAAACCCAAATGAAGGCCTGCCTGGAAAAAAAAAACATCACAACCACATAAGCTGCTCATTAACTAAACCCAACGCACAAGCAACCTTGGTAACAAACACAACAACTTCAGTGTTGTCCAACTTCTACTGAGTCTCTCTTTGGTGAGAGATAGATGGAAATTTAAATTCAGACCACATATCTATCGAATGTGATATACAATAGAAAGAATACAAGAATAATACAATCCATGATGTCTACCTACATAATCTGTTAGGAGTGAAGGATAATAATGAATACACGAAAAACCAGATGGTACGTTCAACATGAAGTTGAATTAAAACAGTACTTACAGTGCCTGATTTTCTCACAGCCAATATGTTCACTAATTAGAAAAGCATGCAATATATGAAGAAAGTAGAATAAATAAGTATAAAAGAGGCACCAAAAAAAGAAGAGAGGAAAAGTAATCACATCAAAGTGGAGAAGAATGATATGAGGTTATCTTTTTTCCTCAAACTCGATGCCGAAAAGCAGCATCAGGTTGAAATTATCGAAGGCTGGATAACTATTTCTTGAATAAATCAATTTGAGGATTCATGGATACGTCACTAACCTAATAGGCTCTTGACTCTGTTAACATCTAACCCAATCAACAAGTAAAGAGGAGAACTAAAGTCTCAAACTAAACCTCAAGGTAAACAGAGAACTAATGTTTTGATTCTTACCACGACGCAGAGCTTAGGTGTGATGCTCTAAGGGTTTCACCCAGTGATTTATGTAGCCTTAGACTGAATATGAACAACTAACAGCCAATTCTCCCAGGACATCTAAACAACAACCAACTTCCAAGTTAACCAACTAAGGTTAGGGATGGAAAAATCTGGAACTTATGGTCTAACTGTGGAACTTGGGACTACACCTCAGGTTGAATTCCAATAAAGGCAAATGGGATGTCCTATCCAAAAACTGGACAAACCTAATGATTGGATTACATCTGGGGCTAAGGGTTATGTCTAGGAATTCATTAAGAACTTTGTATGCAACCTAATCGCCCATAGTGTACGCCCATAAAAAAGGCTATTTTATAAAATTTTGTAGGATCAAAGACCCAATCCTTGATTACCTAGCGCAATCAATAGGGAATTTAATTCTAAAATAAAAAGGAATGAGAGTCTACCCTAACTAAAATATTAGGAGATGAACCTGACTGATATAAACCAAAATCCAATTGAATAAAAAAACCAAATGGACCCAGTTCTCAATCAGTTTGAGTCAACCTATAAATATGCCCCTGCATAGCTAAGCCTATCGCATTGTTTGCATGAGATGCGTCTATATATAGTGTAGGTGAACGGTAAATAAACAGTACAACTAAAGACAAAGCACTCGAGTAATGTATTAAGATGGATTTCATTTCATGTTAGTCAACCAATTCAAATGAGACAATCAACAATAAATTTAAAATAGAAGAGAAATTCCAAAAGAAGAGACCAGTATGACTGATTGTTTGGGTACTGTATAACTACGCAAATGCAAATGAAGAAAATATGTTTTTGGTTTTTGTTATATGTATATCTCAAATATTGGATACATTTCATTCAATAATAATCTATAGCTGAAATTGTGTAGTTATACTGGTTCTTTCATTCAATAATCTATAGCTTCGTGATGTACTCTTGAATTCAACAATGTGACTGATTGTCATAATTAAGCTCATTAATTTATTGCACAAGAAGCCCACTGAAATCCCAATGCACAAACAACCCTTCAAACAGAAACTATACTACCATATTCACCAACAATTATTTAAACATGCTATCCTAACAACTAAACCCAGAAAATTAGGCAAACATACCCCCAAAAAGAAAAAACAAACATATTTGAAACATAGACATAACAAAAAAAATATATAGATAGCATGAGAAACACAACTGAACAGTACTTACAATCACTGATTTCCTTACAACAAATATGTTATGTAATCTTTGTATCTCTAGGGACAAACCCTCAAACACAAGTGAACTAAATTATTGATATTTATACAAGTTTAGGACTACAAAATGGAATGCTTCAGTGAATGAGTGTGAACCAAATTCAGCATGACTTGCACCATGTTAATTGGGATGTTTGATTGTTTGTTGGTGAATGTTTGTTCATCTATAGCTTGGTGTTGTACTCTTGGATTCAACAATGTGACTGATTGACGTAGTTATACTTATTAATTTGTTGCACAAGAAGCCCACTGAAATCCCAATGCACAAACAACCCTTCAAATATAAACTATACTACCATATTCTCCAACAACCATTTAAACATGCTATCCTAACAACTAAACCCAGAAAAATAGGCAAACATACACCCAAAAAGAAAAAACAAACATATTTGAAACATAGACATAACAAAAAAAAAATAGCATGAGAACACAACTGAACAGTACTTACAGTCCCTGATTTCCTCACAGCAAATATGTTCTTTAATGTTTGTATCTCTAGGGACAAACCAATCAAACACAATTGAACTAAATTACTGGTATTCATACAAGTTTAGGACTAAATGGAATGCTTTAGTGAATGAGTCTGAACCAAATGCAGAATGACTTGCACCATGTTAATTGGGATGTTTGATTGTTTGTTCGGATTTACGTGTTGAATTTGCACCATGTTCGTTTGGGATCTCTATTTCATGGGAGTTGCTTCAGCTGCTCACAAATCTACTTACCGTCATTCCCAGGGGACAAAAATCCACATAGTGCTATTCAACGAGACAATTGACAAATTCGAAAGCAGCTTGGTAGAAGAGAAAACATATACCGCAAATGGTATGGTCAAGAGTGTGAACACAAAGTACAGGAACATCCATGAAAGGTATGAGCTGTCCCTGAACAACCGCACCACAATTGAAGAAGAACGTGCCAACCACACCACATACAGCATGAACTACAACTTTGTTGACCTCAAAGACATCACCCAAACCCTCGGCTAGGATAGGGCATATGGTAAGAAGTGACAACATCAAACTTCTATATTGCATCATGAAGTCAAAAAACCTTAACCAGTAATTAACCATCAGCTATTGCCTTGTTCTGCAGATGTGATTGACGTACTCATACAAGCTGGACAAGCAATCCCACTAAAATCATCCATAGGTGCAGCAAACAAATACAAAAGAGAGATACAGGTGGCAAGCCCCAGGCAAGTACTATTGAGATCTAAAACAAGCAGCAACCTACATTATCATTACATTATGACTTCTACAAACTACCCACTCACTACATCAAATTGGTTCTTCTGCAGCTGTGACCCAACACTCTTAACACTATGGGGTGATTATGCCATCAACAAAGGACAACAACTAATGAACATACTACCAAACAAGCCAATAGTTCCAGTCACTTCAGTAATCCCATCATCATACCAAGGAAAGAACATAAATCAACTACCTTCCACCTACTCTTGACACACCCAATGAATTGTCGCATACCATTACACTAGCATACCAATGACAAATTCTATGTTGTTATAACATAGGGGCATCAATTATGACAACAGCTGGTTCCAGGGGCGGACCCAGGATGAAATATTGGTGGGGGCCAAAGAACGAAAGCCAGATAACCTTCCCGATAGGGAAACACTAATGTTTTTTTGTTACACATATTATCAAGGTACCTTGTGTCGTCGATAAATCGCCGACACGGGGCGATTTTTCGCTGTGTCGCTGGGGGGCGACACCGAAACCCCCAGCGACACCGACTTTACCAAAAGTCGGCGATATGTCGCCGATTCGTCGCCGATTCGTCGCCAAGAATCTGCGATATGTCGCCGATAGTCGACTTTCTCAACGACTCCACCCCCACCTCCGGAACCCAGGCGAGAACTACCTCCACCCCCACCTCCGGCATCCAAGCCAGAGCCACCTCCACCCCCATTCAATGGAGATCGAAACTCCATTTGTGAAGAGTTTTGCAGAATTGCAGAATTGAGAGAGAGAGAGAGAGAGAGAGAGAGAGAGAGAGAGAGAGAGAGAGAGAGAGAGAGAGAGAGAGAGAGAGAGAGGCGATTTGAGATCGAAACCCCATCTGTGAAGCAAAGCTTTGATTTGCAGTCGCGCGCAAGCGAGAGAGAGAGAGAGAGAGAGAGAGGGGATTGAAAGTCGAAACCGCATCTGTGATTTGCAGACAATCGCTCGTTTTCTTTCTCTTCCACTGCTTGCTCTCAAGTCTCAAGTCTCAAGCATGCAGAGTTGCCTCCACCAGTTTCCGCACCAGCTCCTGCAACTATACGTCTGTACCACCATCGTTGCCGCCCCCAGTGCCCTCTCCGGCCAAAACACCACCTGCACGGCTGCACCAGTACCAGGCTACCAGCGGTCCAGACCAGCCGTAACCCCATCCCACGTCGAACAGCTCTGGTGCTATTGCTCCTCCTGCTGCTGTTTCGAAATCCTTGAAAAAATCGTTCAAGAATGGCAGTGTCTTCCAAGTTCCATGCCTTCTTCTTCTTTGGGAGATTCGAAGATTTATCTATCTCGCCTTCGCAGCAACAACCATCAGGTAATCGTAGAACAGTAGAGGTGAGATCAAAATCAAAACCCTCTTCTTTAACCTGTTCTTGCCGGATTTTGGACTCTGGCTCTTCGTTTTGGAACTTGAGAAGTGAGAACAGAGGTTGGACGGTGAGAAACGTGAATGGGAAAGGCAGGGGCGGAAATAACAAAGTTGGATGAGTTTCTTGTGCGTGTCTTCACAATTAGCCAAATATTTGGGCATTTAACCACACCGTTGATTTAGCATCTCCCTAAGTGTTCTTTTTATTATATCGTTTTTTTATCACTAATTGAATGAACAAAAGTCGGGTGACATGTCCGACATGTCGCTCATGTCGCCGTGAATGTCGCCGTAGCGCCCGACACGGCGACACCAAGCGACATGTCGGACATTGCATATTATGTGGGCCCTTATAAGATTCATTTGAAGTCCCACCTCTAAATTATTTTATTATATTAAAAAATAGACCCACATATATTTTGTGGGGCCCACACATATTTGGAAAAAAATGGTAAATTATTGACCATAATTTTTTTTTTCGACAAAATATAGGTAAAATTAAAGGAAAAATATAGAAAAATATATATACACATGACTTCAACCCTAAAAAGTTAGATGCAAGCCAATTTTTTCTTTGGTAGGAGATGTAAACCAAATTTTTTTTAGGTAAGAAATGCAAACCAATGGCAATTAGTTACCTACTAACTATAGATATTTTATTCACAATTCAAATTCAAATAACAAAAATTGCAGAAGAAATAAAGAAACATAGAATATAAAATCAAATAAAAAGAATTAAAAAAAAAGGAGAAAAAGATCAACGATAAATAAATTGAGAAAGAGTACCTAATTGTGGAGTAGATTTTTTTTTTTTTTCTAAATTTTATTAAACCACGCTTATAGACAGCGAAAAGAATAAATAGAAAGAAAGAAAATGAAGATAATAAATAAGAAGAAAAGAGGAGAGAGGAGAGAGGATATAGAAGAGAATAAATAGGGATTGAAGAGTTACTTTCTAATTATGAACGACATTTTGATTTTTGAATACCTAATAAGATGTTTTTTCAAAAGTTTCTTTAACCAAGTTTATAGAAACAGAAGAGAATAAATAGGAAGAAAAGATAAGAGAGAATAGTGGGGAGAATAAATAGGGATTGAGGAATTAGTTTTTAATTAGGAATGACATATGTGCCCATTATTTTACCTTTAAAAATTGTTCTCAATATTGGGGGGAGGGGCCAAATAGCGACATTTCACATATATGAAGAGAAAAAAGTGGAAAAAACAAGGGAATTAAGGGAATTTATATAAAAATTTTAAAAATCTGGTGGGGGGGGCATGGCCCTCCTCGGCCCCTTCATAGGTCCGCCCTTGGCTGGTTCAACAGTCCAAATAGACCCCCACATCCAACAGACCCAACAATTGAAGCAGTGGTAAGGTCAGACCTGAGACACCAACAACTACACAAAACATAATAATTGATACAAAATCAATGCAGACCCATTCTATAACGCCTGCAAAACATGCAACAAAAAGGTGCAACTAACAACGCTAGCAGGCATCGTGCGACAAGTGCAACAACATAGACACTGAGTACATTAAAAAGTACTACAAATGCCTAATCTCTAGCCCATTTCATGCTATTTGATTCACTCATGTTGTACACAACACTAACCCAATCTCCCATAATTGCAGGTACATGCTACGAATCAGGGTGACAGACACGATAACTACAACACTCTTCGATGGTGTTCAAGACTTAACAGGTTGCATAGCAAATGAGTACTACAACTCCATCAAAGAGGTAAACTCTAAAACACAATAACTCGACACCCACCTCCCATATTCCTCTTCAATAAATAAATTTAAAAAAAAAACAAAACAAAACAAAACAAAACAAAAAACAAAAACAAACAAATAAACTAACAGTCCTCCTCCTAAAATTGGACTCCCGACATCATGAAGAAAAGTTGCAGAGCTGCATGACCAAAGCATATCAATTCTTCTTCAAGATGAGCTGAGTTAATGAACAAAGCAGGATATCGAAGAATAGTGGCGGACCATATTATAGAAGTCAACAACAAAGCAGCACCCTCTCTGCAGACACAAGCGAGCAGTCAAGAAAAGAAAGATATTGTGCTGATACCCCCCTCCCTAGCAGTGAAAACTTTGTATCCAACTATGTACAAGTCCAACACTCTTTTTAATAAACTTAGGGCCAAGATTAACATATATGAAAAACATATAATTTATGCAACACACTTTCCAGGGTCATACACCACATTTATACATGGTTTGAAAATTATAATTTAGAAGTTTATAAAATATCCAGAGATTATCCACACACAATATAATAGTCAATTACTACTGGTCTATTATATGGATTTATAAATCCTATTGTACGACTCCTGATATCTGAGATTTACGTTCGGAGTTGTGAACATGGAAGTATGTCTCAATTGAAGCAAAAAGGAAACCTAAATAAAGCAACACCCTTCTATACGCTGCGAATAACTTGCATACAGTATCGCCAGCAACGTTGCTTGGTTATTATGAAGATGATAGGGGAAAAAATAGAAACCCACGGACAAAATTATTCTCCAAATTTTGCCCAACCAACTTCGTGCAAGTGAAAAGATAATAGAGGCTACATTTGTTCTAAATGTTAAGGCACACGTGGAATGTAGAGTGAAGGAAGACAACTACAACAACAAACTCAGGACTTCAAAATAAATTGCAAAACAAGCAGAACATACCCATTCTCATCTTTCAACGAAATAAAAAAAACGAGAAACTAATCATCCATACCATCCACTTCGAACTTCACTACAATCACCTGAAAGACAAAAAGCAATTGTTAACGACACTGTTAAGATTTGAGGCTGAACTGCCAAAAAAACAAATTATCAATAACAAACTAAAGAAATAAATTTAACCTGTAACACTCACACCTCCCACCCAACCCCCCCCCCCCCCCCCCAAAAAAAAAAAAACAAAAAAAATGATCAACTACCTTTCACTAATGTTTTATGAGGAAGTCTGTTATGCTCATCCTCAATATCCAACAGCAAAAAAGTTGTTGAAATTTGCCACCTCCTTTCTAAGTTGTAACACATTGGACATATCACTACTGCTCCTAATCACAAATCTGAAACAATATTCAGCAACTATCACAATCCTCCAAGTGGGAATAATATCTACTTGGTCATCAAAGTTCAAATTTATACAATTCAAATAACAGAGAAAAAAAAATGCATACGCAGAAAAAGTAGCTCTTATCTTCTCTATTGGCAACAACACAATGGAAGATAAAATATATAATTATGACTTATCTTCTCCACTTGCAACAAAGAAATGGAGAATTAATATAAATGAGTAACCTAGGTGTAGAAAGTGATTCCAACTCCAATAGTCAGCTATTAAAATTGATCTCAATTCAAGTAGTAGTTTTTTTGGGTCGTATTTGTACTAGACTTGGTGGCGATAATTGTAAAACCCAGCCCTAACCTTGACCCGGAAACCTTGTTATTTGTAGGTCCGATGACCCGAAGTAAAGTAAGAAGTCAGCTTTAGGCCATCCCAGTGGAGGACTTGGTGTCTGGCTTTGAAATCCATGAAAGTTGATGATGAAGTTCTATTTATGGAAACTGAATCTTGATGAAGATCGGATTAGTTGATGGACTTGGAGTGCTCTCTATCTTGGTTTGAAGGCATTTCTACCTATTAGGTAAGTCACTTGACATGTGTGCAAAACCCCTTTAGGATTGGATTTGATCTGATCTGGGTCTTCAATTCCCTGTTTTGGAATTCTTTGTCGACATTGGTCGACCGATTGGTCGACTGGACCAGTCGACCAATCCACTCGACCAATGAGTGCTGTCTTTGGCAATTAGGTTTTGCTTGCTCTATTTAAGTCCAATCTCGAGTCTACTTCGTATTTGCTGCCTCCAAATTCTTTGGAACGAACCAAAGACCTCTGCAAGTCATCTCCCTTGCATCCTTGGTGATTTTCTTGACGGATCTTCGTCGAAACTCTTCCTTTTCATCAAAAGGTATGTCTACACTCTCTTTTTCTCCTCTATCTCTTATTTTCTTTCCTTTTTGAGTTGAGACAGTAGAGGAGATGCTGCATTCTCTGTTGCAAACATCTCTGGACTTGTCTCTCATGATCATCCTAAGGATTAGAGGCTAGAACAATGATCTTAACCATGATCATTGCAAGCTTTTGAAGGAATCATGATCAAACCATGATCTAATCTTTGTTAAACTTCTGATTTGAATTCTGATCTCCTTGGATCTTCTATATTGATCATGTTAGTAGTTAATTGCTGTGTTTTCTTTTCATGATCCATGATCTATCAATCTCTAGTTGTTCTCTTCTACCATACTATGTGTTCTTCATGAATCATGGTAGTTACATATATGGTAGGTTTTGTTTCCTTATTTAGATTTATGCTTTTAAGCCTATTTCCTTGAAGATCTAAGTATGTTTTCATGATACCTTTACCTGAAGCAATGATCCATCCTCCTATTGTTCTTGTCATTGATTTCTATTTCGAATTCATCAAGATCCATGGTTGATCTAATTATGGTAACTTTTTGTTTCCTAATTTGGATCTTGATGGCTTGATTGGATTAGTGTTTTGAGGTCCCCTATATGTTAGAATACTACTGATGTAGTTTACCCCTTGATTAGTACCCTTTTGAACCACCAAATTCGGATTTCATATCTTAAAACTCTGTTTTTTTTAGGCTACTGTCTGCATTGGTCGACTGGACCAGTCGACCAATCCACTCGACCAATGAGTACAGACAACTCCGAATTGGTCTGTGTTGGATGTTTTGGTATCTTTTCTGTTAGGGATCTTTCCTAATATGTTGTATACACTTGTTTAGGACCTTCTTCTCAAGTTTGCCAAGATCTTACTTGATTTCTTAGGATTCCTTTGCGAGTTATAAAAGGTAAGGATGGTTATTTCCTTAATTACATAGATAGCATGAATCTAGTTTCTATATTTGAATATCATTGATATGTTTCCTTAATTAGATTCTTACAACGATATACTACTGTTGCATAACCTTGATTACAATAGCATTGCTTAAATTGATTCATGTATGATTTACTTACCAATTATATACAAAGTGATTGTAATTATTGATTTCTTTCCATATATGAAGTTACCATATATGTGATGATATGAATTGATGCATGTGTATGCTTAAGTATGGTTTGGAAAGGAGAGGTGTCCTTTTGACACTTCTGTCCTTGGACTACTACGGGAATATTATGGGATGTTTCCGGAGATGCCCTCTAGACACCTTCCTAAACTGTTGGATGACATATCTAGGATTGTCTAGTAGTGTTTGGCTAGGATGTCTGTTATGTGCGACCCTAATCGGAGGGGTATTGAGACCGAACGACCCGTGGTAGCAATGGGGATTCATGGGCGCTCAAGACCGGTAACCAACCCGTGAGAGGACAGGAATCACATTGTGGGGGCCATTTATTGGTAGGGTTGCATATGGTTAGACTTGGGCTCACGGGCGCTTAAGACCGGTAACCAACCCGTGAGAGAACGTGAGAGCTTCCCGTTTACCATATGTGGATGATCAATAGGGTTGATGAGTCCGTAGTCAGGGACTATGAGGACTCTAGTGTGAAGGATACCGGAAAGGATCGTCGGGGACGAGGAATGGACGTATCCGGATCTGACTTGATGTAACTAAGTAGAAGACTTGCATTTGGCTAGGTTTTACCCCGACATGCGCCGGTACTTAGACCAATGGTGATGTGAGAGAGTGGTGACTTAACCCCCAGCCATGGAATGTCCCGAGGGATGCCGGACCCATTACCAACTGATGATGAGTGATTGAGACCTTCCTAAAGAAGTACGATGCTATGACTTAAAGCATGTCTGCCAATAGAGACCAGCATACATAGAGTTAGATTCATTCATTCATTGCTTGTCTCATATCATATTGCATTTATGTTTGTTCTGAAATCCTGCCATTTATGTTATTATGGATTTAACTACCTTACTGAGTTTCTTTGAAACTCATTCCTTTATTGTACAATGTTTGTTAGACTATTTCTGCAGTGCTTGAATATTATGACGGTCCCTATGAAGAAGCGCAAGGCGAAGAGGCATATCTCCGGGGAAGGTGATTGCGGTTACAACAATTACACTGAAGATCCCGCGAGTGGTTATGCTCCGTACGATGCTTAGTCCGACCATTGAGTGGAAGCGTCCTTGTGCCATTTATGAGATTTACACTTATAAGGATGTTTCTATAAAGTGGAGAACAATTTAGTTACCCATTGTACTTGCTACTGGGATTAGATTTTGTCTTGTTTATTCTCTTTTAGAGCTACTTTTCCGCTGGTTGTAGAGTGGGATTTTTGCTTCACTTTACTTATCTGTTTTGACACTCTGATTATATCTAGTATTCTGATTTATTTATGATTCATTCTTTCCTTATTGGATCTATGGTTTATCTTCCGCACTTTTATTATGATTGTTCATGATTATGTTATTGTTTATGTGGGAGGTTGATTACTCGATACCTGATCTTCGGGCTGTGGATCACACTCTCGGGTATGCCAGATAGGGTACCGGCTGGGAGGATGTGACAATAATTCTCCATTGCTACCTCCAGGGAAGAAATTTGCTCATGCTTCATTTAATTGTTGCTCGAAAATCTGTCCACCAAGTTTATTTCTTGCAATTGGGTGTGACTCTAACATTGTAGATCCAATTTCTGAAAAGATACCTAATGTCCTTCACAAGCATCCTACTTGTCCAAGATGGTGAAATCAAAGAATTGAAAATAGCGACCTATTAGAATCATTGAAAAATCTGGCTGTAGTTTATCAACTTCATTCATGGCTAGCATGAAACAACCCTTAGTTGCCTTAACTTTGTAGCATGTTTTGTCGTTCTTATCTACCATTGTTCCATGTTCATCTCAACCTCACTTGTTTAAGCTGTTGATGCATCAAAGTTTGTTTTGACAGTACCTCCATCTCAAGGAACCTAGACAAAACGGCTAAATTGAGGTCTTCCACTCCTCAGCTAGCTTTCACTTAGGGGTGCTTACCATTGCTAATTCGACAAATAATAAATCAGCAAAACCTAGGACCGGCACCAGAAAGATTGAGAAAGTCCCATTGCGCTTGACCTACGCCCTAAACCATTGGATAGCCTGACTCATTTGAAGATTAAGAGCCTACCACCGGAAAGAAAGATGCAAAAAGCCCTAAATCAACAAAGAAGGCTGGGTGGAAAAATATAACAAACTCACAACAGAAGTGAGCTATTAAAAACCCCAAAAATACTAACAAACTCACAACAGATTGGATGTATTACTGAAACATGAATTAACCTTACCTAGGACTTACCTTATTTAAAACACGTATGTTGAAGGAGAGATTCAGGCCGAAGATTATAAACACACCACTAACATGACAAGCTACCGTGTGTGCCCCAACACGGCTTCTTAGTAAGTAGCTTGCAACGCTTGCCACAACTGCTAAATTCATGTCTTTCCCTCCTCAGCTGGCTTTCAATCAGGGGTATTTACCATTGCTGATTCGACAAATAAAACAACACCAAAACCTAGCGCCGGCACCGGAAAGAGTGAGAAAGTTCCATTGCACTAGACCTACACCTTGAATCATCGAATAGCCTGACTCATTCGAAGGCTAAGAGCCTACCACTGGAAAGAAAGATGCAAAAAGCCCTAAATCAACAAAGAATGCTAGGTGGAAAAGGAAACAACTCATACCCGGTTAAAGTATAGCTAACAAACAAATTAAATAAATAAAACGCAACTAAAGTAATCTCACACTATCACTATTATAGTTCTTTAACCCTCGGTACATCATAATTTTAATAAGACAAAGCAATAGAAACAAGAAAGGGACCATTGCGACCTTAAATAATTAGAAAAAAATAGACGGAATAACACTATAGAATAAAATAACACATCTTCAATGACTAAAGACTAAGTTACAAACTCCAAAATACGACTACAAAACCAGCAACAGTCACTTCCGATTACATGTTGATGCGTCCAAAATCTGCTCAGCCCTTGGATCTCCACTTGATGTCCTTCGAATCTCCTTCGTTGGATGCACTCGAGCCTTCTTCGGGTAGTCGTTGGATCTTATCAATAAGATCCGTTGAGCGATAGACTTCTACTAGTTTGGGCTAGTAGAGGACTCCTGAGATAACCGTTAGGTTATGCGATAGTTATCCCTTTGATGATGATTATCCGCAGCCGTCAGTTCGAGTCTGCTGTCATCAGGGTGATTACCCTAATCCATAAGTAAGATTAGGGCACGCTTGCAGCCGAATAATCTTTCTTCTTCAGCAAGCCATCTTCTGGATCCGGTTCGCTCGGGAGCGATTCGGTTTTCTCCGTCTCGACCGGGGTCGACGGTCGGACCAGGTATGAACCCGGTCAGATCATACTCTCCATATCACGAGCCCCCCAGACCAAGCGTTCGGTCAATCCCGAGGGCTTGGTTTTTAACTGGGTTCGTCGTCAGGTGATGATCTCTGCGTGCTTCATTAAATGTCATATCACATTTACTGCGGTGGTCACTTTTCCTCGAGCGTTGTGAGTGTAAGGCCACATGTCTTCGTTGCAGTTGATCTGTCGTGGCTCACGTCATCCAAGCGCCGGTTTCCGAACGCCTATTTCGGATTCGTGAGTTCAAACTTTCAAAACGTCTTTGAATCTTGATCGTTGATTTTGAATCAATCTCGATCGTTCAGATTCCCGAACACTCGTGCGGGAGTTTTAAAAGCGGTTCGTTGTCCTCGTAGGTTTCATTCTTCCTGTCTGGAATTTGAACCTTTGTTGTCCTTCGCGCCTTCTTGCTCTCAAGCTTCCGTCTCCTTGAATCGGTAAGTTTACTGGTCTTTTCTTTTTGTAGTTCTACTGAAACGAGTAATGGCGGACGATAGGGCTTCTTTAGTACCCCATGTTGGTGATAGCAGTGATGCTTTTGCTTCTCCTGCTCCCGAACGATCGGATAGTGATAACAAAACCCTAACCGTCCTCTGGCAGGAGTTCACTGAAGTTTCTCAAAAAGGTTTTGAAAGAAAAACCGAAACTTCCCCTGTCCTTGTCGAGTCTGGATCTTCCAAGATCGTTGATTCTTCTAGGCAACCTCAAACCTCCGGGTCCAATGGTGGGCTTGGCTCTGTTCCTTCCATTTATAATGGAGAAACCCTTCTTTCAGCTGTCCAAGATTTTGACCTTCCTTCCTCCTATCAGGTTAGGGCTCCCCACCCTGATGAGAGGGTTGATTCATCCCTTTCGGGTGAATTTTCTCTGTACATAGATGCATTGGAAAGCGGGGTTCGCTTTCCCTTTTTTAATCCTTTATTCTCCATGAGTTTTGAATCATTGGAACATTTGTCCCGGAATGCTCCTCCCCAATAGCTGGCGTCTCATCGTCGGCTTCTTGGGTTTGTGTTTTGAGCTTGGCATTACGCCATCTCTTTCTCTTTTTGTACATTTTCATGTTCTTTCTATCTCCCATCCTCCCGGATGGGTCTTTCTTTCCAAACGCAATAAGGCTGAACTTGATTGGAGGGGCAGCATCCTTGTCAAAGGAACTTGCCCTTCTAATCACAAAAGATGGCGCGAACGATACTTTTTCTGTCGAGCGCCTCCATCAGATCTTAACTTCCCGACCACCTGGAGGAGGTTTACTTCTTCGTCCGAAAGTAACCGGGGCCTTCCCTTATCCAAAGAAGACGAGGCGGCCATCAGGAAGATCAAATCCATTCCGTGGTATCAAGAGATACATGGATATGAAATGGAGTATAACTCCATCCTTCAGTACTGGGGCTTGGCTCATTGTGAGCTTCTAACCATCATCCTTTGATTTGACTGAAGTGATATGTCTTGAATTCTGATTCTTGTCCTTCTTCTTTGCAGTGCCTCCCCGAACGAACCCTGAAAGCCTGCGGGTGAAGGCCGCTAGGGCCGTTGTGACAGCCGAGCAACGATCGCCCAGGGTCTTGACTGCAGATCAAGAGGCTTCTCTTCCCTCTCCCGACCCCTCTTACAGGGGTATCAGGAATATCAGGCCTGTAGCTGATGCTTCGGGTAAAGGGAAGAAACCAATGGTGGAGAGGGCTAACGTCTCCTCCTCCGTCCGAACCAAGAGGAGGCATGACACAATTGATGCTCCCTCCAACAAAAAATCCAAAGCTTCGACGGATGGTGAGGAAGTCTTCATCCCCCAATGTGTAAAACCCAGCCCTAACCTTGACCCGGAAACCTTGTTATTTGTAGGTCCGATGACCCGAAGTAAAGTAAGAAGTCAGCTTTGGGCCATCCCAGTAGAGGACTTGGTGTCTGGCTTTGAATCCATGAAAGTTGATGATGAGGTTCTATTTATGGAAACTGAATCCTGATGAAGATCTAATTAGTTGATGGACTTGGAGTGCTCTCTATCTTGGTTTGAAGGCATTTCTACCTATTAGGTAAGTCACTTGACTTGTGTGCAAAACCCCTTTAGGATTGGATTTGATCTGGACCTTCAATTCCCTGTTTTGGTCTTGCTGTCAGCATTGGTCGACTGATTGGTCGACTGGGCCAGTCAACCAATCCACTCGACCAATGAGTGTTGTCTTTGGCAATTAGGTTGTTCTTGCTCTATTTAAGTCCAATCTCGAGTCCACTTCGTATTTGCTGCCTCCAAACCCTCTGGAACGAACCAAAGACCTCTGCAAGTCATCTCTCTTGCATCCTTGGTGTTTTCTTGACGGATCTTCGTCGAAACTCTTCTTTTGCATCAAAAGGTATGTCTACTCTCTCTTCTTCTCCTCCATCTTTGTTTTTCTTTCCTTTTTGAGTTGAGACAGTAGAGGAGATGCTGCATTCTCTGTTGCAAACATCTCTGAACATGTTCTCATGATCATCCTAAGGATTTGAGGCTAGAACAATGATCTTAACCATGATCATTGCAAGCTTTTGAAGGAATCATGATCAAACCATGATTTAATCTTTGTTAAACTTCTAATCTGAATTCTGATCTCTTTGGATCTTCTATGTTGATCATGTTAGTAGTTAATTACTGTGTTTTCTTTCCATGATCCATAATCTATAGATTTCTAGTTGTTCTCTTCTACCATACTATGTGTTCTTCATGATGCATGATAGTTACATATATGGTAGGTTTTATTTCCTTATTTAGATTTATGCTTCTAAGCCTTATTCCATGAAGATCTATGTATGTTTTCATGTTTTCATTACCTGAAAGCAATGATCCATCCTCCTATTGTTCTTGTCTTTGTTTTCTATTTCAAATTCATCAAGATCCATGGTTGAGTTAATTATGGTAACTTTTTGTTTCCTAATTTGGATCTTGATATCTTGATTTGATTGGTGTTTTGAGGTCCCCTATTTGTTAGAATACTACTGATGTAGTCTACCCCTTGATTAGTACCCTTTTGAACCACCAAATTCGGATTTCATATCTTAAAACTCTGTTTTTTTAGGCTTACGTCTGCATTGGTCGACTGATTGGTCGATTGGACCACTCGACCAATCCACTCGACCAATGAGTACAGCAACTCCGATTTGGTCTGTTTGGATGTTTTGATATCTTTTCTGTTAGGGATCTTTCCTAATATGTTGTATATACTTGTTTAGGACCTTCTTCTCAAGTTTGCCAAGATCTTACTTGATTTCTTAGGATTCCTTTGCGAGTTATAAAAGGTAAGGATGGTTATTTCCTTAATTACATAGATAGCATGAATCTAGTTTCTATATTTGAATATCATTAATATGTTTCCTAAATTAGATTCTTACAATGATATACTACTGTTGCATAACTTTGATTACGGTAGCATTACTTATTCATAATAAATTGATTCATGTATGATTTACTTACCAATTATATACAAGTGATTGTAATTATTGATTTCTTTCCATATATGAAGTTACCATATATGTGATGATATGAATTGATGCATGTGTATGCTTAAGTATGGTTTGGAAAGGAGAGGTGTCCTTTTGACACTTCTGTCCTTGGACTACTACGGGAATATTATGGGATGTTTCCGGAGATGCCCTCTAGACACCTTCCTAAACTGTTGGATGACATATCTAGGATTGTCTAGTAGTGTTTGGCTAGGATGTCTGTTATGTCGAGACCCTAATCGGAGGGGTATTGAGACCGAACGACCCGTGGTAGCAATGGGGATTCATGGGCGCTCAAGACCGGTAACCAACCCGTGAGAGGACAGGAATCACATTGTGGGGGCCATTTATTGGTAGGGTTGCATATGGTTAGACTTGGGCTCACGGGCGCTTAAGACCGGTAACCAACCCGTGAGAGGACGTGAGAGCTTCCCGTTTACCATATGTGGATGATCAATAGGGTTGATGAGTCCGTAGTCCGAGTTGGTCGGTGCCATAGGATACGCTGACTCTAGTGTGAAGGATACCGGAAAGGATCGTCAGGGACGAGGAATGGAAGTATCTGGATCGACTTGATGTAACTAAGTAGAAGACTTGCATTTGGCTAGGTTTTACCCCGACATGCGCCGGTACTTATACCAAATGGTATGTGAGAGAGTGTGTTGACTTAACCCCCAGCCAAGGTTTGTCCCGAGGGATGAAGGACCCATTACCAATCGGCTGCTCAAGACCGGTGAAATGATCCGTGAGAGAATCCAAGATATCTTAAATGGTTGAGGATGTGAGTGGACTTTCCTAAAGAAGTACGGTGCTATGACTTAAAGCATGTCTGCCAATAGAGACCAGCATGCATAGAGTTAGATTCATTCATTCATTGCTTGTCTCATATCATATTGCATTCATGATTGTTCTGGAATCCTGCCATTTATGTTATTATGGATTTTTAACGGCCTTACTGAGTTTCTTTGAAACTCATTCCTTTATTGTACAATGTTGTTAGACTATCCTGCAGTCTTGAGTACTATGACGGTCCCTATGAAGAAGCGCAAGGCGAAGAGGCATATCTCCGGGAAGGTGATTGCGGTTACCACAATTACTCTGAAGATTCCGCGAGTGGTTATGCTCCGTACGATGCTTAGTCCGACCATTGAGTGGAAGCGTCCTTGTGCTATTTATGAGATTTACACTTACAAGGATGTTGTCTATAAAGTGGAGAACAATTTAGTTACCCAATGTACTTGTTATTGGGATTAGATTTTATCTAGTTTATTCTTTTAGAGCTACTTTTCCGCTGGTTGTAAAGTGGGACTTTTGCCTCACTTTACTTATCTGTTTGATACTCTGATTATATCTATTATTCTGATTCATTTATGCTTCATTCTTTCTTTATTGGATCTATGATTTATCTTCCGCACTCTTGTTATGATTGTTCATGATTATGTTATTGTTTATGTGGGAGGTTGATCACTCGATACCTGATCTTCGGGCTGTGGATCACACTCTCGGGTATGCCAGATAGGGTACCGGCTGGGAGGGCGTGACACAATGGACCCTGAAGATGACCGACAGGGTCACTCGGGATCCTGAGAAAGCTGCAGAGTGGAGCTCCCTCAGTCTTGCTCCTTCTGATCGCCAGGAGTTTGAAGCCCTGGATGACACCTCCCTTGTTAGTCAATCTACAAGGTACCGGTCTTCTTGCTTACTTATGTTTTCATAATTTCTTATGACTTCTTCGATATCTTCCGTCTTCCCGGGAATGCTTGTGTTGAGCTTTTATCAACACATGGAAGCATTGAGCCGGGTTGGTCGCACCTGACTCCTTGCTTTGCAAACTTGTGAAGAGAAATTGGCCAAGGCCAATTCCGAAATAGACCAGTGACTGCGCAGCTACCGTGGAGCTGCAGAAAAAGCATGAGGAAGAAGTGATCTCCCTCAAGGAAACTCTTGAAGCTTCAAGAATTCGTGTCTCTGCTGCCGAGCGCGAGGCCAGGAAGCAAAAGGCAGCTGCCACGTTGTTTGGTGACAACCTTGAAATCAAAAGTAGGGAGCTCGAAGAACATCGAAGTTGGCAATCCCTAGCAAGCCCGAGCATATAAAGCCGGACCTTCGGAAGGAGTGCATTTGGAAATACCCGAACAGCGTACCTTTCTCCGAATTGCTAGGTTTCTACAACATTCGGGCTTATCGCATGGGGCGGAGAACGACGTTTGGGAGCAGATCCTTGGAACGATCCCGACTTCAACACTGCTCCTTTTCGCGAGGTATGCCACCCCGGAGGTCTTCGGGAAAGTTGGTATGGATCTCCCAGACTGGGCTCAGGGAGAAGATGATCCTTTTCCAGCTGACCCTCAATATGAGGCATATCTAGATGACGAGCCGGCACTTCCAGAGGAGAAATCACAAGCCGAGTCTCAAGTTGTTGCTGTAGAGGATTCAGCCGATGCCACTCTTGAGGAAGGCTCTTCTCATGGTCCTGAGAAAAGTCATCCCGACCAGGGTCCCTCGGGCAACAATGAAGAAAAGGCTTAGGGAGTTGTTCTTTTGTAAAGATCTACCCTCAATTTAATGAATAGACATTTCTTTTTTCATGTTGGCCTCAAAATTTCCCCGTCTCCTGCCGAAGTATTGCCTTGAATATCAAAGTATTAATGATAAAACTTATCACTTAACTTTTCATTCCTCGCCGAATAATGATCTTATAGAAATATTGTGAAGATGCGTTTCGGGAAGATGCGTTAATCTTCCCCACTACTTCATTTATTGCAAAGTCCGCACGTTTCCCTTCTGCGAAGTTCAAACGTTTTCCTGCTTTTGTGCACCATTCACTGTTTCCAATGAATCGGAAATACATCCATTATGGCAGTGCGACGATTGGAGGTTTCTCTGCATCAAGTGCTCTCTTCCACATGTTTCCATGTGGCATCCCTTCGATAGTTGATCTTGCTTTTTGCGGATTTCGAAGCGTCGTTTCGATCTGGGTCGTCGGTTGTCCTTAGCCTTCAACCGTCGTCTTATACCTTAGGCTATTTAAAGCCTTCGTGGGTACTCTCCATGTATCCTGACTTCTGCAAGATAGATTTGCTAAAGTGCCAAAGCAACCTTTCGTCCTTCGGCCTGCCTCCGTATTCCTCGTACTCCAACGACAGCTCTATCCATTTCGAACAAGTGAGTTTTTTGATTTCTCATCTCTTTCCCCTCTTCCCCCAAAGTAAACTGCACAGTAGTTATACTTGGGGTTTATTTTGTTGGTCCGTCGAAGCTTTAGAAAACTAGGGTTTCCCCATTGTTGCTGTCGTTTATTTACGTCGATACGGCTGTTTTTTTTTTTGTTGTTTTGCTTAGTGGCTCCCAAGATCAACCCGAACTTTATCAGAGCAAAATCTCGTAAGAATAGCGTTCCGTCGGTGGTGATTGGGGCCGGTGCGGTGGTTTCAGCTAGTGAATCCTCCAAGCGTAAGGCGGCTTCTTTGGCGGTGAATCTTCAAGTCGATTCCTGCAGCTACGTTGATGCCGTCCCTGCGCCTCCTTTGCCCGAAGTGACCGCTCGTCTTTCCCGGGAAGATCTTGATCACTCCGTTGCCGATGGTGCTGCCGGCACTCCTGGCTGGTGAGCTGTTGGTGAGCTTGTTGGTGCACCCCCGAAGAAGACTCTTCGGGCATCCGAGGCAACTATGTTGGCGTCGATGAAGGTGTGGTCCCAGCGAGGTGCTGCTCCTATTTCTAACTCTAGTGCTTGTTTGGCATCCTCCTCCTCTCCTTCGAGTTGGAGGATTTTGCCACCAGGAAGCGCCGTCGGGTGACAAGTGATGAAGCTCAGCCTTTGCTTGGTGTAGTTCATCCTTCTCATCCTTCGCTTTGAATTAGTGTCAAAAGAGTTTGACAGAGCGTTGGAATGGTGTCTTGCTGCTCGAATGACCTTCCGAGAGCGCAGTTCTTTCCAAACTTCAAGATGAAGTCTTCTACGAAGTCACTTGGTGATGTAAGTCTTTCTTCATTATCCTCGATTTTGAAAAATTACTTTTCTGCTCCTCGCTAACTCGAAAGTTGTTTGCGGGAGTCTTGCTGCGGTAACTTCCACAACCAAGTGGAAGCGGTTACTAGACTCGATAGGTTGAGCAATGAAGTTTCTAGGCTTCGGGAAATCTCTGAAGCTAAAGATGTTGAGATTGCTCGCCTTCGGAATCTAGCTTGGGAGGTGGCGGGGAGAAAAGAATTCGATGATTGGTTGTCTTCGGTCGGACTTGGATGATGCCGGGGAGAAGATCCGGCTGGAGCGGACAGTTGGAAAGTCGGGAGCCAAAGGATCCGAAACGTTACCCGAAAGGCAAGCTGTCGTTCCTTTGCCCGAATCCCTTCCAAGCGATGTTCGCAGAGCTGCGTCTTCAAGTATTTACATAGTAAGCCTTTTGTTGATATGCTTTGAATGCTTATAACTTGCAGAGCGTACCGGGATGGTGAGAACGAAGTATGGGAATCAATATTAAGGAAAGATCCTCATTTTGATACGACTCCCTACAGTGTTGTTTGCCATCCTGAAGTATTTACCGACCTGGGTATTCCTCCTCCCGACTGGACCAAGGATAAGATTGATCCTCCACCTTCCGATCCGGATATTATGCAATATCTGGAAGATCTCTCTGTTTATTCTCCGCTGGAAGAAGTCAATTATGACGAGCTTGTACCGAATGCGAGTTTGGTCGAGGACCATTCTTCTCCTGGACAAGCTGGACAAAGAGTATGAAATTGCGGAGGATTTTCTGAATATCGAAATATTTTTGTAATCCTCATTTCTTCTCTTCTTTTCCTTGACTCCCCACCAATGGTTGACTCATATGTTTGTTCTAGCAAAGTCGCGTCGATCTTGTATAACTTGTTAATGTCACCTGTAATGACTTTCTTCTTTGATCAAAGATTGTATCCAGCTCTTGTAATTATTTTGATACTGGCCTCTTTGGATCTTCTGAAGAAATAAGAAATTACTTTATCTTGAACTTTGCTAGCCACTTGAATCGCCGTTGTATTAGGTCTTATTTGTCTGAAACAATGCCTTTACTTAAGGATTTCCGGAGAAATACAATAAGTCTGAGAAGGAACTCACTCGGGTTTTAAACCGATGCCTTATACTTAAGGATTTCCGGAGAAATACAATAAGTCCGAGAAGGAACTCACTCGGGTTTTGAACCGTGCCTACGCGCGCCACCGGGCCGATGCCTTATACTTAAGGATAATTCAAAAATTCAATAAGTCTCGAAGGAACTCACTCGGGTATCAAACCGACGCCTTGCAAAAGGAACTCACTCGGATTTTCATCCGATGCCCCGACTTAAGAAAGTTCGAAAAATTTTCCATAAGCGTTGAAGTGTTGAAGGACCCACACGAATTTTCATTCGATGCCTTATAGTTGGATCTTGTTCTTGAATGTGGTGTATGATGCCCCCAATCAAAAGATAGTTTGTTGAAAACCAAAAATTGCATTGATTGAGTTGAAAATGATTACATCACGAACAAAATCGAAATCATCCTCAAGGATAAAACTTTTTGAGATGCCTAGCATTCCACGAACAATCCAACTCTTTCTGGGAATCAATGTTCTTCAGCCTGTAAGCTCCTGAACCGACCGGTTTCACAACCATATAGGGTCCTTCCCAGGAAGGGTCGGAAGCTAGGGTGTTTCTCAACACCAAATCTCCGGCTAAGTACCGACGATTCTTCACTCGAGTATTATAATGAGACGCTATCCTTCTTTGAGAATGTTGAGTTCGTGCTATTGCCTTTGCCCGAACTTCGTCCAACAAATCAAGACTATCAAGCAGTCCTTGTTCATTTGCTTTTTCCTCGAACTCACGATCCCGTAACGTCCCCGCCATTATCTCCATAGGTGCCAATGCTTCGGATCCATATGCCAGCCTGAATGGAGTTTCTCCTGTAGGTGTTCGAACCGTAGTTCTATAAGCCCACAATACATTATGTAGTTCTTCGACCCAAGAAGCTTTGTCAGCTTCGAGTCTTCTCTTTATTCCTTCCAAGAGCGTTCGGTTAGTAACCTCTACCTGGCCATTGCTTTGGGGGTATGCCACCGAGGACATACGATGCTCGATCATATATGTTCCACAGAATTGCTCAACTTGTGGACAATAACCGAGTACCATGGTCAGTGACAATTATCTTTGGAATCCCAAAGCGATATATGATTGATTCAAGCACAAATTTCTCCACTTTTTCTCAGTAATTGTCGCGCTGTCATTGGCTTCTACCCATTTTGTGAAGTAATCAATTGCTACTATCGGATATTCCCGTCCGCCCGATGCCTTGGTGAATTTGCCCATGATATCAATTCCCCACATTGCAAAGGGAATGGGATTTAGAATTGAAGTCATAATTTCCGCCGGGCGCTTCGATATCTGTAGCATGAATTTGACAATTACTACATCGACGAACGTAGTCCATAGCAGCCTCTTGGATCTTAGGCCAATATAACCCAAGTCTTAGAATTTTGTGGGCCAGGGCTCGCCACCCATGTGAGCGCCACAAATTCCTTCATGAACCTCAGCCAAAGCTGATTTTGCTCCTTCGGGGCCTATACATCTCATAAGGGGTCCAGCATAAGATCTTTTGTATAGTCTCCCATTCTCGAATGACAAATCTAGCTGATCGAATCTTGATCAACCTTGCCTCTACCGGATCCTCGGGTAACTTGTCATCTCTTAGATATTCGATTATTGGATCCATCCAAAGAACGTTCGCTTCAATATAAGAAATTTCTTTCTCATGATAACTTGGAAAAGTTACCTCTTCAATGTAGACCGAAGGGTCTAGATTCTTTTCCTTGGCATTGGCTAGTCGGGATAGCTCATCCGCCACCGAATTTTCATTCCTCGAAATCTGAGATATCTTCAAATTCCGAAATTGGTTCTGAAATGCCCGCACTATCTCCCGATATTTTTGCAAGCGTGGTTCTTTAATGCCATACTCCCCCGGACTTGGTTGACTATAAGCCGAGAGTCACTATAAATAGTAACATCTGCAATAGCTAATGCCTTTGACAACCGAAGTCCCGCTATCGTGGCCTCATATTCCGCTTCGTTATTACTTGCATCAAATGCGAATCTCAAAGCATATCGAATAATAAATCCCGCTGGACTTTTTAATAGAATTCCAATACCGCTCCATCTTTATTACTCGAACCATCCACATATACCTCCCAAGTGGTTGGTATAATGGGATCCTCAATGGTGGGTTCCACGGTGCAGTAGTTTCTACTACAAAGTCGGCTAATGCCCGAGCCTTGATTGCAGCTCTGGGCTTAAAACTCACTTGGAACTCACTTAGCTCAACCGACCAGGATACCATCCTTCCGGACAAATCAGGTTTGTTAAGAACTTTACTAAGAGGAAAAGTTGTAAATACCTCAATTGGATGAGCCCGAAAATATGGCCTTAGCTTCCCGGCGGCCATCATGAGAGCCGAGCTCGCTTCTCAATCTGCGAATATCTCGTCTCCGCATCTAGCAACACGTGGCTTACATAGTAAATCGGCCATCTGTTTCTTATCTTTCTCCCGAACAAGTACCGCACCAACCGCCGAAAGGGATGTCGCTAGATATAGCTGTAATATTTCCCCCTTCTCCGGTCCGGACAGGATCGGTGGTTGTCCAAGTGCTTCTTTTAAATCCTCGAAAGCTTTCTGGCACTCTTCAGTCCACTTTGCTTCCTTACCGCCCCTCAGGTCTTTAAGTGCCTTGAAGAAAGGCAAACATTTTTCTCCGGACTTGGAGATAAATCGATTTAAGGCAAGAACTCTCCCCGTCAAACATTGTACATCCCGAACGGTTTTGGGAGCCTCCATATCAATCGTAGCTTGTATTTTGGCAGGATTTGCCTCAATTCCCTCTCGTGATACCATGAAACCCAAGAATTTGCCCGAGGAGACTCCAAAGGCACATTTTTCGGGGTTCAACTTCATTTGATGTTTCCTCGCATCGAGAAAACCTCGACCAAATCTCGCAATGTGATTTGCTTTTGTAAAGCTTTTCACCAAAGATGTCGTCAACATATGCTTCAACATTCTATCCTATCAGCTCTTTGAAAATCTTGTTGACGGCCCTCTCGATATGTTGCTCCCGCATTCTTCGTGCCAAAAGGCATGACCTTGTAATAATAGCTTTCACGATCAGTCATGAAAGCCGTATACTTCTCATCCTCCTTGTTCATAAGGATCTGATTATACCCGAGTAGGCATCCATGAAACTTAAAGTTTCATATCCCGCAGTAGCATCTATCAAGAGGTCAATCCGAGGCAACGGGTAGCAATCTTTTGGGCAAGCTTTGTTTAGATCCGTGTAGTCCGTACACATCCTCCACTTCCCATTCGCCTTTTTCACCATCACCACGTTGGCCAACCAAGTTGGGCACTCGATTGGTTCTATGAAACCAGAATTCTTAAGTTTTTCAACTTCGTTCCGAACGGCTTCATACTTTTCAATAGAGAAATTTCTTCTTTTTCGTATCACCGGTTTCGCCTTAGGGTCTATCCAAAGTTTGTGCTCTGCAATGGCCCGATCGATCCCCGGCATGTCCTCAGCAGACCATGCGAATACATCCTTATTCCGTTGAAGAAATAACTTCAACTCATCTTTAAACTCTTCCAACTGCTCAGACCCGACATAAGTAATCTTTTTCTCATCCTCGGTACACAGCCTGGATTTGCTCCAGCTTTCTCCACCGGTTCGGGCCTTTGCATCTCTCGTCTCTTCCCGATCATCTCGAACTTCTATGGGGGAGGGCAGAACCTTCCTCGGACCCTCCTTGTCTTTCAAATAGGCAACATAACACCGCCGAGAGATCTTCCGGGTCGAGGAGACTTGACCGATTCCCATATCGCCGGGAATTTTATCTTCGTGTGCTTTGTCGAAACAATAGCACCTATCTTGGATAAAGATGGTCGCCCGAGAATCATATTATAGGCTGGTAGTTCTCGAACCACCAAAAAATTGATTCGGACAGCTTGTTTCTTTGGGAAAACTTCCAATGGAAAGATCCAATCGAACCAATCCTTCCGCTACCGCAGATGACCCCGCAAAGCCATATAGGTGTGTAGATGAAGGTTTCATCAAGTCCCGATCCACCTTCAATTTTTGATACACTTCGTAAGAAATTAGGTCAGCTGCAGCACTCGTATCAATCAATACTCTATGCACTTCCCGCCTTGCAATCTCTACCTTGATGACTATAGCATCATCATGAGGTAAACAAACATCTCTTTCATCTTCTTCGCTAAAGGTGATAGAATCTTCACCATTCAGCCTTCTTCCGCTTCGCGGCTCTCCGGCTCCAACAAATTTGGATTTGGTTTTTAAACTCCGGAATGATTCGGGCTCGGACCCCCGAAGATGGTAAGGATCGGTGACCGAGTAGCAGCTTCAATCACCTCCTTGCCTTTTTTAGACTTCGGGGCCTCCCTCGATCCTTCCGAACTAACCGAACGATCCCTTTTAGGGGCAACCGCACGTGGCCCACGTGGCTCCTCCCTTCTCCCGCTAACAAACCGGACAGATGTCCCCGAGATATCAATCTCTCAATATCTCGCCTTCGTGATGACGACAGTCATTAGTATAATGACCATAGTCCTTGTGGAATCGACAATACTTTTCCCGATCCCGCCGCTCTCTCCGGTTTCAAAAGAATTTTAGGCGGCCACTTCAAAATATTTTTTCTTTTGAGGATATTCAAAATATCAGCCCGAGGAGCATTCAATGGAGTGTACTCACTTCTACCGGGGATCTTTGGCGCCAAGGCTGGGATTTTCCAACCCGATCACGAACATTCTTCTTTGGCTTCTCGCTTCGTCAGAGCCTTTTGTTCCTTATTGGAGACTTTATTATCTCCTTGGCGCGCATCTAGAATCTCCATGACTTCAGCCCGCTTCGGCATCTCTCCGTACCAACTCAAGCATAAGTCGTGGGTATATCCCGTAGTAATAACTCCAGGAGTTTCCGATTTGTGAGTCCCGTGAATAGAGCGGTTCTGGCTACCTGCTCATCCAAGTTTTCTATCTCCATTGTCACTTTGTTGAATCTTTCGTAAACTCTCTCGATCGATTCGTTCTTTCCTTGTTTGACAAGAAACAAGGTTTCTTCCGTTTTCTTGACCTCGTATCCCACTCGAATCGCCCTATGAATTGGCGCGCCAATTCGCCAAAGTTTACGATCCTTCCCGAGGGGAGGTTAGAAAACCACTTTTGTGCCGCTCCAGTTAGAGATGAACCGAAAACCCCGCATAAAATTTCATCGAATTACCCGAAACCGCCATGGTCCGTAGGTAATAGCCGATGTGAGCCGTTGGATCTCCGGAGCCATCGAATGTTGAGAAGGTAGGCAAACGGAAGTTATGGGGAAACCGATATCCAGCAATTGGCTCAAAGAAAAGGAGTCTTCCGAATGACCGAGTAAATATCCTCGCTATTCTTCCCTTAGCCAATTGCCCTAACTTCTCATTGATGTTGGCCAATTCTTGACCAACTGGGTCGGGTGATCTTCAAAGCAATACGATCACGACCTCGATTAACACGATCATCACGTGCTACTCGATCATCACGAACAGCCCGTCCTTCACGAACGTTTCTCGTCATGAACCGCTTCGATCATCACGAACGGCTCTTCCCGACAAAGTGGGTGAGTGAGTTCTTACCCCAGTATCCAACCTTGTATTTGAATCGCTTGTACTCTCTTGCGGTCCGTCGAACCGATCGCCTCGCCTTGGTTGATCATCAATCCTCCGAAGTCCTCGGTCTCCTTCACGGAAATTCTGATCAACATTCCGGTCTTCAGCCATTCTTTGGTCACGTGGTATTTGATCACGTGGCAATGCACGTCTCCCTGAATCGTGTTGATCAGGTTCTTGTGGTAAAACCACTCGTCTGGTGAGCACGCGGAGTGCTTGGCTCACCTCCAAGAGTTGAATCTTTACCTGATCCAATTGATCTTGGATTGTATCAGGAGGAAGATTACGTCCCTCCCGGCCTTTATCCACCTCGATAGGATTTTGGCTTTCCGGGGAATATCTCGGATTATTCACCCGTGTATCCGAACACCGGAATTGCGTTGTGCAGCAATGCTGCCGCGGCTGCTGATCTAGTCACCATGGCTTTTTCAAGTCTTTCCCACAGACGGCGCCAAATGATGCGTCCAAAATCTGCTCAGCCCTTGGATCTCCACTTGATGTCCTTCGAATCTCCTTCGTTGGATGCACTCGAGCCTTCTTCGGGTAGTCGTTGGATCTTATCAATAAGAAGATCCGTTGAGCGATAGACTTCTACTAGTTTGGGCTGGGTAGTAGACCACGGGACCCAGGTGACCTAGTTAGGTTACGCGATAGTTATCCCTTTGATGATGATTATCCGCAACGCCGAGTCTCGTCATAGTGATTCTTAAATATAAAAAACAAAAAAACCGGACACCAAACCCAACAACAATTGTTCATTCAATCGAGTCCACCATAAACATACGTCAAGAAACGACCCGCCATAAGGGCGCCTCTACAAATGAAGACTAGACACATGCCTATCAAACTGGGAATAACGGCACGAAATGTCACTGAGGCACCCACACCCACAGATACTAGAACTCGAAGAAAGCAAAAAAATTAGAAGCGGAAAACGAAAACACCACCAAACCAACATCTCAGAAGGTATTAACACTCAAACAAACTTCTTCCTATGTATGTTGCAGGTCAAATGAACACACACTTTACATCTCACTTTGCAATTACATCTATAATCTGTTCATCCATCAATTCATTAAAATGCAAATTTGATAAATGCATTACAGGTACAACATCTCACAATCCCAGCAGCCTATCCAACAACAGAAGTAAAAAAAACAAAAAAGGCACTGGAATTTAAAATACTGGCTTCAGTAATGCAATTACAAAAACGGAAGACAACAACACATTACAGGTAATAATTAACAACTCACAGTTTATAATAACAATAAAGATAGAAATAAAGATGCTACTCTTGCTGTACACATCAATAAACTACACACTTTGCACTACCTGTATTTATAATGCAACTACTCTTTCTGCATATGTGAATAAAATATTCATTCTGCACTGCTACCTGTATAACTAAATGCTGCTACTCATTTTACACACATGAATAAAGCACTCATTTTGCACACAGGAGTAGAACAATAGACCAAACAAAAAATGCCCACCAGGACTCCGCTGATAACAGCAAAAAATTTGGACCATATAGTATGGGAAGGTGGCTTACTAAGTGATATACAAAAATATATGACACTTAGATCTGTATTACCTACACCAACTGAGAAGGCCACTCTAGAATCACTATGGAGAAAAGTTAGTACAAATGGAAGTTATAAAAATCTTGTAAAAGGTTTTTTTACAGAATATGTCTCCTTGGTTGCAAAGAGAGCTTCATGTGTTTTTTTAGGATTACCTACCCATTATCATGGAAGATGAACAATTTTAGGCCACCCTAAGCTACCTAAAGTGAATTACAAGCTTCCATATATACTGAATAAGCAATTAATTAAATCCATCCCTGTAAGATGTATGAAAATTTAATTCCAATAAATGCACCTTATGTTATTCAATGGCATGTTATTTAGTGTATACTATGTCAAGTTTTCTTAGCTGAATTCTTTTTCCTATTATTATTATTCTAATAGTATAACTACCGCCACATTTATTTAATATATGATACACTAAATCTTTGATTAATACGAATTTCATTAAATCATAAGTATGCTCGAGGTTCATAGATATGGGTATGGTATGGCAAAATTGTGTTGAGGATTGAAAACGGGGAATATGTTGTTTTAGGCCTAACGATTGTATCCAAATCTAACCTATTCATTTAATAGGTTGGATCAGATCTTGCTCATGTTGTCGGCTCACCCCCTTTCTCGCCCTCTTCAATTAGTGAAGTTGCTTGAACTCATGCATCTTATCCCTATTCCACTGTTCATTTTCAATGCCCCATCTCATGGATTACAATTCCATGGATCACCACCAACTCCCTCTATTCTTCCATGTCCCTTTTGCTCGGGATTACTGATACGGAACGAAGAGATTAATGATAGGCTTGCATTGGTTGGCGCTTCCCGGATTTATTTCCTTCTTCTTCTAGAACAGGAAATAAAAAAGGAATGCGGAAGGGATTAAGAAATTAAGAGAATACAATGAATAAAATCCTATCAAGTATTCAGATTTTCCTTTTCAATTACTCATATAAATCCTAAGAATTTCAGTTTGCATTGGAAATTATTCTATGAGAATTACGTAGCTATTCCATTCCGATATTAATCGATCGTGGTTTCACATGGTTTACAAGTTACTAGTTCAACAACATTTGAAACATTTAAAATTGGTCATACTTTGTAATGTTACAACAAGAAGATACTTGTTAAACAAAAAGAACAAAAATTTACATTCGACAACAACATAATAATCACCAGGGGCGGACCCACTAAGGGGCCGGGGGGCATGCCCCCCCCCCCGGATTTTTAAATTTTTTTATTATTTGCTTAGATTTTTCATTTTTTATATTAATTTCCTTCATTTTTCCAGTTTTTTCTCTTCTCACATGTGAAATATCACCATTTGGCCCCCCAAATTTGAAAATAAAATTTAAAGGTAACATAATGGGTATAAATGTCATCCCTATTTAAAAAATAAATCCTCAATCCCTATTTATTCTCCCCTCTCTTCTCTCTCACATCTTTTCTTCCTATTTATTCTACTTCTATAAACATGGTTTAAGGGAAATTTTTGAAAAAAATTTATTATTAAATATTCAAAATGCCATTTCTAATGGAAACTAACTCCTCAATTTTGATTAATTCTCCCCTCTCTGTGTACCAAAAAAAATAATTCTCCCCTCTCTGTGTACCAAAAAAAATAATTCTCCCCTCTCTTCTCTCTCACATCTTTTCTTCCTATATATTCTCCTTCTATAAACGTGGGTTAAGGAAAATTTTTGAAAAAAAAATATTATTAAATATTTAAAATGTCATTTCTAATAGAAATTAACTCCTCAATCCCTATTTATTCTCTCATTTTCCTCCTTTTTTCCTATTTATTCTCTTCAGTTTCTTTCTTTTTATTTATTCTCTAAGTGCGGATTAAGGAAAACTTGGGAAAAAAAATCTTCTGCACAATTAGGTTCTCTTTCTCTTTTTCAATTTATTTATTTTTTCTCTTCTCACATGTGAAATATCACTATTTGGCCCCCCAAATTTGAAAATAAAATTTAAGGGTAACATAATGGGTATAAATGGCATCCCTATTTAAAAAATAAATCATCAATCCCTATTTATTCTCCCCTCTCTTCTCTCTCCCATCTTTTCTAATTTTTGAAAAAATTTTATTATTAAATATTCAAAATGCCATTTCTAATGGAAACTAACTCCTCAATTTTGATTAATTCTCCCCTCTCTGTGTACCAAAAAAAATAATTCTCCCCTCTCTTCTCTCTCACATCTTCTCTTCCTATATATTCTCCTTCTATAAACGTGGGTTAAGGAAAATTTTTGAAAAAAAAATATTATTAAATATTTAAAATATCATTTCTAATTTTCCTATTTATTCTTTCAATCCCTATTTATTCTTTCATTCTCCTCTTTTTTTCCTATTTATTCTCTTCAGTTTCTTTCTTTTTATTTATTCTCTAAGTGCGGATTAAGGAAAACTTGGGAAAAAAAATCTTCTGCACAATTAGGTTCTCTTTCTCTTTTTCAATTTATTTATTTTTTCTCTTCTCACATGTGAAATATCACTATTTGGCCCCCCAAATTTGAAAATAAAATTTAAGTGTAACATAATGGGTATAAATGTCATCCCTATTTAAAAAATAAATCCTCAATCCCTATTTATTCTCCCCTCTCTTCTCTCTCACATCTTTTCTTCCTATTTATTCTCCTTCTATAAACGTGGGTTAAGAGAAATTTTTGAAAAAATTTTATTATTAAATATTCAAAATGCCATTTCTAATGGAAACTAACTCCTCAATTTCGATTAATTCTCCCCTCTCTGTGTACCAAAAAAAAATAATTCTCCCCTCTCTTCTCTCTCACATCTTTTCTTCCTATATATTCTCCTTTTATAAACGTGGGTTAAGGAAAATTTTTGAAAAAAAAATATTATTAAATATTTAAAATGTCATTTCTAATAAAAATTAACTCCTCAATCCCTATTTATTCTCTCATTCTCCTCCTTTTTTCCTATTTATTCTCTTCAGTTTCTTTCTTTTTATTTATTCTCTAAGTGCGGATTAAGGAAAACTTGGGAAAAAAAATCTTCTGCACAATTAGGTTCTCTTTCTCTTTTTCAATTTATTTATTTTTTCTCTTTTACTTATTTTTTATGATTTGATTTTATATTCTTTGTTTTTGTATTTCTTTTGCAATTTTTATTATTTGACTTTATATTGTAAATAAAATGTCTATAATTGTAATGTAACTAACTACCATTGGTTTGCATCTCTTACTTAAATTATATTTTTTGTTTGCAAATTTTTTAGGGTTAAAGTCACGTGTATTTTTTTTAACTGATACTTTAATTTACCTATATCTTGTTGAAAAAAAAAATACCATTATTAATAATTTATCTATTTTTGTCAAACATATGTGGGCCCTACAAAATATATGTATGCGTGCTTCTCAATCTGAACTTTTATTATTCGACCCCCCCCCCCACTATTGAATCTTGGTTCCGCCCCTGATAATCACAACCCCAACAAAACACCACTACACCATGTGCATCATGTACTATTATGACTTAGAGTAATCACCATCAATACAATAAGGGATGTTTGGATCGTGTGATCAAATCAACGATTTAAGGGTATGTATAATTCTTATAATATTAAGAAATATACCCGATTACGCTATATCATCTCTATGTTGATTAATCATTTAAAAAAAAATACAAAAGACAAGAAAGAAAACTAATTTCTTATGAAAGATTAAAAAAAAAAAGGAAAGATGTCTTTTATCTCTTATTAGCCATTTACCAAATGGCACAGGTTTGTCATAAAATTATTGCACCATTTTCTTTTTTTTGGAACAAGTAGCTTTTTCTAAGGGGTGGGGGGGGGGGTGAATAAGTATTTGTATATAGGGCTTTGTCCCTAACTCCAAGGAGATTTAAACTCTTGGCTTCATATTGTGAGACATTGATCTTTACTAATTAAGTTTTCGTTAGATATTTTAGTATGTATTATGGTATGATTCATTTGTATAATTTTATTCATACTTTTAGCATACCTCTAGTAAGAATCCATGTGCAAATTTATGTGTCTTGTATTATTCTGTGGGTTTAATGAAACACGAGAAATTTGATATCAAACAACAAACATATCATATTGTAATATTATGTTATTTTATCTTGCGGTAATTCGCTTGTAGCAAGTACGCAGCCTCCAACAGAAGCATCACAATCCTTACCACCTAGAATATTCATTTCAAGTTTAGACGTCACAATTCATAAATTGAGAAAATTATAATATTTCAGTGGAGGAACAAGCTGTGGTTGTAAGAAAAAAGGTGAGTTGGTGAGGGCAACAATTTTTTCTTTTTTCTTTTGGAGGAAGAATGAAGGTAAAATAACAAAGAAACATAAAAAAAAATACAAGGAAGAAGAAGTCATTAATTATAACTAATTACAACCCAAAACAAAGTGCTTCAGTTTTTTTTTATTACTTTCTTTTATAGATTTGAGATCGAGAAGGGCACAATATGATTTTTGAAGATACAAGATGATAACTCATCACTTATTTTACGGTTGATATATAATTTGAAACATAACGGGTGTATATGTGATGGAATAAATTTCAAGAGATGTCAATGCAATTGTTTGCAAATTTAAGGAGGTGCATATGTTATTTGCTCTAACAATTAATATCGATATTATTTAAAATATAATGTGAAGTTACAATTATAATTATATACATAAATTCTATATTTACTTCGTTAATGATTGGATAGTTTAAGAAGTAAAATCTAGTCATTATGAAATTATAAATGAGAATTCAGAATTACAACTTCGGACATAACTAAGCATATCCACTTAGTAAATAATGATGATGATTGAGAATATTTTAGGAAAAAAATGTAATTTTATTGAGTAAGAGTGTGTGAATGTAGTAGTATGTCAAACAGTACATGTAAGTTGTACCAAACTTTACTACCTTATATTAGTATAGTATGGTATAAAACTATAAAAATGATACCATTTTAGTTTTGATAAATGGTATCTGTTATGTATTTTCACACATTTAATTTGAACTATTTTATTTTTATCCAATTTCTTAGGTTAACGAGGGTATTAGAATCATTTAGTTGCTTGAGTCAAAATTGAAATCATAGTCTATGTGTCTCACATTTCATAAAACCAATATATTAGTTAAGAAAAAACAAAAAATTTCAAAAATACCTAAAGATAATTAACAAAAAGTACAAGACCCTAGAACTAGACCTGTAAATGGATAGCCGAAATCCGCCTCCGAATTCGCATTCGTATTAGTTTAAGGGTATCCGTATCCGAAAATTTTCTTACCGGAAAATATCCTTATCCGTCCATTAAGCAACCGGATTCGGATTCGGATAATTGCTTATCGAATCGGATAATATCCGAATAAATTTTTATCCGGATAGAGTAAAGTATTTAACATTTTTTCTTTAAAAGTAGATGATAATCGGATTTGGATACCGGTAATCGGATTCGGATAGCGGTATTCGGTAATCGGAAATTAGAAATTTATAATAAAAAATGTAAAAAAGTGACAATTATCAATCAATAATCAGATATTTTATCGAATCGGATTATTATCGGATATTCGATAAAGTTTCGGATTCGGATTCGGATGCCTTCTCTAAATTTTTTCCGGATTCGGATTCGGATAACGGATTTGCTAATCGGATTCGGATTCGGATACTAGTGTATCCGAGCCGAATCTGGTCCGTTTACAGGCCTACCTAGAACCATGCCAAATTAGTAGTGACTTTTCCCTTCCTTCAAATGTATCTTAAATTTGTACAATAAATATATTTTATTAATAAATTTTGTTTAGTAATCATTTGATAATTTTTATATTATTCTTAATTTTTGTGACTCCATAGTATTGTTCATTCCTTCATTATTTTATATTATAATAAATTATAAATAAGGGTACATTTGTCATTTGTCCAATCAATCGAATGGTTCTAACAAAAAAAACCATTATTAAATAGTCCAAAAAAAATATTATTTACGATTTGACAAAGTCTTGGGGGTGTCTATACTTTGTCGTCAATTATTTTGGATGTCTTAAATAGTCCAAAAAAATTTCAGACCACAAGTAGACTAAATAGTTTTCTTGCATTTTGAATTCCGATAGGACCCTTTGGTACTATGCATCATGTACTATTATGATTTAGAATAAACATCGTTAATAGTGAGAGATGTTTGAATATTGTGACCAAATCATGGAAGTAACTTATGATATTAGAAAGGGATAATTACTGTTGCTCTCTTATACTTTGATTTTATTACTACTTTATCCCATCTACTTTTTAAAATTATTAATCCAACTTTTAACTTTGTCTAAAATTACTAATGCCCCCTTCCGTTAAGCTTAGTTAGCTTACTGATGATTTGACATCTATATATTTTTTCAAAAACCCAAAAATAACCCTACAATTATCTCTTTACTTATTTACTCTTTTGCAAGTTATAATACGAGAAAAATGAACTTTAAATTAAAAAAAAAATTCTAAAAAGAAACTACCGAATAAAGAAAATACTTGATTTTTCTTCTCTAAAAAGAAATTGCCGAATAAAGGAAATATGTGATTAAATAAAACTTAAAATAGAAACTAAAATATTAGGAAATATCAAATGTAATTCAAAGTTGAAAATTGAAAATCTCCTAATATATGTTAATCATTGTAGAAAGTGTGTGGTCCCACTAAAGCAAAAATTTATTGTGAAAGCTAAGATTTTACAGATATAATTGACATTCAATATAGTTTATAAAAAAGAGGGTAATATCATTTTTTTAACTTCTTAATTTAAATGAAGGTCAAAATAGACATTACATATTTGATGTTAACAACTACTTAACACCGTTAGTAGTGAGGGGGCAACAGTAATTTCTTAAAGAAAGATGTTTGATTAGTAATAAAATCAGAGTACAAGGGAGCAGTAGTAATTATCCCTATTAGAAAATATAGCCAGCTCCACGATATTTTCTATATTTTCTGTGCGTGATTAATTATTTTTAAAAAGAAAAAACCAAAAGGCAGTAAACAAAACTAATTTCTCTCCAAAGATTAAAAAAATAGGAAAAATGTCTTTTATTTTTTATTTTTCTCTCTCTCATATTCTAAGACGACTCTGTGAAGCAATGGAGGATGAAAACTGACGTTATGTCTGAAGACCAGAAGAGTCGGACAAAAGGGGGTTGGAAGGGAAGAACGTGTGTGAGCCCTGAGAGACTGTCTCTGCTCTCCTCTCAACTACCTCTTCAATCGCGTCTGGTTAGTCACAGCTACTCATTGTAATCTATTCTTTTAATTTTCTGTTCTTAATTTGGAATTGGTTTTTTATTTTTTCCTGTACAAATGGATTCAAAACCGCTATCTTCCTCTAGGGTTTTTCTTTCTTTCTTTCTTTCTTTCGTGTTAATTTCATCGATTGGGCTATGTTAAAACATGCATCTTCGTGTATTTGGTGCTCGAATCGGTTCGTTGTCTTCAGTGTTTGATCGGTTAACTCTTCAAGCTCGCTGGGTCAGTCAAAACTCCCGCTTTTGATGGTTTCTGTTTGATCTGTTGTCTAGAAGATAGAGCTAGAGCTGGATTATGAGTTTCGTTCGCGAGCTTGTATTAGTTTTGGTTCTCATTTCGTTTGATTTTCCGGTCAGTTCTGTAGGAGGTTGACCGTGCGTGGAGAATTTTCCGTGTTACTCTTCTATATTCATGTTGTGGAGGTCGAGATTTTGTTGAATTTGATGTGTTCTCGATCAATTGATGTTTCACCTTATTGGATTATGGCTTCTCATGTTTCATCTTCTTAACATGTATAGTGCAGTTCTCTTAATTGTTTAATGATGTGGGATTCTATTTTCTATTCTTGCTTAATGAATCATCTATATTCAATAGGCCTTCTTTTGTTGTTCTCGACCACTTTCAGAGCAGTAATTTGTTTTCTTTTGGTTGGTATATGCAACTCTGAGACTGACTAACCGAGACTGACTAAGTGGCTACTGCAATGGCGAAGTGGTTGGATAATAAAAACATTAAGATCAGATGTTGCTTTTCTTTTTTGACCTGGATGGGATCATTTGATCTTCTCAAAATATCCTTGTACTGATTTTAAATTTGACACAGATTCTTGGTTCAGACTAGTTTTATTAGTGGAGCTAGAAATTTATTTATTTATTTTTAAATTCTTTGAGCTAAGTGAATTCATGTTTACTATATCTATATTTTCTAAAAAATATAAAGCCATCGTTATCAGTTAAGAAGATTTGCAGTGAGATGCTGTGGTAGCATCATTGAAACCGTTGTTTTCCAAGTTACCTTGAATTATGGCCTGATTATGATGGTACCATCTGTTGTGGCATCCAATGTGTCTCTTAAGTTTTTCTGTGAAAGCAATGCCTCTATTTTCTATTTCTTTCAATGGTTTTTTTGTTTCCAAGCTTCTTGGTTTGTGACACTGTACCTCTTTGCACAATAGTTACGTTCTTTAAGGGTGGGGGGGATTTAATCTGTTGAGCTTGTATTTAACAAGTAAAAGTGTTGGCTTTCTGCAGATTTTTGGGCTAAATGCAGGTTGTTCTGTTTGTGATTGTGAACTTGTGAGCTTATATACCAAGTTTGAAGTTTGAGAAGAGCAGAAGGCAGAGATCCTGAAAGACAGAAGTATATAAGTAACATTCTATGCTTTGTTTAACTCCAATTTTGCTTGTGGACTTAGATGGCCGTCTCCTCACTGGAAACAAACCGTGAAGGCCATACTGACCGATTCCCGTTGTTAATGGAGCGTCTAGATAGCCAAGGTGACAGAGAACATGTCATAGACATTGGAAGGGGTGGTCATGCATCTTCATCTGGGTCATCCCACAGTGATCCATTGCCTTCACTTGACTTGCCGCACCATGAAGGTAGATCTTCAAGTGTTACAAATGCCCCTGCTTCTCAGTCTTCCTCAAATGGGTTGAACTCTAGAAACTCCTCTTCCATTAGAAGAGGTGATGGGTATGGCCGTCGCCATAGGAGCCCGTTGAATTCTGGTTTGTGGATTTCCTTTGAGCTGGTCGTCACCGTGAGCCAGATTGTTGCATCCGTTGTTGTTTTATCTTTATCGAGAGATGAGAAACCACAAGCCCCATTATTTGAGTGGATTGTGGGTTATGCAGCCGGATGTGTTGCAACGTTGCCTCTTCTTTATTGGCGTTATCGTCATCGCAACAACCTGGGTGGTGAACAAGATTCATCACACTCACGTCAGGGGACTTCTCAAATCAGCAGCCCTTCAGAGCCAGCATCATATACTGCTATCTCAGTAAATCATTCTTCAGAAGGTGAAGATCGACATATCTCAGTTACTGCTACTCCAAATTCTAGGTACTATTTTTTTTCTTTGTTGTCATCTTCTGCAAGTTGTTGCTGTTGTTATTCTGGCATCTGTTTTGAATGTGAAGCGACTTGATGTTATCTATGTTTCTTTGAGTGATTTAATATTATTCTCTTAAATCTCCTGTGCTAAGAAGACAGAAATTAGTTTCAATTTCAAATGTTCCTTAGCTCTCTCTTTCTCTCTCTTTCTCTCTCTTTCTCTCTATTTTTGATAATAAGATTGTCAGTAAGTAGTTGTTAGTGCTCCACGTCAGGTTTAGCTCTTGAGTGTGCTCCAAGTACTTTGGCTTGAGGTGGGGCAACCAAAAGTTATGCATCTCATATGTTTGTCATCATTGCTGGTCAGCTTGCCTGCCTCATCTTACCGTTCTGGTAGTATGCTCTATGGGCATATAGAGGCATTGTCTAGGATGCTGTGTTTGAAAGTTCACTTGGAGAAAGCAATCTCCATTTTCTCCTTTATACTTGTGTACATCTGTATTAGTTTCTTGTGTTCCCAGTCCTGTCTTGGAGTGAGGGTAGTATTTGATTGAAGACCTTGATATCTGGGTCAATGGTTGGGGGTGGGCCACCCCAAACTCTAAATCCTCCAGAATAGAGACTCTAGCTCTTTTTATCTCAACCTTATCCTTTGATGTAGCTGTGGCTGTTGCTCTGCTTCTTCTCTAGCCTATTTAGATCATAGTTCGAGGTCTTGTGAGATCTCAGTCGAGATCTTGCTTTGTTGGGACCTTGAGGCTAGATACAAGGTGAAACCAAAATAGTTCAAAATCTCAGCAGAGATCTTGGTCGAGTTGAGATTTTAGTTGAGCAACACTTTTAAAAATGCCTCAACTCAATCGAGAGGAGTTGAGATATCTTGATCTCGACCTAGGTCGACACAACTTCCCCTTGGCTAGTTTTGGTGATCCCATTGGATTTTTCACTGGAAATTTGGTTGGATCTCTACCTAGGCTGCATCAACAAGGTGTTTAGCTCATGTACAACAAAGATCTATTGATCTTGAATCAAATCTTAAAGCAAGGTGAGTTTTTTTCCCTCAAACTTGCCTCATTGATTTTACTCTTGTAATCTTGTAGTGCAACTTATAAGCATACTGATGTTGTAATGTGAAATTATGAATAAGTAAACATGTTTGATGCATTATTTGACTTTAAACCTTTATTTCCATTTATCTCAAGTAATGGTAGTGTATTTCCTGTTGTATAAGTCTTTATGTTCACTACTCCAGTGTATTAGTTTCAAAGTTAGGGTTGAGTTGGAACTCATATATACACTTGTTTCTCACAAATTTAAGGCCACTACTAAGTTTAGAAGGCCTAAAATAGGTGAAATACCAGATTCCAGCCCAAACTGAGCTCTAATACCCACAGAGATGGGCCCATGTTAGTTTGAGTTGAGGTGGGATTTTTTTTACCAAATTTCAGCCGAGATCTCGTGAGATCTCAGTTTTTTGAGGGACCGAGATCCTTGTCGAGATCGAGATATCAAACCATGGTCTGGATGAACCAATTCGTTGGAACATTTGTATCAATATCTCCTGGTCCATCTTAAAGGTCTCTTTGTTCTTCAACTTGGCCTCCTTAGATTTGTATCCGTTTCCCTTCTGGCAGCCATAATCCCTTTCCTAACTTAGCTCTAGGCATCCATCACCAAACTTATCTGTCTTACCTCTTTTCCGCTTAAGTTATTCCCTGTCCCTTATATGTGTTGCCATAGCCTTCTTTATAATTTGGGACATTAGGGGAGCTTGTGAAGTTTCTGTCATCACCAGCAAGATGCCATTTGGGTTTGGTGTTCCCACCTCCCCCTCAATGATTTTCTTACATTAATTACACTCACATTTCCTGTTATTAGTCAAAGCAGGTTCACATGCAGACATGCAATGCCCCTTTGCTTTGGCCAACCATTATGCAGTTCTAGTTGATATACTATTGCAAGAAGAAGAAAAAGATAATGTGTACCCTTCAAATATGGCTACAAGCAACAAAACATTTTCTAGATTCCCCTTGAAGTATTTTTTTTACTTATTTAATTATTATTAATTGATTAATTCCCATCAATGAATTAATGTGATTTTACAAATCATAGTCAGCTGAAATTATATTTCCTATAGTTATGTTAATCTTCTTCGTTTAAACTAAAATAGAATATTCTTCCTATGTATTTTCAATTTTTGCATTGAGAAATTATTTTTGAAAAATCTGAAAAATTTAACATTAAAAAAATATTCGAAAATCATGGCTTAGATTGGACAATGGTGTTTAACATATATTAACTTGACCTATATCACATTCCGCCCCCCTTGAAAATTCTGTTTTAGGAAAATATATTTTTAAGAAAAAAAAGGTTCTAAATATAATTGAAGGATGTAGTTGATGTTAGATTTATAGAAGTTATCCGGAATTAACGTGCAACATTTAGCTTATTTTACTTTAGGAAGCTGAGTAGATATGTAGCTTATTTTGCTTGGGATTATTTGGGACCTTTTTGTTACCCACCAAAAAACAGTTTCTGGTGTTTCTTGCTTTGAGAAGCAGAAAAAGTGGCCGAAAACCGTTTCTTTTCGCATGATTTTTGCAACATAAATTGAAATTTATGAATTTTTTTGCTTTGAGAACACTTCGATGCAACAACAAAAGAAAAATTGGTGTCGGTTGGGTTAAAGTGAGACAATTTGAGAAGGGTTATCTATGGAATTTGGTGCTCTAAACATAACAGTGGCAAATTTCATATATTTTCTAATAAACCAGAAGCAAGTTTTATCAAACTCCTAGAAAAGTGTTTCTGCTTCCAGAAACGCTCAAAACTGTTACCAAACAGAAACACTTGGTGAGTTATCAAACAGATCCTTACTTTATAATTCAGTTTATTTCTTCCTTTAGATGGTTCCAGTATTGAGTAGTTTCCATTCTGTGTTGTGCTTCTTTTTATTCTAGGGCATGTAACTGTATAATTACTACTCAGTTTGGGATTTTTATAATTGAAAGGTAGTTTACTTAGTTTCTCAAAATTGCCTCCCTCTTTCTTCCCTTGTGAGTTTGTCCCTCTCCTCATTCTCTTTCTTGTCCTTTTACTTTTACCTGTTAATCTTTGCCACAACTGATCACTTCCTCTCCTATATTAGTGGTACTGATGCACCACAACCTTGGACCAACCCAAATTCATTTTGGAACCTAGATTGAGAACTGAGTCCAAATATGGAATTAGGCTTGTAGATATTTGCGATTTTGTTAGGATAAATGTGAAAAGAGATTTTTAGGATGTGGAGGAATCTGAACATCTTTAGTAAGTTCTGAATTGTTAGGAGTCAATGGTATGGTTGTTCTGTTTCTTTTGAATCTATATGCTTGTAAGTTTGTAACCAAGGTGTTGCGCATAGAATAGAAAGAAACAGAGTTGTGGTTCAAATAGTCTGAAGGCTTTGTGCCTGTTCACTCTTGTCCCCTTCCCTCTTGTGGAATTTCTTCTTTCTACCACTGCAGCTCTGTTTCTTATTGAGTTTCCTTTTTTTTACTCCATCTATGTTGTTCCTCCTCCTTCACCTTTTCTGTCTCCTACTTAGTGGCATCAGATCCCTAATCTAGGTAAATCTCTGTTTGGAATTCTTCACCCCTTCAGTCTTTCTTCCCTAGCATTTCCTCTTCTTCCTACAATCTTCCTGTTCTCATATCCCTCATACCCCTTTTTGTTCTGTTTCCTTTCTTTATTTCTTTTCTCTGTGGTTCTGACCGAAAAATACCAGCATCAACCCCCACATTCCCTTTGTTTAAAAAAAGAATTATCCTGCTGTTGCCACTTTACCCTTCCCCTCTCTTCCACACAACCCCCCCCGCACACCAAAAACAGAAAAAAAAGAAGAAGAGAGAGCACCCTGGACTGTCACGTGCCCACCTCATCCCATGATTTCCATGGCCCAAAAAGGAAAAAGGGAATCCAACATAGAAACAGAACAAAGGAAGTGAACCTGGCGAGAGAGGGCAGAGAGAGAGAGAGAGAGAGAGAGAGAGAGAGAGGATAGGAGAGAAGGTGCATGAGGAGAAGAGAAAGTGAGAATCAGAGGGGAAACAAGAGAGGGAGGGAGTTCGTCCTCTATTTTGAAGTCACAGTTTTTCAGCTGAAGTATAAGTCCTCAAATTGAATCACCTCGCTGAGTTTCGTGTCCAAGTAGAATCCCCCTTTATCTTATTGTTTTATTGTGTTATTTGATGGTATGTCTTGATTGTCTTCTCCGAATTTCCTTTCTTGCATCTTCCATGTCTATTTTCCATTAGATCCTTTTTCCATTTTTTGTCCCTCTTCTAGTTTACTTTCTTTATATTATTTTCCAATTCTATCCCTACTCCCACCTTTTACATCGTGACTGTTTTCTCTTTCACCCCACATATTTGATAATTTCAATGACTCATTTATTGTTCATATACTCCCATTAGTCCCGTATTTATCTTTCTCTTCCTGAAGTTCCCTTTCTTATTCTTATCCTATTTTTCTTCTCTTTAGTTTGCAGTCCATTAAATTACAATTCTGCTACTGCTATCATTAGCCTACTACATCATAGAGGTTGATTGTGAGGAGTGTTGGATCAATGCCTTATCAAGCTGAATTCTTTTGTTTTTTGTTTCTTTTCTTTTCTTTTTGTGTGTGTGGATGCCGGTCCAATAATGCTGATCTTTTCTTTTTATAGAATACATGGTTGAGGTTTTCATTCTCCCGTTTTTCTTCAAACTCTGGTAGAAATCATGCGGCATAGCTTTGTGCTGACCAAATCAATTTGGGAACCTAGAAATTAAGAACTGGATCCATATATGGATTTTAAGTAAATATTTGGGATTTAGTGCAAGTACATAACATAATTTTGATCTGGGTAGGAAGAAAGAGTTTTACAAGGTCAGGAATGGCGGCAAGCAAGAATCTTAATAACCAAGAAGACCGCCTGTCCTTGTTAGATGTTTAGAGTAGGTTAGAGAAGAGATTGAAGGAGCTTGCCCTGTCTGCCCGTAGGCCCCCCCTCCTTTTCTCCTTCTCCACTGAATTCGAGTAGCTATCAGCCCTTCTATCTTATACTTTTCCTCTTAGTTAAAATTTTAAGAATCTTAGTAAAGTCATTCTCTAATTGAAGTTTGTTTCTTTTATTTAGTCAGTAGTAATTTTCTAATAGCTTATGTGGTTGATATTGGCATAAACCAAAATGGTTCTCAAAAATATTAGTTCCTCGTCTTAAATGGTGTTTTGATTATTCTCTGCCATAATCTTGTATCATGGCATGAAATGTTTGTTCCTGTATTATTAATACAGTTTTGAAGTATGGGTATTACCTCTATTTCTGTAAATTGGAGCTTCAATGCTTTCCTCCATTAAGGTGTCTAAACTAAAGAAAGTTCTAAACAGGATGAATCTTGATGATAAACTGATCAAAAGATTCCTATGCTTTTCTAAAGATAGTCTTTAATTTACTCAAGGATTGTCATTCATGTGGGGAAATACTCAAGGATTGTCATTCATGTGGGGAAACTTCAAGTGTTGTGCAATTGCAATGCAGAATTTGGACACCATGTTCAGGGTGTAGGGGTGTGGTAGTCATAGGTTATCAAAATAACCCATTTGGGAGGGGCACGTGGAAAGTAGGTTTGTTAGGATTTCTTGGGGCTATATTATGTTGTAGGAGGTAATAGGAGGGGGGGAACGCATTTGGTTTTGTTGGGCAAGGTTACTTACGTGAAGGGGAAGACTCGTCGGTGGACATTTTGAAGGTAGAATTCAGATCTGTAATGGAGTTTTGTTAATGATTTCAGTACAATCGGCCATTTATATTTCTTTTCCAGACCCATTTGTGCCTTTCAAGTGTTTTTTGTTTTTGTTTTTGTTTGTGTCATTGTGTGGGTGTGTGTGAATGTGTTTTTGAGTAATCAGGGTGCTGCTAGGAGCTGGATTGGTGTTCGATCGATTGGGATTTGCAGATCTTAATGCAAATTTGACAGCTTCTTAGATTCATTGCCCTTCACTGAGACGGACTACTTGGTGTTCAGTTAGTTACCACCAAGAGACATATCTTTAGAGATTTTCACTGTTAGACATAGTCCCTTGGATCTGAATTTATTTATATTTCTCATTTCTTATCTATTTTGTAGAAAATCTGTCTTGTTTCATATTCTTTGTTCCAAATGTCGTATTTAACATCTTATGCTATTTTTTCTTGTTTTATTTAGTTAATTTATTGTTAATTTTGTATCTTTGAATGTATGCAACCTAAACTGGAACACCTTTATTTACTGATCGTATGATTTGATGTTGGAAGATGGTTTGCACCTGGTAGACTGAGTGTGCTAGTGGACCACTTCAAGATGGCCTTAGATTGCTTCTTTGCAGTGTGGTTTGTAGTTGGGAATGTGTGGATTTTTGGAGGGCATTCCTCTTCTTCAGAAGCTCCCAACTTGTACAGGTATATTGATCAAATGGCCTCTTATTCTTGATCTCTTTCTCTTGACATCTTTGTAAAAGTAGTAAACCAATTAATCCAAATCTTGGGCATTTTGCAGGTTGTGTATAGTGTTTCTTACTTTCAGCTGTATTGGGTATGCCATGCCTTTTATTCTATGTGCAACAATCTGCTGCTGCCTGCCTTGTATAATTTCCATATTAGGCTTTCGAGAGGATCTAACTCAAACAAGAGGAGCCTCTCCAGAATCTATTAATGCTCTTCCAACCTACAAATTCAAGTTGAAGAAAACAGGAAATAGCAATGACCAGGAAATCAATTCAGAAGGAGTGGGTGATGGTGGGATCTTGGCTGCTGGAACTGATAAGGAACGTGTAATTTCAGGTGAAGATGCGGTAAGTTTTCTTTCTTCTATAGTTGCGTTAGAGTTTCCTATATCTGGATCATGTAGTATATGATGAGAGTGGTTTTAACTGAATGTGCCATGGGCTTTTACCTTTACATGGCAAACCTGGCATATTTGCCTGCTGACTTTTTATACGTCTATTCAGGAAACATCTTTGAGGGGTTATGGGATCCTAATTCTTAACCTTTGGCCTCTGGTCCTTTGATTGAGTTGGTAATCGTAGTTTAACAGTATATTGGTGGGCTTAGTTTCTGCTTAACCAAATTACTTTGGACAGTCTGATCTTGTCTGTTACAACTGACAGAATATAGTTAGTTAGTTGGAGGACTGGACTACGAAGTTGGGGTGTTGATTGGGCCATGGCCCATTATCCAGATGGTGTTTCATATGAGTCACTGATGTGGTGCTGTTGATCCACTTTGTATTTTAAGTTGCAAAATGAGGTGTATTTTTTTTTTTTTTGGGGGGGGGGGGGGGGGTTAGTAGGAAGAACACTAAGACTCTGTTAGACAGGATCCTGATGCTAAAAAATACTCTCAAACTAAACTTGACCAAAAACTAACTTCCAGAATTGCACCAAGTGCCAGGAAACAATACTTAATGAACCCATGCAAAAGATGGGAATGATCAGATAAGCAGTTAAGGATCAAATTAGGTTATAGTGATCTCATGGGTGGATCTAAGGAACAGTAAAGCTCAAATTAAATGCGATGCACCCAATAAATTTGTCTGGAATTTAGGACAGACCTCAAGGTCAATGATTTATATTACAGCACTAGGGTTCCAAAAACAAACCAAAGTCTGGACTGGAAGTAATCCTGAAAACCCAAATTCTGAAATAGAGGAAACTGAGAAAAGAGAGAATCTTGAGTAACTCACAAACTGGAAACCAGAAAGCCCCAAACTGTGGATGAACAGAGGTCCTAGGTTGGGCACATGCTCCCGATGTTTCATAGCGAACTGCCATAGGTTTTTCATTTAATCGAAGATCAGCTATAGGCCAAGATTATACCAAAACAGTGCATGCACAGGAGGTATAATGTTGTGAACCCAATTTCGGTACCTAGAGCAGAGGAAATTTAAAGGGATTGGAAGTAGAATTCAGAAAATTGGGGATTGAAGAAGAAGAAGAAATGTAGAGAGAGTGTTAAGAGAATAAGAATATCATTTTTCATATTCTCCTCACCATACTTTATTTTCCTTTATAACAGAACTACTTTTCTAATCATAGGACTATTTTACCCCTAATGCTCCTAACAAGACCTATACCTTCATCCCAATAGACTCCCTTACAAAATAACCCCTCTCCTAGGTCTTACCCTTTACCCCTCTCATGATTCTTAAGTAGGATCATAACAATGCCAACCCCTTAAGAGAACCTTGTCCACAAGGTTCAGATGCAGCATTTCCCAATTCAGTGTAGAGACAACTACCGCAAGCGCCATTGATGGGTAAAGCAATCAACGCCGAAAAATTTCAGTCATGCAGGCCATAGCTTGTACATGTAGAACTCCATGAAAATTCACTGTGCTACATTCTACAGGAAAATCAGGAAGAACCTTGAATGTGTCATCAAGTTGAGTTGGCAAGGCATCCATCTCCCTTTCTTGACTATATGTCCCACCTGCACTTTTAGCAATCGAGGTAGCCATTGTTGGTGTGAACCCTACCAACTTCTTTGTAGCATCTAATGTCTTTCCTTTGTCAAGAATTCTCAAATACTTCTCCTTCAGCACAAGTGTAATCAGTATTGCACTTGTTGCAACATATGATGGAGAAACACCATCTTCCACAGGAAGTTGCACAACCTCATTTTCATTTTCATTTTCATCTCCAACAGGAGCTTGACTAACCCAACCATACTTCAATAAAACTAGAGCAATTAGAGATCCTGCTATAATTGTGAAAATGATATGGACTTTCCAAATACCCATAAGCACTCCAAGCTTCTTATTCCTATGAACAACAATCGTGCCAAATTGGTTGCTCACAAAAGGCACCATAGACACAAGGATTCGGTACCTACTTTGAGCTCCCTGCAAGGCCGACCCACCTAGAATAGGGAATTTATTACTCCAGTTAAACCACCCACTGATTCGTTCCTGCAGCATTAACCCATCCACACCCTTGCTAAGACTATAATTCCTTCCGAGCACAGTCATTATTATGTTGTGGAGTGTTCTAGAATACAGCTCAGTCTTCAAGTGAACTGCTCCCTTCAACGTCTCCATATCCTCTTGCATTCCCAACTCAATTTTACCTCGGAAAGCCTCAAGCAAAGTCTCACTCCATTCCATAGCTTCGGTGGCAACACCAATATTGTCTGATACCATAGAATGAGAGGAAGTGTTAGGGCTATACAGAGCCATGATCAGAGCTTCCTTCCCCAGTTGGTCTCTCAATCTAGATGCGAATGCAATTAGGTACCTTCCCTCCTTGGTCTTCTGATACATAAATGTGATAATGCAATAGACTCGAAGAAGTTGCAGGTCATACAGGGCCTCCTTTCTGTCAGGCGTGCCATACTCCCATACGGAGGAGACCTCACTGATGTCATCGTTGGAGTAGCAGCCTCGTCTCAACAATTGCAGAATTTCAAAAGTTGTTAAACGTATGCACTCAAGTCCACATTTGCATACCTTGCCACTCACCACGTAGTGTTCTTTTGCTTCAACTATGGTGTATTTAGCGAGCAAACTGAAGAGATGCTCCTGTTTAGCGGCTGCGAGAAGTTGTAGAGTTTGAGTTTCCTCTAACCTCCTTGCCATGAATGGGGTTGATACATGAAGACCAACAAGCGCTTCGCTGTACTTGTGAAGGGAAGCGTAGGCAGCAGAAGGGTGGGAAATAAGAACATGGTTGGTAGGGCTAAGTGCTAACCACTGCAAACATTGGCGGTTTCTGCTGGAAAGCTAGCACCTCTTCCACCAAGGTCGGAGCCCGCCGGCAATCGGCGAAACCATATTGAATGTAGACGATCACTGGTCGATTTCCTCCCACCTCCATCATGCTTGTGAATCTCGGTCCCATAGGTATTGATTTTGGGGAAGAAGAGAAAGGAACAATGATGTTCCATAACTGCCCCTGCCTTGTATTCCTTGCAGATGGGTTGGACCTATTTTTAATTTTCAAAGTTGTATCAGAGTGGCCTACTACAGGCCCTTGCCTTGCCTTTTTCTTCAACCCATAACCCGTGTAAATCACTTGAAGTTTTCTTACTTCAATTGGGCTTAAAGAGGCCCACTTCAGTTGGGCTAATTGCAACATTTGGCCCAAGGCAACAGCTAACTGAACCACCCATTTGTCTTGATCCCCCGGTCTATACAAAGTCACTTGCTGGACCGCTTCTTCTCCGTTGCTAAACAGCCATGCAAATTTTTCCCTAATCTTTTCATCTCTCACCATCGCCGCCGTCTTGAGAATGGTCGTCAAGCGAGATGTTGTTGAGGGCGCTTTCACTCGCCAACGTAACCTCTTCCAATGGCGCCATCGCGAGCCCTTCCTTTTTGCGATTCTCACCTTCAGCCATGGAGGTATTGCCGGAGGGAGTGACGCCCATCCTTCGATCTTTCTGTACCGATGTTGTTTCTTCCATTCTCCATTGCTTTTGGCGTCTTCGCTTCCCTCTATGCAACTCCGCACCAATGCTTCACCACCATTTTGTCGGTTTGTGACTCCTTCACTTAAGTTCCTCAACTGGCCTTCGTAGTCGCAAATTCTTGTATCAACCTTGGGAATGTTCAACCCCACACTTGAATCTGTGTCCTTCTCATTAGGCAGTGATTCGACTTGAGGTTCCTTCAGCGCTTCCCTACAACTCACTGATTTAGGCTTTGCTTCTTCCTCCGCAGTCACCATTATAATGCCCCTTCTCCCACTTGGGTTGTCGATTAGTGGGATACTTTGGGAAGTGGCCTGCAATTGCATCGTGTCATTGCCTCAAAGGACCTCGACTTCTGACTTGCTAAATCGAGCTTCCAATGCTTCTATAAAATTTGACCAGTATGTGAACGGAGCTTCCAAGATTCATTTGCGGAAGCCACTGCATAGCAGCCCCATGAGCTATGTGATTCTTCTGTAGAAGCCATTGCAGAGCATCTCTGTCCATATGAACCGAGGAGATCAAGAGACGCTGTTCTTCGTTGGCACCAAAATAGTCGAAGAAACATCTGGCCTTGACAATCCAGTCGATGGGATTTTCACTGGCAAAGCGAGGAAAATGCAGCGGTCATGGCCGCTCAGGTGTTGCTGCCATGTCGGATCCGGCAGGTCGGACCATTGTTGTGAACCCAATTTCGGTACCTAGAGCAGAGGAAATTTAAAGGGATTGGAAGTAGAATTCAGAAGGATTGAAGAAGAAGAAGAAATGTAGAGAGAGTGTTAAGAGAATAGGAATATCATTTTTCATATTCTCCTCACCATACTTTATTTTCCTTTATAACAGAACTACTTTTCTAATCATAGGACTATTTTACCCCTAATGCTCCTAACAAGACCTATACCTTCATCCCAATAGACTCCCTGACAAAATAACCCCTCTCCTAGGTCTTACCCTTAACCCCTCTCATGATTCTTAAGTAGGATCATAACATATAAACTCAGAATTCTGATTACCCATTATCAGGAATATTTTGAGTCATTGAAGGACAATGTTTGTTGCTGAAATCAGGTACCAGACCTTGCCAATAAGTACTTGATATTGCTGTTGGCAGTAGAACATAAAAAGAAGAAGAAGACCTATCTCAGGCTTAGGGTTTCCTACTTCCACTGTCTCAGACAGATTCTTAGGCTAAAGAGCACCTAATAACTTCAACTGATTCAATCATATCGAGCTCTGCAGCCTTACATTTGTTATATAGACTGAAAAACCTTTCTGTCTCAGTAAGGACAGATTCTTAAGGTAAATAATGTGTAGTAACTTAAATTCATTCAGTCCTATTTGGCTCTGCAGCCTTACATTTCTTGTACAGATCATAGTTATCAAGGCCAGGGGGGCGGGGGGAGGAAGAGAGAGCGCGGGGGGAAAACAGAAGAGGCCCAACAAGAACAAGCCCAGGGAAGAGGCAGGGGAACAAAGGCAGGAAAGACGAAACGGACCCGGCAAGCCGGACGCCCGCAAAACAGAACCCAACCATCTCCACCCGAGAAGGGCAAGGAGATGTGGAGGGGCCACCGCCAAGAACCCCCAAGGGCATCGGAGCCCTTCTGGATCTCACCTCAGCCATGGAGGTATTGCCGGAGGGAGTGACGCCATCCGATCTTCGTACCGATGTTGTTTCTTCCATTCTCCATGCTTGGCGGCCTCTAGCAACTCGCACCAAGCTTCACCACCATGTTTGGTTGTGACTCTCACAAGTTCCTCAACGGCCTTCGAGTACAAATTTGTATCAACCGGGAATGTTCAACCCCACACTTGAATCGGTCCTTCTCACTGAACTCATTAGGCAGTGATTCGACTTGAGGTTCCTTCAGCGCTTCCCTACAACTCACTGATTTAGGCTTTGCTTCTTCCTCCGCAGTCACCATTATAATGCCCCTTCTCCCACTTGGGTTGTCGATTAGTGGGATACTTTGGGAAGTGGCCTGCAATTGCATCGTGTCATTGCCTCGAAGGACCTCGACTTCTGACTTGCTAAATCGATCTTCCAATGCTTCTATAAAATTTGACCAGGTTGTGAACGGAGCTCCGAGATTCATTTGCGGAAGCCACTGCAGAGCAGCCCCATGAGCTATGTGATTCTTCTGTAGAAGCCATTGCAGAGCATCTCCATCCATATGAACCGAGGAGATCAAGAGACGCTGTTCTTCGTTGGCACCAAAATAGTCGAAGAAACATCTGGCCTTGACAATCCAGTCGATGGGATTTTCACCGGCAAAACGAGGAAAATTCAGCGGTGGTGGCCGCTCAGGTGTTGCTGCCATGTCGGATCCGGCAGGTCGGACCATTGTTGTGAACCCAATTTCGGTACCTAGAGCAGAGGAAATTTAAAGGGATTGGAAGTAGAATTCAGAAAATTGGGGATTGAAGAAGAAGAAGAAATGTAGAGAGAGTTTTAAGAGAATAGGAATATCATTTTTCATATTCTCCTCACCATACTTTGTTTTCCTTTATAATAGAACTACTTTTCTAATCATAGGACTATTTTACCCCTAATGCTCCTAACAAGACTTATACCTTCATCCCAATAGACTCCCTTACAAAATAACCCCTCTCCTAGGTCTTACCCTTAACCCCTCTCATGATTCTTAAGTAGGATCATAACATATAAACTCAGAATTCTGATTACCCATTATCAGGAATATTTTGAGTCATTGAAGGACAATGTTCGTTGCTGAAATCAGGTACCAGACCTTGCCAATAAGTACTTGATATTGCTGTTGGCAGTAGAACATAAAAAGAAGAAGACCTATCTCAGGCTTAGGGTTTCCTACTTCCACTGTCTCAGACAGATTCTTAGGCTAAAGAGCACCTAATAACTTCAACTGATTCAATCATATCGAGCTCTGCAGCCTTACATTTGTTATATAGACTGAAAAACCTTTCTGTCTCAGTAAGGACAGATTCTTAAGGTAAATAATGTGTAGTAACTTAAATTCATTCAGTCCTATTTGGCTCTGCAGCCTTACATTTCTTGTACAGATCATAGTTATCAAGGTTCCTAGGCGACCAAGGCTTTTGGGGGCCCTTCCTAAGCAGCTTGGCGATTAGGCTACCATAAGTTGTTGCCTGGCAAACAAAGCGCTTCTATGTACATTTCTTTAAATACGACTGTTTTATAGGGCACAAATAGCATATACTAAAAATTACACAATTCTACTTATAAGCTATACAGATATTAAAGAGTCGTAATTGCATGACTATCATAAATCATAACTAATTAAAAAGAAAACCAAATGTAAGTTCATCTAATCATAATTCAATAGCAACTTAGCATAATGACATATGACTATGATTTATATAAATATGAAAATAAAATTGGTAAGGACGCTTATCTTCTTTATGCCAAACTAGTAATGATTTTGATAGTGTCTATGCAATGAAGCCGTGCCCCCCCCCCCCCATGCGGATGCGCGGGCGCGGGGTAACCTGATTTCTAATAAGCCCTGGTTGATTTGGTGTCGTTTACGATTAGGGTTTCATTTTTATTTTCCACCCTTTGATCTTAAAATAATCCCATGCTTCTTGTTACATGGTAACAAAGTGTACACCATCTAACATGTGGTGTTATGGAAATAAATTTTCATTATTTACAGAAATCCAGAAAAATGAAATTTAAGTTAAAAGGAAAAAAAAAAAAAAAAAAAAAAAAATTGACTGCTCAGCCCATAGATATGGCGTACAGGGCAGATAAAGCATGGATCTCTTTGCATGTACAAGAGGCAGACCATCACTTTGGTGCCCTTTAAATGCCAGGCCTTTGATAACTTTGAATTATAGACTGAAAAACCCCAATGTCTCAGACAGATTCTTGACACTAAACAGCCCTTAATTAGTTAAATTCATTTAATCAGATGTAGTTCTGCAGCCTTGCATTTCTTTTACATATTGAAAGAAAAATTCTACTAGAGGAAAGAAAAGGGAAAAAAGAAAAAAAGAAAAAGAGATAAGCTCTGAATTAAAGGTTGAAACTAAAAACCATGAGTGTTACAATGTTGCTGGTGTGGAACACAACTAGTTAAGAATTCCTACTTGAGAGCAGAAATGACTTCTTTTCTTTTTGGTTTGGCTAATGAGGGTATCAAGGCCTTCGGCTTGACTATTTCCTCATGTCCCATTGATCCCCAGCATCAGAGGACTGGGTCAGTCAAGGATTCAAATGGAAAGCCAATCAAGTCCAAGGTGAGTGCCCCGGGCAGGTAAGAGGAGTCGGAACAGAAGCCACCTGTCAATTTAGTCTCATGTGCATGCCAACTAGGGATGAAGATAAGTTAGACCTAAGCCTAATCCTGTAGGCCTACATTGGATTCATATTTTAGGTCCATTGAACTTGTCCATTACAAAGAAAACACATTGAATCAAAGGCCCAATGCGTAGATAGCCCATCCCAAGGATTATTTCTACTAAAATAGGCCAAATAGGTGACTTACCTGCATCAGGGTGTGCTGATTGTCATATGGTCATACCCCAAAATCAATCACTGTCTTGGATCTCAGTTAGATAGGTTGTTTTGTGGTGCAATTTCTTCTTCCTTAACTTTTTCCCTTTCTTCTAGGATGGAAAAGCATAGGGTTGCTTTACCCTAACCATTACAATTTTGTAGCAAATGTCTGTGGATGTGGGTCTTCAACTTCTTAGAAGGTCTTCCTTTTCAGTAATTGGTTTGGACTGAATGATTCATCATTTAAAAGTTTCAAGGAATCCCCCGTTGCATTTTCTTGTTGGAACCATTTATCATGATTTTCCCACTCTGGTTCCATTCCTCTGTGTCCAAGAAGTTATAGTCAAGCAGATCCATGTAAGAAGAGGCCTAGTTTGAACTGTCCCATGAGTGTCACTGATCTGCTGGCACAATCTGTTCCACTCTGGTTTAATGTTCCTCATTGCCTACTGGCTTACTTGAGCAGATCCTCTGTAAGCTAAGGCCTAGTTGAGCTGTCTCAGGATTATTACTGATCTGTCAGCACAATCTATCTTTTACTTTTGGCCATTAACTTGTCTTGAGCTTGACATGTGCACTTACATTCTCTGTTTTTGTGTTGGTGAAGGGTTTTAGTGGCATCTTAAAGACAGGTTGGATCTTTTTTTCTCGATTAGCAATGCATTATTGTAGAATAATCCCAGACCAGTTAAATTTCAAACTAAAGAGTTGTATCGAAGTCATGAATCACGGATCGAGACTATAAACCAGAATATTGAGAGTTCTTATTTTGAATTCAGAACGTTTGAATAGCTTGGTTTACTGGCATATTCTAATTGAAGAATAGGATTACAATTTGATAGAGTTCTGATTACAACATACAGAAGTCTACTGTTATTAAGAAAAGTAGAAGCAGAGCTAGAATTGCAATATCAATTGGAGTACTTTGGATCTTGGATCTTGGATCTGGGAACAGAACTTCAGAGAGTTGAATAACAGAATCTATCATCCCATTTTATAGCTATCTTACCACTGTAACTATAAGATCTTGGAATTAATCAGGATGTGAAGATGGATTGCAACCCAATGTGTAGAACTAGGAGAAATTTTCCTGTAATCTTGAACTGAGAGTTGGATAGAAGAGGTACCAGGTTAGGAATCCCACCTGAGGCCCAGTTGCAGTCCATGATGAATGTACTGATTCAACAAAAGATAACTTCAGAGCAGCAGAATGCCAGTTTATTAGTTTGTTTCTAACTGGGACTCAAAATGGGGCTCCTAACAATGAATTTAAATTGATGCAGGTTTGCTGCATTTGCTTGGCAAAATTTGTTGACAACGAAGAGCTGAGGGAACTACAATGTTCCCATTTCTTTCACATGGAGTGTGTGGATAAGTGGCTGAAGATTAATGCGTTGTGTCCCCTTTGCAAGTGCGAAGTGGGTGAGAACAGTGGGGCCTCACCATCAGCCGCTAACTCCAATCGGCGCCAGGTTGAGAGAAGAGTAGGCAATGAGTCATCTGGTGTGCACGCACATGGAAGCAACCACCCAAGTTAAGAAATGACATTTTACCTGTGTTTTTACATTAAGGTGTTTTATGTATACACGTAGGTTTACTCTGAGTTCATCCAGTGCTATTCTATCTTCTTCCTTTCAATCTGTTAATTTGAGAGAACGGATGTAGGATTGTTTTGTGTATCATGTTCAATGAAATCAATGAATGTATTCTACAGCCTCTGCAACTGGGTTCACACTCATCATTCTCTCTTGAAATTTCCAGTAGGAACTGGACTCTTGAATTTGCTGAACAATGCATTTTTGGAAGGAGTAATTTCATTTACTCTCACATTTCTTGTATTTCCATATTTCATTTGTCATTTCCCCCTTTTTCATATTTGATCTCCCCCACTGTGATCTTTTCCCTAACCGAGCAATCCCCCCTTCTCTTTTCTCTTTGTTTTTCCACTTACTTTTTCAGGCTGGATATGTTGTTCCTTGCTTCGCTTTCTGGAGCATTCAAATAAAAGAAAAGATACTGTCAGTTTAGTTCACTGAAAAAAATAAGGACTGGATTGCTCTCCAACTACTTCTATTCTTATAGAGGGCAGGGAAAAATGTCAACCTTAACAATACACAAAATCGCCTTTCAGAGGTGGCATCCACCCCTACGGTATTGGGCTCCTCCCAAGAAATCTCCCAATGAATTATAAGATTCAACCAGGTGTAATATTATAATCCCAGGATTAAGGTAAATCGAATGAGTACCCTTAAATTAGAATATTACATGAACTCTATAACTTAGTAGGGACTAATTGGGAAAGCCCCTCCAAGGAGAGGATTCAAACTCCCCCTTCTAGTGTGCGGTTCGAAGGAATCAGAATGGACAAGGGGTTGGAGAGAAGTCGGATCTAAACAGGGCCTAAGAACCAATCACTATTTTACGAAATGTAACCTTCTCTCCAAACATAACTATCCAAGACATAATATTATGTAGTTCAACAATCTGCTCCCTGTTTCAGTCCTTAATCATACAAGAAAACATGGCTATAACCCCCCTGTCCACTTTGTCCTTTCCTACTAAGCATACAAGTAAACATATATTAAGCATCTAGTGAACTATTGAAATCAGCCATAGCTAATTACATTGGAATTTGATATGAGATTATCCAAGTGAACCAATCACTTAAAAGTGCTATGCCAAATACAATTTCCATTTCCTTCTACAGCTCGTTGGAGATTCAATTGTTCCAGTCAATTCAATTCAATCAAAATCACCCAAATGCTCAGAAACATGGAGATCTTATGAGTCGGTATTATGTTACATGATGTCTTCAATCTCACTTTTCTGGTAAAATATCTTCCATCTCATACGAGCCACGGTCAGCCCGAAAATTTGAATCCCCAAAGTTTGAGAAGTCTTCCCGACTAATAGCCAAGCTTCCTAATGGCTGTTCCTACTCTCTATTTACTCTTACTCAAAAAGTTTCACCTCTACCATCATAAGGTTGGTTAGTTGGTAAAACCAACACTTCTCAGTGGAGAGGTCATGGGTTCGACTCAAGGTCCAAAAGTTTTCTGAAATTTGCTAGGTCGCCGGCTGGCGAATCCGGCGAAACAACAAATTTCGGCGATATATGGCCATGTTTTAGCCAGATTTCGACACCCCATTTCGGGAGGTATTTTGGATCTAAATTTGGTGTCTATCCTAATTTGATGCCAATAACATATTGGAATTGCTGGTTTTGCCTAAAACCTCACCTAAATTGATGTTCTCGATTGGCACATACCCGACTGAATATGGGTAAAACTGGAATTCTATGACATTATTTTAAACAATTAAATTAAAATAAATATGCACAAAGATAATAAACATCATTATAAAATACTAGTATACAAATACAATTAAGTATATACCTATGCTGCCACCATCTGTATCATGTCAATACCAAGTACCATGTCTCGGTGGATCCATTTGCTGTGTGTCTTGTGATCTCATGCTACAAGACCCAAAGGCTACAGTTATGAGCTTATCCTCTATTATCTTTTTTAAGTCACTCCTCATTTCATGTTGATGGTTATTGACGTACAGAGAAACTAGAGCTTTGTAATTGGTGCCATTTATAGATGTAAAAATACTCCCATCAGGAGGGTAATGTGAATAGAGATATGGAAGAGAGTCAAGAAACTCTGCTGGGTGTGGTGGAGCTAGTACTGGTTCATATGATGATAGGTTTACTTTCATATCATATTGGTATACTGCCTCCAACATACCAGTTTTCCCGAGCGATTGGGAGGGATACTCGGGATACTCTGATGATGATGTCCCCAACCATCATAACCCCCCTTAAATAGATGTGGAGCCTCTAGAGTCATTCAAGCTCATGGATGATCTGTCATTATACCCATAGTAGTTCAAACTCCTAGAAGATGGGTATGTACCATTGTGTCCATGAGAGGGAGGGACACCATAACAATAAGTCCCATAGCCATAAGTAGACGTGGAGCCTATAGACTCCTCCAAGCTCATGGACCCATCACTCTCGACAAACTATCCGTCAGATCGAAATGGCCGTATGAGCCATATGATCAAGTATTGTCACTATAACCATAGCCATGCATGTGTTGCTGCTTCACCCCCATGACCCTACCTGTAACAACCCCTGTTTTTCTAACCCGGAATCCGTATTGCAGGTCCGAGAACCCGAAGGTCTAGTCAGATTAATTTTGTGGAGTGTCCAGATAGAAGTCCATGATCCATATCCAGAACCCATGGATCTGGATTCTCTTGTTGAATAATTTGCCTTACTGGAAAGTTGGATCTCCGGTAGAAGGCATGTGGTGTTTGGAGATGTTCGGAATGAAGGTAAGACATCCCCCATGTGTTGTTTAGGGCTAGGTTGTGTTTGGGTTTCAACCCCCTGAGCAAAGTACCCTTGTATAACAATATACTTGGGGGCGGTTGCTAGTGGCGGTTGATTAAACCAAGCGACCGCCCGATTTTGCTTGCGGGAAAATGCCCTATTTTGCCCCCCATTTGTTATAAATAGCATCCCTCGCCCTATTAACGCATTATTATGTTCGGGATTGCTATTTTGGGAGATTAGGCGGTAGTGGAAACGTGCTAGAAGGTGGGCGAAGTGTTGTTAATGATATATAACATTTTCTCTTCTATTCTTGGTGATTCTGGTTAAGGTAATGAATCTCCATCTGCAATTCTCTTCTTTTTAATCTCTAATTGATTTGAACCCATCCCCATTTTGTTAGTGGTTACCCAATTGATTTGTTGTAATCCTTTTCCAATGTTCTTGATGAGATCCTGTCCAGAAACGAATCCTCACATTTGTTTAATGGATGGATCTCATCAAGGGGAATGTTTTGGGTAATAAATCTTTGTTAATTTTAGGGTTTCTTGTTACCCCTTTGTTCTAGACCTATTAAGTTTGAAATTCGGACTAAGATCATCCCAAAACGGATTGAAATCGGATGATCAAAAGTCCGATTTGGAGTTGGAAAAAGGGGCGGCGCGGGAGGTCGCAACAGCGACCGACACAAGCAACGGTGGTCAAGGATGGAGGTTTGATTTTGAATTGTTTGACCTTGACTCATACATTCTTGTAACCTATGCCTAGGTGTTCTGCTCAAATAAAAGTCTATAATAGTTTTGGATTGCAAGTTAGAGGAATTCTACTAAATTACGGTAAGGACATGCATTCTTATTATATGCAATACAATACAGATGATCAGCTATCTATTACTATTCTTTGATCATGTAATGCGTAATTGTATAAAGCATGTGAATCTATTGTATACTTGCGTTGTGGTGTCCTAATGTACTTCATCTTATGATATTGCACAACTGTCATGGTATGATAAAGAGTGATGTAGAGTAGTTGTGATGGAAGGGGATCCATTGGGAATCTGGCGAGATACGGAGGGGGGATGGGACACATGCTACGATGCCCTAGCACTATCATTATTACGATGACATACCAGGAGAGTCTAAAATGCAGGCAGGTACCCCACAGCAACCCCGCAGGGGAATGAAGCGGGGACCCGTGACAATGGTGACGTGACTATGTTTCATCCTACAGAGCCGAGATCGGGGTCCACCGTGGATGAAATGGAGGGTTGCAATGTAGGGGGGCCATGGACGTCAAGGAACGGAGGGTGCGCGGAGTCATGAGAGCATCCACCCCAAAAATGTGGATGACCAAGAGAAGGAGTGGAGTCCAACAGCGGTAGCTAGTCCGTGAGGGTCCACTCCTAGGTTGCGAAGGATACGAACGAGTTGGTTGGTGCCAAGGGGAAGTATCTAGACTTCATATAGTATGTTACCATTATGACTGCATTGGATTAGAAACCCCGACATGTGCCGACTCATGCCAATGGTCGTGGTGAGAGAGTGTTGACTAACCCCGACCATGGTTTGAGGGTCGGGTGGACTTACCCCGCCCGGATCCTACAGAGATAACCAGCCGCCGGATCGAGAGACTAGACTCACCCAGAGGAGCTGGTGTATATCTTAAAGCATGCGGCTATTAGAGACTTGCATAGTTAGATCTTAGTAGCATCCATTTTCATACCATCCATATCATCAATGTGCATTGTGGATTGTATTGACAATATATGAGAATTGCTGTCCCGAGTCGGAACATTCCTTCATTGTATATATATATGAGTTGTACGAGATGGTGGTACAACATCGAAGTTGGAGATGATTCGATGAAAGAGCCCTCTATGAAGCTGATGTGACACAAACAGTGGTACATGAACTTGTAGAGCATGAAGCCCCGGATGCTGAGTGCGCTATTAGCACCCATTGATGGATGAAGGAGGCAGATTGCCAGGATATTTGAGGAGTGTATAGATGAAGACTGGAGGACCCCCCCTTTCCTTATATTAATGAGAAATATTATTTAGATCAAGAAAAAAGAAACTAAAAAGAAAAGTATTTAGTTTATTAGCACGAACTCGATTTACTTGATCTGATATCTCTCGTTTCGTTCTTTGATTTTATTGGAGTATTTGGACTCTTGTAACCTTTTTATTAATTATTGCTCTTATTCTTGCTCTTGATTACATGTATTTGTATTTATTATTATTGATAGACTAAAACCGTGGATCCTGTGACGGATCACACCCACGGGTTGGGCGGGTAACCGAGGCCGGCGGGCGGGGTGTGACACTACCCCCTCCTTGGCCGAGTGTAGCTCATAGGACGACCACGATGAAGCTCACCATGCTCGTCATCCTGGGTGGTATGCATATCTGAGTCTCTCTAGTGTATCTCTTTGGTGGATGTTGTCTTTGATAATGGAACATGTAATCACTCCTGTACTCTTCCACCACCACGAAGACCATCATCATCATCATCCCTTCAAGTCTGACTGGGACTTGGAGCAAGGGTGTCATCTGGATCATCCTTGTGTGTGCCAGGCTCCACCATCCAATCCTCATCTGCAGTGGCAGCAGTCATCTGTGCATGTGTCTGCCCCTCTCGAAATGCCATGTACTCATCTACATCAACTCTTGTAGCTTAAGCAATGCTGGGTCTGGCCTACCTTCAGGCTGGTTTAACATCGGCTCACCCCTGTTCAACAACCAATCAGTGAGGGGATGTTGCTCATCTATAGTGACCTAGAAGATATTGTCTAGTTGGATGTCTTTGTCCATGTCATGGTTAGCATGTATCTTGGCATGCTATATCTTCAACCTCATGTTGTAGTGGCAATACACAAGGTCATTCAGAATTTGACTTCCCAACTTGTTCCTCCTATTGGAGTGAATCATGCCAAATGTACTCCAGTTCATCTCACACCCAATGGCAAGGCAAGTTTGGGATATGATCTTCACTGCCACTCTCTAGAGGTTCTCTGTATCGCCCTCATACAAAACCCACCATTCAATTGCATTATCACAAATAAATTAAGTTAATACTTTAATGCTTAGTAAAAAAAATCATACTTATATAGTTACATGTAAAATGTAATAATAATAATAATAATCATGCATCTCACCTGGATCATAATTTTTTCGATTATGTATTGTAGCATTTGAACCAAAGACCCCAAGGCATCCCTAAACATCTTTATCTAAAATTATTTGTATTGATGGTTAGCTAAATTCTTTCAAAATTAAAAAGCAAGTACTATATCCCTATCCCCGGCTTAATAAGCCCCTTTGTACCCAAAAAAGAAGCAAGTACTAAGTTCTAAATCCTTGACATCTAAGCTCCATGTGGCAATTTGATTGGACCATTGGGTTTGGCTCCAACTTGGAAATAACCTACATGATGGCATTGAGCAAGTCTAACCTCAACCCCCAAATTTTTGCTAGATTGATATTTGGGATTGAGATAATAAGTTGCACAATTCACAAACTCACAGTTAGAGACTTGGACCTATCATTGAATAAATTACTAATATCTACCACAATACAAATTAATAACCCACACTAGTTACTTATCTTCCCTATTCATTGGATGCATTAGATGAGCGGTCCATCAAACATGCACAATATTCAAGTAAGTAGTACTGTGACCTTTGGGTTTGCTCTTTGTATGGCTATCTTCATGCGCTCAAAGGCTGCATAAATGTGGGGCATAGTGGGCCCCCTCAAAGAGGAGTCAAAGATACGCAAGACCTTGATTATGGGCTCCAAGGTCTCCAGCACAATAGTTACATTCCTCCAAAAGTCATCAAATGAGATCGCCACTTGTGTCGTGCACCCACTATACTAGATATTCATAGTATAAATGTACATGAACTTGTTAAATGAAATAGTAGAGAAAAAAAAAATATACTTACTTGGATCCAACCCAAGAAAACCACTCCTTGATGCAAACATAGCTCTAAGGCTCGGCTTCCTCTTCTGGATAATGTTGAGGGTGATGAAATTCGTGGTGAATCTCGTCTGATCGGGTCGCACCAACTCACTCTCACATGCTTGCCTCATTATATCTAGAGCAACACTAGGATAATATATGAAATTAGTTACCTGCTTGACCCTCTCCATTGTGGTATAGATAATACTAATCTTACCGATGTCCATTAACACGAGGTTGATACAATGCGTTGTGCATGGTGTCTAATAGAGATTATACCTAGGTGTATTCATTAGTACCTCACTTGCCTTCTTGAAGTTGGAGCCATTGTCGGTGATAATCTGCACCACATTATTCTTCCCAACCTCATCAATAACATCCTGTAGGAGTTCCTGTGGTCTTTTGTTTGGCCAATAGCATCTACAAATTTCAAAAAAATGGTCTTCTTGTCCCAATACACCATAAAGTCGATGGTAGACTTTCTTGTTAGACCGGTCCATCCAGCACACATAATGGTGCATCCATATGACCACCACATGGATCTCAAACCACCGATGTACTCCTGCAGCTCCTCCTTCTCCTCAATCAGTAAGGTGGTCATCACCTCTCTAGGATGGGACCAACATATCCAGGATCTACCTACAATAGTGTCAATCATATTCTTGTAATACGGACCCTATACTGTGTTTTCTAGAATAGAACTGTGATACATCCACTTTGCCACTGCCTTCTTCACTTTCTTAGCCATCCCTTTCCATGCACTTGTAATCTGGGGCTGCTTGGCCCCCTTCCTTCTGAAAATGTTAGGATCCTGCTCTAAAATTGGATCCCTCTTATGTGGATAGTCATGTGGTGCCGGTGGATCTGCTGAAGAAGTGGCCCTCTAACTCTATGATCGGCTAAGCATACCACGTATAACACCCCTATCCCTAGATCCAGATGCTCCAACCCCTATAGCCCTAGAGGGACCAAATTATGTAAATCTAGCTCTAGCCCTCTCCTACTCCGTGGTACTGCATCTCTTTGCTCTTAGTCATTGCTCATCTGATATCCCTCTCCTCTTGCTCTTTAATATCAACCGGATCAACATCCTAATCAGAATCTAAATCAACTTTATAAGATGAAGGTGCCCGCATCGCCTCGTCCAATTCAACATTCACCCTCCTCTTCTCCTATTTCTTCTTCCCCTTTGCTTTCTCCAACTTTCTTTTTGCCTTCACTATATCAACATGCACCTCAGTGCACATGGCCACATCCTTTGAACTGCTAGTGAAGTGTCCTACTCTTGTTGCCATCAATAGCAACACAATAATGTCATATTGGATCAACCCTCCCCCTCATTGTAGCTCCTTGTGGCTGTCCTTGTCCCCGGCCCTATTGTCCTTCATTTGAACTTGCTCCTCTCCCACTGCTAGACATGATAACTGTTGGCCATCAAAAATGATTCCATAAGAAATTAAACAATACCAAAATAATCTTCTCTACACAAAGAAACAATCATGTACCTAAGTAGCATTTTCTTTTTTAAATAAAAAATGAATATTTAATTTTTTTTACAAAAGAAAAGGTTGTCATATCAAAACCAGCAATGAAACCATATGAGCAGCACTCGAAAATGTTTATATAGATATTCCATAATTTTTTATAATTTTCAAAATCATTACCCTTATTTTCTTCTAATTTTTTCTCCTTTTCCATAATTATTTATATTCTATATTAATATTTTAATAATTTTCAAAAAATAAAATAATTATTTATTGGGTCGAAAAATATTCCGACTTCATGAGTCTATAGATCGGCCTATAGAGATCCACATATTTTTTTTCCGATCACGATACAACACATCATGCAAAAAAGTAAGCATTTTCAATGTTAAAATATACAATTTTTTATGCCAAATAAATAAATAAATAAATTAGTTAATGAAAAAAATTCCAACACCATGAGTTTGTAGATCGGCCTACGGTGTTCAACATATACTAAATTCATACCCATCCAACAACATTATGGCATGCATTTTGAAAAAAAGAAAGAAAAAAAAATAGTTTAGAGAGCAATGGTAACCTCTTAGATGAAAAAACTCCACAAAACTCCTAGATCTGTATGAAATTCTTCTTGATCGTGGTAAAAAATGCTATACCCTTTAAGAATTAAGCAAGACCTATTGCTATATGTCAAAGATCGAACAAAAATATGGCAAGAATACAAGAAGTAGGAGAGAGAAGGTTTGGGGAGCTTTAAAGAAGAGAGAAATTCACCAAAAATCAATGGATAATTCATCCATAGTTTGGCTAATTTTCTGTATATATCATTGAAAATATCGCCATTTTCGGTGAAATATCATAAACATCGATTTCGTTGTGGGTTTCGGTTTGCCAACCACCGATGATGTGTTGCACATGGTTCGATCCTGCTTGATGTTATATTATGTAATACCCCCCATCCCCAATGTATAAAAATTGTTTGTTTCCCCAACAAAAGAAAAAAAAAGAAAAAAAAAATCACCTCTGATTTCCGTAGAAAAATAAATTCTTATCCCTCATTCTCCTCTAATATTTTAAAATGATCAAATTACCCTTTTCCCCTTTAGTCGATTAAAGCGATTTATTTCTTTTTTCAATCAAATTTTCTTCATTCTTTTCTCCCTTTTATTATAAGAATCCATTATATGTGATGTGATTATTGTGTGTGTGTGTGTGTGTGTTTTTTTCCCTTCCCTCTTTCAGAGACGTTTTTAATTTTTCCTTTGATAGATTCCCAATGTGTTAAGGATATGGTCATTTCACCATTGTAGATATTGATTGTTATAAACCCCGTATATCTAACCCGGAATTTGTATTGCAGGTTTGAGTACTCAAAGTTCTAGCCGAAAGAAGCTATGGGTTATCCAAATTGAAGCCCATGATCTAGACCTTGAGCCCACGGATCTGGATGCTAGTGGTGAAGAACTTGCCTTACTAGGAACCCGAAGAAGATCTAGTGAAAACCTGGATGGACTGGGCAGATGGATCCCCTATATGGGGCAATTTGAGTTTGAAGATGCCAAAGCATGGGGCAATTTGATTTTGAACATGGCAGAGATCGAGGTAAGAGCCCTTCACGTGTTGGTTTAAGTTAAATTGGTGTTAGGGATCAACTGGGAGAGCAAAACACCCAAGTATTGAAAAGTACTAGGGGGCGATTGCTTAAGGTAGTTGATTGGCTAACCAACCGCCCCAAGCAACCGGTCGGTTGGGATTGCAAGATTTAAACCTTGTTTTGCCCCTAGCTCCCTATAAATGCCATCTATGACCTAATTTTGCATTATTATATTCGTGGAGGCTGTTGCAGACTGAGTAGAAGCTGTTTACACATGGTTGTTGGTGAAGAACCCTCGATTCGTGAAGAAAGCTTGGATCTTGCTTTGACTTTCAGAGCTTTTAATGGTTAGTTAAGCACTCTCTTATTTTACTTGAATTCTATATTGTTAGATAGTAGTTCCTCCCTCTAAAATTTTGTAGTGGTGAGTTGGAGTGATTAGATCCTTTTTTTATCGATGATACTTGATTGGGTGATGCCAGGAAATGGATTTTCATATCCAAATCAACAGCTGATCTTGTCGAAGAAGATGATGGGGATTTAAATCATTCTTCTTTTGTGATTTGATTTGTGGTGGCCTCTCTGGAGTTCTGAGAACGAAGTTCGGACTTGAATCAATCCAAAATCATATCGAAGATGGGTGATCAAAAGTTTGAATTTCGGACTTAGAAAACTGCTAGAAAAGCAGGAGGTTGCTTAAGAGGTCAATTGGACCAACCGGCTCAAGCAACCGGCCTACTTCTAGATGCCATTTTGATATTGTTTTTGCTTTGATTGGATCTTAGACCTTAATGAAACTTCTTAATCCTAATCTAGGTGATCTCTGAGGTCCATTGGGTGGTTATTTGAGAGATTCAATCCACTTTTCCGCAATATTTCTGCTAAGACAGGTAAGGTTACAATTGTATATATGATTTGACATATAATATGATAAATTGCCTATCACTTTGAACATGTATGTAGTCTTATAATCTGCTGTAACAATAGTTAAATATGATTATTTGATGATGACATGTTGTGGATGATGTTAGAAGTATTTGATTTGTTATTGGATATGGAATGACATGTTTGGTGTGACTGTGATTGAGGATATCCTTGATGGGTATTCCGAGCTTGGGATATCAGGGACTGCGGTATGTCTGATGCCCTTAGCACTATCATGGTTGCTGGATTACACACCTAGGAGGTCTAGATTGCATGGTTAGGTACCCTCACATACTACTACCCTTTCAGCAAGGGTATTGAAGCCGAATGACCTGTGATAATGATGACGTGACTCTGTTTCATCTAATAGTGGTAGTCAATCCGTGAGGAGATTCAATGGTACATTGTTGATCATGTAATGGTAGGGTTGGGCTCATGGGCGCCCAATAGGTGGCTTGGGAGTCATGAGGGGACATGAGAGCAACTGCCCCAATGATATGTGGATGACCATAGGGTTTGTTAATGGAGTCCAACAAAGGTAATCAGTCCATGAGAATTCTCATTCCTAGGTGGAGAAGGACATTGAACCTATAACAACCCCCATGATTCTAACCCAGGATCCATATTGCAGGTCCGAGTACCTGAGGTTCTAGGCGGAATAAACTGTGGACTATCCAAATTCAAGCCCATGATCCATACCTTGAGCCCTTGGATCTGGATTTTGTTGATGAAGAACCTACAATACTGGGAACCCAAAGGAGATCCAGCAGAAAACCTGATGGATTGAGAAGGTGGATCTCTATCCTAAGTCAAGTTGAGTTTGAAGATGTCCATGATCAAGGTAAGAATCCCCCACATGTTGATTAAAGTTAGTTAGTGTTGGGGATCAACTGATTGAGCAAAGCACCCTAGTACTTGAAAAGTACTAGGGGGAAATCGCTTAAGGCGGTTGATTGACCTAACCAACTACCCCCAAGCAATCGGCCAGGTTTAATTGTAGGGTTAAACCCTAATTTCCCCGACCCTCTATAAATAACTATCCATGACTTGATTTCGTATTATTTTATTTAGGGAAGTTATTGTGGATGGTTAGGAGGCATAGTACATGTGTTCGGTGGTGAAGAACGCTCAATTCATAGTGAGGCTTCGATTCTTGATCTGTCTTGCGAATCGATTGGAGGTTAGTTGGTCACATGCTCTTCTTACTTATCTCTCTTGAGTAGTAATGTGTTTTTGCATCTCTCCATGATTCTTTAGGTAGTGAGTTTGATGGTTAGAATCTTTCCATCGATGATTGCGACTGGATCATGCTCGAAGGTGGGTTTTCATATTCGGTCAAGGGTTGATTTAGTTGAAGGAGATGAAGTGGATTCTAAGCCTTTCTTCTTTGTGGTTTTTGGATTGAGTTAGACTCTCTAACATGTTAAGGATGAAATTCAGATTTGGATCATCCTAAAATCAGATCAAGGATGGGTGATCAAAAGTTGGAATTTCAGACTTGAGAATCTGCTGGAAAGGGGGCGGTCGGTCAGGGCGGTTGATTGACCCATCCAACCACCCTAAGCGACTGGCTAGGTCATAATGGCCTTGTTAGTGTGAGTTTTGCTCTGTTTGGAATTTTGTTTTTATTGAATCTTTTTAACATTAATCTAGGTGATCTATGAGGTTTATTGGACTTGTTATTTGTGAGGTTTGATTGCACTTTCAATAGTTTTTCCACATTTCTATATCTATGATATGTCATGTAATGTGATGAACTGTACAACTTTGAATGCATAAGCAATTATATGACTTGTTGTTATTGGAAACGCCCAACATAACCCGGAACTCTTGATTGAGGCCAAGACCCAAGTAGAAGTAAAAGTCAACATGGGCCATATTAGTAGAAGACATAGTGTTCAACTCCGAACCTATGGAGATTGAAGATGATGCCCCATACTTGAAGACAGTGTTGGATATAGAGAAGAGACTGCACCTTGATGAAGAGAATATTTGTTGATGACGTAGAGCGGTGGGATATGATTTAAAGCCATTTCCATGCTAGGATGTTAAAGATATGTGTTTGAAGTTTAGTTTGATTCCGAGTAGTAGAAGACCCCAAATCCGCTTGGCTTTGCTAACAGCGGCGACAGGCCATGCTACCAGCCAACGACCCGAGTCGAACTCGAGCGAGAACTCGGCATATCTTGCTATATATACCCCCGACTCATGATTTAGTATCCCTAGCCTCCAAAACACTAGAGAACGAAGGGAAACCACTCCAAGCCTCCAAGAGTGAAGAAGAAGATCCAACCGCAAACTTGCAAGTCTCTCTCTTGTTCTTCAATTAAAGGTTAGTATTCAACTTGTATTATTGATTCATTCTTCCATGACACCTCATCTCCGAACTGAGATTATGATGAAGATGATGCAACCTGAGTCATATCTTTACAACCTTTCATCTCGACCAGACATCTTATTCATTCTTAACATGATTTTATGATTTCTTCTTAAACATGATCATATTTATTTGATTTATTCTAGCATTATAGATGTTCTCATGATTATTCATACCTCGATCTCGTGTTCTGACTAGAATGAGATCTTATCATCTCTAGTTCATCTCTTCGTCATAGCATGTTTCCAATGAAAACCATGATTTACCAAATAGAAACTATGATTCCAAATTAGTAAGTAATGGTTTTAATGGTTGTTTGATGTCTAAATTATGCTTTTAGTCTTAGACTACGTGTAGACACTCTCCAAGTTTCGCGCACCGGTTGGAGCATAGGTTGGATCAAGATTCTATTCTTGAATTCGGATTGCTCTTGGGCAAATGCCGGGTCGGGATCACTCAACCTAGCCAATCAACCCGCAAGAACAGAACGATTTCTTCGCCGATTCAATTCGATTGATGCTTATTCTTTTAGGACTACCCAATGATTGTGTGATGCTATCTAGGGTTTGTTTGCTAACTTGGATTCATCCTCTTGTTCGTCCGGAATATACCGAGTCTATTTAAGGTAAGGAAAGTTGTTACCATATTAACATAGATTGCATAGATTTAGTTGAATTTGGGAACTACTTAGATTTGCACGTTATGTTAGTTTATTATGATATGAATGTTGCAAGACATTAGGATCTTATTCCTTATTTACTATGTACTGATCATGTATGAATACTATCATGTATGTTGCTATTATTTAATCTGTCTTATTATACCTTCAAATGATGAGATATCGCGTGGATGATATGACTGAATTATGATTGTGATGTAGGTATGATTTGGGATTGGGAAGTGTCCTTGACACGCCGGACCCATTGGAAGTAGTATGGGATATTCCAATGTTGCCCTTGACACTCCGGATTATTGGTCATACCAGGACGTCTAGCAGGTGGCAGGTAACCCGCTATATCGACCCGATCGGAAGGGATGAGACCGAACGACCCGGGTAGCAATGGGGATCATGGGTGCTCAAGACCGGTGAGAACGGAGGGGACATGAACACATTGTGGGGGCCATAGGGAGAGTGCAATGGATAGACTGGGCTCATGGGCGTCAAGATCGGAACCAACCCATGAGAGGACATGAAAGCCCGCACATATTTGGATGACTATAGGGTTGATGAGTCCATATTTGAGAGAGCGGATACGCCGACCAGTGTGAAGGATACCGGAAAGGACCGAGAGGGGAGGAATGGACGATCCGGATCCGAGTGATGTAACTAAGTAGATGACTGCATGGGCTAGGCTACCCTAACATGCACCAGACAGACAAAACGGGATGTGAGAGAGAGGTGACAACCCCAGCCATGGATTGCCGAGAGGGATGACGGACCCTTGCCAACCGAGGATGAGTGATTTGAGACCACCCAAAGATGGTGCATGACTTAAAGCATGCTACCTATAGAGACTAGCATACATAGAGTTAGATTCATACATGCATTGTCGCCATATCAATCACTTATGCTTGTTTATGTGCTATGTTACATGCTATTATGGAATAACGCCTGCGAGTCTTGAAACCACTCCGACAACATCTGTAGATACTCGGTCTTGATGGCATGAAGCGCAAATGAGGAAGCACAAGATGGAGAAGCAACCAAGCAAGGTGTTGGCGACTATGAAGATTACGAGGACTCGAGTGGCTCCGGTTACCAAGATTAGCCCGGGGGGGACGGAGCAAGATGAAGCAGATGAAGCGCCACAAAGTAGAATAGACAGCAGTTAGATTATATCTTCCTTATCTTAGAATCAGGAACTCTTTGATTGAACTACACGGACGTGGGGAGATGCCTCACCACATTGAAATATATCATGGACATTCCGCACCGAGATTATCTCGTACTTACTGATCATTGAATAATATTGTTACCCTTGATTTAGTCATGTTCTTGATTATATTGTTGTAAATGTGGGAGGTTGATTTCACTAACTACTGGATCTTGTGGACTATGGATCACACACTCGGGTATGCCAGATAGGGTACCGGCGGGTGGATGTGACAATTATGGTCGTTTAAATGATTTATTGATGATAATATGCTGTGTATGATGACTGAATGTACTTGAATTACTATAAGGTGTTGAATGATGGGATGTTGTAGATTGAGGGTATCCCTACTGGCTATTCTTAGCTTGGGATATTAGGGATTGTGGTATGGGACACTGTTCTCTGATGGCCGCAGCACTATTATGGTTGTTAGATTACATACCTAGGAGGTCTAGATTGTAAGGTTAGAAACCCTTACATGCTATTACTCTTCTGGTAGGGGTATTGAAGCCAAATGACCCATGATAATGATGATGTGACTGTTTCATCCTATAGAGGTAGCCAGCTCGTGCGGAGACTCAGTGGTCCACTATTGATCATACATTGATTGGGTTGCATATGTTAGGGTTGGTTTATGGGCATCCAACGGCTTGGGAGTCGTGAGGGGATATGAGAGCATCTGCCCTAGCAATATATGGATGACCATAGGGTTAGGGAATGGAGTCTAGAGGTAGCCAGTCCGTGAGGATTCTCATTCCTAGGTGGAGAAGGATACTAAACCGAGTTGGTTGGTGCCATAGGGGAAGTATCTGGACCACTATGTAGTATGTTACTGTATGACCTTGCATTGGGTTAGAATCCCTAACATGTACAAATACTCATGCTAATTGTGAAATCCAGCCCAAACCCTAGCCTGGACACCCTATCTGTTTTGGATGAAGAGGTGACTTGTCGATGTTGTTGACCTTGAAGTGGGACCCAGAGTTCGGTGTGGATATGTTTAGAAGGTCCTAGGAAGTCAAGTCAGACCTCTCCCTTAGTGTAGATCCGAAGACCCGAAGTGAAGGAAGAAGACTTTGTAGGCCATCTCAATAGAAGACATGGTGTTTGACCCAAAACCCATGGAGATTGATAATGGAGTTCCCTTTTTGGAAACTTGTCTGAATTGAAGATGAACTGCACCTTGATGTTTAAGAGCTTAGTTGATGGACCTAAAGCCTATCTGGACATGGTTGGAAGGTACTCCTCTATGCTAGGAAGGTCATTTGTTGAGTTGGGAGAAGCCCATGTGAATTTGAAGAGGGTTGGGCCTTGAAGTCCCTGACTAAGGCTTATTGACAACCTTGGTCGACTGGGTGGCTAGTCGACCAACAAGGACAACAAGATTTGGTAAGATCCTCCGATTAGGGTTTTGATGCTCTATTTAATAGGACTTCGTGTTTCTTAGCCTCTTTTGTTTCTAAAACCCCTTGAGAAAGTGGAAAACCCCTCTCAAAGCCTCTCTTGATGTTGTGGAAGATCTACTTGCAAATTCTCAAGTTCTTCATCTCTTGTTCATCATCAAGGTTAGTAATCTCTTAACTTGCTATTGAATTTACTCTTGCTATAATCTAATCTCCTTACTGTGATTATGAAGAAGGTATTGCATCCTTGCAAATACCTCTTCTAAAATCTCCTCAGTTGAGAATGAATCTCCATTCATTCCAATGATGCTATGATCTCCATATTTGATTTTCTAAAAGAGATAATTGACATCTTTATGAATGCATGTTTAATCTTAATTCTCTAGCATGATAGATCCATTCTCATGATAGTTCTTATCTCTGATCTAATGTTCCTTTAGAGTGAAACCTTGTTCACTCTAAATTCTCCTTTGAATCCATGGTTTGTTTTCATTGAAAACCATGTTTGATCAATTTAGAAAGTCATGTTTTCAAATTATAAAGTCATGATTTTGATCATGGATAGTGTCTAATCCATGCTAGATAGTCTTAGTATGTTTATGTGGAGTTCCCCTTTGAATTTCGGAGCAATCGGACTTCAAACGAAGAAGTTATGACCGATTTAAGGTTTGTTGTCGCGTACTGTTCATTTGGTCGACTAGGCCAGTAGACCAACCAATCGACCAAGGCTAACAACAACTCCATTTTTGCTCTATTTCGACTCCTATCTCTTGGATTTATTTCTTACTACCTATACATGTTTTCTCAAGCTTGTCTAGGTGATTTTGGAATTGTTCTCTGATCTCTTACTTGAAGGTTATAAGTTCGGATTTAGAGGTGAGCATTCCAACTCACAATATGCCTATTTACATGCCTTGTTGTAGTATGACATGAATGCATGATCTAGCTACTGTTGTTGTAAAACCCAGCCCTAACCTTGACCCGGAAACCTTGTTATTTGTAGGTCCGATGACCCGAAGTAAAGTAAGAAGTCAGCTTTGGGCCATCCCAGTAGAGGACTTGGTGTCTGGCTTTGAATCCATGAAAGTTGATGATGAGGTTCTATTTATGGAAACTGAATCCTGATGAAGATCTGATTAGTTGATGGACTTGGAGTGCTCTCTATCTTGGTTTGAAGGCATTTCTACCTATTAGGTAAGTCACTTGACTTGTGTGCAAAACCCCTTTAGGATTGGATTTGATCTGGACCTTCAATTCCCTGTTTTGGTCTTGCTGTCAAGGCATTGGTCGTCGATTGGTCGGTGGGCGGGCCAATCGACCAATCCACTCGACCAATGAGTGCTGTCTTTGGCAATTAGGTTGTTCTTGCTCTATTTAAGTCCAATCTCGAGTCCACTTCGTATTTGCTGCCTCCAAACTCTCTGGAACGAACCAAAGACCTCTGCAAGTCATCTCTCTTGCATCCTTGGTGTTTTCTTGACGGATCTTCGTCGAAACTCTTCTTTTTGCATCAAAAGGTATGTCTACTCTCTCTTCTTCTCCTCCATCTTTGTTTTCTTTCCTTTTGAGTTGAGACAGTAGAAGAGATGCTGCATTCTCCGTTGCAAACATCTCTGAACATGTTCTCATGATCATCCTAAGGATTTGAGGCTAGAACAATGATCTTAACCAAGATCATTGCAAGCTTTTGAAGGAATCATGATCAAACCATGATCTAATCTTTGTTAAACTTCTAATCTGAATTCTGATCTCTTTGGATCTTCTATGTTGATCATGTTAGTAGTTAATTACTGTGTTTTCTTTCCATGATCCATAATCTATCAATTTCTAGTTGTTCTCTTCTACCTTACTATGTGTTCTTCATGTTGCATGGTAGATACATATATGGTAGGTTTTATTTCCTTATTTAGATTTATGCTTCTAAGCCTTATTCCATGAAGATCTATCCATGTTTTCATGATACCATTACCTGAAGCAATGATCCATCCTCCTCTTGTTCTTGTCTTTGATTTCTATTTCGAATTCATCAAGATCCATGGTTGATTTAATTATGGTAACTTTTTGTTTCCTAATTTGGATCTTGATATCTTGATTTGATTGGTGTTTTGAGGTCCCCTATATGTTAGAATACTACTGATGTAGTCTACCCCTTGATTAGTACCCTTTTGAACCACCAAATTCGGATTTCATATCTTAAAACTCGTTTTTAGGCTATCGTCATTGGTCGACGATTGATTGGTCGTTGGACGATCGACCAATCCACTCGACCAATGAGTACAGCAACTCCGAATTGGTCTATGTTGGATGTTTTGGTATCTTTTACATGGGGGATTTCCCTAAAAAGGTTAAAAATACTTTTAGAACCCCCTCCTCTAAAGTTGGCAAAAACTTTAATAAATTTTGAAGACTTTCAAAAAAAAAAAAAAAAAAAAGGAAGTATTTTTAAAAAAAAACAATAGATAGCATGAATCTAGTTTCTATATTTGAATATCATAGATATGATTCCTAAATTAGATTCTTACAATGATATACTACTGTTGCATAACTTTGATTACAGTAGCATTACTTATTCATATTGAATTGATTCATGTATGATTTACTTACCAATGTTATACAAGTGACTGTAATTATTGATTTCTTTCCATATATGAAGTTACCATATATGTGATGATATGAATTGATGCATGTGTATGCTTAAGTATGGTTTGGAAAGGAGAGGTGTCCTTTTGACACTACTGTCCTTGGACTACTACGGGAATATTATGGGATGTTTCCGGAGATGCCCTCCGGACACCTTCCTAAACCGTTGGATGACATATCTAGGATTGTCTAGTAGTGTTTGGCTAGGATGTCCTGTTATGTGGACCCTAATCGGAGGGGTATTGAGACCGAACGACCCGTGGTAGCAATGGGGATTCATGGGCGCTCAAGACCGGTAACCAACCCGTGAGAGGACAGGAATCACATTGTGAGGGCCATTTATTGGTAGGGTTGCATATGGTTAGACTTGGGCTCACGGGCGCTTAAGACCGGTAACCAACCCGTGAGAGGACGTGAGAGCTTCCCGTTTACCATATGTGGATGATCAATAGGGTTGATGAGTCCGTAGTCCGAGTTGGTCGGTGCCATAGGATACGCCGACTCTAGTGTGAAGGATACCGGAAAGGATCGTCGGGGACGAGGAATGGAAGTATCCGGATCCGACTTGATGTAACTAAGTAGAAGACTTGCATTTGGCTAGGTTTTACCCCGACATGCGCCAGTACTCATACCAAATGGTTGTGAGAGAGTGTGTTGACTTAACCCCGCCAAGGTTTGTCCCGAGGGATGAAGGACCCATTACCAATCGGCTGCTCAAGACCGGTGAAATGATCCGTGAGAGAATCCAAGATATCTTAAATGGTTGAGGATGTGAGTGGACTTTCCTAAAGAAGTATGGTGCTATGACTTAAAGCATGTCGCCAATAGAGACCAGCATACATAGAGTTAGATTCATTCATTCATTGCTTGTCTCATATCATATTGCATTTATGTTTGTTCGGAATCCCGCCATTTATGTTATTATGGATTTTAACGCCTTACCGAGTTTCTTTGAAACTCATTCCTTTATTGTACAATGTTGTTAGACTATCCCTGCAGTCCGAGTACTATGACGGTCCCTATGAAGAAGCGCAAGGCGAAGAGGCATATCTCCGGGAAGGTGATTGCGGTTACCACAATTACTCGAAGATCCCGCAGTGGTTATGCTCCGTACGATGCTTAGTCCGACCATTGAGTGGAAGCGCCTTGTGCCATTTATGAGATTTACACTTACAAGGATGTTGTCTATAAAGTGGAGAACAATTTAGTTACCCAATGTACTTGCTACTGGGATTAGGTTTTGTCTAGTTTATTCTTTAGAGCTACTTTTCCGCTGGTTGTAAAGTGGGATTTTTGCCTCATTTTACTTATCTGTTTGATACTCTGATTATATCTATTATTCTGATTCATTTATGATTCATTCTTTCTTTATTGGATCTATGATTTATCTTCCGCTTATGATTGTTCATGATTATGTTATTGTTTATGTGGGAGGTTGATCACTCGATACCTGATCTTCGGGCTGTGGATCACACTCTCGGGTATGCCAGATAGGGTACCGGCTGGGAGGGCGTGACAGTTGTTTCATTTTCTTTACATCATGATACTTCTGTAATTACAGTAGCATGTTTATAATGTTATTTACATATTGGAATTGATGATTTAATAATGTGATATGGACTATGATGTGAATATGAATGTGAATGTGATATGTATGGAATCATGATATGATGTGAATGCCTAAGTTGTAGTTGTGGAATGGGGAATGCCCTTATGGCATTTCTATCTTTGGACACTAGTGGAGGTGGTACAAGACGCTACGGGACGCTTTTCTATGGTGCCCCTTAACTCTTTCCTTGGCTATTGGTTGACATACCTAGGTTTGGTCTAGCAATGTTTGGCTAGGAATACCTTGTTATATCAGACCCGATTTGGAAGGTAATTGAGACCAAGTGACCCGTGGTAGCAATGGGAGTTTGTGGGCGCTCAAGACCGGTAACCAACCTATGAAAGGACATGAATCACATTGTGGGGGCCATTCATTGGTAGGGTCGCAAGTAGTATAATTGGACACATGGGCGCTCAAGACAAGTATCCAACACGTGAGAGGACATGAGAGCTTCCCGTTTTCTATTTGTGGATGACCAATAGTGTAAAATCCAGCCCTATCCCAACCCTGACCCTAACCCGGATCCACTGTTGTTTTTAGGTCCGAAGACCCGAAGAGGTGTAGAAGAGACTTATGGACCCTTTTGATCGATAATTATGAGTCGGAGACCGAGCCCATGGACATTGACGATGATACCCCTTACTTGAGTACATTGTCAGTGTTTAGTGGAAATCTGCGCTCGAAGAAGAATGATTTAGTTGAAGTACCTAATGGACTCCTGTGCACAATCCGAAGGTATTCCCCAAAACTAGTCTTCTTGATTGAATTGTAAAAGAAAACCCCATTCAATTTGACCTTGTATAGCCCTCCAAATCCCTGTCCGAAGTTGCTGAACAAAACCTGATTTTTGTGTTGAAGACATTTTGGTCGATCCTCTTTGGTCGATGCCATTGACCAAGGACCATCGAGCAAGTTTCCCAGACAGACAAGTTAATGATTCTTGGAATAATCCCTATTCTATTTATACTAGCCTCGTGTTTTGAGCCCTATTGCACATTATCACTCCTAAGAATGTGGGGAGAGATTCCCAAAGCACCTCCTAGGCACTTGTGAAGAAGATTCCACCAAAACTCATTGTTAATCATTGTTCCTTGTCTCCATCTACAACTACAAGGTATGATTCATCACTCCCACTCTCTATTCTATTCTTTTCTACTCTTTTCTATCCCTCTCTTGCTGTTGAGACCTTGTAGATGGTGCTGCAACCTTGCAACCATCACTCCAAGTGTCCACTCTTGCTTAACCTATGATCCTCTCACTTGTCTATTGATGCTATGCTCTCATTTCAAGCCTTGCATATACATTCCTTGATTTTCTTCTTAACATCATGCCTTCTTGTACAAAACTGAGGTATATAGTATGCTATGTACATGTTTATCATTAGCATATGATCCTAATAAAGTTCCTATAAGTTTCCTTAGCTAATGCATTCCTTTTCAATGTCAATGCAATCAATTTCAATCCATGCTATGATGCTTGTCTCTTGAACTTGGTAGCTCAATTTGGGGCTTTCTATTTAGACCATTAGATTATGTTAATTCCTTGATTTGTAGTGTCCTCATACTGTTATTAAGCATCCCTCCAAGTTCCGGATCAATCCGAACCCCGGAAGACCAACTTCCGACCAAAATCCCCAAAACCCACGATTCTGTCCCGAAGACATTTTGGTCAATCCTCTTTGGTCGATGCCATCGACCAAGGACCATCGACCAAACTTGTTGCTGACAACAACCTTAACCAGTTTTGACCCGTTCGACATCCAATCTTCCCGATTTCTTCTCTAACTTCTTACTTATGTTTGTTTAGGGTTTTAACACTATTTTTGGGACCATTCCTTGGTAATTCTCGATTCATCATCAACTCAACCTAAGGTAAGGATGGTTATCTCCAAAAACACATAGGTTATGAACTTATGCCTTGGTGATTATACTTAGTGAACATAGTCTCTTAATTGCTTTTGATTATTATAGGACTGCTATACATATTTTAGAACTGCAGTAATGTGATTTCATACTCTCTTGTCATAATGATTTATTATTCTTGTTACTTGTTTTCATGATGGATCATTTCAATATTATGACTTAACTTTTATCATGAAGATGTATCGAATGTATGAGAAATGATGGACTTGAATATGTGATTGCCTAAGTATAACTTGGGATTGGGGAGTGTCCTATTAACGCTTCTGTCCTTGGGCATCGGAGGGAATAGTATGGGATGTTCTCCGAAGGTGCCTATTGACACTTTCCCGGGTTATTGGATGACATATATAGAATTGTCTAGTTGTGTGGCTAGGATTGTCCTTGTCGTGTCAGACCCGAATCGGAAGGACATTGAGACCAAACAACCCGTGTTAGTGTATGGTTTGATGGGCGCTCAAGACCGGTAACCAACCCGGTAGAGGACATAAACCATGCTACGGATACCCAAGAGGGGCCATTTATTGGTAGGGTTGCAAATAGCTAGACTTGGGCTCACGGGCGCTCGAAGATCGGTGAGTCATATCCATGAGAGGACGTGAGAGCTTCCCGTCTACTATTTGTGGATGACCAATAGGGTTAATGAGTCCAGTGGGTAATATCCATGACTCTAGTGTGAAGGATACCAGAAAGGATCCCGGGATGGGAGGAATGGAAGTATCCAAATCTGACTTGATACGATTAACTAGATGACTTGCATTGGGCTAGGTTTTACCTTGACATGCGCCAATACTTAGACCAAATGGTGATGTGAGAGAGTGGTGACCAAAACCCCAACCATGAATTTGTCCGAGAGGGATGCAGGACCCAATTCCCCCCGGTGTTGAGTGATTGAGACTTACCTAAAGAAGTATGGTGCTATTGCTTAAAGCATGTCTACCATAGAGACTAGCATTCATAGAGTTAGAATCATATTTGCATCATATGTCTCATATCACATTGCATTATGTTATGATCTGTATTTGTATGATGTTAAATTATGGAGTAACTGCCTTGCTGAGTTCTTTGAACTCATTCTTTTGTGCAAATGTTGTTAGATTATCTTGCAGGTATCGAAGACTCTGATGGCACACTCTTCGAGACGGACTTTGATTCCTCATACTATCCTCCGGGTGGTAGCTACGGTGAAGATCAAAGTTATGGTGCCGAAGAGGATTATTCTGCGTACTAGGGTTAGCCCCACTACTGTGAAGGAGCGGCCGCGCTGGGCTTTCTTCGTCCACACCTATGTGGAGACGATCATTAGGATAGAAGAAACCCTTGTCTAGTGCCCCATTTCTCTGGATTATTGTTGAACAATTTGGATATGTAATTAACTTTCTTTGAATTACTCTTTAAACATGGATTGTAACTTAGCTTGATTTTACTACTTTTCCGCTGCCTTGAGAGAGTGACTTTCACTTATTCTCTCATTCTTATGATTACAATTATACATTTGGTATTATCTATTTCCGCACTCTGATTAGTTGATCTTATCTTATTCATGATATCTATGATTTGTTGCTCTTACCTTGATTATTATTGTTCATGATTGTGTCATCGCGTATGTGGGAGGCATGGTCCCTCGATGCTTGATCCTTGGACTGTGGATCACATTCCCGGGTATGCCAGATAGGGTACCGGCTGGGTGGATGTGATAAATAGGGTTAATGAGTCCGTAGTCCGAGTTGGTTGTAACCATAGGATATGCAGACTCTAGTGAAAAGGATACCGGAAAGGATCCTAAGAGGGGAGGAATGGAAGTATCTGACTCTGAGTTGATATAACTAAGTAGAAGACTTGCATTGGGCTAGGCTTAACCCTGACATGCGCCAGTACTCAGACCGAATGGTGGCGTGAGAGAGTGGTGACCTAAACCCCAGCCATGGATTGTCCGAGAGGGATGCAGGACCCATTACCAACCGGAGAACCAAAGATACCGAGATGGTTGAGGGAGAGTGATTTGGACCCTACCCAGAGAAGTATGGTGCTATGACTTAAAGCATGTCTGTCAATAGAGACTAGCATACATATATAGAGTTAGAAGCACACTTGCATATATTATTTCATATCATTGCATTTATGTTTGCCTTGATTGTGTGTGAAGATGCTTATTGTGATTGGATATACTTTCTAAGTTCTTTTTGAGCTTACCCTTCGAGGGATTTGTTTTTAGATGACTTTGCAAGTCCGGAAGAGAACCCATGCCACAGTACGGAGGACCCTTCCTTATATGATGCAGCTCCGAAAGGCTCCGGAGAAGGTTATGACCAGTGGGACAGCCAGCTCACAGGTTTGGACTGCTTTGATGGCTCCTATTGACAGCAGCCGGCATCGTCTTGTTCGCTGATGGGATCGTGAGCTAGATGATGATCTGATTCTACAAGAGCACAACCCAATGGTGAAGAAGATGAAGATCGAAGAAGAAGAAGAGACAATGGAGGATGTTGATTAGATTCCCCTTTTCTTCTAGCTTAGAGCTTTGCTTTAGATTTTGATCTACCTCTGCATATGTTTGTGGGGTATATTTATGCTATACACTACAATTGTCTTTTGATTTGGTATCTTGTTATCCGCACTTTGATATTCTTTTGTGATCCTTCTAAGATCCTTTCTTGATTTTGTTTATTAAATTACTTGAATACAATGATTTGTTCTTGCTTTTGATTATATTATTGTGCTAAGTGGATATGATCGTTCCTAAACTTGATCTCTAGGGCTGTGGATCACACCTCCGGGTATTCTAGATAGGGTACCGGCTGGAGGGATATGACACTAATGGTTGTGGTGAGAGAGTGTGGACGTAGACCCCAACCATGGTTGTTTAACGAGGACTGTACCCCTTGCCCGAGATCCCAATAGAGGTAACCAGTCCGTAGAGATCAGAGTGACTACACCTACCTAGAGGAGAGCTAGTGTTATATCTTAAAGCATGTCTACCATACTAGAGACTTGCATAGTTAGATACTGGAAGCATCCAAACCTATGCATATTATATTTCACTTATGTTACTTACCATGATATAATATTGATATGTATATGAGATGTTCCTTCCGAGGGGGGGGGCATCTCCTCCTTTTGGGGGGTTTTTTTTTTTTTTTGGGCTGGCATGAATTAAGGGGGAGACTCCTTTCGGGGGGGGGGGGGGGGGGAAACTTTGGAGGTGTTAGTGGGAGATAGTGTTGCACAACATGAGGCCAATTGCGGGTGCATGGAGTGCGCTAACAGCTCCTATTGATGGAAAAAGAATCTAGGTGGCTCGCCACTTCTATAAGACGATGAAGGAAGGTTGGATGCCTCCGTTCATTGAGAAATTTGAGGGAAAATGGGCCGCCCTTTAGAAAGAACAAAAGAACACTTAAACTTTGATTTTCTTATGCTTCCGCTAGATTCCTTTTTGGACACATTTACTTTATTTGTTTCTTTGATTATTTCCTTTTTTTGGATGTTGGACACATGTATTTCCCTTTTTATTTAATTATTGAATTATTCTTGCTCTTGATTTATTATTACATGTATTTATTATCGTGAAATTCCCCGGATTTTTAACCATTTAACCTATGGTTACAGGACCATGAACCTAGATCTTGAGTTGGTGACAATTGTGGACCATTAGAGTTGAGCCCGAAGGCTCCAAGTGGACCCAATGTTAGTGGATGACCCTAGTGATGACTCGACATCTCTCCTAGAGTTTAAGAGGAGAGAGAAGATCAATCACGAAGGGATTAAAAGGCGATTTTGGCACGTTCGGAAATCGATGATGGAAAATCCAATGATGAGGTAAATACACCCAAACGTAAATAGTTAAAAAGACCTTTCATTCGAGTTGAAAAACACCAGAACCGAACCTTGGTTGAGGGGTCAACCAAAGGCAGGTCAATCGGACCGGTTGACCAATTTGGGTGACTGCCCATCCCCAATTTTGGGGCACTTTTAGGAAAGAAAAAAAGGGTTTAAAACCTTATTTTATGACTCCGACTCACCTCTAAAGGAATTTTCTAATGCTAGAGTGGGGTTGAGGCTTGGAGAGGAGGAGAAACCAAGAAGGATTTTGGATTTCATCCACACGGAGACGCATTGAGACTTGAATCATTGCGGAATCATTGAGAAAGGTGAGTGTTCTTCAACCTCTCTTCTCTAAACCTAGGTTAGTGGTATTTTCTTCATGATAAATGATGGATTCCAATAGTTGGGTATACTAAATGCATTGAATGCTTGCAATTAGTTCTCTTTATGTTTCCCTTTAGTTTTGAGAGTTGATTATGTGATTTGTTGCAAATGATTTCTCGTTGAATTGCTCAAAGACGCCCACGGGCACTTGCAAGAGCTGAATTTGGGCCTTTTCATTTGAGGTTTAATTGAGACAAATTGTTGATACTTTTAGGACCCTATTATTGTTAATTAGAAGCTCCCAAAGTCTTGCTTCGATCCGATTTTGAATTGGAGGTAAAATAAGGATTTTTGCTAAAACTAGGTTGAGGATGAAGGGTTTGAAGCCATTTAACAAATTGTGTCCGGGAAGTATAATTTTGGACCTTTTTTGAACCCCAATTGGTCCCCAATTAATACTTACTATTTCTCTTAAATAATTAGGACTATCTTGAGCATAATTACCTGCTCTTGGTTGTGAATTTGGGACTTTGGAGAGCGAAACCAAATTGAAAGGTGAAGAATAGACTAACCATGTCTTGTATGTTTAATATTGTTATTTCAGTCTCATTAATGATATATTGCTTAATTTTGATATCTATTATTATGTGATTGTGGGTGACTTTGCGCAAAAGAAAGGTAAGAATATGTGAATGATTCCTTTCTTTTCTTTTTGAATCTTATGTTGATGATATGAGAATGAGTGAGAATGAATGAGATTGGTTGAGACTTGATTGTCTTATTTATATTTTCCAACTAGGGTTGTGGGTTCGCCCATTACCTTAGTGACCTTATACGAATGCATCTAGATCTAGGTGCATGAATGCTAGGAGTCTAGAAGTGTTGGGCTAGATATCCGTATGAGTGCTACTACCCTTCCGGTAGGGGTATTGAAGTTGGTTACCTGTGATGTTAGTGGCTGGGTTATGTGTTATCAAGTAGGCCCATTGTCATCATAGAATAGTAGGGTTGCATATAATAGATAAGGGCTCCTAGGCGCTCAAGAGTGGTAACCAACCCATGAGAGGAAATGGAGAGCATCCTATCCATTATATGTGGATGACCATTGGGTTAAGGAATGTTGTCACATCCACCCAGCCGGTACCCTACCTAGCATACCCGAGTGTGTGATCCACAGCTCCGAAGATCAAGTATCGAGGAAATCATCCTCCCACATATACAAGAACATAATCATGAACAAGATATAATCGATGTAACATTATATAAGCAAAGAGATCAAGATAAGAAGAAGAGAATGACAATATAATCAGAGTGCCGAAAGAATGATACCAATATAATAATCAAAATGTAGAGTGTGTAGAAAATCACTCCACATAATACAACGGAAAGTAGATTGAAAGTCAAAACTAAGCTATTACATCTGGGAAACATAAGCTAAAAGAAAGAGGAAGATTGTTCTATCAACTAAACTAAGGTCTCTTCTGACTTATAAAGAACGTCTTCATAAACATAAACTTTAGAAATCAAACACGGTCGCTTCCACTCCGAGGTAGGGCTAATCCTGGTACACAACATGATCACACAAGGAATCTTCACCTTAATCTTCATAACCACTGGCACCTTGAGAGTAGTATGCATCATCGGCTTGTGCTTCATAGTACTGGCCGTTATCCTCATCAGTATCAACAAGATAGCCTAACAAAGATATTTGCACAAAAAGGAATGAGTTCAAAAGAACTCACCAAGACAAGTTATTCCATAGCAACTTAGTAAAACATGATAACACAACATAACATGATACAAAATGAAATGAGACAAACAACGCATGTATGAATCTAACTCTATATATGCTGGTCTCTATTGGGAGACATGCTTTAAGTCATAGCACTATACCTTTTTGGTTAAGTCTCAAATCACTCTCCCTCAACCATTCCGGTATCTTGGGTTCTCCGGTTGGTAATGGGTCCTGCATCCCTCTAGACATTCCTTGGCTGGGTTAGGTCACCGCTCTCTCACATTGCCATTGGTCTTAGTATTGGCGCATGTCAAGGTCAAGCCTTGCCAAATGCAAGTCATCTACTTGGTTATATCAACTTAGGGTTGGATACTTCCATTCCTCGCCTCGGGCTGTCCTTTCCGGTACCTTTCCCCCTAGAGTCATCGTATCCTATGGCTACAACCAACTCGGGCTACGGACTCATCAACTCTATTGGTCACCACAAATAAAAGACAGGAAGCTTTCATTTCCTCTCACGGATATAACTCACCGGTCTCGAGCCCCCATGAGCCCAAATTTACTAATTGTGACCCTACCAATGAATGGCCCCCTCAATGTGATCCATGTCCTCTCATTGGTTGGTTACTAGTCTTGAATGCCCACAAACCCACATTGCTACCATGGGTTACTCGATCTCAATACCCTTCCGAATCGGGTCTGATATAATAGGGACATCCTAGCCAAACACCGCTAGACAAGCCCTAGGTATGACAACCAATAATCCAGGAAAGCGTCAAAGGGCACCATAGGAAATGTCCCATACCATTCCCACTGATGTCCAAGGACAGAAATGTCAAAAGGACATTCCCCAATCCCAAATCATATCTAATCAATCACAATCCCAATTCAGTCATAACATACGCAACTGATATTCCATCATATAGAAAGATACATAAAACATGATCGCATGAATAAGTATCCATACATGATCAAAGCAATATGAGAAATACATGATTAAGATCCTAATGTACTTAAGGTACTTGTAGCAGCAGCATCATGATAAGAAACTATAAGAACAAGAGTGTTTTCATGGAATTCCCAAATTAGAAACTAAGATCATGCAATCTAGGTTATTATGGAAACAACCATCCTTACCTTAATTAGCTTCTATGAAAAACTAGAGATCAAAGGAAATGGTTCCAAAGTTAGCAAATAAACCCTAAACAAGCATAAATACATCATTAGGAAAAAGACCTAGAAGATTAGAAGTCAAACGGATCAAATCAAACGAAGAACAAAGCTACTGTCAGCCTTGGTCAATTGGGTGGTAGCTTGGTCCAATCATCCAAGCAATCGACTAGAGGAACAGTACACAGCAGAATTCAAAATTTTGATCCGAAACTCATCTTCCGAGATTCAAAACACTCCAAAAATTCAAAGGAACATTTGGAACAGCAATCTAAGACTAACTAGCATAGATTAAGCACCAAACAATGATCAAAGTCATGACTTTCTAATTTGAAAACATGACTTTCTAATTTAATCAAAACATGGTTTTCAATGAAAAACAACCATGGATTCAAAGGAGAAAACAAGGATTCATTCTAGACGAATATCTACAGTAGATCATTCATGAATCTAACATGAAAACATATCTAATATGCTAGAGAAATCAAATCAAAGGAATGATCATGGCTTCATGAAGAAATCATAAGAATCATGGTTAAAATCAAGTATGAAGATCATTGGAATGAATGGAGATTCATTCCCAACCTTGGGGATTGTAGAAGAGGTGTTTGCAAGGATGCAATACCTTCTTCATAATCACAGTACAGGAATTAGATCATGGCAAGAGTAAATCAATAACAAGTATGAGAGATTACTAACCTTGATTGAAGAATAAGAGATGAAAAACTTGTGAACTTGCAAGTAGATCTTCTTCAACACCAAGAGAGGTTTTAAGAGGGGTTCTCCACGTTCTCTAGGGGTTTTAGAAACAAAAGAGGCTAAGAAACATGTAGTTCTAGTATATAGAGCACCAAAAGACCTAAACAGAGGATCTTCAAAGATTTGGTCCCTATTGGTCGATTGGCTGGTCGACTGGCCCAATCGACCAAGCATGACAGGAAGGCCAAATCAGGGACATCAAGGTCCAAACCTCTTCCAAATCCAATGGGCTTCACCCAACTCAACATATGACTTACCTAGTATAGAGGAATGCCTTCAAATCATGTCCAACTAGGCTTTAGGTCCATCAACTAAGCTCATCTTCATCAAGGTGTAGTTTCATTTCCAAATCTACCAAAGCTTCCAAGTATGGAACACCATCATCAACTTCCATGGGTTCTGGGTCAAACACCATGTCTTCCACTGAGATGGCCCATAGTTGACTTCTTCCTTCACTTCGAGTCTTTGGACCTACAAACAACAGGGTTTTCGGGTCAAGGTTAGGGCTGGATTTCACAAATGTGATCCAACAAATGCCTCCCGTTGAGGATACCATTCATAGGTGGGAAAGTTTTTGAACCAAAAGGGCACTAGGCATGATGGGAGATATCTGGACCATATGTAGTATGAGACCGTATGACCTTGTAGTGAGCCCAGAGTTATCCTTGATACGTGCCAAATCTCATGCCAAGCGATGATGTGAGAGAGTGGTGACTTATACCCCCAACCATGGCTTGACAAGACTTTTCCCAACAACTGCGGAGAACCAAATAGATGTCCCTTGTTGAAGGAGAGTGACTGAGACCACCCAAAGGAGATTGGTGTTTAACTTAATGTGTGTCTACTATAGAGACTTCATGATAGAGTTAGGAGCATAACATCACAACCATGCATTTATTTCATTATTGTCATTAATCACATTATCATCTTATATATGTGATGTGGAAATTGTGAACGAATGCATGACATGATTGTTGAGTTGACCTCAATGAGTTTTGTGGAACTCATTCTTTTGTATATGTATGTTCTTTAGATTGCTCTAAGGTTATGAGGACTCCATTCAAATGGAGGATTCATTTCCGAGAGATTTCTTGAGGGAGCGATTGGAGAGGGAGTGGAGGTGCATGAAGCTTTGTGCTCATGCCAGGACTGCTCCTATGGAGTCGGCTTCCAGTAGAGACCTCACCATGCTTAGGGACTCTTTAGTGTCATTTATGGCACTATTCTATAGTTGTTTGTAGTGAAAAATGATTTAAATATCCTAATAAAAGATACCCTCACCTCTCTCAAGATATCAGAGTTCAACTGGTGTCCAAAGACAAAAATGCCAAAAGGGCATTCCCCATTCCACAACTACGACCTAGGCATCCACATCACATCATGATTCCATACACAACATATTCACACTCATATCCACATCATAGTCCATATCACATTCTCATAATCAATAATCAATTCTAATATGCAATTCACAATATGGACAAGCTATTGTAACTACAGACATATCATGATGTAAAGAAATTGAAACAGCAGTAGCTAGGTCATTCATTCATGTCATATTACAACAAGACATGTAAATAGACATATTGTGAGTTGGAATACTCACCTCATAATCCGAACTTATAGTTTTCAAATAAGAGATCAGAGATCAAGATCTAAAATCACCTAAACAAGCTTGAGAAAACATGTATAGGTCATAAGAAGTAAATCCAAGAGATAGGAGTCAAAATAGAGCAAAATTGGAGTTACTCTCAGCCTTGGTCAATTGGTTGGTCTACTGACCCAGTCAACCAGTGTGAACAGTACGCGGCAACAAACACCAAATCGGTCATAACTTCTTCGTTTGAAGTCCGATTGCTCCGAAATTCGAAGGGGAACTCCACATAAACATATTATGACTATCTAGCATGGATTAGACACCATCCATTGTCAAAATCAATGACTTTATAATTTAGAAACATGACTTTCTATTTTGAAAACATGACTTCCTAATTTGGTCAAAAACATGGTTTTCAAAGAAAACAACCGTGGATGCAAAGGAGGATTAAGGATTCACTCAAGAGGATCATTAGCAATAGATTAGAGATGAATACTAACATGAGAATGGATCTAACTGCTAGAGAATTAAGATTAAACATGCATTCATGAAGATACCAATGATCTCTTTTAGAAAATCAAATATAGAGACCATAGCATCAATGGAATGAATGGAGATTCATTCAAAAAGAATAGAATACAATAGATCATGCTTAGAAATTGATAAGAAACAATTCTCCAATAGGTTAGGACAGCAACTTACAAGGATAATGAATCATGTTAACAAAACCAATAAAAAACATGGAGAATTGTCATATGGCTTCAAGGAATGCATAAAGTGATTGGGGATTCACTCTAAGACACAAGGAGATCAGAGAATAGGTAGTTACAATAGTGTAACACCTTCTCCACAATCAAAACAATAAACTAGAACAGTAGAGAGAAGATATTAGAGAAGAAAGAGATAGAACCAACCTTGTTGAAGAGAAACCAAATTAGAAACTAGGAGGAATGCTTGAGGATTTTCCACAACACCAAGAGAGGCTTTGAGAGAGGCTTCCCACGTTCTCTAAGGGTTCTAGCAACAAAGGAGGCTAAGGAACACGAAGTCTAAATATATAGAGCATCAAAAACCCTAAACAGAAGATTTTCTCGGATTCTGTCCTCTTTGGTCGATTGGCTGGTTGATTGGCCCAGTCAACCAAGCATGATAGCAAGGCCAAAATAGGGACTTTAAGGCCCAATCCACTTCAAACTCAAGTAGGCTTCTCCCAACTCATCAAATGACCTTCCTAGCACAAAGAAGTTCCTTCCAACCATGTCCAAATAGGCTTTAGGTCTATCAACCAAGCTCTTAAACATGAAGGTGCAGTTTATCTCCAATTTAGATAAGGTTTCTAGAAAGAGAATTCCATCATCAATCTCCTTGGGTTTTGGGTCAAACACCATGTCTTCTATTGAGATGGCACACAAGGTCTTCTTCCTTCACTTCAAGTCTTTGGATCTACACTAAGGGAGAGGTCTGATTTGACTTCCTAGGACCTTCTAAACATATCCACAGTGAACTCAGGGTCCCACTTCAAGGTCAAACACCTTAAATTTACTTCTTTATCCAAAACAGATAGGGTGTCTAGGTTAGGTTTGGGGCTGGATTTCACACACAAACCTTATAGATCACCTAGATTAGGTTTAAGAAGTTTCATTAAGGTCTGAGATCCAAATAGAGAAAAAATAACATTGACATAGTCACTGTGACCCAGCTAGTCACTTGGGGGTGGTAGGTTGGGCTAATGGACTACCCTGTTCTCGAAGAGAATTCCAAGTCCGAAATTTAGACTTTTGATCACCCGTCCTCGATCTGATTTTGGGTTGTTCAAGTCCGAACTTCATTCTTAGAACTCTAGAGAGGTCACCACACACCATATCACAGAAGAAGGATGATTTGAATCCACATCATCTTCTTCGACAAGATCAGCACTTGATCCGGATATAAGAATCCATCTTCGGCGTGATCTAGTTGAGATCATTGATGGGAAGGATTCTAATCTTTCCAATTCACCACTAAAAAAATTTAGAGGGAGGAACTACTCTCAAACAATATATAATTCAAGTGAAATAAGAGAGTGCTTAACTAACTTCTAAAAAATTTGAAAGTCAAAGCAAGATTCAAGCCTTCTTCACGAATCGAAGGTTCTTCACCAACAACCACATGTGCACAACCTCTACTCAGTCCACAGCAACCTCCATGAATATAATAATGCAAAATTAGGTCGTGGATGACTATTTATAGAGTGGTAGGGGCAAAATAGGGTTAAGAACCCGCAACCACACTGACCGATCACTTGGGGCGGTTGGTTGGGTCAATCAAATGCCTTAAACAACTGCCCCCTAATATTTATTAGGTGCTTTGCTCTTTAGTTGATCCCAAGCACCAATTTAACTTAAACCAACATGTGGGGGTGCTCTTACCTTGATCTTGGACTTCTTCAAACTCAACTTGTCTCATGTTGGAAATCCATCTACCTAGTCCATTTGGGTTCTGACTAGATCTTCTTCTAGTTCCCAATAAGGTAGGTTCTTCACCAACAATATTTAGATCCATGGGCTCAGGGTCTAGATCATGGGCTTCAATCGGAATAGCTCATAGCTTCTTCTAGCTGGAACTTCAGGTACTTGGGCCTATAGTACGGAATCCATGTTAGAAATATGGGGTTATTACACTTATGGTTTCCCACCTCAATGGACACAATGGATTATGTTATGTATTTCCACACCACAATATTCAATCTTACTCAATGGCTCATCACTTCCATACTTTAAACCTTCTAGAGGATTACGTCAAGGAGATCCATTGTCATCATACATCTTTATGTTTTGTGCTGAAGTGCTCACCTTGCATCTTGAAGTTGCTCTACATTCAAGAAGGCTCAAAGGCATACAATTATCTAGGGGTGGCTAGTGACAAACACATCTCGCCATTGCTGATGACTTGATTCTTTTTAGGCAAGCAACTAGGCAAGAAGCCTTGTAGTTTAGCAGTATCTTACAAGACTATTGCTTCCAATCTAGACATTAACTCAATATTAACAAGACAAGGGCTCATTATAGTCCTAGCACCCCTAACACGGTCAAGAGGGAGTTGTCTACCACTTTTCACATTACTCCCACCTCAGAACTAGTTGTGTATTTGGGAATACCTTTGATTCCAGGCAAGCTCAAGAAAAAGCATTTCTCCACATTGATACAAAGAGTGAATAGTAGATTACAAAGTTGGCAATCACAACTACTCTTGGAAGCTGGCCGAACAGTCTTTATTCGATCTACATTCACGACTATACCCTCTTACTTTATGTCATACTTTGAACTTCCTGCATCAGTTCTTGAAATGATGGAACAAGCATCCTGGTCTATTTTTCTGGTCATCAGGGTCAAAAAAAAGGTTAATATAGTGGATTGGGCTACTATTTGTTCATTAAAGCTTCAAGGTGGTCTAAATATCAAGAATTTGCACACACTAAACCTGGCTCTTTTATCTCGAAAGGCATGGGAATTGATCCAACCAACCTCTTCTCTATTTGAGTAGGTTAATGAAAGAAAAAAAATTCCCCAACTCAACTTGTCTTGAAGCAAAGGCAGCACCTACAGCTTCATGGGGATGGAAATCCTTACTTCAGGTACGACCCTTAATCATAAAAGGTATGCTTAAATAGGTGGGTTTTGGGCATACCATAAACCCATGGACAAATCCTTGGATTCCTAATGTACAAATGGATAGAGGCTTCTTTCTAAATGCGGCTTTGGCTCCAGCATTGGTACCAAATTTTATTCATCCCATATTTCGAAGATGGGATAAGAGTGATGATACAAAAATGGGGGCCTCCAGAAGTTGCACAAATAATCATTAACATTCAACTTCCTGCTCTCCCTAGTGAGGATCAAATCATATGGAAAATCACTACTTCAGGAGCATTTATGCTAAAAACTGCCTACAAGATGCAAGATTCCATGCATCGACTCGATGGTGCATGTACTGACCACCAATTCACACTGGAGGCATTTGTGGAAACTTCCATTGCACCACGAGTTTACACTTCACATGGAAAGCATTGTTACAGAAACTACCAACTGCAGATCTTCTACTAAATAGGGGATGCGTCACATCTCACCCAGCCGGATCCGGTCATACCCGAATACCCGTGGAGGTGATACATCGCAAGACCTAGGTTCAGTGACAATTCCATACAACATGGGATATAGTAAAATCAAATAGACAAGAATAAATCAAGTTTCTCAAACAAAGTTATCAAAACTGAAATAATGAATACAATCATTCATTACTTCAAATCAAAAGGTATAATATCAAAGTTTTGAAAAGAAAAGAGGATAGTTTTCTTCACAGCAAAAAATAAACTAGACTAATTTCCTATTGGAATCCAACCCCATAAAGACAGTCTTGACACTAGCATGAATCTCAATGCGCGTCCACTTCCTCTTTGGTCACCTTCTTTGGTCACTCCTTCAAAAAGATATATTGGTAACGAATCCTCCATTTGGAAGAAGTCCTCATAACCTGCAGTATAATCTAATAGACAAAAACATATAAAAGGAATGAGTTCAACAGAACTCAGTGAGGTCAACTCAACATCATATCATGCATTCATTCACAAGATTCCACACCACACATATAACAAGAATATCGATAATGTAATTAATGATAATGATATGATATATGAATGATTATCATATTATGCTCCTAATCTATCATGAAGTCTCTATGGTAGACACGCATTAAGTCATACACCAGTCTTCTTTGGGCGGTCTCAGTGATTCTTCCCTCACGGCACTCAAGCACGTCTGTTGGGTTCTCCGTGGTTGTTGGGTAAAGTCATGCCAAGCCATGGTTGGGGATTAGGTCACCACTCTCTCACATCACCATTGGTATAAGATCTGGCGTGTGTCAAAGATAATCCTAGGCCCAATGCAAAGTCATACGGTCTAGTACTACATATGGTCCGGATACTTCCCCTATGGTGCCAACCAACTTGGTTTAGTATTTTTTTTTCCACCTATGAATGGAATCCTCAATGGGAGGCATCTATTGGATCCCATTCCTTAACCTAGCGGTCATCCACATATAATGGACAAGATGCTCTCCATGTCCTCTCACGGGTTGGATACCGGTCTTAAGCAATTAAGAGCCCTTATCTATTATATGCAACCCTACCTTTAATGATGATAGTGGGCCTATTTAGCACACATGACTCAGCCACTAACATCGCGAGTTAAATGGCTTCAATACCCCGGCCGAAAGGGTAGTAGTACTCATGAGGTCACCTAACCAAACATTTCTAGACATGCCCTAGGTATGTCAATCACTAATCAGGGAAAGCGCCAAGGGCACCATAGGAATGCGTCCCATACCACATCTACTTGTGTCCAATGACAGAAATGCCAAAAGGGCATTCCCCATTCCCCAACCACAACCTAAGCAATCATATAAGGTCACTAGGGCAATGGGTGAACCCACAACCTTAGTTTGCAACATAAAATAAAAGGAGAAATCTAATTCAATATCATCCATATATCATATTAATAATTTAAGTAAAAGAAAAACTCAATCCATTCAATCTCATTCATCTCATACATTCTCATATCACCATTCAAAGAATATTAAAAATTAGAAACAAACTTATTTTCTTACCTTTCAACAGTCACATACATAACCACAAGATAATACTAAAGCAATGCAAGATATCAATAATGAAAATTAACTAACATCATTATACATGTAATATAAGGTTAGGTATATTCCTCACCTTCCAACTAGATTCCTTTCTCCAAAGTTTAGTAACTCCTTCCCTCAAGTTGGCGACTAAAGATATATAAACCTGTTCATACAAAAGAATTAATAATCACAAATTAGAGTCTATTTGGGTTTCAAAAGATATCCCAAAATCATCCCACGAAAACTCAATCTGAAAACTAGGTTAACAAAAGGTAGTTCTCAACCTTACTAGTGAATGGTCTCAAATTCGCCATCGATTCGAAGTCTAAACAAAATGAAACTTGGGGGAAGCTAATTGGCAGAAAAATGATCCTACGGATACCTTCAATTTGATTCAATTTAATCTAGATCAAAAAGGCCCAAATTGGCTCTCCTAAATCACCCGTGGGTGACCCGAAGAGTCAAATTTCAAAATATTTTGCAAGGAGACATACCATTACTCCCATACTCAAGGGAAACATTAATGCAAGAAAACAAAAGCATTCAAGATACCTAATACTCTTCCCTTTCAAGATCTCACAAAAGAAGAGAAGAGACAAACCTACAAAACTATGTCTAAAGAGAAGGTTAAAGAAAACTAACATTTCCTAATGTTTTCATGAAGATTCGAATCACAAAACACCTTCGGAAGGATGGGAACCACTTTTCTCCTCGGTTTCTCCTCTTCCCGCAGCCTCAACCTCGTTCTACCATAAAGAATTGTGGTTATGGGTGAGTTAAAACATAAAATAGGGCTTAAAAACCCAGAATTTTGTTTTTGCCCCTAAACAAAAAATGGGGTTGAGGTTGGTTCACCTAACTGGCCCAACCGACCGTTCCATGGTTGGACCCCAAAATGGACTCTGAATTTGGTGATTTTTAGCTTTTTGGAGAAGCCTTTTGACGATCTTCGATTTGATACCTTATTCGCGTCAATCAAATTCTCCATCGCCGATCTACAGACGTTCCAAAATCATCCTTTTTACACCATCGTGATTAATCTTCTCTCTTCACTTAAACTCTAAGAGAGTTGTTGAGTCATCACAAGGGTCATCCACAAACATTGGTTCCATTTTCAACCCTTCAAGCTCGACTTTAATGGCCCACAGTTAGTGCCAACTCGGGGCCCGGGTTCTCGGTCTTGAAACTACGGGTTAAAGGGATAGAAATCCGGGGATTTCACCAGGATGCATCATATCTTCTCTTTGCTTATTTTGTGGTCAACATGAGGTTCTACTAAACACATTTTTCAGAGTTGTGAATTCACATCTAGAGTATGGTGAGTTATTCCTCCCACCTTTGAACCAAGCAACCAGTTTTTAAACTCAATTTGAGGCAATTGTACAACAGTGTGCACATTTAGGTGTCATTAAGATACTCAGTATGAAAATGCTTATCACCTTTTGGCACCTATGGAGATTGTACACCTCTTTAAACAATAATCAATACTTCCAATGCCCACACAAGCAGCTATTGCCATAATTAGATCCTAGAGAATACGGATAGATAGCAGCATCAACATTATATCACAAAGGCAGGTGGTAGTTAAGCGAATACAATGGCAATGTAGATGGATCCTCCTTCATGGAAAAACAACTTTCAGGCTTTGGTGGCGTAGCCCAAGATAGTCAAGGTTGCGTTATCTTCACGTTCGGTGAAGGTTGCAGTTATCAGGACTCCATCGTAGCCAAAGCCCTTGCTATCAGAAAAGCTTTACATTGGTGTTTTAATTTATGTTTGTTGTAGGTGCACATAGAGAGTGATAGTCAGGTCCTCATTACCATGCTCACAACACCTTTTAGAAAATCCTTGGAAGATCTTTCAATTTTTGAATGATATAAGAGCCAGGATGGCTACTTTCTCTGGTGTATGATTGTCTCGTGTTCATAGGAAAGCTAATTTTGTTGCAAACTCTATCGCTAAAGCCAGCTGCATTAACCCAGGATTGCTTCCTTTCCTTCTTTGCACCTTCCTATTCTATGTTGTCTTTTCTCTTAAATACGTTAGATTGTAACATCCATAGGCTGTGTTTGTTCGCTAGAATAAAGGTGGGGTGAGAAAATTCTTGAAAAAAAACAAAATTTTCCTTTAAATCTTAAGAGTGTAGTTTGTTTGGTTGCTTGGGGTGGGAAAGTTAGAGATTGTCTGATGAGATAGCAAGAAAACTTTCCCACCCAAAGCCTTTTTAAAATAGTATTCATTATGTCATTTTTGGTCGGTTTATCATTGATCTTTTGATTAAAATAGTATTCTAAGGCACAATAGGACGAAAGGACTGTTAAATGTTTTAAATGCACGTGTTGAGATAATACTCACAAATCTCAATGAATATTGTTAAACAATGATGTTTTTCTATAAATAAAAAAAAACAACCTAGATAGATGCACGAATGAGGCGTGACAAAATGATATCATATGTAACAATCAACAAGGTCACTCCGAATTTCTATCCTGTCTTAGAAATGGACCATTTGTTTTCCAAATGAATGAGTGATATGTGTTTATATGCCACATCAACATATTGAAATTAAATTAAAATAAAAGACTCTTTATTTTCTAAAATCTAACACACCCCTTGGTGTGACCTATGAACATGTCACTCATCATCAGAAATGGACAAGATGAAAATCCAATCACTCTTTTGGTTTTAACAACACAATATTAATCTTTGTGCTCTCATGTCTTGATATATAATAAATTCAATATTTATTATTCCAAATCATGAATTTAGTTAACAAAGATCAATACTTCACAAGTAAGAGGTTAAAAGGTCAATTCTCTTTAGGACGGGGCTTTGTTTGATATATATACAAAAAGTTATCCCCCATCCCTTGTGGTTGCAACTATCTCCTTGAGGATTTAGTCGAGATAGCTATAAATCAATTTTTTTTTTTTGGTAAGATAGCTATAGATCATTGGATTTTATATGTTTGCTAAGGCTGTATGTTCACAATACAAATGGCGATTAACTTTGAAAATAGATAAGTTAGATTCTTTTTCTTAACCATGGCCTCATGGTAAGGCTCTTTTTGGTATCAATTATCATTCTCTATTGTGTCTATTTAAAAGAAATTAGTACAAGAATTCATTATTGGTCAAGAACGAAAAATTTTGTCAAAAATAATTATAGAATGAAAAATAAGTTTGATATGTCAAAATATAAAATTATTAGAAAATTATAGTGAAAAATTGAAGTTTGGAAAATAAATAAATAAATAAATAAATATACTAGATATATATATAGTGAATATATGAGATAAATATATAAATAAATTTATAAAAGAATGTGTATTAACTATTTTACCCTATCTTTAACTATAAAATTTTAAGTAAACATTTGCATAAATGAAGAGAATGAAATTCTCACCATAATCCATAAGAGACAAAATGTATATTATGGATTTTGGAGGCTTTTCAATTAATTTAAATAAAAATAAAACTGATAATAGGTGCCAAACAATTTAAAATAATGAAAAAAAATCTCATAATTGGGGATGATAATTGATATCAAAAAGAGCCTTAGTGCACACTATCAAAATAGGTATCGTCAACATGGATATTGATAAGATATCAAATATATTTATTTTTAATATTCTTTTAAAAAATAGATTTTTAGATTTTTTTGTTTCTTCATTCAATATTATCTATATCGGACAGCTGATACCATGTTGATTTTATCGATATCAATGAGATATAGACAACATAATACCGATATTTTTTATTTGTTTTGTACAAAGGCGCTTTTATATACAGGGGATAGGGATTACATATGCCGCCGATATTTTTTTTTCCGTCCAACATAATACCGATACTTAGAACCACAGACATTCACGCTCACAACCTTTTGAAGAAAAACAATAAAGATTTCTATCTTTTGGGGGCAAAGAGAGTGCCAAGCCCAAATAATGTGGTGATGTGCGAACTAAGGCAATTTGTGGTGGGCTTTGGAGGTGGTTTCGAAAGAGCTTAGCGAGGTCCTCGACCCATTAGATTCCTTTGATCACAGTAGAGATTTCGGGCATATGGGCTAGCGATGTTGTAGAATATTATAGAGCTTGTTACTCGATTTTCCACTATTGTACGAATAGCATTTCCTGTTACGGTTTGAGCAGCAAAAGGTGTTTCTCTTCTTGTGCCCTTAAATCCCACAAGTACCAATGAAAGACCAATAAACCACTCAACCTCCTACATCTGTAACAGTCACAATCTCAACCTCCTAAATCTGTAACAGTCACAATCGTATTGTTGAAACTTGCTTGAACATGAATAACTCCTTTTGGTATTCTACGTCCACTCTTACATGAACCAATTTAGTTTCGGTGATCCAAGAGTTTATGTCGTTTGATCCTTGTTATCTTCCCGAAGTTTCTGAGTAGCTATGTCCACGAGGAGGTCAAGGGGAGGAGATTCTATCAAATGTAAAATACATTTTGTGTATTTCTTTACTAATATACTACTAGTCGCTTTTATTGAAAAAAAGGGAAGAGACTAGAGAGTTCCAACTTCCAAGTCATAAATGTAAGGGGCTGAAAAAACAGTTGATCTACTACCCATCAAACCATACAACTCATTAAATATATATAGTATAATGGGCATTTGAGAACCACACAAAATCAAAAATCTAAGTAGTGTTTAATTACGTGATAAGATTAGAGTAGACTATGCCTTTGCTGATTAGAACTGATGATTTAAAGTCATAAATGGAATTAATGAATTATTTTTTGTTAGGAATGAAATTTAATGAATGTGAGTCTGGCTCAGATACCTCTGGTGGATTCTACCCATGTGATCTCGATCATATACAAGGTGTAGACCATAAATTCCATCGATCGTATACAACTTGACTTGAATTGAATTGATCAAAATTAAGATTTTGATTTATCTCATCTGATTTTCTATTCAATATCGACCGTGACAAAGGAAAGTCTGATTTATCTTATTATAACCTTAGAAATGCTTGACCCAAAAAATAAAAATAAAAATAAAAACAAAAACGGATAGAGACTTACCAATTCACATTGGTAAATCTTTGTCTCAAAGTTTTCAAAACTCTAATTTTAACCAAAGTTCACTTTCAACGCCATACGTATGTAAGAAGAGTGGACACGGAAATGTCCACTTTTTTTTTTTTTTATTATTGGATATACTTTATGAAGTCACATCAAAGATATGTCCATTGATATAGTTCAAGCTGGGGCATTTCGAAAAATTTTTTATGGCCTGTTTGGTTACACGAGTCTGGAGATTTCAAATATCTAGAGATTTCAAATATGTGGAGTCATAATCTATAAAATTAAGTGTTTGGTTAACTGAATATGTGAATGAAATATGTGGATTCATCTGCGATTTTTGTGAATACGTAAATGTTTAACGTTTTTATAGTAGGGATGAAATCTCTAGATTTCACCCTGTACCCATAAATCTACAGATTCACGTTTTAGTGTAAAAAGATGAATATCTTGATTTCATGAATCTTGAAATTTTCACAACCAAACGGGTATAAATTTTACATTCATGAATCCAGAGATTTCAAATCTCTGGATTCATGTGACCAAACAAGCCTTAAAAAATGATGTATTCTACATATGGGATTTTCTTATTAATATTCCTTTAGATGTGAAAGTCGCAATAATAACATCTTTTTGATGTTTCTAATGCATAACAATATGTCACTTTTAAAATACTTATTAAAAAACCATTTCTTGTTTTTATCTTTAAAAGAATTTTTGTGAACAAGATAAAGAAAACTTTTCTTACCAAAAAATAAAAAAAGATAAGTTTTCGTGAATAGATTGGAAGATAGCTGTTACATATAATTTAGATATAATGAACCAATTTTTTATTTTTATGATAATAAACTTAAATTAAAATGAAATTAGTGTTGTGAGCACTTACACAAACTATATATTATACTATTGCAATCATTCATCTAAGAGATTCCTATCTCTGCATAATATTCAAAATGCATTTGAAGCATTAGGTTGTGGAAATCCAAAAAAAAACACATGTTTTAATATATTAACTAGGTTCATAATGAACCAACTTACACGCACCTTGCAAGTGGTTCTTGCACCTAAGCACTAAGCTATCTAAAATAATAAATGTATGCTAAAATACACAAAAACAATTACAATGAAAATGAGAAAAAAATGAAGTTTTGGTTCCATTTAAGATTCAAGCATGTACAAACTTAATGGTTTAAATAATAATAACAACAAAATTACTTTTTTTTGGTAGAATATTATTATTTTTATTATTATTTTTAATAATATTATTATTATTCTTATTATTATTTAAAGAAGGATAGTCAAAAATGTAATTGAGTAGTCAAAAGTCCGAATTCGTGTCACATTCATTTGTGTTTAGGTGAAATTTCACATTCGGTAATGAAATGTCAAAACTCGATTGCATATATATCATCTCCCTTGATTTATACATTTCTATTGATTGATTTAACACGACTTGTTGGAAAATGTTTCTTTACTGAACAGTGTTCTAAACTAATTCTTGGTAACGTTGCCGTTTATAATTTTTGAAATGGTCCACATGAGAATGTATTGTTTTTTAGTTAATTGATTGATTGGTTGATTATTATGACTAAAATAAAATCACAGTTTAAGTCAATTTGTTTTTTTATTCAGAAAGTGGTAGCGGTTACGGTAGGGGATAAGGACTATTACATGTATCAACGTCAAATCCATGAACTCTTCACTAAAAGGTTTCAGTTCACTACTCACAAAGCAACTTTTTAATTAAATGATAAAATACTTCTGATTTTGTATACGATGATTTTATCAAACACAGTTCTTTGAAGGAAAAAGATAATCTAAAAATTACATCTAGACGGTTGGGTTTGCAATCAATTACATTTATTACCCTAAATGACGTTGTAAATGCGTGCTCACCATTAAAGATTAAGATTAGTGATGATGTTACCACCAAAGCATAAAGCCTTAGGGGATATGCCCTTCAACATTCACTAGCATAATTGCATTTCAAAGCATGAATCTTGGATTCTAGTTCACCATAAATTGAGTAGTTCGCTAGGAAGTTATTTGTCTTCTAGAAAAGGCTTGGTTGGTTGGAGGAATCTACTTGCCACACCTCTATAAGAAAATCTTTAGGTTGAGCATGATATCCATTCAAATGCTTTCTAGGAGGGGTCATTGGTTGATGAATAAGCCTACACAAAAAGATGATCATCAGTAGAAATACTTTAGGGCCTGTTTGATTACATGAATCCAATGATTTGAAATGAAATGGGATTTCAAATCTATAGATTTCAAATTTACGGATTCATAGTTCAAAAAATTAACTGTTTGGTTAGCCTCAAATCTATCGAAGTTCATAGAGTTATGTTGGGTTACTCCGCGTGAATCCACAAATTTCATCCATTTTATACTTATAGTGGAATCTATGGATTTCACCCAATACCCAAGAATGACTTAATTCACAATTTTAGGGAAGAATAAGTGAAATCCCTAGATTTCATGAATCTAGGGATGTTTTACAACCAAGCAGATATAAATCTCCGATTCATGAATCCAATGATTTGAAATCTTTGGATTCAGATAACCAAACAAGCCAACCAATTAGCTCATCTAATTGAAAATTTTCCAAATGTTGTAGCTCCCCTAAAACCAGCAATCAATCAAATGTTTGCTTGTATGTTTGATTATTTTTTTTTTGGTAAGAGAAACTTTATTAAAAAACAAAGCCACCGTTACATCCTAATTCCATAACATCAAACAACAAAAGCCAACGAATATGAGGAGGCGGAATATGGTTGAATAAGAAAGCCTCCTGTGTGGTAGCACTTTCCTTAGCCAGTGCATCAGCCACCATATTGGCTTCCCTGTGCACATGAGAGAATGAGACAAATTCAAAAGCTGATGCCATTCCATGAATATCTGAAATGATGGGAAAGATTTTCCATGGCACCTCCGCGTCGTGCTTCTGAAGGATGGTAATGAGGGCCAGACTGTCACTTTCCAAGGTTATATGGGATAAGGAAAAATCTTGAGCCCAGACAATCGCTTGTCTAAGAGCCAAGGCTTCCAAAGTGAGTACATCCTGACATGTTGAACCTTGACGAAAGCCAAACAATATTCTGCCATAGTGATCACGGGCTATACCCCCATAGCCAGCTCTATGTGTTTTCTTTAAATAGTGAACCATCCACATTAATCTTTGTGATTGAATAAGTAGGGGTCGACAATTTGATTAAATTGTGGTTATTTGTTGGCAATGGAGGCTTCTGAGTAGTCGAAGAATAAAATTGAAGACCTTTCCAAATTCCAAAACTACGTCCTGCGCCCGGCTGTGTTGCTCCAGGTTTCAGTTGAGATGTGTACGATTTCCAGAGAAGCCAGAGAATAATAAAGATATCCATGCTTTTATGGCTAATACAGTAAGGCCTAAGGGATATAAGCTGCTGGACCTTGATGTATATTGAATCACCTATAGTCATCTCAGGATAATGTAGAGCATTCCAGAGTGAGATAGTAGAAGGACATAACCTGAGTATATGATCCAAGGATGCGTCATGGTATCCACATAAGAGGCAATGCAAGGGACAGGAAACTCCGCTCGGTACTAGTAACCCTGCAGTTGGAATCTTTTGATGCAATAATTTCCAAAGAAAGTGCTTTGGGCGAGGATGGAGTTGGAGACACCAAAGGTTACGCCATACCTTCGAATCTAACTGATTTAGAGACTGACTCTGGAGAAAATGGTAAGTTATCCTGTAGGCAGATTTCACCGAGAAAACCCCCGAAGTTGTCCAAGGCCAGATAATACGATCATTTGTGGGTAAGTGAGGTATAGGAATAGCCAATATTTTCTCCACCATACTCCTGGGCCATCAAGTGGCTAGCAGATCTCTATCCCAACCCCTTGTACGAGGATTAATAAACTGTGCTACAGAATTGGGAGCATTGGATGCAAAAGGATAGCATCCGACATCAAGAGATTGACCAGGAATCCAATTCGACGTCCAGGGGTTAATGAGTGTTCCATTACCAACCTGATGAAAAATGCCTTGCTTAATAATATCTCTGCCCTTCAGAATAGATCGCCACCCCCAAGAGTCTGAAGGTCGTGGTTGAACTTCCATGAAGGAGTCCTGTTTGCAATATTTCTGAATCATTACTCGTCCCCACAAAGAGTTTGGATCATTGAGTAATTCCCATGCCTTCCGAGCCAGAAGAGCTAGGTTTGAAGCTTGAAGATTTCTAAAGTTTAAACCCCCATCATTCTTGGGTTTACAAATCGTGTGCCAATCCACGGCGTGAATATGTTGTCTTTTTCCGTTAGACCAAAAGAAGGATCTCATACATTTTTCAAGATCTGAAAGCACTGCTATCGGTAGATGAAAACACGGCATAAAATGATTTGGCATAGCTTCAAGTGTTGCTTGAATGAGTACTGATTTCGCTGGATAAGATAACAAGTTTGCTTTCCACCCTTGAAGCCCGCGATTGACCCTATCTAACAGAGTCACACAATGCTTTTTCTTCATTCTCCCTGGGAAAAGAGGAATACCCAGATAAAGATCAGCCTATGAAGTGGGGGTAATGTGAAAACTATTGGAGAGCGCCCTCTTCATACTAGAAGATGTGCTTGGGCTGTAATGAGCTTGAGTCTTTGAAAAGTTGAGCTCTTGTCCTGAAAAGGAACATTATTCCTGAATTATATGGCCAAAAGTGCGAGCTTCTTGTTTTGTAGCCTGTCCAAATAGGATCAAATCATCTGCAAAAGCCAGGTGAGATAGCCTCTCTCCTCCTTGGGATAATTGAATGCCTTTGAGTTTTCTACGAGCCACAGCTAGCTCTAAATGAGAAGTTAGCAGTTCAGCACAACGAATAAACAAATAAGGGGAGAGCGGGTCTCCCTGCTTGAGCCCCCTGGTTGGAGAAATGCGCCCTTCCACCGAACCATTAATGAGAAGTAAATAGAAAACTGATTGAACACAAAACATTATCCATTCTATCCACTTAGATGGGAACCCATAGGCTAGTAATACTTGTTTAAGAAAACTCCATTCAAGTCTATCATAGGCTTTACTCATATCCAATTTCTCTGCCATGATACCTTTTTTTCTCTTCTTATGCTGATGGACCTTGGACATTATCTCATGTGCAATGAGAATATTATCTTGAATATGGCGTCCTTTGACAAAACCAGATTGTTGAAAGGATACCAGGCTTGGAACAAGAGATTTCAACTTATTCACCAATAATTTTGAGATGATCTTGTAACTTGAGTTACAGAGACTGATTGGTCGAAAATCACTGACTTCCCGAGGAGCATCTATCTTTGGAATTAGAGTAATAAAAGTAGCATTGTGCGATAAAGAGAATGTACCTGACTGATAGAACTGGTGGACCATAGATGTAACATTAGGCTTAAGCAACTCCCAATCATGTTGGTAAAAAAGACCTGGGAAACCATCAGGCCCCGGAGTCTTCAAACCATTGGATCCAAAAACTGCTGCATGAATTTCCTCATCCAAGAACGGACGAATTAGATCAAGCTTGTCCGCATCAGATACACGATTAGCAATTGGATAGAGATAAGAGTCCTGAAAAGCTGGCTGTGAAGATGAAAAAAGATTCTTGAAATGCAACTCAAAAACATGAGCAATGTCTTTATGCTCTTGCACCGTAGAGCCAGCCTGAGCGATCTGCCTAATCTTATTTCTCGCTCGCCTTACCATTGTACTTTGATGAAAGAATCTTGTATTGACATCCCCCTGAGAGAGCCATAATAAATGAACTTTTTGACTCCATCTATCTGTTTGCTGCTGTAAGTTTAATTTTAACTGAGCAAGTCTTCGCTTTTCTTCAACATATCACAGCTTCGATCTACTAGTCAAGCTCACAGATTCATGTATAGCAATAGAATGACGCAAATTCTCCTCTTTTAGTTCCAAATTGCAAACGGTCAATTTGTTCCAAGACCTCAAAATAGAAGATAGATTAGACAGCTTTCGAGCCAGAACAAAAGAGTGAGAGCCCCGGATAGGCTTCTTCCAATATTGATGCACCAAAGCCAAATATGACTGTTCTTGGAGCCATAACTTTTCAAATCTGAAAAGGCCTAAATTGCTTAGTATATCTACTTTCATGCTGTAAATATAGGGCCTTGTGATCAGAATGAGAAACCAAAATGTGATGAACAATTGCCTCAGGAAATAAAGATAGCCATTCCAAATTACACATTACTCGATCGAGTTGACCCTCAATACGATGAATACCCTGTTGCTTGTTGGACCAAGTATATTTGGTGCCAATAAAGGGAATAGAAATCATTCCAAACTCTTTTGTAAATTGTTGGAATGGGATTATAGATCCTGGAGTTAATTGCCTTCCACCTTGACGATCAGATAAGTCCAAATAAGAATTCCAATCACCACCAATCGCCCAAGGCTTGTCAATGAAAGAGCCCAGATTGGAAAGTGTTTGCCACTAATAGTATTGAAGAGATGGAATAGAGCTTAAATACACACAAGTAAAATACCAAAGTTTGTCAACATCCGAAAATAAGAGATGAACACACCACGAAGAAAACCACACATCTATATTAACAGAATCAAGCCAACCAAATACAAGACCACCCGCTCTACCCACTGGCGGAGAGGAGACACATTTAGAGAACCCTAGAGAATTACAAAAAATTCCAACATCTACCTTTAAGGACTTTACTTCAGATAGAAAAACAAAAGAATGTCGGTATTTTTTGGTGAGAACTTTAATTTCTTTCTGGATAGAGGCCCGACCCAAACCTCTACAGTTGAGCATGATGCTATTCATTTTTCTTCCGATGACCCTTTAAGGTTGGTCATCATCACCTCAGAATAGTTCAGGTTAGAGCCATAAGGATCCACCTTTAATTTCTTGGAATGCTCCACCATCATCTCAGAGATTCCAACACTAGTTACTTCCTGTGGTCTCAATTTTCTCTTACATGGGAGCATATCAACAGCTGCAACCTTTTTTCCTTTGTCCAGACTAGTGGGAGTTAAATGAGCTGTCACTAAAGCATGTAAATCCTCAGCCGAAGTACCAACTCTATCTACGCCCATTACCTCTACAGGGGGAAGGGGGGGAGCAGGTGTAGGCGAGTAGGTCATGACATTATCGATTGCCGAGTTGGGGGAGGCAACCCGAGTGTACTCCATGATAGAATACGGTGGGTTTAGGTGATGCACAACAAAAAACATATCCTCATTTTGAGTAACTACAGGTTCAGTATTAACATACCTACCCCTATTAGGTGCTTCCAGAGGAGGATTATTACCATCATCTTGGTAATGCAGGCGAACTTTGAAAATTACCGCTAGCTTCAGAAAGCTGCGGTGTAGTGCTTCTTCACGAGCTGATGGAACAGGGCCAACAAACTGGGCTTGATTGATAACCCGTCGTCTGGAAACAACACTCTCATATGTATCTTTCACGAGCTTCACATAGCCTTGTCGTTTGTAAGGAATGGCCATAGATGGAATAACACATGCTGACTCTCGCTGGCCTGCAGAGGAGCCTGCACCCCCCGTCGCCATGTATGTTTGATTCATCAACTCAAATGTTTGATTTATGATGGATAGTAAAATGTTTGCTTGTATCACTGTGTGCCTAAAACAAACTGAAAGAATATCAAGTCTCCAAACTCTCCAATCAATAAATCATGAACTTAAAAAAAAATGTTTGAGTTGATGAAGAAGAAATCTACCATTGGGGAGGGTGGGTATCCACGGGTCTATAGTGGTTCTAAAATTACATCCATAAATAACTTTACTTTGGACACCCTTTGAAATCAGATCTCTTTTCATAATCAAACTTCTCCAGCCAATGGGAGCTTGGATGGGGATTTTGCATCAAGAAATGAAGAGCGTGGGAAGTATTTAGATTTTCAGAGTTCTTCTCGAAGGCTCTGTGGATTGTCGAGCAGCTTTCGACACTGATATGCAAGTAGAATGAGGCTGAAGGATCTCATGTCTTTGAACTCAAGTCCTCTGGATGATTTCGATGAGCAAATTTGAAACAACTTTAGCCAACATACACATTGGTCCCTTGTATGAGTCCACCAAAAGTCTCTATTATGCGTTTGGTAACGTTTCCGTTTTGAGAAACCAGTTCTTATGCAAAACCGTTTTTTAATGTTTCTGTGCTAAAAGACCGTTCTTTGCTAGAAAATGGGTGTTTAATAAATCCGTTCTGAAAATATTTTCAAAACACTAATAGAATAAGTTGGTTTTTTTTTTTTTTTGTTGAAAAATAAGTTGGTGTTTGATAAACTCGTTCTAAGGCTTCAATTTGAACCAATTTTATCACTTCCGTTTCTCTTCTTTGGTAAAAACATCTTTTTGATGTTCTGCAAAAAGCGTTTTTTAGAACACTTTTCTGACCGGTCCGTTCTTAAACAACAGAAGAACGAACCATTTTATCAAATGCCTCTAACCCGTTCTTCCGTTCCCAAAGAACAGAAGAACGCCAAAAATGTTTTTTAAGAACGTTATTAAACGCGCTAAGTGTTTGGTAATGTTTCCGTTCTGAGAGACTAGTTCTTATGCAAAACAATTTTAGTATTTTTGTGTTTAAAGACCGTTCTTTGCTTGGAAATGGGCATTTGAAAAATCCGTTCTAAAAAATATTTCTAGAACACTATTAGAATAAATTGGTGTTTGATGTTCTACAAAAGGCGTTCTTGAGACTACATTTTTGACTGGTCCGTTCTTAAAGAACAAAAGAACGAACCGTTTTAGCTAACGCTGCTAATCTGTTCTTCTTTCCAAAAGAACAGAAGAACGCCAAAAAACATTTTCTAAGAATGTTACCAAACGTGCCCAAAAGCGGCACTTGAAACAGCCGACAAAAGACAAACACAGCGAGACACAAGGGGCAAAGACAACACAGAAAAGGCAGGGAGGGGGGCAAGCCCAAAAGGACAGCCACAAACCCAGAACAACAACACCCACAAGGGGACAACACCGAAACCCGGAAAAACCCCCGGCGGAGGGAGGCCCCACCGGCGAGGCGGGGAACGGGGGGGAAAGAAAGCACAAAGGAGGAGGAACCGCAACAAACAACGAAAGGGAACCAGAGAGAAGCCAAGACGAAGCAAAGGAGGGAGGAGGGAAGAAAAAAAAAGAAAGAAACACGAGGGAGGACGGGCACGGGGAGAGACAAAGAAACGGGAGAGAAGAGGGAGAGGAGGGCAAACGACGGAGAGGGGAGAGAGGGAGAGGGAGGGGGGGAAAAGGAAACGGGCGCGAACCGAAGAAAAAGAAAAGAAACCGGGGGGGGGAGGGGGGGGGGGAGGGGGGGGGGAAAGGGGGGGGGGGGGGGGGGGGGGGGGGGGGGAGGCGCAGGAGGGGCGGGGGAGGCAGGGCGTTCGCCCTAAGGTAGTCTTGTTGATCATCTTGCATATGCTTTTTGGGATGATGAAAACTGACAAAGGACATGTGGGAATAGCTTAAGCTATTACTTTAATTAGACCCTCTTTTCTGCTTGAGATAGAAACTTCTCTTTCTAACTTGCCATGAGAAGAGACCTCTTGAAGATGAAGGATGAAATAGATAGTTCGTCTTGTCTTTTTTGGGACAGTAGAGTTGAACTAGATACTTGACTTTAATTACTAATTCATTTCTTACCAAATGTTTAGGGTTTGACATCTTCATTTAATTGTGCCATCTATATTCTTGGAAAAGTTTTATATAATTTTGCAATGATGATAAATCTATCATTTCACATAAAAGCTGCATCAAATTAGGTGACACAACTCCATTCAACGAAGACCTATAAATGCCCATCCATGGAGAAGTGAATAATACAAATTAAAGGAATAAGAAAAGCTAAGAACAGACCTAAAGAAAATGATATGCATAGATTATAATTTGTATCTAGCATGGGTTAAATAGAGTTGATTAGAAGATAAGTCGGGAATAAGGTTTCTTGATTTTTTGAAATTTCTTCTCTACCTTTAAGTTTAAGTACTATACTGAATATTTTTGAGGACTAAAATAAAAAATAATGGGCATTACACACGGTTGAACACCCTTTATGGGTTCAATAAGAAATCCCTTACCTAAAATTCCCTTTTTCTTTTTTTTAGTGGAAAAATATCTGAAATTTCTACAACTTAGATTTAAAAGTGCCCATGAAGAACCAAGAACCAACTTCTTGATTTGGATATATACCAAATAGCCTAAGCTAATCTAAATCAAACTTAATATCGTAAAATTATCATGGATGTGCTAGTGGTGGCAGTCTTCTATGTAAAGACAATAAATCCTCAAAGGTCTTGGACCACAACAAACAAAGATCCAACTAAAATAGAACCGAATACAAACCAAACTCTAATCCAATTTGAACCGAACCAACCAAGATTTTTAGTACTCAATTCTAGAACCTAATGACTTGCCTAAATCTGCATCTCATTCTCATGTCCACTAGCATCAGAATTGAATCAAATCCAAGTCGAAATCCAAACTGAAATCAAATACTTGATTCTAGAACCACTTGACACTTTTCCTTAGAAAGTTAGAATCAATAACGGTGGGATCCACGTAGCACACGGGAACATACGCGAGCTAACTTAAGCAACTCAGTTTTTCTTGTCCCTTCCGCTTTTAAGTTTGGTGATCAAACAATTTACTTTATTTACCAATAAAATTCAAACAAATCAACTTTGACTTTTCAATGGTAAAACAATCGATTAGTCAGATTTTCATCTTGAATGATAACTTAAAACTGTAGCTTCTTCAACCATATCACATTAATTAATTCATAATTCATGGTTTATGAATATTTAATTAAATATGGTTATCTAGTGTAACGATCAAGGCTTAAAGTATCAGTATCGAGTATTGTATCAGTTATGTGATTTTAAGAGATATGTCATCTTATATTGATTATTATATCATACTAATCAATATATATTCGTACAATTCATTAGAAAGACGATAAGTCCAATGAGTTCTTAGATTCTCCCCTCCTTCTCATCCCTGTGCCTATGAGTAGGGGTATAAATGGATCGGATAGTTGTAATACCATATCCGCATCCTATTATATTTGGACGGATAATATTCTATCCATGTGCCTATGAGTGCTTTAAATGCGCATGAATATAGATTGAATACAAGTTTTTGACTATTTGTCTATATCTTTACCCTTTTATTTGTGAAGGCTAGGTTTGAAATTTAAGAATTTAACAACTTTGGTAGCTATTTTAGTAGAAAATTTAGAAAAATAATCGCATATCACAGGTAAAAAGTTATAAAAATAAGAATAATAAATCTAAATAAGTAACTTAATCGGATAATTTTATCGGACGGATAATAATCGATAAGAAATGGGTATCGGTATCCTATTAGTAATCGAACGAATTCGGATACCTCTAAACAGATGCCGATGCGAATTCGAAAGAAGATTCCGTTATCCATTTACACCCCTACCTATGAGCCCCTGTCTTTGTAAATGGTCTGTGGATAATTGGAAGAAAAAAAAATAGACAGACATATCGATATATGGTATCGATTGTACTCAACATGAATTCATATTGGCCCGTATTGTACTGTATGGTGGGATACTTTAAACATTGGTGGCGATTGGCAATTGTTAAATTAAGGAGGGTAATTTGGTAAAGGAACAAATATGAATATTGAGACTTGAATTAATGAGGCGGGAGGAAAGATGATATAAAAAGGTGATGTCTGAGAAACGGTTGTTCTCCATCAGAGAAAAAAGCCGCTGGCCCAACACATCTCTCTCTTTCTCTCTTCTCTCTCTGGGTCTCACTTGGTTACGTATAAAACTTTCAGATAGAAATCGAGAATCCTGCAAAAATCAGAGAGAGTTGAAGAATTTAAGAGTTTGAAACCCTAAATAGAAGGAAACGGAAGCAGAAGCTGTTGTAACTGCAAACGAAGGCACGGAGTTCATGCTTCAGAGGTACGAGATTAGTGTTATTAGATTTGATTTTCACTCGCTTTTTAAAAATTTGTTAAGCTCTTTAGTCTCTCAATGGAGGGAAGATCGGGATTCTTTGACAGTTTTTTTTTGTTTGTTTTTAGACCGATTTCGGGGGTTTAGGTTTCATTTATTTTCTGTGTTCAAATTGCAGATCCGATGCTTCAATGCTCTAATTTTTTTTTTTCCGAATGCTGTTAGTTTCATTTGCATTTTTTCGGACCAACTTTCTGTTTTGAGATCCGCCGTATTCAGCTTTGTTTTGTTTTCCTTTTCTGTCTCTGGTTTTTTTTCCCTTCTTAATGTATTGTATTATGAAAGATTCCAGAAACATCTTTCAAATCTTAATAATTTTGGATTTTTAAATAAAAAAACAATAAATTTTCTTTCTCGCAGTTAGTTATTTTTTATTCTGGTGTCAGTTGCAAAGAGCGGAAAGAGAGAGATTCATGTGGTTCTCTTATGTTGTTTTTTTCTCTTCTTGGTCGCAGATGAAAATGTTAGAAACTGTTATATTATGCTGAATGTTTTGAGACTTTCACTCTCCTTTTGAGCGCTGGAGAATCGTTACTCATTAGTGGAAGTGTTCAGAACCGCGTGAAATTTTTTATCGCTTTGGACGGTTTTACTTCCATCATGGTTGCGGCGTTTGCTGGCTCAGCATTCTCCCCCATTGCCCAGGCGTCTTCAGGGAAGGCATCAAAGGTGCTTGGAGGTGCATCTGACAATTTGGTGGATAGTCGAGGAATCAAGTCAAAATTTGGTTCTGCTACGGGAAGGTTGCCGGTTAAGACGAATGCCCAAGCTCCTCTTAAGATCAATGGTACTCAGGTCACCAGACCGATTGAAGTTCTCAAGAAGGAAGATGGAACATCTTTACCTCCCCCAAGAACCTTTATTAATCTATTGCCTGACTGGAGTGTGCTTCTTGCTGCCATCACGACAATTTTCTTGGCTGCTGAGAAGCAGTGGACGCTAATTGACTCGAAACCTAAGCGCCCTGACATGCTTGTTGGCGGATTTGATCTTGGTAGGATTGTGCAGGATGGACTTGTTTTCAGTCAGAATTTCTCAATTAGATCATATGAAATAGGTGCTGACCAGACAGCATCTATAGAGACGTTGATGAATCATTTACAGGTAGGAGATTGCTCCTTATATTTCTTTGATTCCTCTCAGAAACATCGTCTCTGTGAGGAAGAAAGAGATGGTTTTTCAATTGCAGAAGTCATTTTCCAGTTCATATCTCATGGGCGTTGGCTTTGGCTTGCACAGGAAACGGCACTTAACCATGTAAGAAGTGCGGGGCTTTTAGGTGATGGTTTTGGTTCAACACCGGAAATGAATAGAAGGAACCTTATATGGGTGGTCACAAAGATGCAGGTTCTGGTTGATCGCTACCCTACCTGGTAAGCAATCTTCTTATCCACATAATACATTTTTATTCTGCATTTACTACCTTCATGTCTTATATTATTTATTTGGTTTCTTTATAGCCACTAACTAGTCTAGTTGGAGAGGTCACTCTGTGCATAAATATACCCCCCACCAAACACAAACACACAAAAAAGGGATTTCATTAAGTGTAATGTTTTTTGCAGTTTATTTTCCTTTTCCCCCAGTAATGTTAATTACTGCTGACTATAATTTGAGATTCATAAAGCTGTGTTGGTGTATTTATACTGTATGCTCAAGGAAGGTGTGGTTGCCCAAGACTGGTGTAAACCTCAATTTTGAACCACTTCACTATCAGTATCACATATTTTGCTTCAAGTAACCCTAAGATAGAAGATTGTTTTTTCACCATGATGTGTGCTTGCCCACCTGATATATTTCATCCTATTTAGTTGATTTCACATAACTGTATATGAGACCAGCTTTTTGCAATCGAGATTCTATTTCTCATTATTTCTATATAAATTATTGTTTTTTTTCCCCTCTTTCCCCTCTGGAATTGTCAAGATAAGACCGTTAAAGTTGGCCTTCTTCAACTTCACCTTTTATGTTTCCAAATCTTTGGTGCTGTAAAATTATTTTTGCATATTAGAACTAGAAGCATAAGCAGCACTTGGTTGCGCAGACTGACTGAGAAATGGTGGTGGATTTCAGATTCTTTTCCTTTGGACTTTTGATATTTGAAATTTTCCTTGTTGTTGCTGAGCCTTTTCTGGTCAGCATTTCTTTGTTAAAAAGAAAAACAACTTTTAAAACTGTCTTCGTGGATTTTAATTTGCTAACTGAGATGGTACTTTTGCAAATGAAAGAATCTGATCCTTTGCCTTTCCAGGTTAATTTTGAAGGGCATCACTGAAATTGGAGGTTTTTCTTCGAAGTTTAAGAGTCGGTATTTTGCTTATTATGCTTTTGGAGCAGATACACTAGCATTAGTTCTGGAAAGATGTAAAGGTTCATTTATCACATAATTTTAGAATGTAGACCTTTAAAATGTGCAAATAATGCTGTTTTTGGTTTTAGTCAAAACCCTAACCGTAGTTGGTGAAATTTTTATGCTAATCATGGGACTTACTTTAGTTGCTTTTTGTCATTTTGATGAGATCCTAGTTGTGGGAATTCAGAGGATTGTAACAGTTTGTGATTTGTTCCTTAATGAGATGTTGCGGTGAAAAGCTGGTTCTGTTTTTGGACTGCAGGGGTGATGTTGTTCAAGTGGATACTTGGGTCGCTGCATCTGGGAAGAATGGCATGCGTCGTGATTGGGTTATCCGTGACTGTGATACTGGTGAAACTCTCACACGAGCTACTAGGTAAGAAAGTGACTGTAAGAAGCTTAATGACCAACTATGCTCAGTAATTGGTGGTCGCTTCTCATTTTCTTTGGGCTTTATATTAGCATGTTCAATGTTGCTGACTGGAATTTCTTGGTTTTGTGTGAATGATTTTTCTCTTAGTGTGTGGGTGATGATGAATAAACATACAAGGAGATTATCTAAAATGCCAGAGGAGGTTAGAGGAGAAATAGGACCTTATTTCATTGATTCTGCTCCTATCCTTGATGATGATATCAAAAAGCTTCCAATGCTTGACGACAGCACAGCAGACTATGCCCGAACTGGTTTAACTGTAAGCTATGGTTAAATTAAAGGTTATATTTTCCCTTCTAGCATTTTTTATTGTTTGATGTATATATTTATGCTGACAACGAATTAAATCCCATTAATCTGCAGCCTCGATGGAATGATTTGGATGTCAATCAACATGTGAACAATGTGAAGTACATTGGGTGGATTCTTGAGGTAGATTCTTGTTGCAAATTTCTTCTATTTACCCTTCTTTCTTTTCTTTTTACAATTATCAACATCAATTATGCTCTTGTTATTCATTTTGGTTTACCATGTCAAAATATTTCAGCTATATTCTGGTCATTTGTACTTATCTACAATTACTAGCAAACTTTTAATAGATGACAGTTTGGTTTGGATGAAATTTCCCCTGATTTCAGAAATGTATACGAACTACTTTAGGGTTGAAATTTGTGTATTTATTTTATTTTATTATGCAGCATTAAGATGCCAGTGCTTGCGTAGAATCTCTTGTGACCCTAACATTATCCAAAAAAGAAATCTGCATGTTCTGTTTGAGAGGTGGTGAGCTGTAATCATATACATTTATATGAACTGAAACCCTGCAGCTCCAAATTTTATGAGCTTAGACATGAAGGTCTTTTCTTTTTATGGTAAAACATGAAGCTCTTTTCTTAGTGAACGCTGAATTAAAACTCCTCAGAGCGATATCACTCCATGGTCCATGGCATTTTCATTCATTTGTGTTGCATCTTGTTTGTATCATCCAATTTCTCATTCCTTTTTCTAAAATAATCATTTTAAGGTATGTTCAACAATTTAACTGAAATTTGGTACTGTAATTTGTGTCGCAGAGTGCTCCAATCTCAATTTTGGAGAGTAACGAGCTTTATAGCCTAACTCTGGAGTACAGGAGGGAATGCGGGAGGGATGATACAATTCAATCCCTTACTGCAGTCTCTGATGATTGCAATGGTGAATCAGGAGATGTTGGTGGCATCGAATGTGAGCATTTGCTCCGTCTTGAGAACGGGCCTGAAGTTGTGAGGGGAAGGACAAAGTGGAGACCCAAACAGACCAACAATTTTGCAATCATTGGTCATGTTCCAGCCTAGGGTTGTAAATCAGCTTCTTCACTATCAGCAGCCTTTGTTACTGTCCCACATTACTTGTGTAGAGTCTTGCTTCATGTCCTCAGATTTGTTCTTTAATTTATCATTCTCTCCCCCTCCCTCTTATAAATTAGAAGCCCATGTAATTAGTGTGTTTACTCTGTCAGTGTGCCTTATATTAATTTCTTTGATAGTATGAATGGCAAAGGCAAAGGCAAAGGAGTCTGTCTTTTTCACTCCCAGATCATAAATGTAAGTGTTTTTGTAGCTGGGAATGTTTTGTGTGTGTGTGTGTGTTTTTTTTACAGGGTCACATTTATAGGCCTTATTTACATATCATACATGCCCTCCCAATATATTTACATACCCTCTTATTGTACAATAAGATCCTAGGAGACCTGTTGTATATTCCAGAGGACAAAAGATTGGAGACACCCTAGCAACTTAGACCAAGGGATGGTAGAAAAGCTTACATGGCTCAATTTTTGAGATAGCTTAAGCAAAAGTGGTGCAAGATAATATTTTCCATTATACCTTAACTGATCAAAAGGGGTTCACCTATTTTTAATATGACAATTCCTGCCTTTCTGCACATAGCAACAACAATAGACAGCAAATACAGAAAAAGATCTGATGGAGTTTTTTTTTTTTTTTTTTTTTTGTCACTTCAGCTAAATGTACCATTGTCCACATGGATTAGGTAATGACTGAGTTTTAGAGCTTTCTCTCCTTAAACTGAAAAGGCCCGGCAAAAAGAACCTTGTTCAAATTCAAAAGTGAAGAATCTTGATGCCCAAGTTATTGTTTTTGTTTTTATTATTCTGTGGGCGCCATCTCTAGACTTGACCCCACTCCCAAGTCCCAGCCTTATTCAAAATTGAATCTGTGAAAGGGAACTGTGGGTCTTATGGTCACTGTCTCTGGGAATCCTTACTTTTCCACCATACTTGCTCTGGAAAATTCATTTGCTTATTTTAAAGTCATGGTGGGACCAGTCGCCAGGCTTCAAAACAAAAACAGACAACGGGCACGAAAACACCAACTAGTCACACAGCTTCACTCATTCTTTTTAGTGACCTCGTTAATATTATATTATATCTGCAAGTGTACCAGTTCAATGGTTTTTTTCTTTTTCTTCTTTTTTTTGGGGGGTTGGGGTGTTTTTAGGGGGGGGGGGGGGGGGGGGGGGGGGGGCGCGGGCCGCGCGGGGGGGGTGTTTTTTTGGGGGGGGGGGGTGGGTGGGCGGGGGGGGGCGGGGGCGCGCGGGGGCCGCCCCCGGCGGGGGGGGGGGGGTTTTTTTTTTTTTTTTTGGTGTGGGGGGGGGGGGGGGTAAATGTTGATAGCGAATTCAAGAAAACAGAAAACTTGACTTGGAGGTTGGTTGCTAATTATTGAATTAATATGATGCTGATGTCGTGCAACTATAGTCTTAGTCTTTAGGAAACACATCATCAGAGACAGAGAGTAAGTAAGGGATATGAATTATATTTATAGTTATTTAATTTTCCAAATTATTCCACGAATTATCATTCGAATAGAATTTTCTGAATATCTCAACATTTTTTTCGAATTTGAATTCAAAAATGAAAATTTTTATAATTCTTGAACTGTTGCCATTAACTCAAAAATTCACGAACTATTCCCAAAATTATATCTGAGTTATTCTTGTTTATTTAATTAATTTTTTAAGCTCATTGTTTACTATCACTTTGGCACCCATATTCACATCCAATACGCACATTGAATGATATTATTGATACGGAATCTTGCTCGTCCTTCGGAACACATCACCAGAGACAGAGAGAGAGTAACGTCTCCACGAACAAGAACCAATATGATCTCAACTACTCAATAGAGAATTCAAGTAATTGATCACATGAAATATGAATACCCCCTTCCTAATCTTTACCAGAGGTCTTTATATAGTGTATGGTGATGGAGTTATATTCGGAATAACCATGATATGAGTTGTCATAGGAGAGTAACTCTTTAGAAGAGTCCTCTTACCTAACTGACTCTCTTCTCCAGTTGTTGGGTGGTAGGACTCTACCTTTGTGAGGCCATCTCCTCCTGTTATTTCGATGGACTTATTAGTGTGGTAAGTTCACCGCTTTGCGGACCTTGGTAGGTTGCGAACTGGTAGGCACTCATATGGGTCATATAGAATGACCATTTTGTCATTGAATGTTATAATGATTTGAAAGTAGGTGTTTTTTTCGGGAAGGGCAGTTTCCTACTCAAATGAATAATGGAATCATGTACACGAATTATGGTGATGTGTTATTGTGGATGAATGATGGACTTAGATGGATAAAAAATCTCAAATATTTTGAACTTTATGTTAATTCTAGCTTATTCAAGAATTTAATGATTGGTCATGTTAAATAGACATTATAAATATTAAAATCATACTCAAATCATTTGACCAAAAATTTTCTATTAAAATAATAAGTAGCCTAACAAAAAATTCAAAAACATTAAAAACATTCATATCGCCAAAAAAAAATATAAAAATAAATAAGAAATAAGAAATAAGATTTATCTCATAGTATAAGGGGAAGACACTTTTGTTGTATGGAAAAAAAAATGTATAATGCATACTTATTTAAACATTTTTGTACTCATTTTTTATTAGTAAACGAATAATTTTCAAACTCGAACTGAAATAAATTGTTACTCTTTTGTTACCAAAATTTGACCGACAACAATCTCTTAACCAAACAAAATGTATTTTTCCCTTTTTATTATTTTGGCATTTTTAAAAATAAATTTTATTTTTTTATTTTTAAAATTTTATTTTGTAAAAATCACTGGCCAATCAATGGTATGGCACGCAGAATCGTTTCAGCAATGGCAGGGAGGAATCCTTCTGCAAAATCTTAAATAACAGAATCTTCTTTCGTTCTTTTGTCCTGTCCAATTTTTGCTCAAGATTCGAGTTCATTTGTTTGTTTTGATTTTTGAGGTGTTCAAGCCTGTGGTTGTTAGGTGCACTTTGCACAAGGGTTACCTTTTTATTGGGAGATTTTCTGCTAGATCCTTGATGTTTATCAAAATGCAGAAATGATATTCAGATTCAAAAATATTTTAAATATTTTAAATACACCAATTCTATGTTAAAGGTACAAGAAAAACGGAACTCCTTTTTTTTTGAGTTTTTTATTTGTTGTATGCTTTAAGGCTTGTTTGGTTACATGAATCCAAAGATTTGAAATATTTGACCCGTTTGGTTGTAAAATCCCTGGATTCATGAAATTTAGATATTCATCTTCTTAAACTAAAAACGTGAATTTGTAGATTTATGGGTATGAGGTGAAATTTTGTATTTTGTCTCTACTATTAAGCGCTAAACATTTTCTCATTCACCAAAATCACGCCGATCAAATAATTTTTCAGGATGAATCCATATATTTCATTCCATAGATTCAAGTTAATCAAACAATTAATTTTATGAATTATGACTTCATAAATTTGAAATCTCTAAACTCATGTAACCAAACAGACTCTTAGTGGGGTTTAAACTCTCGGTTGTATAGTTAGGTGTCCTAAATTATAGATTATAAACCCTTAAAATTACAAGTTACATGCTTTTAACATTTCATCCAAGATTTTGTTAACTCATGTGTGAAATGTCCACATTACCCTCATTAAAGTCAAACAACATAAATACCCTCTTTATACCCTCCCATACCTTACATTTTAAGTGGGTGAAAGCCATCTTCTACCAACACTTCGTCAGATATTGAGATATAAAAATAATAAAAAAATGCGTCTAGCAACCTCAAGGGGTTGGCTTGGTTGACAAAAGGCTAACGCCTCATAGTATGAGCTCAAGTGGTCGAATCTCCTTGAGCCGGAGGGAAGTCTTGCAATATATTTAAATCATATATAAAAACATATCCTGATGATGTACTTGAGGTGGCCTTGATAAACCTCATATCAATGGGGACAAAAAAGTCTAGCTTTATGTTGATGACTGAGATATCATGTTCGTGTATTGCATTTTAAAAAAAATTTAGTCTCGCTAGTGTATCATGGATATAATCACGTATATAATTAAGGTCAAGGGCCGAATCTCATTGGGACCAGAAGCGAAACTCCGCCATATATTTAAATTATATATAAGAAGTTATCTTTCTTTCTCTTTTTTATTTTTTTTATTTTATATATATATTTTTTATGAAGTTAAAATATATAAAATGTTAACTTGAGGATATAGTTGAGATGTAAACCTCAGATTAAAAATAAGAAAGTTCAACTTTCACGTAGTTATTGAGACATCATGCAGAGCGGGCAAACTACTACTGAGTAGCGTGGGCCAAGCTCAAACATGCAATTTCTAATAATTTAGTCTTGTTAAGATATCATGGACACTTACAAACACTAACGTCGTATGTGAACTACTACTTTTAAATTCTTCATAATTAGATCAATGCTTGTATATGAAATCATAATATTGACAACATCCCTGTTGTCACGCGATCATGTAATATTTTTATTTTATGCATTTGTGTAAAATTTTCTCTTTCCATACATGTATTTATTTATTAAATAAGATACCAATCTCGGTCATGAAGGCTGATGTAGTTCTTTTTTTTTTTCTAAAAAAAAAAAAAAAAAACAGATTTACAAACACTATACGTAGTCAGTGAACTACGTATTTTTAAATTCTTCATTAATTAGATACAATGCTCAAATAGCGATATGCCTAAAAACACTTAACCGATATGTATTGTACCAATACTTTCCTTGATTACTCACACGCTAAGACCAAATTGTAAATCATAGTAAAAGAGGGGTCTAAAATTATTTATGCATATGGACCTACATAATTTAAAAATTTCATTTAAAAAATAGATTTGGATAGATCTAATCTATATTGACTCAAGTGCTTAATTTTTAATTTTGTAGTGAATAGAAAATAAATAACTTTCAGGGGGGGGGGGGGGGGGGGGGGGGGAATCTTGGGAGAAAAATTATAATCACTCAATAATATATTAAGAATTATTATTTTATTTTATAAATGAAAGTAACAAATTTCAATTGGAATTTAACTTTGGTCCTCCACTAATGAAAGTGATAATAGGTTTTAAAATAATAAGGTTCAGTGAGTAAAAATACTCAAGATGTTACTTCAGTGATGAGGAAAGATGGAAATATACGTGCACAATTTGGCACTAGCTTATAACAATCATACATATTTGAGCTATAACGGCACCTATTTGCAAAAATGAAATTTGGCACTTAACAAATAGGTGCCGTTATAACTCAAATATGTTTGATTAGACCTAGATTATATTGACGTCTACTTAATTAGGCCTTTAGACTCTAGAGTCACATCTTAGATATAACAATTAAAATTAAGTGAGCTCTAAAAGCATAGCAATGGAAGATGTAGAACGACAACAATGAATTTAATAAGTTTTTTTTTGGTTGTTGTTGTTGACTCTGGTATGCTTACTTATGTGGCTAATATTACATGCTTACTCACACTATAGAACTTGAAAAATTACAAAAAATCCAACATTACATTTTGACCATTTTATTGTTAAGTTCTTAAATTTTAAAATGTGTTAAGAGCTAATGCTCTTACCCCATTCAAATTATATTATTGCCCCTAACTATTCAGTTCCCTCCCAACGTCTCTCTCTCTCTCTCTCCTCTCCGATCCATTGTTCACAGCAACTCCACTCTCATCACGAAGTCTTCTTCCTTCTTTGACTCCGGCTAGCAGACTCCATGACCACCCAACGCTACAAATAGTCAACACCAGCAATGTCTCTCTCTAGTCTAACCCATGAACGATCCACCTCTCAAACACCACATTATCAATCTAACCTCTGCAACTCATTGGGCAACCTCCGCCATCAACATTGTGAAGCACAGTATTCGATTAGCAGCCACCATCGTGTCCTCATGGGCTACAAAGTCTCAATCATCTATATCAATTAAGTATGGTCATGGATCTTTGGCACACCGAAGCGCACACACGTAGAGTGGTGGTAGTGGTTGTTCTTGGCCCAGAGTTCCATTGCTTGGCCGAGGTGCTCACTGCACAGTGTGCACACATGGTGCTAGATGAACTGCCTATGTGAGCACCATGTGTGCACACATGCACACTACATGCATAGAACCCCCACAGGAGGCCCTGGCCAAGGATTAAAGTATCCCACGTTACCATACGATACTAGCCGATACATATCTATATTTAACCCAACATATACGATACATCTCGATACGTCTCTATAATAAATTACACTAAAATACATTAGCCAAGCGAACAAACTCCAGAGGAATGTCTCTTAAAAGCACCTAACCGATACGAACTGGCCACCGACTTTAAACCTTGCCGAGGCCCCCAACACAAGGCCCCCCCAGGCCCCAATGCAAAACGCCCCCTTCACCCCCGAGCATGCTAAGCCCCCACCTGAGGCCCCAATGCCCCCCACACACAACCCCCCACACCCCCTATGTGCGCGCCCAACCTGTACCTGTAGAGGCCCCAACTTGGAGCTACATGCTTCCTTACTCTCTTACATTGTTTCATACATTACTATTACAGTCAATAGCCCAATCCTTTGAATCTTACAAGAATCAAAATTCTTTAAAATATAATAGTCCCCTGTGTATCAATTACTGTCTCTGTTAAGGGTATAAATGATATGTAAAGCTCCAAAGAGGTGGATAGTTGGAGGCACTCTTGGATTGTCTGAATCACTTTGTAGAAGAGGCAGTTCATATTATCTATCCTTTCCCTGACTAATTTATATTTGTTATGTGCATTTTGTAGGATGTCAACTTCCAATGTAAATGATTGTAAAAAAAAAAAAAAAAAACTATTTGAAGTATAAGAACTCCAAGTGCAAATGTTGAAGGAAAGCAATTGTGAAGATTTCTAAGTCAGCTAAGCATCCCAATAGGCTTTATCAGTCATGTGAAAGTTTTCCTCGTGGCTGTGGGTTTTCTATGTGGTGTGATCCAATTGGACAAGCAAACACACTGAGTTTTGTGCTTCCCACTACTACAAGAGAAGAAGAAGACACTTGTAATCCATTGAAGAGAAGAGTGAAGTAGATAGAGTGAGGTACTGTTGATGAAGAATGATCAAGCTTCAATCAAGAATGACCAAGCCCTATTGAAGAATGATCAATCCTTAATGAAGAATGTGGGTATAGGTTTGATTATGATGTTTGTTGTGATATTATGTGGCAGTGCATGGTCTCACTAGGTAGTTGGGGTTGGCTTTTTGGATCATGGGATATAATAGTAATTGACATGTTATGTTGTTTCAATGAGATACATGTTTGTGTTTGTATGCTCCTAGCTGCTAGTTCAAACTGATGTGACTTAAGAAAATTAAATTCTCAAAACTGAAAATAGATGAGGGCTTTACTACATCTTTGTCTAATCTAGTTGGCAAGGAACCTGTTAGCATTAAGGATTTTAGCATGTCTCAATGCATCCAGGATTTTGTGCAACCTCAACACCCTATGAGTTTCTGCACTCTACAGGTCATGCACTACTGGATATATCCTAGCACCTAACTTTGTTGCAGCAACAAAATCTAGTTCCATACAGAAAGAGTTAACAGATTACCACGCATTATAAAATTCCATTAACCCAAGTTAGGATTAACAGATTCCTATTCAAAAAGGCCTTAATGCTCACAAAATAATCCTGAATATTTAACAAAATTAACAAATATTCCTTAGTAGCCATTGGATACACAAACCTCTTCTTCAAAATGGTATTTCTACTACAATATCATAGAGCATTTGAGTGCATAATAGCACATCCATCTACATTCCCAGGCAGAAATAATCCAAAATACCAGTTTACTCCAAATGTTCCATCATACAACATACAATAGATATTTACTTTGATACCAGTTTGCTCCATGGTAGATGCATCAGAAGTCTACCACTTGGTAATGTGAAGTCACAAAAGTAACAGATTCCTATTCAAATTGATCTAAATGCAATTCTACAAACAAAATAGTTAGGATTGACAGCAAGAAAATTTTGAAATTCCATGAACCTAGTAGATGTCCAACTCTGTATCCAGAATCTTGCCATGTGTTATGAAATCTGTTCAACTCCCAAATGCCAGTTCCTATTACAGCAGTAAAGCCAATAAATTCCATTTCACAAGAGGATTTACAAGAAGAAAACAAAAAATTCCATTTAGCAATGCTATTGTACAAGAAGATTCTATTTTGAGTGTTCTCATGGTGATGAAGCTGCTACAGGAGGATTTACAGCAAAGCAAAAATTTCAAGTGATTGAGTGATATTTGAGTGTTCTCTTGGTGATGAATCTACTAGTTGAAGATTTACAGTAATAAACAAAAATAAAAACCCATGTTTAATGTTATCTTCTATCAATTAGATCCAAGGTGCTGCTCTTGATGAAGTCCCATCAAATTAGAGTGTTCCTTTTTAGAATATCTTTTCAGCAGGATTCAATGTATCTGTGGTTGTAGAAAAACTAAAAAAATGAAAAGAAAAAGAAAAACTACTTGGGTGACCTTGCATTTGTGACTATCCTTACAAAAAAGCCAAGAAAGACAGATATGTCTAGACAATCAGTTTGGTTACTTCCTATCATTTCCTCTCACTTTAGTTCAAGGCAGACTTCAAGTTCTTATGAAACTGATGCGTCCAAAATCTGCTCAGCCCTTAGATCTCTTGAGAATAACCTGCAAAAATGAACGTCAGATGTGGCCCGACCGCTGGGATCGGGAGTCCACCTCCGAAGGCTAAGTCAGTTGATGAACTTAATCACAAACAGCTCTGTTGGGTCACAGAGCTAAGGAATGAATAACGAGAATACGATTCAGATTGTATTCATGTGTGTGTTCCTTTACCTTGTGAGTAGGTAATGTCTTATATAGAGTGTACCTTCGAATCTCCTTCTTTGGATGTATTTGAGCCTTCTTCGGATAGTCGTTGGATCTTAACAGATAGATCTGTTGAGTGATAGATCTCTACTAGGTTTGGACTAGTAGATGACTCCTTTGATAATACGATCGTTATATGGTAGTTATCCATATAATAGCGATGAGTGACAACCGCCAAATGTTGCTAGCCGTATTTAGGTTGATTAGCCTATTCCGATCATATCGGACTAGGGCGTGCTTTTGACTGAGTTAGTTTTCTTCCTCAGCAAGCTATCTCTTGGACTCGGCTTGCTTGGAAGTGAGTCGATTCCTTTCTTCCCAACTGGAGTCGAGGATCGAACCAAGATTGAACCAGGTTCGGTTATATTTTCTCCATATCACGAGCCCCCTAGACCAAGCGTTCGGTCGATCTCGAGGGCTTGGTTTTTAACTGGGTTCTTCGTCGAACAATAGTTTTGCATAATCCCCAACCCATTAAATGTCATATCACATTTAATGCGGCTGTGTCGCTTTTTCCTCAAGCATTGTGAGTATTCTCACTTTTTGTGGGGGTGACGCCACGCGTCCTCTGCAGCCGAAACTATCATTGCTCACGCAATCAAAAAGATGGTTTCTGAACTCCTGTTTTGGATTCGTGAATTCAAACTTTCGAACCGTCTCCAAATCTTGATCATTGATGTTGAATCCATCTCGATCTTACACGTCCTCGAACACTCGTGCGAGTGCTTAAAAGCGGTTCGCTGTCTTCGTAGGTTTCATTCTCTTTGTCTGGAATTTTGAAACCTCGTCGTCTTCTTCGCGCCCTCACGATCTTCTTGCTCTAGAGCTTTCTGCTTTAGTGATTCAGTAAGTCTACTGACTCCTTTGCAAAGTTTACTTTCGTCTCTAGGTTTCTTTTTTCTCTAGAAACCACAATCAGACTTTTTAGTAATGGAGGGTGGTAGGGTTTCTTCTGAAATTTCCCCTGTACTTAGCGCCTTTAAGGGCGATAGTGGTGATGAGGCCTTTGCCTCTGTCCCCTCTGAGCAGTCGGATAGCGACAAGAAAACCCTAACTGCTCTCGGGCGTGACTTCACAGAAGTTAGCCAACAGAGAAAAGCAGAAGAAAAAGTTGAGGCTTCTTCTGCCCTTCTTGAGTTTGGACCATTTAGGACTCCAAAGGTGACTGCCGAATCCTTTGGGCAGTCCAAACAACCTACCAGGTCCTTTGATGGACCTGGTTTTGTTGGTTCCTCCTCTACTGAGAAAAACCTCCCTTCAGCCATCAAATGTTTTGACTTTCCTTCCTCGTACCAACTTAGGGCTCCCACTTCTGATGAGAGGTTGATTCGATCCTTCCGGGCGTATGTTCCCTGTATATAGATACTCTGGAAAGCGGAGTTCGCTTTCCCTTCTTTAATATTTTGTTTTCTGCTATTCTGAATCATTGGGACATTTGTCCCGGAATGCTTCTTCCCAATAGCTGGCGTCTCATCGTTGGCTTCTTGGGTTTATATTTTGAGCTTGGCATGATACCTTCTCTTCCTCTTTTTGTACATTTTCATGTTCTTTCTCTTTCCCATCCTCCTGGTTGGGTTGTGCTTTCCAAGCGCAACAAAGTTGAGCTTGATTGGTCGGGCAGCATTCTTGCCAGGGGAACCTGCCCTTCCAATCACAAAGGGTGGCGTAAGCGGTATTTTTCTGCCGAGCGCCTCAATCAGATCTTAACTTCCCGACTGCCTGGAAACTGTACACTTCATATTCTTAGGGTAACCGGGTCCCTCAACTATCCAAAGAAGACAGAGCTGCTGTTGGGAAGATCAAGTCAATTCCATGGTATCAAGAGATACATGGATATGAGATGGAATACAACTCCATCCTTCAATACTGGGGGCTGGCTCAGCGTGAGTTTTCTAACTGCCACGTTTCGCTTTCTTGACTGTACTACGAACCTTTTCAACTTTCTGACGTTCGTCTTTCTTTGTAGTGCCTCCAAGAATGAATCCAGACAACCTTCGGGTGAAAGCTGCCAAGGCCGTTGTGATTGCAGAGCAACGGTCTCCTCGAGCATTGACTGTAGAACAGGTGGCTTCCATGCCTCCTCCCGACCCTTCTTATAAGGGTATTAGAAACCTGAAGCCAATGGTTGAGGCTTCGGGGAGAGGGAAGAAACCGATGGTGGAAGAGGTCGAAATTCCCTCTCTCGTCCAAACCAAAAGGAAGCATGACTCAGTCAATGCCTTTGCCCCGAAGAAATCCAAAAAGAATAAAGATTATGAGGAGATCTTCATCCCCCAATGGTCGCTGACGCGAACAGACCGAGCCACACAGGATCCCGAGAAGGCTGCTGAGTGGAGCTCTCTAGGCCTTATGCCTACCGACTGTCAGTGTCACATCCACCCAACCGGTACCCTACCTGGCATACCCAAGTGTGTGATCCACAACCCCAAAGATCAAGTATCGAGGTAATCAACCTCCCACATAAACAATAACATAATCATGAACATAAATAATCAATGTACAAAAGATAAACAAAAGATCCAAATAAGGAAAGAATAAATAACATATCATCAGAGTATGAAAGACAATCAAAATGTCTAAATCAATAAGTAAAGTGAGGCGGAATCTCACTCTACAAACAACGGAAAAGTAGTTCGAAAATCAAAAGAAAGATTACATCTGGTTCTAAGACAAGAAAGAAAGATATAACAAACAAAGCTAGAGTCTATTCTACTTTATAAAGAATGTGTTCATAAACATAGACTTCATCGATGATGCTCAGACGCTCCCACTCCACAGTAGGGCTAATCCTGGTAACAAGTAAGACCACTCGAGGAATCCTCAATGTAATCTTCATAGTTGCCAACACTTTGCATAAATCACACCTCTTTAGTTTGGGCTTCCACATATTGACCTTCATAGTCGTCAATACCTGTAGGGTAATCTAACAAAAGATATTGTACAAAAGGAGTGAGTTTCAAAAGAAACCTTGTAGTTAATCCATAACAACATAAATAGCAGGAATTCAAAGCAATGTAAGATGCAATATGATATGAAACACATGATGCAATATGATTCTAACTCTATGTATGCTGGTCTCTATTGGCAGACATGCTTTAAGTCATAGCACCGTACTTCTTTATGAAAGTCTCAATCACTCATCATCAGTTGGTAATGGGTCCTTCATCCCTCGGGACATTCCATGGCTGGGGGTTAAGTCACCTCTCTCTCACATCACCATTGGTCTAAGTACTGGCGCATGTCAGGGTCAAAGCCTAGCCAAATGCAAGTCTCATACTTAGTTACATCAAGTTAGATCCAGATACGTCCATTCCTCGCCCCTGGCGATCATTTCCGGTATCCTTCACACGAGAGTCCTCATAGTCCCTGACTACGGACTCATCAACCCTATTGGTTATCCACATATGGTAAACGGGAAGCTCTCACGTCCTCTCACCGGTTGGTTACCGGTCTTGAGCACCCATTAGCCCAAGTCTATCCATATGCAACCCTACCAATAAATGGCCTCTTTTGAGTATCCACAATGTGATCCATGTCCCCTCACGGATTGGTTACCGGTCTTGAGCGCCCATAAGTCCCCATTGCTACCACGGGTCGTTCGGTCTCAATACCCCTCCGATTAGGGTCTGACATAATGGGACATCCTAGCCAAACACTACTAGACAACCCTAAATATGTCATCCAACAGTTTAGGAAGGTGTCCAAAGGGCATCTCCGGAAACATCCCATACTATTCCCGTAGTTGTCCAAGGACAGAAGTGTCAAAAGGACACCTCTCCTTTCCAAACCATACTTAATCATTCATAAACATAAATCCATCATATCACATATATGGTAACTTCTTATATGGAAAGAAATCAATAATAACATCCAACTTGCATATAATTGGTAAGTAAATCATACATGAATTAATTAGCATAATCAAGTAATGCTACTGTAATCAAGGTAGTTGCATCAGCAATATATCAGTGTAAGAATCTAATTAAGGAAATAAACCAAAGAGATTCAAATATAGAAACTAGATTCATGCCATCTATGTAATTAAGGAAATAACCATCCTTACCTTATATAACTCGCAAAGGATCTTGGGGATCAAGTAAGACCTTGTCTAAACTTGGAAAGAAAGTCCTAAACAAGTATATATAACATATTAGGAAAGATACCTAGAAGGAAAGATATCAAAACATCCAAAACATACCAAATATGAGGTTGCTGTACTCATTGGTCGATTGATTGGTTTACTGCCTCAGTCGACCAATGAGTCGACCAACAGAGACAGTGGCCTATAAAATCAGAGACTTTTGAATATAAAACCGAATTGGGTGGTTCAAAAGGGTACTAATAGGAGGGAAACTACAAGGGTAGTATGCTAGTATATAGAGGACTTCAAAACCCTAATAATATCAAGTCTTCAAGTTATAAATTAGGAAACAAAAAGTTACCATAATTAGATCAATCATGGTTCTTGAAGAATTCATAACAAAATCATGGATGAGAAACAATAGGATGATGAATCACTAATATGATAAATGATTCATGAAAAGCATGCATGGATCTTATAGAAAATAGATCTAAGAATGAAGAACATCAATCTAAATAAGGAAAGAAACTGAATACATGTTTTCCTTCAAAAGCGAGTGATGATCTTGATGAAGATCATCCACCAAGCTTTAGATCCTTAGGAAAAGAGAGGGAATGAGTATAGTGATGGTTGCAACAGAGATGCAACATCACCTCTATTGTCCTCAATCAGAAAAGGAAAGAAAAGTAGTGGAGAATCAAAGATGAAACATAGGAGAGGATGATCACATTCCTTTTTGTGTAAATGCAAGAGTTTTGACGAAGATCCGTCAAGAAAGTCACCAAGGATGTAAAATCCAGCTTTTACCTAACCTTGACCCAACCCGGAAATTGTTGTGTTTGTAGGTCCGAAGACCCGAAGTGGTGGTAGAAAGGAACTTGTGGACCCTACTAGTTGATGACGTGGTGTCGGAACTCCATTCTATGGACATTGATGATGTTGCTCCTTCCTTGAGCACATTATCAGTGTTAAGTTAGAATCTGTGCACTGATGAAGAGTGAGACAATTGAGATATCAAATGGACACCTGTGCACAATCCGAAGGCATTTCCCTGAAACTAGACTTCTTGAGTGAACTAGAGGAGAAAACCCCATGCAATTTGACCTTGTATAGCTCTCCAAGTCCACACCTTAAGTTGCTGAATTATTCTGGAAATTCTGCTGAAACATGTTTGGGTCGATACCATCGACCTAATGTATCGACCAATAGTGTTGCTGAATCCGGATTTAATGATTCTGTGGAATATTCTCTACTCTATTTATTCCATCCTCATGTTTTGAACCCTATTCTAATCATTAAGGCACCTGAGAACGTGAATGAGACTCCCAAGAACTCCTCCTTGGTAATGGTGAAGCATCTTCCCCACTAATCATTGCCAACTACCCACTTCCACTCTCTTACTCTACTCTCAAGGTATGACTCTCTCTCCTAGTTTCTTTCTCACTCATCTTTACTCTTATTTTACTGTTGGGACCATGGCCAAGGTGTTGCAACCTTGCAAACACCTTGCCACGAGTCTTCTTTACCTAATACATTAATGTTTTCCCTAATCTTGCTATGATTTACTTACCTCTTGATCATTAACTATGCATTTCCATGATTTGTTGCTCACCAACTTGCTTTATTTACCAAAACTGAGATGAAGCCTATGATTAACCTAATCTATGCCTTGCATATGATTTCAATATTGCTCCTAAGTTATTCCCTACCTAATCCACTATGTTTTCCCCTAATTTGCATTAAGTAATAACCAATGCCATGATTTCCAACTCTTGAACTTGATATGCCAATTTGGGGATTTCTAAATGGACCATTGAATTATGTTAATTCCTTGATAATTAGTGTCTCTATGTTGTGTTTGAATTGTTCCCCAAGTTTCGTATCGATTCGAGACCTGAAAGACCAATTTTGAGCCAAAACCCAAAAACCCAACTTGCTGTCCGAGACTCTTTGGGTCGATACTTGTTGGTCGATACCATCGACCCAATGTATCGACCAACAGAGTTGTTGTCAGCAACTTTTGCCTAGTTTTGATTCGTTCGATCTCCGATTGTTCTGATTTCTTCTCTAATCCTTCATATATGCTTGTTTAGGGTTTTAAGACTAATTGGGCCACTTGCTTGTGATCTTGGACCATCTTCTTTTCCAACTCGAGGTAAGGATAGTTATCGCTATAATTACATAGGATGTGGATTTTTGACTTGGTGTTCCTAACCTAGTGAACATAGTCTCTATCTTATATTCTTACCATTTTAGACTTGCTACATATGTCTTATAACAGTAGCATTGTGTTTACATTATTTTTATTACAATGCCTTATTATGTCTATCAATTTCAATATATGATGAATTATAATGAGCACATTTATGTGTGAAATCTTAAGGCATAAATCATGCATTTTTAACACTTTGAGTGGAGCTACCTTGGGTTTTATGTTGTTTTTGCAGATTTTATGAATTTCTAGGACTTTAGCGAATATCTGAAGTTTTGGGTATTAAACATGCGGTTTTACACATCAAGAGGTCCGTTCAAATTCTCAAGTGCGAAAGTGGGCCTGATTTGGAGCATGATGGGCTAGAGATGTAATTATGGGCCAACTCCAGAATATCTTGTAAAATTAGATTAGGATTTTTATTTTATTTTTGTTTATTGTAATTGAGAATTGTATGGGGCCCACAAGTAGTCAAAGACTAGGATTTTCTATTTTTTTAGAATATTTTATTTTGTTATATTTTATTTATTTCTCTAATTAGTTTTTTCTCTTTCTTCTCACTTTCTATTTTATTTACTTTCTTATTTCCTTAATAACCAACCTACCTATATTTTTGTTAACAAAATATATATATTTCTTGTTTTATTTTATTTTCTTTCTCTTTCCTTCTTCCACTTTTCTTTCTTTCTTCCACCTTGTCTCCACGTGAACTTCAAAAGCAAGTTTTTATTTTATTTTATTTTATTTCTCCACTTATCTCTCTCTCTCTCTCTCTTTCTTTCTCTCTTTCTTTCTAACTAATTTTTTTGCTCCTTCTTTATTTGTTTTTTCTCTTATTATTATTATTATCATTATTTTTCCTTGTTTGTAAATTATTCTCATTCTTCTATAAATATTACCTCCCTCTTAGGTCTAACACACTGGATTTTCTCTTTAGTTTTACACTTTACTTTCTCTTTAGTTTGCTTTAGTCTTGCACTTTCTATTCTCTTTAGTTTGCTCTAGTTTTCTCTAGTTCTTTGATTAATTTTTGGGCTCTAGTTCTAGTTTTTAGATTGAATGTTTAGGAAGATTGAAGTTGTGTAATTTTTCTTTTATGCAAGTGTAATTCCTTTAGTTTTATCAATGCAATTTCAAGTGCAATTTCAAGTTCAAGTTCAAGTTTCAAGAGGATTCGCTTTCTCTCTGGGTCTAGCAATTGCAGATCTAGTTTATTCTAGATCTGGTTGTTAGGGTTGGTTGAGATTCGAATTGTTTATTCAAGTTTTGTTTAGAAGATGCAAGTAAGTAAGATTCTTCAATAGTCTTCTCTCCCCCCTCCATTCCCGCTTCTATCTACCCCTCCATATTCTTAATTTAGGATTTAAATTTCAGCATTTACTTACTGTTCTCCCTTCCCCTGGATCCTTGATCAGAGATGCCTACAGTCGTGCCTCTCTTTGGTTAAGGCTTCCTTTTCCTTTTGTTGCTTTGTTATTTACTTTCTGCCTATTCATTCATTATCTCGGACCACATAACCGGAGCAAGCCTACAGTCGTGCCTCTGTTTCTGGTGACGGGTGGTGTTGCATTTGCATTTTTTTTCCCTGTCTTTTATTTATGCATTAGTTATGTTTGCTTTATTTTTTCGTTTCAATTCGATTGCATTAGATGTATGGATTAGGATTTTTGGTTTAGTTTAAGTAATCAGTTAACAAAAATTGAATCATTCCACTCTCGCATTACTATTAAGAAGTTGAATTCTAGGTGGCATATCTCCCTGAGATCGACTTGTTAGCTACACGATACTGTGCGCTTGCGGTTATTTTATTTTGCAAACAAATTATGTCAATGTTATGAATAGAATGTTTACTATGATGTTGTATCTTGTGAATTGATATGATGGACTTGGGCATGTGATTGCTTAAGTATAACTTGGTATTGAGGAGTACCCTACTGGTGCTTCTGTCCTTGGACATCGGAGGGAATAGTATAGGATGTTCTCCGAAGATGTCCATCGACGCTTTCTCGGGTTATTGGATGACATACGTAGGACTTGTCTAGTGGTGTTTGGCTAGGATGTCCCAATCATATCAGACCCAAATCGAAAGGGCATTGAGACTGAAAGACTCGTGGTAGTAGTGTGGATTTGTGGGCGCTTAAGACCAGTAACCATCCCATGAGAGGACATAAATTGCATTGCGGATACCCGAAAGGGGCCATTTATTGGTAGGGTTGCAAATGGCTAGACTTGGGCTCACGGGCACTCAAGACCGGTGAAATGATTTGTGAGGGGACGTGAGAGCTTCCCGTCTACTATTTGTGGATGACCAATAGTGTTGATGAGTCCGGTGGGTAATATTCGTGACTCTAGTGTGAAGGATACCGGAAAGGATCCCGAGAGGGGAGGAATGGACGTATCTGGAACTGACATGATATGACTAAGTAGATGACTTGCATTGGGCTAGGCCTTACCTTGACATGCACCAATACTTAGACCAAATGGTGATGTGAGAGAGTGGTGACCGAAACCCCCAACCATGGATTTGTCCAAGAGGGATGCCGGACCCAATTCCCCCTGGTGATGAATGACTGAGACTACCTAAAGAAGTATGGTGCTATGACTTAAAGCATGTCTACCCTAGATGACCAGCATACTTAGAGTTAGAATCATATTGCATTCAAATGTCTCATATCATCCGCATTATTTTATTATTGTTATCATTTGGCTTATGTGTTGTGGAATAACTACCTTGCTGAGTTCTTTTGAAGTCATTCCTTTTCTGTTGCAATGTTTTGTTAGACTACTTTACAGGTGATTATTCAGATGGTATGTTCCCCGAGGCGGACCCGGATACCTCATACCACTATCCGGAGGCTAGCTGTAATATCCAGCCCTATTCTAACCTTGACCCAGACCCGGATCCACTGTTGTATTCAGGTCCGAGGACCCGAAGCGGTGGAAGAAGAGATTTATGGACCATCCTGATTGATGATCATGATTCGGAGACCGAGCCCATGGACATTGACAATTATACCCCTTGCTTAAATATGGTTGATGTATCAAATGACCTCCTGTGCACAATTCGAAGGTATTCCCTGAAACTAGACTTCTTGATTGAATTGTGGAAGAAAACCTCACTCAATTTGACCTTGTATAGCCTTTCAAATCCCTACTTGAAGTTGCTGTTCTAAACCTGAGTTTTCTGCTGAAAACATTTTGGTCGATCATTTTGGTCGATACCATCGACCAAGGACCATCGACCAAAATGTCCCAGTCTGCCAAGTTAATGATTCCATGGAATATTCCTTTTCTATTTAATATGACCTCGAGCCTTGAGCCTTTTGCAATCATTTTTCTCACCTGGGAACGTGGGGAGAGCTTCCCAAAGCAGCTCCTTGGTTAGTGTGAAGGGTATCTCATCAAAGACACTTAGTTTATCATTGATTCTTGCCTTCATCTTCTACACTAAGGTATGGCTCTTCATTCCACTCTCTACCCTACCATTTTCTACTCTTTTCTATTGTCATCTTGCTGATGGGACATTTGGAATGGTGCTGCAACCTTGCAACCACCACTCCAAGTGCCTACTCATGCTCAATCCATGATTCCCTTAGCCATTCATTGATGCTAATGCTTATATCTCATGCCTAGCATATGTATTCCATGATTTACCTATTAACATCATACCATTTGATATCAAACTGAGCTATAAAGTGTATTATGTTCATGTTTAACATTGCCATATGATTCCAATCGAATTTCTATTAGTTCCTCTAGCTATTGCATGCTATTCCTCATCAATGCAATCAATTCCAACTCATGCCATGATGTTTATCACTTGAACTTGATAGCTCAAATTGGGGCTTTTTAATTAGACCATTGGATTGGGTTAATTCCTTGATTTATAGTGTCCTACTACTGTTGTTAAGTATGCCTCCAAGTTTCAGATTGATCCGAACACCGGAAGACTCATTTCGGACCAAAATCCCCAAAATCCACTATTCTGCCCGAGGATTATTTTGGTCGATCATTTTGGTCGATACCATCGACCAAAACCATCGACCAAAGTTGTTGCTGACAGCAACCTTGGTCAGTTTTGACTCAAATGACATCCGATCTTCCGACTTCTTTTCTAACTTATTATTGATGTTTGTTTAGGGCCTTAACACTTCTATTGGACTATTCTTGGTATTCTCAATTCATCATCAACTCATCCAAGGTAAGGATGGTTATATCCATAAACATATAAGTCATCAAATATTGAACTATGCTTTATTCAAAGAATGAAATCCCTAAATTTCTTTCAATCATTATGATACTGATACATATGTGTTAGAACAGTAACATTTAAATCTTTATACACTTGTTGTGTTACTCTATCATTTTGATTTGCTTATGTTTATAATGATTCGTTTCAATATCATGATTTGAGTACTATTATGAATATGCATTGGATGCATGAGAAATGATGAGATTTGATGTGTGATTGCTTACGTATGACTTGGGATTGGAGGGTGTCCTACTGACACTTCTGTCCTTGGGCATCGGAGGGAATAGTATGGGATGTTCTCCGATGGTGCCTATCGACACTTTCCCGAGTTATTGGATGACATACATAGGAGTGTCTAGTTGTGTGGCTAGGTTCATCCTTGTCGTGTCAGACCCGAATCGGAAGGGCATTGAGACCGAACAACCCGTGGTAGTGTATGGTTGGATGGGCGCTCTAGGCCGGTAGCCAATTCGGTAGGGGACATAAACCATGCTACGAATACCTGAAAGGGGCCATTTATTGGTAGAGTTGTATATGGATAGACTTGGGCTCACGGGCGCTCAAGACCGGTAACCAATCCGTGAGAGGACGTGAGAGCTTCCCGTTTACTATATGTGGATGACCAATAGGGTTGATGAGTCCAAAATCCGGGATTTCGCTGACTCTAGTGTGAAGGATACCGGAAAGGATCGCCGGGGGCGAGGAATGGACGTATCTGAATCTGACTTGACCGACTGAGTAGATGACTTGCATTGGGCTAGGCTTTACTGTGACATGCGCCAAGATACTTGACCAAATGGTGATGTGAGAGAGCGGTGACCGATTCCCCTTACCATGGTTTTTGATGACTTTGCCGATCTTCCCGGGCATTCCCAAGATATGGAAATGGGAGAGTGACTGACGACCCAGAGAAGTACGGTGCTATGACTTAAAGCATGTCTACCTTAGAGACCAGCATTCATAGAGTTAGGCTCATATCTGCATCATATGTTCCATATCACATTGCATTATTATATGTTCTGAATGTGTATGATTTCTAATTATTGAATAACTTCCTTGCTGAGTTCTTCGAACTCATTCCTTTTGTGCAAATGTTTTAGATTACATTCCAGGTACCGAAGATTACAATGGCACCTCCTATGAGGCGGACTATGATTCCACATACTACCCTCCGGGTAGTGGCGTCGGTGAGGATTCGTATATTGGAGCCGAGGAGGATTATTATTCGCACCAGGGTTAGCCCCACAGTTGTGCGGGAGCGGCAGCGCTGGGTTTACTTCATCCGTACTGTTGAGGAGACTACCATTAGTATAGAAGAAACCCTAGCATAGTGCCCCATTCCCCTGGTGTATTTGTGGAACCTTAGATTTTGTAATTAACTTGTCTTGAATTATTCCGGTGATACTTGGATATGTAACTAACTTGATTTAATACTTTTCCGCTGCTCGTGAGAGGTGACTACCATACCTTCTCACCCTTTATGATTTTTATCATACCTTATCTATTATCTATATTCCGCACTCTGATTTAGTTAATCTTGTCTTATTCATGATACTTGATATTAGTTGTTTTTACCATTGATTATTACTGTTCATGATTGTGTTACCGTGTATGTGGGAGGCATGGACCTCAGATCATTGATCCTTGGACTGTGGATCACATCCCGGGTATTCCAAATGGGGTACCGGCTGGGTGGATGTGACACTAGCTACAATGAAGACTTCGGTGACGGTACCGAAGAAGATCCTTCGGTGTATCAGGGTTAGCCCTTGGATAGTTTGGGAGCAGCCATGTTGGATCTCTATGGTCTTCACTTTTGAAGAGAACTTATATGTTGTAGAGGAGACCTATGAGTAGATGCCCACCCCGTTTCTTTTGTGTCTATTAAACTTGGAGAATTTGTAATAACTTTTGATTTATCCTTATAACTTGGGATTGTAATTAACTAGATTTGACCACACTTTCCACTTGATTGAAGGAGTGGATTCCGCCCACTGCCTTTTTATCTTACTTGATAAGATATTTATTTCAGCACTCTGATTATCTTTGGTATCTCATTTCCGAATTCTATTATTATCAATTGCTTAGCTTAATATTGATTGTTCATGATTGTGTTATCGTTGATGTGGGTGATATGGTCCTTGAACTAAGGATCTTTGGGGCTGTGGATCACATCCCGGGTATGCCAGATAGGGCACCGGCTAGGTGGATGTGACAAAGGATGCAAGGGAGATGACTTGCAGAGGGCTCTGGTTTGTTCCAAAGAGTTTGGAGGCAGAAAATACGAAGTAGACTCGAGATTGGACTTAAATAGAGCAAGCAAAGACCTAATCAGCAAATCAGATCTCATTGGTCGATTGATTGGTCGACTGGCCCAGTCGACCAATGAGTCGACCAATCAGAACAGCAAGTCCAAAATAGGGAAATGAAGGCTCAGATCAAATCCAAACATGAAGGGGTTTTGCACACACCCGAAGTGAAGGGGTTTTGCACACACCCGAAGTGACTTACCTAGTAGGTAGAAATGCCTTCGAACCAAGCTAGAGAGTACTCCAAGTCTGTCAACTAACTCCTTCTTCATCAGGATGCAGTTTCCATAAATGGAACACTGTCATCAACACTCATGGATTCTAAGCCAGCCACCAAATCTTCCATTGAGATGGCCCATAACTGACTTCTTGCCTTACTTCGGGTTGTCGGACCTACAAACAACAGGGTTTGGGGGTCAAGGTTAGGGCTGGGTTTCACATTCTCCCCCCCTAAAAGAAATTTCATCCTCGAAATTGAAAGTGTACCTGAGCTTCCAAAGAGGTGAGGAAACTTCTCCTTCATGTCTTCTTCCTTCTCCCAAGAAGCTTCTTCAGGGGTATGGTTCTTCCACCAAATCTTCACCAAAGGAATGGTGCGATTCCGTAGTTGCTTGTCCTTCTTATCCAGGATTTCGGCTGGTTCTTCATCATAGGTAAGATCAACACTAAGTCCTTCAGGTGCTTGCTGTAAAATATGTTCCGGGTTCTCTATGTATTTCCGAAGCATTGAAATATGAAACACATTATGATCTCCAGCAAGAGGCGGAGGTAATGCCAATCGATACGCAATAGGTCCAACCTTCTCCAAAATCTCAAAAGGTCCAATGAAACGAAGGCTAAGTTTACCCTTAACATTGAATCTCATTACACCCTTCATTGGTGAAACCTTCAAGAAAACTTTCTCTCCAACTTGAAATTCTATATCAGTCCTTCTCTTGTCAACATAAGATTTCTGTCTTGACTGGGCAGACTTAATCCTTTCTCTGATCATATCCACCATTGCACTCGTAGCTTCAATCATTTCAGGACCTAAGACTTTCCTTTCACCCATCTCAGTCCAGTACAATGGTGTCCTACAAGTATTACCATACAAAGCCTTGAATGGAGCCATGCCTATTGTTGCTTGATAACTGTTGTTATAGGCAAACTCAACCAAAGCTAAGTGTTCATCCCAATTACCACCCATATCCACAACACAGGATCTGAGCATGTCTTCTAAGGTCTGAATTGTTCGCTCAGATTGTCCATCTGACTGTGGGTGATGAGCTGTACTCAAATTCAATTGGGTTCCCAAGGCTTTCTGTGAACTATTCCAAAACCTTGAGGTGAACCTAGGATCACGATCAGAAACAATACTCATTGGCACTTCGTGTAGACGAACCACATTGTCCACATACACCCTAGCTAGCTTATCCAGAGTATGAGTGATCTTCATAGGAATGAAGTGGGCTGATTTGGTCAACCTATCAACAATAACCCACACAGTGTCATTCCCTTTACTTGTCACATCCCCCCAGCCGGTACCCTATTTGGATTACCCGGGGAAGTGATCCACAACACAAAAGATCAAGTTTAGGAACGATCATATCCATTTAGCACAATAACATAATCAAAAGCAAGAACAAATCATTGTATTCTAGTAAGTTAATAATAAAATTCAAGAAAAAATCTCAGAAGGATCACTAAGAATATTAGAGTGCGAATTAACAAGATACTAAATCAGAAGACAACTGTAGAGTATAGCGGAAATATACTCCACAACATATGCGGAAGGTAGATCGAAATCTAAGTAAAGCTCTAAGCTAATACAAGTAAAGTAAAAGATAAGTCTAGAAGAAACAAGAGAAATCTAATCCACATCTTTAGTCGGCTCTTCTTCGTCTTCTTCACCTTGCGCTTCCTCATATGTATCGTCATAGTAGTCCAAACCTGTAGAGAAGTCTAACAAAAGATATGGTACAAAAGGAGTGAGTTTCGAAAGAAACCCAGTAAGGCAGTTAAATCCATAATAACATAAATGGCAGGATTTCAAAGCAAAACATGAATGCAATATGGTATGAGACAAACAATGAATGTATGAATATAACTCTAGGTATGCTGGTCTCTATTGGCAGACATGCTTTAATTCAGAGCACCATACTTCTTTGGGAATGTCTCATCACACAATGCCATTTGGTAGTGGGTCCAGCATCCCTCGGGACATTCCATGGCTGGGGTTTAAGTCACCGCTCTCTCACATCACCATTGGTCTAAGTATTGGCGCATGTCAGGGTTAAGCCTAGCCAAATGCAAGTCTTCTACTTAGTTACATCAACTCAGCTCCAGATACGTCCATTCCTCGCCCCTGGCGATCCTTTCCGGTATCCTTCACACTAGAGTCCTCATCAACCCTATTGGTTATCCACATATGGTAAACGGGAAGCTCTCACGTCCCCTCACGGATTGGTTACCGGTCTTGAGTGCCCATGAGCCCAAGTCTATCCATATGCAACCCTACCAACAAATGGCCCCCACAATGTGATTCCTGTCCTCTCACGGGTTGGTTACCGGTCATGAGCGCCCATGAATCCCCATTGCTACCACTGGTTGTTCGGTTCAATAGCCCTCTGATTAGGGTCTGACATAACGGGACATCCTAGCCAAACACTACTAGATAGCCATAGATATGTCAACCAACAGTTTAGGAAGGTGTCTAAAGGGCATCTCCGGAAACATCCCATAATATTCCCGTAGGTGTCCAAGGACAGAAGTGTCAAAAGGACACCTCTCCTTCCCGAACCATACTTAATCAATCACAATCACAAATCAATCATATCATCCACATTTACAGTATAAGGAAAATATACCATAATAAGATCCATCTCATATACAGTTGACAAATAAAGACATTCATAAACTAAAGAAAGCAAGTAAACAATACTATTGTAATTGAAGTAAACACAACAGTAATATATTCATAAGAGAATCTAATTATGGTAACAAATCCGAAAGATTCTAATATAGAAACTAAAATCACACAATCTATGCTATTATAGAAGTAACCATCCTTACCTTATATAACTTGAAGAGAATCTCCAAGGATCAAGGAGAATCTTCCCAAACTTGACAAGAAGGTCCTAAACAAGTATATATATATCATATTAGGAAAGAAGCCTAGAAGGTAAGAGATCAAATCATCCAAAATAGACCAAATATGAGGTTACTGTCCTCATTGGTCGATTGATTGGTATACTGACCCAGTCGACCAACGGGGTCAGTGACTTTGATCCGAAATCCGAATTTTGTGATTTGAATCGCCACCAAACAAGAAAGAAATTATCATGATAGTATTCTAGTGCTAAGGAACAAACCTAACACTATCATTGATCAAAAATCTAAAGACACAAATAAGGAAACAAAACTTACCATAAATGTATCAGTCATGGTTTTCGAAGGAAAACATGGTATGATCAAGAAGAAAGAACTAGAGATTGATAGGTTACAACTCTTGTAAAGAAAACACAATGATTGACTACTAATATGATCAATAAAATAGATCTAAGAAGATCAGAATTTGAATCAAAAGATGAACGAAGACAAGATCATGATTTAGATCATGATTCCTTCAAAAGCTTGCAATGATCATGATTAAGATCATTGCATTATTAGCCATTAATCCTTAGGAAATCATGAGAGAGGAGTAGAGGGATGCTTGCAAGAGAGAATGCAACATCTTCTCTACTTCTCAGCCCAAAAAGGAAAGAAAATCAGAGATGGAGAAGAAGAAGAGAGTGTAGACATACCTTTGATGCGAGAGGAAGAAGATTACTTGAGTTCTTGCGAGAAATCAACCAAGGATGCAAGGAAATTGATTGGAATGGAGCTCTAACTCGTTCCAGAGGCTTAGGAGGCAGAGGAGACGAAGTAATCCCAAGATTTGGACTTAAATAGAGCAGCCATGACCTAATTAGCAAAAACAGAACTCATTGGTCGATTGGATTGGTCTACTGGCCCCAATCGACCAATCCAGTCGACCAATGGAAACAGCAAGGTACAGAAATGCACTGTTTTGGTCATAACTTCTTCGTTTGAAGTCCGATTGATCCGAAATTCGAAAGGGAACTTCACACAAACATACTAAGACTATCTAGCATGAATTGGACATCATCATTGGTCCAAAAATCAGTACTTTATAAATTGGGAACATAAGTTTCTAAATTGGAAACAACATGGTTCTCATAGCAAACTCACCATGGATTCAAGGGAAGAATTAGAGAGAACAAGGCTTCACTCTAATGGAATATCAAGAACATATCAGAGGCAAGAATAACTAAATAGAAAATCAAAAGAATACTAATCCTAGAATGAGAGGAATCAAAAATAGAAACTTACTAGAATGCTTATATCAATGGTCAACATAGAAGGCTATAATGGCTAGAAAGAGGGAATTGATTCGAATAGATGAAATACATTAGAACAGCAGTAAATGCTAAGATCAAACATGATAAACATTAATTAGAAAAGAAGCTACAGTAGAATGGTCATGCTATCCAAAATTCAATCAAAATCAGTGAAGAATTGAGGAGATTCACCATGTGGTTTCAAGGAATGCATAGAGTGATTGGGGGTTCACTCTAAGACATAAGGAGATTAGAGAATAGGTAGTTATAGTAGTGTAACACCTTCTCCACAATCAAAACATCAAGATAGAATAGTAAGAAGAAGAAAAGAGAGAAGAAGGAGATAGAACACTGAAATCAAGGTCCAACTTCAAGGTGTAACATTAAACTAACCTTTCTTTACTGAAAACAGATAGGGTGTCCTAGCTAGGTTTGGGCTGGATTTCACATTACTTGTCCGAGGCAAGCTAGTCACGAAGTCCATCGAGATATCCTCCCACTTCCAACTAGGAATAGGAAGGGGTTGAAGTAATCCAGATGGAGGATGATGAATGGCTTTCATGCGCTGGAAAGTCTCACACTTGGCAACAAAATCATCAACATCAGCCTTGAAACCAATCCACCAAAAATGTTGCTTCCAGGGTGTACTGTAAAGACTGAACTGGTGTGCTTACTTCAATATTTCTTTCTTAATTTCCTCATTTGCTGGCACACACAGTCTACTTCTAAACAATAAAACACCATCCATGGATATACCGAAGTCGGGGTCCGAATCAGGATTCGAAGAAATCTTCTCAACTATGCCCTTAAATTCTTGATCAGAACTCTGCAAGGCAACAATCCTATCTCTGAGGCTAGATCTTTCCATCATGGCAGAAAGAACAAAATCTGAATTATTGGGGACAACTTCCAATTCAAAATTTGCAATTGAAGACAACAAGGGTTGACTCAAAGCATTCAAATCCAAAGTCTTCTTCTGACTCTTTCTACTAAGAGCATCAGTAACAACATTTGCCTTACCAGGGTGATACTGAATATCACAATCATAATGAGAGACTAATTCCAAACCATCTTCTTTGCCTCATGTTCAACTCCTTTTGGGTAAAGAAGTATTTCAAACTCTTATGATCCTTGAAAATGGCAATCTTCTCACCATAGAGGTAATGTCTCCAAATCTTCAAAGCGAAGACAACAGCCGCAAGTTCTAGATCGTGAGTGGTGTAATTCCACTCATAACCTTTCAATTGTCGAGAAGCATAGGCTACGATCTTACCATGTTGCATTAGCACGCATCCCAAACCAATCTTCGACGCATCAGTATAGACTGTCATACTAACGAAACTATCAGGTATAGTCAAAACCGGGGCACTTGTCAATCTATCCTTCAATTCTTGGAAATTCTTCTCACAAGCGTCAGACCAAACAAACTTCTCTTCTTTCCTGGTCAACTTAGTCATAGGAGCAACTAACCGAGAAAAGTTCTCAATAAATCTTCTGTAGTAACCCGCCAATCCAAGGAAACTTCTTATTTCCGAAACCGTCTTCGGTCTTTCCCAATCAGCCACTGCTTGGACTTTTTCAGGATCAACACGAATACCTTCAGCTGAAACCACATGGCCGAGGAACACTACTCTCTTGAGCCAGAAATCACACTTGCTGAATTTAGCGTAAAGCTTCTTTTTTCGCAGTCTTTGCAAAGTGAAACTTAGATGGCTCGCATGCTCTTCTTTGTTCTTCGAATAGATCAAGATGTCGTCGATGAAGACAATCACAAACTTATCAAGCACATCATGAAATACTCGGTTCATGAGGTCCATGAACACTGCAGGAGCATTAGTCAAACCGAAAGGCATGACTCTGAACTCATAATGACCATACCTTGTTCTGAAAGCTGTCTTGAAGATATCACTTGGCTTCACTTTCAACTGGTGATATCCAGATCTCAAGTCAATCTTTGAGAACACTACTGCACCCTTCAACTGATCGAATAGATCATCAATTCTTGGCAGCGGGTATCTATTCTTGATGGTCAGCTTATTCAACTCACGGTAGTCGATGCACAGACGCATACTACCATCCTTCTTCTTGACAAACAAAACCGGAGCTCCCCAAGGTGATACACTAGGTTGTACAAAACCTCTATCAATGAGCTCATTCAACTAGTTTTGCAACTCCTTCAATTCAGTAGGAGCCATCCTATATGGAGCCTTAGATATCGGAGCGGCATCAGGGATGAGATCAATAGAAAACTCAACATCCCTATCTGGAGGCACTCCTGATAGATCATTAGGGAAGACATCAACAAAGTTGCAGGCAATCTTGACTTCATCAACTCTTTTCTCTACTTTACTCTTGCTTTCAGATGAAGCATCATCCACAAGGGCGTAGACTTGCATCAGTGCAGTCAGGATCTTCTTACAAACGCTTCTTTTCTCACCTTGAAATTTGAAGACCGGACTTCCACAAATTTGGAACTGAATTTTCCTTGAGGAACAAAGAAACACAACTTTGTGGGCTGTTAATCAATCAATTCCCAAAATGACATCAAAGTCCTTCATGTCGAGAAGTACCAAATTGGCTTCCAGGTTCTTCTCACCAATCAACACAAGACATTTAACTAACCCTTTATCTAGTTTCACAACAGGATCAGTAGGTGTACTAATCAATAAACAACTAGATAATTTCTCAGGCATTAGGTCAGTCTTCTTGATGAATGCAGATGACATGAATGAATGAGATGCACCTGTATCAAATAAGACAAATGCAGGAATAGAAGCGACTAACAATGTACCTGTAATCACATCATGGCTTGCATCCTATTCAGTACTGGAAATACTAAACACTCTACTAGAGGGAGGAGCAGGAGCATTCTTCACTATAGGAGTAGGCTGCTGGGCAGGCCGCTTCGGACAAGCACGAGCAAAATGACCAGCTTGCTTACAGAAAAAGCAAACAGGATTGCTAGGTGTAATATCCAGCCCTATTCTAACCTTGACCCTGACCCGGACCCACTGTTGTATTCAGGTCCGAGGACCCGAAGCGGTGGAAGAAGAGATCCATGGACCATCTTGATTGATGATCATGATTTGGAGACCGAGCCCATGGACATTGACAATGATACCCCTTGCTTAAATGCATTGTCAGTGTTTAAGGAAAATCTGCGCATCGGAAAAGATTAATATGGTTGATGTACCAAATGACCTCCTGTGCACAATCCGAAGGTATTCCCCGAAACTAGACTTCTTGATTGAATTGTGGAAGAAAACCTCACTCAATTTGACCTTGTATAGCCTTTCAAATCCCTACTTGAAGTTGCTTTTCTAAACCTGAGTTTTCTGAATCATCTTGGTCGATCATTTTGGTCGATACCATCGACCAAAAGCATCGACCAAAATGTCCGATGCCAAGTTAATGATTCCATGGAATATTCATTTTCTATTTAATATGACCTCGAGCCTTGAGCCTTTTGCAATCATTTTTCTCACCTGGGAACGTGGGGAGAGCTTCCCAAAGCAGCTCCTTGGTTAGTGTGAAGGGTATCTCATCAAAGACACTTAGTTTATCATTGATTCTTGCCTTCATCTTCTACACTAAGGTATGACTCTTCATTCCACTCTCTACCCTACCATTTTCTACTCTTTTCTATTGTCATCTTGCTGATGGGACATTTGGAATGGTGCTGCAACCTTGCAACCACCACTCCAAGTGCCTACTCATGCTCAATCCATGATTCCCTTAGCCATTCATTGATGCTAATGCTTATATCTCATGCCTAGCATATGTATTCCATGATTTACCTATTAACATCATACCATTTGATATCAAACGAGCTATAAAGTGTATTATGTTCATGTTTAACATTGCCATATGATTCCAATCGAATTTCTATTAGTTCCTCTAGCTATTGCATGCTATTCCTCATCAATGCAATCAATCCAACTCATGCCATGATGTTTATCACTGAACTTGATAGCTCAAATGGGGCAATTAGACCATTGGATTGGGTTAATTCCTTGATTATAGTGTCCTACTACGTGAAGTATGCCTCCAAGTTCCAGATTGATCCAACACGGAAGACTCACGGACCAAAAACCCCAAAATCCACTACCGCCGAGGACTATTTTGGTCGATCATTTGGATACCATCGACCAAAACCATCGACCAAAGTTGCCGACAAACAACCTGGTGATTGACTGAATGACATCCGATCTCCCGACTTCCTAACATTATTGATGTTGAGGGCCTAACACTTCAGACTATCTTGGTATCTCAATTCATCATCAACTCATCCAAGGTAAGGATGGTTATATCCATAAACATATAAGTCATCAAATATTGAACTATGCTATCAAAGAATGAAGTCCCTAAATTCTCAATCATTATGATCGATACATATGTGTTGAACAGAATATTTAAATCTATACAATTGTTGTGTTACTCTATCATTTTGATTTGCTTATGTTATAATGATTCGTTCAATATCATGATTTGAGTACTATTATGAATATGCATTGGATGCATGAGAAATGATGAGCCGATGTGTGATTGCACGATGACTGGGATTGGAGGGTGTCCACACCGCCTGGCACGGAGGGAATAGTATGGGATATTCTCCGATGGTGCCTACGACACCTCCCGAGATCGGATGACAACATAGGAGTGTCTAGTGGTGTGGCTAGGTTCATCCTGTCGTGTCGACCCGAACGGAAGGGCATGAGACCAACAACCCGTGGTAGTGAGGGGATGGGCGCCTAGGCCAGCCAACCGGTAGGGGACATAAACCATGCTACGGATACCGAAAGGGGCCATATGGTAGGGTGCATATGGATAGACTGGGCCACGAGCGCCAAGACCGGTAACCAACCATGAGAGGACGGAGAGCTCCGACATATGTGGATGACCAATAGGGTTGATGAGTCCGAAACCGGAGCCGACTCTAGTGTGAAGGATACCGGAAAGGATCGCCGGCAGGAATGGACGATCGAACGACTTACCGACCGAGTAGATGACTTGCAGGGCTAGGCACCTGACATGCGCCAAGACTGACCAAATGATGATGTGAGAGAGCGGTGACCGACCCCTACCATGGTTTTTGATGACTACCGATCTTCCGGCATTCCCAAGATATGGAAATGGGAGAGTGACCGACACCCGAGAAGTACGGTGCATGACAAAGCATGTCTACCTTAGAGACCAGCATCATAGAGTTAGGCTCATATCCGCATCATATGTTCCAATCACATTGCATTATATATGTTCTAATGTGTATGATTTCTAAATGGAATAACTCTTGCCGAGTTCTGAACTCATTCCGTCAAATGTTTAGATTACATTCGGTACCGAAGAACGATGGCACCTCCTATGAGGCGGACTATGATTCCACAACACCCTCGGGAGTGGCGCGGTGAGGATTTGTATATTGGAGCCGAGGAGGATTATATTCGCAGGGAGCCCACAGGCGGAGGGGCAGCCGGGTACCATCCACGTGAGGAGACTACCATTAGTATAGAAGAAACCCAGCAAGTGCCCCACCCCGGTGATTGTGGAACCATTGGTCTGTAACTAACTATCTGAGTTACCTGACACTAGACATGTATTGACATATCACACCCGCCCGAGAGAGTGGTGCATACCCTCACCCATGATATGCTTAAGTAGCCCGCACCGAAATTAGTCTATCATCATGATATAGTATAACGACCATGATATACGAGATGGTACGGATGGGGAGGCATGGACCTCGATCATTGATCCTTGGATGGGATCACATCCGGGTATTCCAAATGGGGTACCGGCTGGGTGGATGTGACACTAGGTCCTACTAGAGTAGCTGCAACAGGGGGCTTCTGAACCAAAGGCCTAGGATTCGCATTCACAGGCCTAGCATTTACATTCACTGGTGGTCGATTCCCGCCATATTGTCTAAACTGGCCGGGCTGCTGAAAACCAGGGTTTTGACCTACACTCCTAGGCTGAAAAGCAGGAGTGGGGTAGGATGTAGGTCTCACAAAACGCCGGTCATTATGATCCACCAAACTAGGGTTCCTAGGTTGCCAGGGCCTTTGCACACGTGCATTCTCCTTCTCAGTTTCTTCCAACTTCTTCGAGTTCTGCACCACTTGGGCATAGCTCACTATAGGCTGGATAGTGAGGTAAGCTTTAATGGCAGAGCGCAGTCCTTCACAGAACTTCTTTTCTTTGGCGAGGTCAAGCTTCAGAGAGTCTGGAGCAAAGAAATGAAGCTCCTCGAACTTCTGTTGGTACTCCAACATAGACAAAGATCCCCAGCGTATGAACCATAAATTCGTCTTCCTTCGCATCTTTCACAGCCTCAGGGAAATAGTTCATGCAGAAAGCTTCCTTGAACAAATCCCAAGTTACAACACCCGCATGCAAACCTTCCAACACAGGTCGAGTGGAGGTCCACCAAGTGTCAGCTTCATGTTGCAACTTTTGTTCAGCAAACAGAATCTTTTGGGCTCCGAACATTGCAGATGTCGAAAAGCCTTCTCTAACTCATGAAGCCACTTGTTAGGAAACAAGGGGTCCTTGGTCACTCCAGTGAAGCTGGGCACTTGCAGCTTCAAGAAACTCTCCATTCGACGAGTATGAGGAGTTCCAGCTAATCCTCCAGCATTCAGAACTGCGGCATGAGGATTCACATTAGCACTAGCACGAGTCTCATTATGCAGAGTCATGAAACCCGTCAGCATCTGATTAAACTAGGCTGCTTGTTGCTGAATCATATTGCCCATGATATTGGCAATATCATGAAAGCTTCCAACATTCGAGGCACTGGGTATGTCATGGGTACCCTAATTGTCATTGTTGGTCCGCTGATCATGACCACCATTGGGTATCTCACCACCTCCATGAGGTATCTCATTATGACCATAACCACTGGATTCACCACGTCCACTTCTCAGAGTAACCATTCTGCAAAAACTGAAAACATCAAAAACACCGAATTTCAAAGTTTCATCAAAATTCACAAGTCCAAATGATTTGAAAATTTAAATCATGGTTAAATGCATCCATTTAGTCATCAAACAGTAATCCATAGGACAAAAATCACATTTTCCAAAAATTCAACAGAAAATGAGGTCACTGTGTCCATTGGTCGATTGATTGGTCGACTGCCTTGTCGACCAATGCTCACAGAATATGAAAATTCGTATATTAGGCCTCATTTCCTCATTCTAACTTCATTCTAACCATTTCAAAATGTGAGAGAGCTCTGGGGAAAGTCTTCTAAAGTTCTTCCAAGTGTTCTTGAGGTGATTTAGCGCTTCAACAACAACACCACATCACACATTCATCACATACAAGTTAAATCCATCATTTCCTCTTTCATATATAATCTCTTATGCTTGCATTCTCATAGAAAGCATGTTTTACTTGCATCCAATGCTAGAAATCATGTTTAGGAATACTTAGAAACACATTCCCTAGGTTTTAAACACAATGCCATGCATAGACAACAAGTTCTAACACATTCAAGCACTTTCACAATCACTTTTGTACTCGAAATCGTTAACTTTAGAAAAATTTCGATTTCTCACAAACCGCTTGGAGTTTTCGCAAGAAATCAATTTCTACATGCTCGCAATGATATTGTAGATATGTCCATGTAGTTTGATTTGACCAATTCCAACATTTCAAAAATTCAATTTTGACCTAGTTTGCAAAAATCCTCAAATTCTTGCTGAATTTTCAACTTTTCGCTAAATTTTCGATTGATTTTCTTCAAATAAACTTCATGATCATGCAATTCCAAGTATTGTGCACATGTTAGTATCTTCAAATCGAATTTTCCCCAAATTTGAAATTTTCCAAAAATTACGAAAATACCCTTTTGGTTGAAAACTTGAAATAGTACTAACTAGCAATGTCTTTTGTCTCTTCCATAGATATACACTATGTAGAGAGGAGGCCGAGGACGAGGACGAGGACGAGGTCGTATGGTAGGGGCACTCAGGGGTAGAGGCCAGGTGCCTTCAGAGCCTAGAGAGGAGGTTTGGCGACCAGACAGATTTGATACTCCACAGGCCGAGTTCTTGTACGAGGCCTACTTTAGTTACTGCAGTATCGAGCTCGAACGACTACTTCACCTACGCTAGCTCAGAGTGTTTAGGATTCGGCAGAGATTTGACACTATGGAGTGGACACATCTCTTCACCGAGGATTTGCCGGTAGATCCGGAGCTGGTGAGGTTGTTCTTTAGCAACCTTACATCTACTGAGGAGTCTAGAGGTCCAGGACATCCTCTTCGATTAGTCCTCAGGAGCAGAGTCTTTCGGACCTGGATTCGCTTCTCCACGGGGACATTAGCTGAGATCCTACGGGTACCTTACTATCCACGACAGTGCGTGTGGATACTTGCGGGGGCAGGGATAGACAGCTACTTGATGCCATACGAGCTGCACGAGATATGCTCTACTTTATGGGATGATCGGCGATGCCACACTCCGTGGAACAGTGGGCGGTTGATAGATTCAGCACGGATTATCGGTCGTATTGTTGGCCGAAACATTATGCCGAAGGCCGGACATCACCATCGGGTCATAGTGATGGAGGCCTTGGTTATCTACCGCATCTACATGGGCTTCAAGATAGACCTATCTTACATCATTTAGCAGGTCATGCTAGATCTGGTTCTGCGGCCTAGTATGCGGAACCTTTGCTATGGGAGGCTTCTGACTTTGATCTTTCGGCACTTCGGAGTGAGTTTCGAGGATACACCGGTGGATACTGATGCACTAGGGTATACAATCGGTACTAGGACCATCCGACAAAGGAAGCTGAAATAGACAAGTGAGATCTCCGGTCCAGAGGGTGAGGAAGATGAGACCGAGGAGGAGAGAGATGAGTCTAATGATGGAGGAGAGGATGTCGGTCCTGATAGTGATGATCAGGCCGGAGATGACACATAGATGCACGAGGCTAAGCTAGAGCATCATGAGATTCCTCCTTCATCACACTTTGAGGTAGGTGGCCCATCTCATGCAGTTCCAGAGACTTCAAATCTCGGTGCACAGATGAGATCGATGACTTCCATGCTGGAAAGGATGGAGGTCAGACAGGAGCAGATGTATGAGAGGATGGAGTTACGGCAGGAAAGGATAGAGCATCAGGTGACTCAGCTAGCAGAGGACTTCAAAGCTTTCAGAGATCAGAGGAGATCACCTAGATAGATTGTATTTTAGGATTTCCATTTATGCATTATCTGATGTAATCGTTGTAAAAATTTTTGAAATTAATGAAGTTCACTTTGTTTCGCTTTATTATTGTTAATTATGCACTTTTCTTTTATTATATTAAGTGACATTTGTATAAGTATAATTATGGTATGTTATTCCAAAAGTTCAGTTATGCTTCATTGGTTAAGTTTCTAATCCAAGTGTTCTATTATTCACTTATAAGAGTAGATGATTCATCTCAGATCTATGACTCAGGAATGTTCCGTTATTGTTTTCTATGGTTAGGATTTCCTTGAACTTTGGGCTCTAATACCACTCTGTCACATCAACCCAGCCGGTACCCTACCTGGCATACCCGAGTGTGTGATCCACAACCCCGAAGATCAAGTATCAAGGTAATCAACCTCCCACATAAACAATAACATAATAATGAACATAAATAATCAATGTGCAAAAGATAAACAAAATATCCAAATAAGGAAAGAATAAATCACATATCATCAGAGTATGAAAGACAATCAAAATTTCTAAATCAATAAGTAAAGTGAGGCGGAATCTCACTACAAACAGCTGAAAAGTAGTTCGAAAGTCACAAGAAAGATTACATCTGGTTCTAAGACAAGAAAGAAAGATATAACAAACTAAGCTAGAGTCTATTCTACTTTATAAAGAATGTGTTCATAAACATAGACTTCATCGATGACGCTCAGACGCTCCCACTCCACAGTAGGGCTAATCCTGGTAACAAGTAAGACCACTCGAGGAATCCTCAATGTAATCTTCATAGTTGCCAACACTTTGCGTAAAGCACGCCTTTTTAGTTTGCGCTTCCTCATATTGACCTTCATAGTCGTCAATACATGTAGGGTAATCTAACAAAAGATATTGTACAAAAGGAGTGAGTTTCAAAAGAAACCCAGTAAGGTAGTTAATCCATAACAACATAAATAGCAGGAATTCAAAGCAACGTAAGATGCAATATGATATGAAACACATGATGCAATATGATTCTAACTCTATGTATGCTGGTCTCTATTGGCAGGCATGCTTTAAGTCATAGCACCGTACTTCTTTAGGAAAGTCTCAATCACTCATCATCATTTGGTAATGGGTCCTTCATCCCTCGGGACATTCCATGGCTGGGGGTTAAGTCACCTCTCTCTCACATCACCATTGGTCTAAGTACTGGTGCATGTCAGGGTCAAAGTGTGAAACCCAGCCCTAACCTTGACCCGGAAACCCTGTTGTTTGTAGGTTCGACAACCCGAAGTAAGGCAAGAAGTCAGCTTTGGGCCATTTCAGTAGAAGACTTGGTGGCTGGCTTAGAATCCATGAGTGTTGATGTTAGTGTTCCATTTATGGAAATGGCATCCTAATGGAGATGGAATTAGTTGATTGACTTGGAGTACCCCCTGGCTTGGTTCGAAGGCATTTCTACCTACTAGATAAGCTTTCAATTCCACATTTTGAACTTGCTGTCCTGATTGGTCGACTCATTGGTCGACTGGGCCCATCGACCAATCCAATCGACCAATGAGATCTGATTTTGCTAATTAGGTATTTGCTTGCTCTATTTAAGTCCAATCTCGAGTCTACTTCGTATTTTCTGCCTCCAAACTCTTTGGAACGTACCAGAGCCCTCTGGAAGTCATCTCCCTTGCATCCTTGGTGATTTTCTTGACGGATCTTCATCAAATCTTGTGCTTTTTCACAAAAAGGTATGTGATCATCCTCTTCTATGTTTCATCTTTGATTCTTCATTACTTTTCTTTCCTTTTCTGATTGAGGATAGTAAAAGTGATGTTGTATCTCTGTTGCAACTATCATTATGCTCATTCCCTCTCTTTTCCTAAGGATCTAAAGCTTGGAGGATGATCTTCATCAAGATCATCACTCACTTTCGAAGGAAAACATGTATTCATTCACTTTCCTTATTTAGATTCATGTTCTTCAGTCTTAGATCTATTTTTCTTGAAGATCTATGCATGCTTTTCATGATTTCTTTATTCCAATCAGTGATCCATCATCCTATTGTTCTTGACCATGATTTTTACTATGAATTCTTCAAGAACCATGATTGATCTAATTATGGTAACTTTTGTTTCCTAATTTATAACTTGAAGACTTGATATTAGTGTTTTGAAGCCCTCTATATACTAGTATTGTCACATCCACTCAGCCGGTACCCCATCTGGCATACCCGGGAATGTGATCCACAGTCCAAGGATCAAGAATTGAGGGACCATGCCTCCCACATGCACGATAACATAAATATAAACAATAATAATCAAGGTAAAAGCAACTAATACTAAATATCATGAATAAGATAATATTCAATAAATCAGAGTGTCGGAAAACAGATAATGTCAAAGTATAAATGTGATCATAAAGGTGAGAGAATGTATGATAATCACCCTCCCAGAGCAGCGGAAATGAAGTATGATTAAGTTAGTTACAAGTCCAAGTATCAAAAGATAAACCTAAGTAAGTTAATTACATGACCAAATGTTCCAGAAATAAACCAGGGAAATGGGGCACTAGATTAGGGTTTCTTCTATCCTAATGATGGTCTCCTCAATGGTGTGGATGAAGAAAGCCCAGCTCGCCGCTCCCTGCACTATCATGGGGCTAACCCTGGTGGGAATAGTAATCCTCTTTGGCCCCAACACTCTGATCTTCACCGAAGATACCACCCGGAGGGTAGTATGCGGAATCAAAGTTCGTCTCGAAGGGGGTGCCATCATAATCTTCGGTACCTGTAGGATAATCTAAAAACATTTGTACAAAAGGAATGAGTTCGAAGAACTCAGCAAGGTAGTTATTCTATAATTAAAATCATACATATACAAAACATAACATAATGCAATGTGATATGGAACATATGATGCAAATATGATTCTAACTCTATGAATGCTAGTCTCTAAGGTAGACATGCTTTAAGTCATAGCACCATACTTCTTTGGGTTGTCAGTCACTCCCTCTCAATCATACAAGATATCTTGGATCTGCCAGGGTAATTAGGTAAAGTCCTCTCAAACCATGGTAGGGGAATCGGTCACCGCTCTCTCACATCACCGTTTGGTATAAGTACTGGCGCATGTCACAGTAAAGCCTAGCCCAATGCAAGTCATCTACTCAGTCGTATCAAGTCAGATCCAGATACATCCATTCCTCGCCCCTGGCGATCCTTTCCAGTATCCTTCACATTAGAGTCAACGTAATCCCAGATTACGGACTCATCAACCCTATTGGTCATCCACAAATAGTAAACGGGAAGCTCTCACGTCCTCTCATGGGTTGGTTATCGGTCTTGAGCGCCCGTGAGCCCAAGTCTAGCTATTTGCAACCCTACCAATAAATGGCCCCTTTCGGGTATCCGTATCATGGTTTATGTCCCCTATCGGATTGGTTACCGGCCTAGAGTGCCCATCAAACCATACACTACCACGGGTTGTTCGGTCTCAATACCCTTCCGATTCGGGTCTGACACGACAAGGACAATCCTAGCCACCCAACTAGACAATCCTATGTATGTCATCCAATAACCTGGGAAAGTGTCAATAGGCACCTTCGGAGAACATCCCATACTATTCCCTCCGATGCCCAAGGACAGACGAAGTGTCAATAGGACACTCCCCAATCCCGAGTTATACGTAGGCAATCACATATTCAAGTTCATCATTTCTCATGCATCCAATACATCTTCATAATAAAAGTTAAATCATGATATTGAAATGAATCATCATAGACATAAGTAATCAATAATAATAATTTAACATGACAAGAATATAAGAATTTCGATACTACTGTCCTAACACATGTATAACAGTCTTATAATAATTAAAAGTAATCAAGAGATTCTATTCTTTAAGTAAGAACACAAATCATAAGTTGATGACCTATATGTTTATGGAGATAACCATCCTTACCTTAGGTTGAGTTGATGATGAATTGAGAATACAAAGAAATGGTCCAAAAGAATTGTTAAGACCCTAAACAAACATCAATAATAAGTTAGAGAAGAAATCGAGAAGATCGGATGTGAAACGGGTCAAAACTGGCTGAAGTTGCTGTCAGCAACAACTTTGGTCGATGGTCTTTGGTCGATGGCATCGACCAAAGAGGATCGACCAAAATCTCTTCGGGACAGAATAGTGGATTTTGGGGGTTCTCATCCGAAATTGGTTTTCCGGGGTTTGGATCAATCTAAAACTTGGAGGAATGCTTAAGAACAGTATGAGGACACTATAAATCAAGGAAATAACATAATCCAATGGTCCAAATAGAAAGCCCCAATTTGAGCTATCAAGTTCAAGTGACTAGCATCATGGCGTGAATTGGAATTGATTGCATTGACATAGAAATGGCATGCAATAACTAGGGGAACTTATAGAAATTCGATTGGAATCATATAATAGTGATAAACATGAACATAGCATACCATACAACTCAATTTTGTACAAAATGGCATGATGTTAAGAGGAAAATCAAGGAATACATATGCTAAGCTTGAGATGGGGGCATAGCATCAATAGATGGCTAAGAAGATCATGGGTTAAGCATGAGTGGACACTTGGAGTGATGGTTGCAAGGTTGCAGCACCATCTCCAATGTCTCAACAGCAAGAGAGGAATAGAAAAGAATAGAAAAATGTAGAATAGAGAGTGGAATGATGAATCATACCTTGTTGTTGTAGATGGAGACAAGAATCAATGATTAACAATGAGTTTTGGTGGAGTATCCTTCACATATGCCTAGGAGTTGCTTTGGGAAGCTCCCCCATGTTCTCAGGAGTGAAAATGATTGCAATAGGGCTCAAGGCTATAATAAATAGTATAGGGAATATTCCATAGAATCATTAACTTGGCTGACTGGGAAACTTTGGTCGATGGTCCTTGGTCGATGGCATCAACCAAAGAGGATCGACCAAAATATTTCTCAGCAGAAAAACAGGTTTAGTTCAGCAACTTCAGGTAGGGTTTTGAAAGGCTATACAAGGTCAAATTGAGTGAGGTTTTCTTCTACAATTCAATCAAGAAGTCTAGTTTTGGGGAATACCTTCGGATTGTGCACGGGAGGTCATTAGGTACTTCAAATAAATCAATCTTCTCCGATGCGCAGACTTTCCTTAAACACTGACAATGTATTCAAGCAAGGGATATCATCGTCAATGTCCATGGGATCGGTCTCCGAATCATAGTTATCAATCAGAAGGGTCCATAAGTCTCTTCTACCACCTCTTTGGGTCTTCGGACCTAAATACAACAGTGGATCCGGGTTAGGGTCAGGGTTAGAATAGGGTTGGATATTACAAGTATACTGCCATTGTAGTTTCCCCCTTGTTTAGTAACCTTTTGAACCACCAAATTTGGTTTCATATTCTAAAATCTCTGATTTTTGAAGGCCACTGTCTTTGTTGGTCGACTCATTGGTCGACTGAGGCAGTAGACCAATTCAATCGACCAATGAGTACAGTAACCTCATATTTGGTCTGTTTTGGATGTTTTGATATCTTTCCTTCTAGGTATCTTTCCTAATATGTTATATATACTTGTTTAGGACTTTCTTCCCAAGTTTAGTCAAGGTCTTACTTGATTCCCTAAGATCCTTTGCGAGTTATATAAGGTAAGGATGGTTATTTCCTAATTACATAAGTGCATGAATCTAGTTTCTATATTTGAATATCATTGATTTGTTTCCTTAATTAGATTCTTACAATGATATACTACTGTTGCATAATCTTGATTACAGTAGCATTACTCGTTTATGTTAACTTGACTCATGTATGATTTACTTACCAATTTTATGCAAGTTGTATGTTATTATTGATTTCTTTCTATATAAGAAGTTACCATATATGTGATGTTATGGATTTATGTTTGTGAATGATTAAGTATGGTTTGGAAAGGAGAGGTGTCCTTTTGACACTTCTCTCCTTGGACAACTACGGGAATAGTATGGGATGTTTCCGGAGATGCCCTTTGGACACCTTCCTAAACTGTTGGATGACATAATTAGGGCTGTCTAGTAGTGTTTGGCTAGGATGTCCCGTTATGTCAGACCCTAATCGGAGGGGTATTGAGACCGAACGACCCATGGTAGCAATGGGGATTCATGGGCGCTCAAGACCGGTAACCAATCCATGAGAGGACATGAATCACATTGTGGGGGCCATATGTTGGTAGGGTTGCATATGGATAGACTTGGGCTCATGGGCACTCAAGACCTGTAACCAACCCGTGAGAGGACGTGAGAGCTTCCCGTTTACCATATGTGGATAACCAATAGGGTTGATGAGTCCGTAGTCAGGGACTATGAGGACTCTAGTGTGAAGGATACCAGAAAGGATTGCCAGGGGCGGGGAATGGACGGATCTGGAATGAACTTTTTCTCCCAATTGCTCCATCTTTATGATGAAGCCCAAACGTTTCCTTGTATTCGCGTACAAGTTGTTCTTCCCAAGGAATTGGAAATACTCTCTTATATAATACTGGTGCGATGGTTGGTATTTGGCAGTATCCTTGTATCAGGTGCACACTGTTCCACGTGGAAACCTAGGTCAGCCTTCAAGTTTCGAATTTGAAGCTCCGTTATCCCCTGAACGTTGATCCTGCATTTTTCGGAGTTCGAAGCGTCTCTTCCATCCTATCCCTTGGTTAACTTGGGCTTTCAACCGTCGCCTCACTCCTTGAGGCTATTTAAGTTCCTCAAGGGTGCTTCATCCTTATCCTCACCATCTGCAAGTTATTCTTGTCTGATAGATTTGCAAAGTAGTATTTTGTCTTCCTTTGCCGTCTCTGTAATCTTGTCTTCCAACAATATCTTCGATCAAAAACTGAACAAGTAAGTTTCTCCTCTGTTATTCAGTTTTATCACGAACTTCTCCTTCTCCCTAAGTAATCTCCACAGTATTCATACTTGGGGTTTACTTATTACGGAAATTCCCTGATGGGTATTCGTTATTTCATCTGTTCGACAGAAGTCTAGGGTTTTCCTTTTTCTGCTATTTTTTGTTGGATTTCTCGTACTGACTATGCTTGCTTTTCATTTGTAGTGCCTCCAAGAATTAACTTGGATAACATTAGGGTGAAATCTTGCAAGAAGACTGCTCCAGTGCTGATGAAGGTTGTTCCCTCTGAGGTGATTGTCGTTGGTGAATCCTAAACGTGGGGAGATTGTTGTCGGTGAATCTTCATATCAGATTCCTACAGCTTCTGTTGATGCTTCTCCCACACTTCCTCTGCCTAGAGAGACCGTTCAGTCTTCTAAGGAGGATGTGGTTCCCTCCGTCGTTGCTCACACTACCGAAACCCCTGCTGGCACTACACTGGAGTCTTCTTCCATTATGAAGACCCTTCGGGCCTCTAAGGAAGATGTGGTCCCCGCAGCTTTCGTTCGGGTTTCCAACTCTAGTGCTTGTTTGGCATCCTCCTCCACTCCTTCCATGGAGCCAGAGGATTTTGCCACTAGGAAGCGCCCTCGGTTGGCCGATGACGTGTTCCATCCTTCTTGGTCGTTGAAGAGGTCTGACTTGGTGACAGGTGATTTTTACAAGGCACTAGAATGGTGCACTGCTGTTCAAATGCCTGTCGAGAGCAGAGTCATCTCTACGGTCCTAGATAGGGAACTTATGAAATCACTGGTGATGTAAGTTTTTCTTCATTACCTTTCGTTTTGAAGATTTTTTCTTTTGCTCTTGACTAACTCTTAAGTTGTTGCAGGAGTTTCACTGATAACTTCCACAACTAAGTGAAGCAGCCCTTTAGACTCGAGGACTGAGTGATGAGCTTTCCAGGCTTCGGGAAGAATCCAAAGCCAAAGATGCCGAGATTGCTCGTCTTGGAAACCAAGCTTGGGAGATTGCCTGAGAGAAAAATTCCGAGAATGAGCGTCTTCGTTCGGATTTGGATGATGCCAGGGAGAAGATCCGGCAACTGGAGCGGGAAGTAGGAAAGCTTTCAGCAGGGGCGAAAGGGTCTGGAGTTGTGTCATCGTCCCAAAGGCAAGCTGTTACCCTTTTGCCCGAGTCCCTTTCAACTGATGTTCGTAGGGCTTGCATCTTCAAATATTTGCAGAGTAAGCCTTTTGTTGACATGCTGAACGCTTATAACTTGCAGGCATACCGGGTTCAAAAGGATAATATTTCTTCAAATGCCTGGCATTCCACGAACGATCCTGCTCTTTTTGCGTTGTCATGTTCTTTAGCTTATAAGCTCCTGAACCAACCGGTTTAATAACCATATATGGGCCTTCCCATGAAGGGTCCAATATCCTTTGATGGCGTGGATTTGAAGCTAAGGTATTTCTCAATACCAAGTCTCCTGCTATGTATCGACGATTCTTCACTCGGGAATTATAATGTGATGCTATCCTTCGTTGATAATGTTGAGTTCGTGCTATTGCTTTTGCACGGACTTCATCTAACAAGTCAAGGCTATCTAGCAATCCTTGTTCGTTCGCTTTTTCTTCGAACTCTCTTTCCCATAGTGTTCCAGCCATTACTTCAATAGGTGACAACGCTTCAGATCCATAAGCCAGTTTAAAAGGAGTTTCTCCTATAGGCGTTTGAACCGTAGTACGATAGGCCCACAGTACGTTGTGTAATTCTTCGACCCATAAGGCTTTATCAGCTTCGAGTCTTCTCTTTATCCCCTCAAGTAATGTTCGGTTTGTAACCTCTACTTGGCCATTGCTTTGGGGGTATGCCACTGATGACATATGATGCTCGATCAAGTAAGTTCCACAAAATTGTTCAAATTGTGGGTTATCGAATTGAGTGCCATGATTGGTCATGATTATTTTTGGCATCTCGAACTGATATATGATTGACTCGAGCATGAACTTCTCCACCTTTCTTTCAGTGATGGTTGCCAGGGCGCTAGCCTCGACCCATTTGGTGAAGTAGTCAATCGCTACTATGAGATATTCTCTTCCACCAGACACCTTGGTGAATTTTCCCATAATGTCGATTCCCCACATCGCAAAAGGGATGGGGTCTAGAATCGAAGTCAAGGTTTCAGCTGGGCGTTTGGATACCGTAGCATGGATTTTGGCAATTTCTACACCGATGAACATATTCCATAGCATCTTGCTGAAGCTTAGGCCAATATAACCCGAGCCTCAAAATTTTGTGTGCCAGGGCCCGACCGCCCATATGAGCACCACAAATTCCTTCATGTACTTCGGCTAGAGCTGATTCCGATCCTTCGGGACCCAAGCATCTTAAGAGGGGTCCGGCATAGGATCTTCTGTATAGCCTTCCGCTCTGCATAATGAATCGTGCTGATCGCACCTTGATTAATCTTGCTTCTTTCAGATCTTCTGGTAGTTTATCATCTCTCAGATATTCTACTATCGGATCCATCCAGCAACGCTCTACTTCAATATAGGAAATCTCCTTTTCTCGATAACTTGGGAATGTTACTTCTTCTATATAGACCGAAGGGTCTAAATTCTTTTCTTTGGCATTGGCTAATCTAGATAGCTCATCTGCCATTGTATTTTCTTTTCTTGGGATCTGACATACTTTCAGATTCTTGAATTCTTGCTGCAATGCTTGCACAATCATTTCAGCCCCTACTCCTTGCTTATTACTCGAACCATCCACGTATGCCTCCCAAACGGTTGGAATAGTGGGTTTGGCAATTTCCTCCAATGGTGCAGTAGTCTCTACTATGAAATCGGCCAATGCATGGGCTTTAATTGCTGTTCAAGGTTTAAAGCTTACTTGGAACTCGCTGAGCTCAACCGACCAAGCTACCATTCTTCCAGACAAATCAGGTTTACGAAGAACTTTACAAAGGGGAAAAGTAGTAAATACCTCGATTGGATGAGCCTGAAAGTATGGCCGTAGTTTTCTAGCTGCTATCATAAGAGCCAGAGCCTGCTTTTTGAGCTGAGAGTACCGTGTCTCCGCGTCGAGTAGTATGTGGCTGACATAATAGATTGGCCACTGCTTTTTGTCTTTTTCCCGAACGAGTACTGCGCTTATTGCCGAAGGAGATGCTGCTAAATACAGCTATAAAATTTCTTCCTTCTCGGGTCGGGATAATAGCGGTGGTCTTCCCAGTGTCTCCTTCAAGTCTTCGAAAGCTCTCTGACACTCCTCAGCCCATTTTGCCTCCTTACTGCCCCTCAAATCTTTGAGTGCTTTGAAAAAAGGTAGGCACTTTTCTCCCGACTGTGAGATGAAACGATTCAAAGCGGCTACTCTCCCCGTTAAGCATTGCACATCCCGAACAGTCTTGGGGGCTTCCATATCAATCAAAGCTTGTATTTGGCTGGGTTAGCCTCAATACCTCTTTGTGATACCATAAAGCCCAAGAATTTGCCCGACGAAACTCCGAAGGCACACTTCTCCGGATTCAACTTCATTTGGTATTTCTGCAGTACTGAAAATACCTCGATTAAATCTTCAATATGCCTTGTCCTCATAGTGCTTTTTACCAGCATATCGTCAATATATGCTTCCACGTTCTTCCCGATCAAGTCTTTAAAGATTTTGTTGACGGCCTTCTGATAAGTAGCCCCTGCATTTTTCAGGCCAAACGACATGACTTTATAATAAAAGCTCTCACGATCAGTCATGAAAGCCGTAAATTTCTCATCCTCCTCGTTCATGAGGATCTGGTTATATCCTAAGTATCCATCCATGAAACTCAATGTTTCATATCCTGCTGTTGCATCTATCAATAGATCAATCCTGGGCAACGGGTAATAGTCTTTAGGGCAAGCTTTGTTGAGATCTGTGTAATTTGTACACATCCTCCACTTCCCATTTGCCTTTTTGACCATTACCACGTTGGCCAACCAGATTGGGCATTCAATGGGTTCAATGAAACCAGAGTTCTTCAATTTTTCAACTTCGCCCCGAACGGCTTCGTACTTTTTTATGGAGAAATTTCTCCTCTTTTGAATAACTGGTTTCACCTTTGGATCTATCCAAAGTTTGTGCTTTGCAACTTGCCGATCAATTCCTGGCATGTCGTCCGCAGACCACGCGAACTGTCACATCCTCCCAGCCGGTACCCTATTTGGCATACCCGAGAGTGTGATCCACAGCCCGAAGATCAGGTATCGAGTAATCAACCTCCCACATAAACAATAACATGATCATGAACAATAATAATAAAAGTGCAGAAGATAAACCATAGATCCAAATGAGGAAAGAATGAATCATATATAAATCAGAGTACTAGATATAATCAGAGTGTCTAAATCAGATAAGTAAAGTGAGGCGAAATCCCACTCTACAATCAGCGGAAAAGTAGTTCTAAAAGAGAATAAGCAAAATAAAATCTAATCCCAATAGCAGGTACAATAGGTAACTAAATTGTTCTCAACTTTATAGACAACATCCCTATAAGTATAAATCTCATAAACGGCACAAGGGCGCTTCCACTCTATGGTCGGACTAAGCATCGTACGGAGCATAACCACTCGCGGGATCTTCAGTGTAATTGTTGTAACCGCAATCACCTTCCTGGAGATATGCCTCTTCTCCTTGCGCTTCTTCATACGAGCCGTCATGATATTCAGTACCTGTAGAATAGTCTAACAAACATTGTACAATAAAGGAATGAGTTTCAAAGAAACTCAGTAAGGCAGTTAAATCCATAATAACATAAATGGAAGGATTTCAGAGCAATCATAAATGCAATATGGTATGAAACAAACGATGAATGTATGAATCTAACTCTATGTATGCTGGTCTCTATTGGCAGACATGCTTTAAGTCATAGCACCGTACTTCTTTAGGAAGGTCTCAATCACTCATCATCAGTTGGTAATGGGTCCGACATCCCTCGGGACATTCCATGGCTGGGGGTATAGGTCACCACTCTCTCACATCACCATTGGTCTAAGTACCGGCGCATGTCAGGGTAAAGCCTAGCCAAATACAAGTCTTCTACTTAGTTACATCAAGTCAGATCCAGATACGTCCATTCCTCGTCCTTGACGATCCTTTCCAGTATCCTTCACACTAGAGTCCTTATAGTCCCTGACTACGGACTCATCAACCCTACTGGTTATCCACATATGGTAAATGGGAAGCTCTCACGTCCCCTCACGGGTTGGTTACCGGTCTTGAGCGCCCGTGAGCCCAAGTCTAACCATATGCAACCCTACCAATAAATGGCCCCCACAATGTGATTCCTGTCCTCTCACGGGTTGGTTACCGGTCTTGAGCGCCCATGAATCCCCATTGCTACCACGGGTCGTTCGGTCTCAATACCCCTCCGATTAGGGTCGGACATAACGGGACATCCTAGCCCAACACTACTAGACAGTCCTAGATATGTCATCTAACAGTTTAGGAAGGTGTCCAGAGGGCATCTCCGGAAACATCCCATAATATTCCCGTAGTTGTCCAAGGACAGAAGTGTCAAAAGGACACCTCTCCTTTCCAAACCATACTTAAGCATACACATGCATCAATTCGTATCATCACATATATGGTAACTTCATATATGGAAAGAAATCAATAACTACAATCAATTTGTATATAACTGGTAAGTAAATCATACATGAGTCAATTCAATATGAATAAGTAATGCAACTGATATCAAGACAGTACCACAGTAATATAACATTATAAGAATCTAATTAAAGAAATAACTTAACAAGATTCAAATATAGAAACTAAGATATGCAATTTATGTTGTTAAAGAAGTAACCATCCTTACCTTTTATAACTCGCGAAGGAATCCTAAGAAATCAAGTAAGATCTTGACAAACTTGAGAAGAAGGTCCTAAACAAGTGTATACAACATATTAGGAAAGATCCCTAACGGAAAAGATACCAAAACATCCAAAACAGACCAATTCGGGAGTTGCTGTACTCATTGGTCGAGTGGATTGGTCGACTGGTCCAGTCGACCAATCAGTCGACCAATGAAGACAGTAGCCTATAAAATCAGAGTTTTGAGATATAAAATCCGAATTTGGTGGTTCAAAATGGTACTAATCAAGGGGTAAACTACATTAGTAGTATCCTAACATATAGGGGATCTCAAAACACTAATCAAATCAAGTCATCAAGATACAAATTAGGAAACAAAAAGTTACCATAATTAGATCAATCATGGATCTTGAAGAATTCAAGATAGAAATCAAAGACAAGAACAATAGGAGAATGGATCATTGATTCAGGTAAAGGTATCATGAAAAGCATACTTAGACCTTCAAGAAAATAGACCTAAGAGCATAAATCTAAATAAGGAAACAAAACCTACCATATATGTAATTATCATGATTCATGAAGAAAACATGGTATGGTAGAAAAGAAACAACTAGAGATTGATAGATCATGGATCATGAAAAGAAAACACAGCAATTGACTTCTAACATGATCAATATAGTAGATCAAGGAGATCAGAATTCAAATCAAAAGATAAACAAAGACTAGATCATGGTTTGATCATGATTCCTTCAAAAGCTTGCAATGATCATGGTTAAGATCATTGTTTTAGCCATTAATCCTTAGGAAGATCATGAGAGACAAATCTAGAGATGTTTGCAACAAAGAATGCAGCATCTCCTCTACTGTCTCAACTCAAAAAGGAAAGAAAAACAGAGATGGAGGAGAAGAAGAGAGTGTAGACATACCTTTGATGCAAAAGGAAGAGTTTTGACGAAGATCCGTCAAGAAAATCACCAAGGATGCAAGGGAGATGACTTGCAGAGGTCTTTGGTTCGTTCCAAAGAGTTTGGAGGCAGCAAATACGGAGTAGACTCGAGATTGGACTTAAATAGAGCAAGCAAGACCTAATTGCCAAAGACAGCACCCATTGGTCGAGTGGATTGGTCGACTGGTCCAGTCGACCAATCAGTCGACCAATGCAGACAACAATTCCAAAACAGGGAATTGACGACCCAGATCAAAACCAATACTAAAGGGGTTTTGCACACATATCAAGTGACTTACCTAATAAATAGAAATGCCTTCAAACCATAATAGAGAGCACTCCAAGTCCATCAACTAATCCGATCTTCATCAAGATTCAGTTTCCATAAATAGAACTTCATCATCAACTCTCATGGATTCAAAGCCAGACAACAAGTCCTCCACTGGGATGGCCCAAAGTTGACTTCTTACTTTACTTCGGGTCACTTTGGACCTACAAATAACAAGGTTTCCGGGTCAAGGTTAGGGCTGGGTTTTACATTCTCCCCCCTTAAAGAAATTTCGTCCTCGAAATTGAAAGCGTACCTGTGCTTCCAAAGAGGTAAGGAAACTTCTCCTTCATGTCTTCTTCCTTCTCCCAAGAAGCTTCTTCAGGGGTATGGTTCTTCCACCGAATCTTCACCAAAGGGATGGTGCGATTCCGTAGCTGCTTGTCCTTCCTATCCAAGATTTCGGCCGGTTCTTCATCGTAGGACAAATCAGCACTAAGTCCTTCAGGTGCTTGCTGCAAAATGTGTTCCGGATTCTCTATGTATTTCTGGAGCATTTAAATATGAAACACATTGTGAACACCAGCAAGAGGCGGAGGTAATGCTAATCGATACGCAACAGGTCCAACCTTTTCCAAAATCTCGAAAGGTCCAATGAAACGAGGGCTAAGCTTTCCCTTAACATTGAATCTCATCACACCCTTCATTGGTGAAACCTTCGGAAAAACTTTCTCTCCAACTTGAAATTCCAAATCGGTCCTTCTCTTATCAAGCATAAGATTTCTGTCTTGACTCAAGGCAGACTTAATCCTTTCTCTTATCATATCTACCATAGCACTCGTAGCTTCAATCATCTCAGGACCTAAGACTTTTCGTTCACCTGTCTCAGTCCAGTACAAAGGTGTCCTACAAGTACTTCCATACAAAGCCTTAAATGGAGCCATGCCTATTGTTGCTTGATAACTGTTGTTATAGGCAAACTCAACCAAAGCTAGGTGTTCATCCCAATTACCACCCATATCCACCACACAAGATCTAAGCATGTCTTCCAATGTCTGAATTGTCCGCTCGGATTGTCCATCGGATCGTGGATGATGAGCTGTACTCAAGTTCAATTGGGTTCCCAAGGCCTTCGCAAACTATTCCAAAACCATGAGGTGAACCTAGGATCACGATCAGAAACAATACTCAATGGCACACCATGCAGGCGAACCACATTATCCACATAAAGCCTTGCTAGCTTATCCGAGTATGAGTGATCTTCATAGGAATGAAGTGGGCTGATTTGGTCAACCTATCAACAATCACCCACACAGTGTCATTGCCTTTACTTGTCCGAGGCAAGCTAGTCACAAAGTCCATAGAGATATCCTCCCACTTCCAACTAGGAATAGGAAGAGGTTGAAGTAATCCAGATGGGGGTTGTCGAACGGCTTTCACACGTTGGCAAGTCTCACACTTGGCAACAAAATCATCAACATCAGCCTTTAGACCAATCCACCAAAAATGTTCCTTCAAGTCCTTGTACATCTTGGTGCTTCCGGGTGTATAGTAAAGACTGACTGGTGTGCTTCCTTCAATATTTCCTTCTTAATTTCTTCGTTTGCAGGCACGCACAGTCTTCCTCTAAACAATAAAGCACCATCCATGGATATACCAAAGTCGGGGTCCGACTCAGGATTCGAAGAAATCTTCTCAACTTTGACCAAAAGTTCTTGGTCAGAACTCTGCAGGGCAACAATCTTATCTCTAAGACCAGATCTTGCCATCATGGCAGAAAGAATAAAATCAGAATTCTCAGGGACAATTTCCAAATCAAAACTCTTAATAGAAGACCACAATGGTAAACTCAAAGCATTCAAATCCAAAGTCTTCTTCCGGTTCTTCCTACTAAGAGCATCAAGCAACAACGTTTGCCTTCCCTGTGGTGATACTTGAATATCACAATCATAATCAGAGACTAGTTCCAACCATCTCCTTTGTCTCATGTTCAACTCCTTTTGGGTAAAGAAGTATTTCAAACTCTTATGATCCGTGAAAATGGCAATCTTCTCACCGTAGAGGTAATGTCTCCAAATCTTCAAAGCAAAGACAACAGCGGCAAGTTCTAGATCGTGAGTGGGGTAATTCCGCTCATAATCTTTCAATTGCCGAGAAGCATAGGCTACGACCTTGCCATGTTGCATCAGTACGCAACCCAATCCAATCTTTGACGCATCGGTATAAACTGTCATACCACCGGAACTATCAGGTATAGTCAAAACCGGGGCACTTGTCAATCTATCTTTGTCAATCTATCTTTGTCAATCTATCTTTCAACTCTTGGAAATTCTTCTCACTGGCGTCAGACCAAACAAACTTGTCTTCTTTCCTGGTCAACTTAGTCATAGGAGCAGCCAACCGAGAAAAGTTCTCAATAAACCTTCTGTAGTAACCCGCCAATCCAAGAAAACTTCTTATTTCCGTTACCGATTTCGGTCTTTCCCAATCAGCCACAGCTTGAACTTTTTCAGGATCGACACGAATACCTTCGGCTGAAACCACATGGCCAAGGAATACTACTCTCTTAAGCCAGAAATCGCACTTGCTAAACTTAGCGTACAACTTCTTTTCTCGCAACATTTGCAAAGTGAAGCTTAGATGGCTCGCATGCTCTTCTTCGCTCTTCGAATAGATCAAGATGTCGTCGATAAATACAATCACAAACTTATCAAGCACATTGTGAAATACTCGGTTCATGAGGTCCATGAACACCGCAGGAGCATTGGTCAATCCGAAGGGCATGACCCTAAACTCGTAGTGACCATACCGTGTTCGGATAGCTGTCTTGAAGATATCACTAGACTTCACCTTCAATTGGTGATATCCGGATCTTATGTCAATCTTTGAGAACACAACTGCACCCTTTAATTGATCGAAGAGACCATCTATTCTAGGCAGCGGGTATCTATTCTTGATAGTCAGCTTATTCAACTCACGGTAGTCGATGCACAGGCGCATACTACCGTCTTTCTTCTTGACAAAGAAGACCGGAGCTCCCCAAGGTGATACACTAGGTTGTATGAAACCTCTATCAATGAGCTCATTCAACTGATTTTGCAACTCTTTCAACTCAGTAGGAGCCATCCTATACGGAGCTTTAGATACCGGAGCGGCACCAGGGACGAGATCAATAGAAAACTCGACATCCCCTGCCTGGAGGCACTCCCGATAGATCATCAGGGAAGACATCAACAAAGTCACAGACAACCCTGACTTCATTGACTCTTTTCTCCACTTTACCCTTGCCTTCAGATGAAGCATCATCCACTAGGGCATAGACTTGCATCAGTGCAGACAGCACCTTCTTACAAACCCTTCTCTTTTCACCATGAAATTCTAAGACCGGACTTCCACAAATATGGAACTGAATCTTCTTTGAGGAACAAAGAAACACAGCTTTGTGGGCTGTTAACCAATCAATTCCCAAAATAACATCGAAGTCCTTCATATCAAGAATTACAAAATTGGCTTCCAAGTTCTTCTCACCAATCAACACAGGACATTTAGATAACCCCTTATCTAGTTTCACAACAGACCAGAGGTGTACTAATCAATAAACAACTAGACAACTTCTCAGGGATTAGGTCAGTCTTCTTGATGAATGCAGATGACATGAACGAATGAGATGCACCCGTATCAAATAAGACAAATGCAGAAATAGAAGCAACTAACAATGTACCTGTAATCACTTCATGGCTTGGATACTACTCAGCACTAGAAATACTGAACACTCTACCAGAGGAAGAAGCAGGAGCACTACTCACCACTGGAACAGGCTGCTGGACAGGCCACTTCGGACAGGCACGAGCGAAATGACCAGCTTGCTTGCAGTAAAAGCAAACGAGATTCTTTGGGTGCAACTGGGGTAGCTGCAACAGAGGGCTTCGAACAAAAGGCCTAGCACTTGCACTCCCTGGTGGTCGGTTTCCGCCATACTGTCTAAACTAGCCGGGCTGCTGAAAACCCGAGTTCTGACCTACACTCTTAGGCTGAAAGGTAGGAGTGGGGTAGGGTGTAGGTCTCACAAAACGCCGATCATTACGATCCACCAACCCAGGGTTCCTTGGCTGCCAGGGCCTTTGCACACGTGCACTTTCCTTCTCTGTTTCTTCCAACTTCTTCGAGTTCTGCACCACTTGAGCATAGCTCACTATAGGCTAGACTGTGAGGTAAGCTTTAATGGCAGGCCGCAGTCCTTTGAAGAACTTCTTCGCTTTGGCGAGATCGACCTTTAGAGAATCTGGAGCAAAGAAATGAAGCTCCTCAAACTTCTGTTGGTACTCCAACACAGACAAAGATCCTTGTGTGAGAACCATAAACTCAGCTTCCTTCGCATCCTTCACCGCCTCGGGAAATAATTCATATAAAAAGCCTCTTTGAACAACTCCCAAGTTACAACTCCCGCATGCAAACCTTCCAAAACAGCCGAGTGGAGGTCCACCATGCATCAGCTTCTTGTTGCAAACTTCTCCAAGAAACAGAATCTTCCGAGCTTCCGAGCATTGCAAATGTCGGAAAGCCTTCTCCAACTCACGAAGCCACTTGTTTGGAAACAAGGGGTCCTTGGTAACTCCGGTGAAAGTGGGTACTTGCATCTTCGAAAACTCTCCATCAAAGTAGTATGAGGAGTTCCAGCTAAACCTCCCGCATTCAGATCTGCGGCATGAGGATTCACATTAGCACCAGTTCGAGTCTCATTATGCAGAGTCATGAAACCCACCAACATCTGGTTGAACTGAGCTGCTTGCTGTTGCATCATATTGCCCATAATATTGGCAATATCACGGAAGCTTCCAACATTCGGGGCATGGGGGTATCTCATGGGTACCCGATCAACATTAGGTATCTCACCACATCCATGAGGTATTTCACCACCTCCCTGAGGTATTTCACCACCTCCTTGACCACTGGATTCACCACGCCCACTTCTCAGAGTAACCATTCTGCAAAACTGAGAACATCAAAATACCGAATTTCGAAGTTTCAACATAAACCACAAGTCCAAATGATTTGAAAACTTAAATCCTGCTTAAATATATCCATATAGTCATCTAACAATAATCCATAAGGCAAAAATCACATTTTCCAAAAATTCAACAGCAAAAGAGGTCTCTGTGACCATTGGTCGAGTGATTGGTCGATTGACCTAGTCGACCAATGAGTCGACCAATGCAGACAAAATGCGAAAATTCGCATTATAAGCCTCATTTCCACATTCCAACTTCATTTTATCCTCTTCCAAAGGTGAGAGAGCTCTAGGGAAAGTCTCCAAAGGTTCTCACAAGTGTTCTTGAGGTGTTTTGGTGCTTCAACAACAACACATCAACACACAACCATCACAAACAAGGTAAATCTCTCATTCTTTCTTCCATTTTCATCTTCTCATGCTTGCATTTCAATCAAAACCATGCTTTGCTTGTATCCAATGCTAGAAATCATGCTTAGGAATACTTAGAAACATATTCCCTAGGTTTTAAACACAATGCCATGCATAGACAACAAGTTCTAACATATTGGTGTTCATCTCGCAACGTTTTCATACCAAAATCGTTATCTTTAGAAAATTTTTGTTTTCTCTCAAACCGCTTGAAATTTTTGCACGATATCAAATGCTACATGCTCAAGATGATATTGTAGATAGGTCCATAAAATTTGATTTAACCAATTTCATCTTTTCAAAAATCCAATTTTGACCTAAATTGCAAAATCCCCAAATTTTCCTTCTTGCTGAATTTTTCACTTTAATTCAAGTTTTCGATCGATTTTCTTCAAACAAACTTCATAGACATGAAATTCCAAGTATTGCGCACATGCTAGTATGTTCAAATCAAATTTCCCCCAAATTCGAAATTTTCCGAAAAATTACGAAAATACCCTTTTGGCTCAAATCTTAAAGTAGCACTAACTGGAAATGTCTCTTGTCTCTTTTACAGATACACACTATGCAGAGGGGAGGGCGAGGACGAGGTAGAGGTCGCGGTCGCATTGTAGGGGCACTTAGGGGGCAGAGGTCAGGTTCCTTCAGAGCCTAGACAGGAGGTTCGGAGACCGGACATGTTCGACACACCTCAGGTCGAGTTTTTGTACGAGGCCTACTTCAATTACTGTAACATCGAGTTGGGACGTCTACTTCACCTACACCAGCTCAGAGTCTTTAGGATTCGGCAGAGATTCAACACGTTGCAGTGGACTCATCTCTTCACTGAGGATCTGCCGGTATACCCGGAGCTAGTGAGGTTGTTCTTCAGCAACCTTACCTACACAGAGGAGGCTCGAGGTCAAGGACATCCACTTAGACTTGTCCTAAGGAGCAGGGTCTTCCGGACTCAGATTCTCTTTTCCACCCGAGCACTGGCTGAGATCTTGCAGGTTCCTTACTATCCACAGCAGTGTGTGTGGATACCGCAGGAGCAGATTTGGACAGCCATCTCGATGTCGTACGAGCTTCGCGAGATATGCTCTACGCTATGGGATAGTCGTCGATGCTTCACTCCGTGGACCAGCGGATGGATGACGGATTTCGCACGGATTATCGGTCGCATAGTCGGCCGAAACATTATGCCGGAAGCCGGACATCACCATCGGGTCACGGTGATGGAGGCCTTAGTCATCTACCGCATCTACATGGGCTTCGAGATCGATCTCTCCTACATCATTCAGCAGGTCATGCTTGGACTTGGTTCTGCGGCCTAGCATGCGGAACCTTTGCTATGGGAGGCTACCGACCTTGATCTTCGGGCATTTCGGGGTGAGTTTCGAGGATACACCAAGGTGGACACCGGTTCACGGGGATACGTCATCGGGACTCGGACCATTCGTCGGATGAGACTGCAGCAGCTCGAGAGATCTCCCGGTCCGGAGGGTGAGGATGATGAGGGTGAGGATGATGAGGAGTCGAGGATGGAGGAGTGGATATCGGTCCTGATAGTGATGATCGGGCCGGAGATGATACGAGAGATGCACGAGGCCGAGCCGGTGCATCACGAGTTTCCTTCATCACACTTCGAGGCGGTGGCCCTTCACATGCGGTTCCGAGAGACTTCGGATCTTGGGGCACAGATGAGATCAATGACTTCCATGCTAGAGAGGATGGAGGTCAGACAGGAGCAGATGTATGAGAGGATGGAGTCACGATAGCATAGGATAGAGCATCAGGTGACTCAGCTAGCGAAGGAGTTCAGAGCATACAGAGATCAGAGAAGATCACCTAGATAAACTGTACCCTAGGATTTTCATTTATGCATTTCAGATGTAATCGTTGTAAAAGCTTTTGAAATTAATGAAGTTCATTTTGTTTCACTTAATTATTGTATATTATGCACCTTTCTTTTATTTGCATTAGTGACATTTGTTTAAGTATAGTTATGGTATGTTATTCGGAAATGTTCTGTTATGCTTCATAGGTTAAGTTTCTAATCCAAGTGTTCTATTATTCACTTCTAAGAGTAGAGGAGTCATTTCAGATCAATGACTCAAGAATGTTCAGTTATTGTCTTTTGTGGTTAGGATTTCCTCGAACTTGGCTCTGATACCAATCTGTCACATCCTCCCAGCCGGTACCCTATCTGGCATACCCGAGAGTGTGATCCACAGCCCGAAGATCAGGTATCGAGTAATCAACCTCCCACATAAACAATAACATGATCATGAACAATAATAATAAAAGTGCGGAAGATAAACCATAGATCCAAATGAGGAAAGAATGAATCATATATAAATCAGAGTACTAGATATAATCAGAGTGTCTAAATCAGATAAGTAAAGTGAGGCGAAATCCCACTCTACAATCAGCGGAAAAGTAGTTCTAAAAGAGAATAAGCAAGATAAAATCTAATCCCAATAGCAGGTACAATAGGTAACTAAATTGTTCTCAACTTTATAGACAACATCCCTATAAGTATAAATCTCATAAATGGCACAAGGGCGCTTCCACTCTATGGTCGGACTAAGCATCGTACGGAGCATAACCACTCGCGGGATCTTCAGTGTAATTGTTGTAACCGCAATCACCTTCCTGGAGATATGCCTCTTCTCCTTGCGCTTCTTCATACGAGCCGTCATGATATTCAGTACTTGTAGAATAGTCTAACAAACATTGTACAATAAAGGAATGAGTTTCAAAGAAACTCAGTAAGGCAGTTAAATCCATAATAACATAAATGGCAGGATTTCAGAGCAATCATAAATCCAATATGGTATGAAACAAACGATGAATGTATGAATCTAACTCTATGTATGCTGGTCTCTATTGGAAGACATGCTTTAAGTCATAGCACCGTACTTCTTTAGGAAGGTCTCAATCACTCATCATCAGTTGGTAATGGGTCTGGCATCCCTCGGGACATTCCATGGCTGGGGGTATAGGTCACCACTCTCTCACATCACCATTGGTCTAAGTACCGGCGCATGTCAGGGTAAAGCCTAGCCAAATGCAAGTCTTCTACTTAGTTACATCAAGTCAGATCCAGATACGTCCATTCCTCGTCCCTGACGATCCTTTTCGGTATCCTTCACACTAGAGTCCTTATAGTCCCTGACTACGGACTCATCAACCCTACTGGTTATCCACATATGGTAAACGGGAAGCTCTCACGTCCCCTCACGGGTTGGTTACCGGTCTTGAGCGCCCGTGAGCCCAAGTCTATCCATATGCAACCCTACCAATAAATGGCCCCCACAATGTGATTCCTGTCCTCTCACGGGTTGGTTACCGGTCTTGAGCGCCCACGAATCCCCATTGCTACCCAGGTCGTTCGGTCTCAATACCCCTCCGATTAGGGTCTGACATAACGGGACATCCTAGCCAAACACTACTAGACAGTCCTAAATATGTCATCCAACAGTTTAGGAAGGTGTCTAGAGGGCATCTCCGGAAACATCCCATAATATTCCCGTAGTAGTCCAAGGACAGAAGTGTCAAAAGGACACCTCTCCTTCCTGAACCATACTTAAGCATACACAAGCATCAATTCATAACATCACATATATGGTAACTTCATATATGGAAAGAAATCAATAATTACAATCAACTTGTATATAACTGGTAAGTAAATCATACATGAGTCAATTCAATATAAATAAGTAATGCTATTGATACCAAGACAGTACCACAGTAGTATAACATTATAAGAATCTAATTAAGGAAATAAATTAACAAGATTCAAATATAGAAACTAAGATATGCAATTTATGTTGTTAAAGAAGTAACCATCCTTACCTTTTATAACTTGCAAAGGAATCCTAAGAAATCAAGTAAGATCTTGACAAACTTGAGAAGAAGGTCCTAAACAAGTGTATACAACATATTAGGAAAGATCCCTACAAGAAAAGATACCAATACATCCAAAACAGACCAATCGGAGTTGCTTTGTACTCATTGGTCGATTGGATTGGTCTGATCGACCAATCAGTCGACCAATCAGTCGACCAATGAAGACAGTAGCCTACAAAATCAGAGTTTTAAGATATAAAATCCGAATTTGGTGGTTCAAAAGGGTACTAATCAAGGGGTAAACTACATTAGTAGTATCCTAACATATAGGGGACCTCAAAACACTAATCAAATCAAGTCTTCAAGATACAAATTAGGAAACAAAAAGTTACCATAATTAGATCAATCATGGTTCTTGAAGAATTCAAGATAGAAATCATAGACAAGAACAATAGGAGAATGAATCATTGATTCATATAAAGATACCATGGAAGGCATACTTAGATCTTCAAGAAAATAGACCTAAGGGCATAAATCTAAATAAGGAAACAAAAACTACCATATATGTAACTATCATGATTCATGAAGAAAGCATGGTATGGTAGAAGAGAAACAACTAGAGATTGATAGATCATGGATCATGAAAAGAAAACACAGCAATTGACTGCTAACATGATCAATATAGTAGATCTAAGAAGATCAGAATTCAAATCAAAAGATAAACAAAGACAAGATCATGATTTGATCATGATTCCTTCAAAAGCTTGCAATGATCATGGTTAAGATCATTGCATTAGCCATTAATCCTTAGGAAGAACATGAGAGACAAGTCCAGAGATGTTTGCAACAGAGAATGCAGCATCTCCTCTAATTTCTCAACTCAAAAAGGAAAGAAAAATAGAGATGGAGGAGAAGAAGAGAGTGTAGACATACCTTTGATGCAAAAGGAAGAGTTTTGACGAAGATCTGTCAAGAAAAACACCAAGGATGCAAGGGAGATGACTTGCAGAGGTCTTTGGTTCGTTCCAAAGAGTTTGGAGGCAGAAAATACGAAGTAGACTCGAGATTGGACTTAAATAGAGCAAGCAAGACCTAATTGCCAAAGACAGAACCCATTGGTTGAGTGGATTGGTCGACTGGTCCAGTCGACCAATCAGTTCAGCAACTCCTAAACAGGGAATTGAAGACCCAGATCAAATCCAATCCAAAAGGGGTTTTGCACACATATCAAGTGACTTACCTAATACGTAGAAATGCCTTCAAACCATGATAGAGAGCACTCCAAGTCCATCAACTAATCGGATCTTCATCAAGATTCAGTTTCCATAAATAGAACCTCATCATCAACTCTCATGGATTCAAAGCTTGACACCAAGTCCTCCACTGGGATGGCCCAAAGCTGACTTCTTACTTTACTTCGGGTCACTGGACCTACAAATAACAAGGTTTCCGGGTCAAGGTTAGGGCTAGGTTTTACATTCTCCCCCCTTAAAGAAATTTCGTCCTCGAAATTGAAAGCGTACCTGTGCTTCCAAAGAGGTAAGGAAACTTCTCCTTCATATCTTCTTCCTTCTCCCAAGAAGCTTCTTCAGGGGTATGGTTCTTCCACCGAATCTTCACCAAAGGGATGGTGCGATTCCGCAGCTGCTTGTCCTTCTTATCCAAGATTTCGGCCGGCTCTTCATCGTAGGTCAAATCAGCACTAAGTCCTTCAGGTGCTTGCTGCAAAATGTGTTCCGGATTCTCTATGTATTTCTGAAGCATCGAAATGTGAAACACATTGTGAACACCAGCAAGAGGCGGAGGTAATGCTAATTGATACGCAACAGGTCCAACCTTTTCCAAAATCTCGAAAGGTCCAATGAAACGAGGGCTAAGCTTTCCCTTAACATTAAATCTCATCACACCCTTCATTGGTGAAACCTTCAAGAAAACTTTCTCTCCAACTTGAAATTCCAAATTGGTCCTCCTCTTATCAGCATAAGAATTCTGTCTTGACTGAGCAGACTTAATCCTTTCTCTTATCGTATCTACCATAGCACTCGTAGCTTCAATCATCTCAGGACCTAAGACTTTTCTTTCACCTGTCTTAGTCCAGTACAAAGGTGTCCTACAAGTACTTCCATACAAAGCCTTGAATGTAGCCATGCCTATTGTTGCTTGATAACTGTTGTTATAGGCAAACGCAACCAAAGCTAGGTGTTCATCCCAATTACCACCCATATCCACCACACAAGATCTGAGCATGTCTTCCAATGTCTGAATTGTCCGCTCAGATTGTCCATCAGACTGTGGATGATGAGCTGTACTCAAGTTCAATTGGGTTCCCAAGGCCTTCTGCAAACTATTCCAAAACCTTGAGGTGAACCTAGGATCACGATCAGAAACAATACTCAATGGCACACCATGTAGGCGAACCACATTATGCACGTAAAGTCTTGCTAGCTTATCCAGAGTATGAGTGATCTTCATAGGAATGAAGTGGGCTGATTTGGTCAACCTATCAACAATCACCCACACAGTGTCATTGCCTTTACTTGTCCGAGGCAAGCTAGTCACAAAGTCCATAGAATTATCCTCCCACTTCCAACTAGGAATAGGAAGAGGTTGAAGTAATCCAGATGGGGGTTGTCGAATGGCTTTCACACGTTGGCAAGTCTCACACTTGGCAACAAAATCATCAACATCAGCCTTCAAACCAATCCACCAAAAATGTTCCTTCAAGTCCTTGTACATCTTGGTGCTTCCCGGGTGTATAGTAAAGACTGACTGGTGTGCTTCCTTCAATATTTCCTTTTTAATTTCTTCGTTTTGTGCACGCACGCACAGTCTTCCTCTAAACAATAAAGCACCATCCATGGATATACCAAAGTCGGGGTCCGACTCGAGGATTCGAAGAAATCTTCTCAACTTTGATCAAAAGATCTTGATCGAACTCTGCTGAGCAACAATCTTATCTCTAAGGCGGATCTTGCCATCATGGCGAGAAAGAATAAAATCAGAATTCTCAGGGACAATTTCCAAATCAAAGCTCTCAATAGAAGACCACAATGGTAAACTCAAAGCATTCAAATCCAAAGTCTTCTTCTGGTTCTTCCTACTAAGAGCATCAGCAACAACGTTTGCCTTCCCGGGGTGATACTTGAATATCACAATCATAATCGGAGACTAGTTCCAACCATCTCCTTTGTCTCATGTTCAACTCCTTTTGGGTAAAGAAGTATTTCAAACTCTTATGATCCGTGAAAATGGCAATCTTCTCACCGTAGAGGTAATGTCTCCAAATCATCAAAGCAAAGACAACAGCGGCAAGTTCTAGATCGTGAGTGGGGTAATTCCGCTCATAATCTTTCAATTGCCGAGAAGCATAGGCTACGACCTTGCCATGTTGCATCAGTACGCAACCCAATCCAATCTTTGACGCATCGGTATAAACTATCATACCACCGGAACTATCAGGTATAGTCAAAACCGGGGCACTTGTCAATCTATCTTTCAACCCTTGGAAATTCTTCTCACAGGCGTCAGACCAAACAAACTTCTCTTCTTTCCTGGTCAACTTAGTCATAGGAGCAGCCAACCGAGAAAAGTTCTCAATAAATCTTCTGTAGTAACCCGCCAATCCAAGAAAACTTCTTATTTCCGTTACCGACTTCGGTCTTTCCCAATCAGCCACAGCTTGAACTTTTTCAGGATCGACATGAATACCTTTGGCTGAAACCACATGGCCAAGGAATACAACTCTCTTAAGCCAGAAATCACACTTGCTAAACTTGGCGTACAACTTCTTTTCTCGCAATCTTTGCAAAGTGAAACTTAGATGGCTCGCATGCTCTTCTTCGCTCTTCGAATAGATCAAGATGTTGTCGATGAACACAATCACAAACTTATCAAGCACATCGTGAAATACTCGGTTCATGAGGTCCATGAACACCGCAGGAGCATTGGTCAATCCGAAGGGCATGACCCTAAACTCGTAGTGGCCATACCGTGTTCGGAAAGCTGTCTTGAAGATATCACTAGACTTCACTTTCAATTGGTGATATCCGGATCTTAAGTCAATCTTTGAGAACACAACTGCACCTTTTAACTGATCGAAGAGATCATCGATTCTGGGCAGCGGGTATCTATTCTTGATAGTCAGCTTATTCAACTCACGGTAGTCGATGCACAGGCGCATACTACCGTCTTTCTTCTTGACAAACAAGACCGGAGCTCCCCAAGGTGATACACTAGGTTGTACGAAACCTCTATCAATGAGCTCATTCAACTGGTTTTGCAACTCTTTCAACTCAGTAGGAGCCATCCTATACGGAGCTTTAGATACCAGAGCGGCACCAGGGACGAGATCAATAGAAAACTCGATATCCCTGTCTGGAGGCACTCCTGATAGATCATCCGGGAAGACTTCAACAAAGTCACAGACAACCCTAACTTCATCGACTCTTTTCTCCACTTTACCTTTGCCTTCAGATGAAGCATCATCCACTAGGGCATAGACTTGCATCAGTGCAGACAGCACCTTCTTACAAACCCTTCTCTTCTCGCCATGAAATTCTAAGACCGGACTTCCACAAATATGGAACTGAATCTTCTTTGAGGAACAAAGAAACACAGCTTTGTGGGCTGTTAACCAATCAATTCCCAAAATAACATCGAAGTCCTTCATATCAAGAAGTACAAAATTGGCTTCCAAGTTCTTCTCACCAATCAACACAGGACATTTAGATAACCCCTTATCTAGTTTCACAACGGGACCAGTAGGTGTACTAATCAACAAACAACTAGACAACTTCTCAGGTATTAGGTCAGTCTTCTTGATGAATGCAGATGACATGAACGAATGAGATGCACCCGTATCAAATAAGACAAATGCAGTAATAGAAGCAACTAACAATGTACCTATAATCACTTCATGGCTTGGATCCTGCTCCGCACTGGAAATACTGAACACTCTCCTAGAGGGAGGAGTAGGAACACTCTTCACCACTGGAGCAGGTTGCTGGACAGGCCGCTTCTGATAGGCACGAGCGAAATGACCAGCTTGCTTGCAGTAAAAGCAAACAGGATTGCTGGGTCCAACTGGGGTAGCTGCAACAGAGGGCTTCTGAACAAAAGGCCTAGGATTCGCATTCACAGGCCTAGCACTTGCACTCACTGGTGGTCGGTTTCCGCCATATTGTCTAAACTGGCCGGGCTGCTGAAAACCCGAGTTCTGACCTACACTCCTAGGCTGAAAAGTAGGAGTGGGGTAGGGTGTAGGTCTCACAAAACACCGATCATTACGATCCACCAACCCAGGGTTCCTTGGCTGCCAGGGCCTTTGCACACGTGCACTCTCCTTCTCTGTTTCTGCACCACTTGAGCATAGCTCACTATAGGCTGGACTGTGAGGTAGGCTTTAATGGCAGGGCGCAGTCCTGTGAAGAACTTCTTCGCTTTGGCGAGATCGACCTTCAGAGAATCTGGGGCAAAGAAATGAAGCTCCTCAAACTTCTGTTGGTACTCCAACACAGACAAAGATCCTTGTGTGAGAACCATAAACTCAGCTTCCTACGCATCCTTCACCGCCTCGGGGAAATAATTCAAGCAAAAAGCCTCTTTGAACAACTCCCAAGTTACAACTCCTGCATGCAAACCTTCCAAAAACAGCCGAGTGGAGGTCCACCATGCATCAACTTCTTGTTGCAACTCCGCTCAAGCAAACATAATCTTTCGAGCTTCCGAGCATTGCAGATGTCGGAAAGCCTTCTCCAACTCACGAAGCCACTTGTTAGGAAACAAGGGGTCCTTGGTAACTCCAGTAAAAGTGGGTACTTGCATCTTCAGAAAACTCTCCATCAGGCGAGTATGAGGAGTTCCAGCTAAACCTCCCGCATTAAGGACTGCGGCATGAGGATTCACATTAGCACCAGTTCGAGTCTCATTGTGCAGAGTCATGAAACCCACCAACATCCGGTTGAACCGAGCCGCTTGTTGCTTGCATCATATTGCCCATAATATTGGCAATATCACGGAAGCTTCCAACATTCGGGGCACCGGGTATCTCATGGGAACCCTGATCAACATTAGGTATCTCACCACCTCCATGAGGTATTTCACCATCTCCTTGAGGTATTTCACCACCTCCTTGACCACTGGATTCACCACGCCCACTTCTTAGTGTAACCATTCTGCAAAAACAGAAACATCAAAATACCGAATTTCGAAGTTTCAACATAAACCACAAGTCCAAATGATTTGAAAACTTAAATCATGCTTAAATATATCCATATAGTCATCAAACAATAATCCATAAGGCAAAAATCACATTTTCCAAAAATTCAACAGCAAATGAGGTCTCTATGACCATTGGTCGAGTGATTGGTCGACTGACCCAGTCGACCAATGAGTCGACCAATCAAGACAGAATGCGAAAATTCGCATTGTAAGCCTCATTTCCACATTCCAACTTCATTTTATCCTCCTTCAAAGGTGAGGTGAGAGAGCTCTAGGGAAAGTCTCCAAAGGTTCTTCCAAGTGCTCTTGAGGTGTTTTGGTGCTTCAACAACAACACTTCAACACACAACCATCACAAACAAGGTAAATCTTTCGTTCTTTCTTCCATTTTCATCTTCTCATGCTTGCATATCCATCAAAACCATGCTTTGCTTGTATCCAATGCTAGAAATCATGCTTAGGAATGCTTAGAAACATATTCCTTAGGTTTTAAACACAATGCCATGCATAGACAACAAGTTCTAACATATTGGTGTTCATCTCGCAACGTTTTCATACCGAAATTGTTATCTTTAGAAAATTTTCGTTTTCTCACAAACCACTTGAAATTTCCGCACGAAATCAAATGCTACATGCTCAAGATGATATTGTAGATAGGTCCATAAAATTTGATTTAACCAATTTCAACTTTTCAAAAATCCAATTTTGACCTAAATTGCAAAATCCCCAAATTTTCCTTCTTGCTGAATTTTTCGCTTTAATTCAAGTTTTCGATCGATTTTCTTCAAACAAACTTCATAGACATGAAATTCCAAGTATTGCGCACATGCCAGTATGTTCAAATCAAATTTTCCCCAAATTTGAAATTTTTCAAAAAATTACGAAAATACCCTTTTGGCTCCAATCTTAAAGTAGCACTAACTGGAAATGTCTCGTCTCTTTCTCAGATACACACTATGCAGAGGGGAGGGCGAGGACGAGGTAGAGGTCGTGGTCGCATTGTAGGGGCACTTAGGGGCGAGAGGTCGGGTTCCTTCGGAGCCTAGACAGGAGGTTCGGAGACCGGACATGTTCGACACACCTCAGGCCGAGTTTTTGTACGAGGCCTACTTCAATTACTGTAACATCGAGTTGGGACGTCTACTTCACCTACGCCAGCTCAGAGTCTTTAGGATTCGGCAGAGATTCGACACGTTGCAGTGGACACATCTCTTCACCGAGGATCTGCCGGTATACCCGGAGCTAGTGAGGTTGTTCTTCAAGAACCTTACCTACACGAGAGGAGGCTCGAGGTCAAGGACATCCACTTAGACTTGTCCTATGGAGCGGGGTCTTCCGGACTCAGATTCGCTTTTCCACCCGAGCACCGGCTGAGATCTTGCGGGTTCCTTACTATCCACAGAAGCGGTGTGTGTGGATACTGCGCAGGAGCAGATTTGGACATCTATCCGATGCCGTACGAGCTACGCGAGATATGTTCTACACTATGGGATAGTCGTCGATGCTTCACTCCGTGGACTAGCGGACGGATGACGGATTCTGCACGGATTATCGGTCGCATAGTCGGCCGAAACATTATGCCGAAGGCCAGACATCACCATCGGGTCACAATGATGGAGGCCTTAGTCATCTACCGCATCTACATGGGCTTCGAGATCGATCTCTCCTACATCATTCAGCAGGTCATGCTGGACTTGGTTCTGCGGCCTAGTATGCGGAACCTTTGCTATGGGAGGCTACTGACCTTGATCTTCAGGCATTTCGGGGTGAGTTTCGAGGATACACCAGGTGGTTACCGGTTCACGGGGATACGCCATCGGGACTCGGACCATTCGTCGATTAGGCGCAGCGATCCGAGAGATCTCCGGTCCGGAGGGTGAGGATGATGAGGAGTCGGAGGATGAGGATCAGGAGTCAGAGGATGAAGGAGAGGATATCGGTCCTGATAGTGATGATCAGGCCGGAGACGATACAAAGATGCACGAGGCTGAGCCAATGCATCACGAGTTTCCTTCATCACACTTCGAGGCAGGTGGCCCTTCTCATGCGGTTCCGGGAGACTTCGGATCTTGGGGCATAGATGAGATCGATGACTTCCATGCTAGAGAGGATGGAGGTCGACAGGAGCAGATGTATGAGAGGATGGAGTCACGACAGGATAGGATAGAGCATCGGGTGACTCAGCTAGCGGAGGAGTTCGGAGCATACGAGAGATCGGAGAAGATCACCTAGATAGACTGTACCCTAGGATTTTCATTTATGCATTTCAGATGTAATCGTTGTAAAAGCTTTTGAAATTAATGAAGTTCATTTTGTTTCACTTAATTATTGTATATTATGCACCTTTCTTTTATTTGCATTAGTGACATTTGTTTAAGTATAATTATGGTATGTTATTCAGAAATGTTCTGTTATGCTTCATAGGTTAAGTTTCTAATCCAAGTGTTCTATTATTCACTTCTAAGAGTAGAGGAGTCATTTCAGATCTATAACTCAGGAATGTTCAGTTATTGTCTTTTGTGGTTAGGATTTCCTCGAACTTTGGGCTCTGATACCAATCTGTCACATCCTCTCAGCGGGTACCCTATCTGGCATACCCGAGAGTGTGATCCACAGCCCGAAGATCAGGTAGCGAGTAATCAACCTCCCACATAAACAATAACATAATCATGAACAACAATAATCGATGTGCGAAAGATAAACCATAGATCCAAATAAGGAAAGAATGAATTATATATATAAATCAGAGTACTAATTATAATTAGAGTATCTAAATCAGATAAGTAAAGTGAGGCGAAATCCCACTCTACATCCAGCGGAAAAGTAGTTCTAGAAGAGAATAAACAGGATAGGATCTAATCCCAATAACAGGTACAATAGGTAACTAAATCGTTCTCAATCTTATAGACAATATCCCTATAAGTATAAATCTCATAAACGGCACAAGGGCGCTTCCACTCTATGGTCGGACTAAGCATCGTACGGAGCATAACCACTCGCGGGATCTTCAGTGTAATTGTCGTAACCGCAATCACCTTCACGGAGATATGCCTCTTCTCCTTGCGCTTCTTCATACGAGCCGTCATGATATTCAGAACCTGTAGAATAGTCTAACAAACATTGTACAATAAAGGAATGAGTTTCAAAGAAACTCAGTAAGGCAGTTAAATCCATAATAACATAAATGGCAGGATTACAAAACAAACATAGATGCAATATGGTATGAGACAAACAATGAATGTATGAATCTAACTCTGTATATGCTGGTCTCTATTGGCAGACATGCTTTAAGTCATAGCACCGTACTTCTTTAGGAAAGTCTCAATCACTCATCATCAGTTGGTAATGGGTCCGGCATCCCTCAGGACATTCCATGGCTGGGGGTATAGGTCACCACTCTCTCACATCACCATTGGTCTAAGTACCGGCGCATGTCAGGGTTAAGCCTAACCAAATGCAAGTCTTCTATTTAGTTACATTAAGTCAGATCCAGATACGTCCATTCCTTGCCCCTGGCGATCCTTTCCGGTATCCTTCACACTAGAGTCCTCATAGTCCCTGACTACGGACTCATCAACCCTATTGGTTATCCACATACGGTAAACGAGAAGCTCTCACGTCCCCTCACGGGTTGGTTACCGGTCTTGAGCTGTAAAACCCAGCCCTAACCTTGACCCGGAAACCTTGTTATTTGTAGGTCCGATGACCCGAAGTAAAGTAAGAAGTCAGCTTTGGGCCATCCCAGTGGAGGACTTGGTGTCTGGCTTTGAATCCATGAAAGTTGATGATGAAGTTCTATTTATGGAAACTGAATCTTGATGAAGATCGGATTAGTTGATGGACTTGGAGTGCTCTCTATCTTGGTTTGAAGGCATTTCTACCTATTAGGTAAGTCACTTGACATGTGTGCAAGACCCCTTTAGGATTGGATTTGATCTGGGTCTTCAATTCCCTGTTTTGGATTTGCTGTCAGCATTGGTCGACTGATTGTTCGACTGGATCAGTCGACCAATCCACTCGACCAATGAGTTCTGTCTTTGGCAATTAGGTTTTTCTTGCTCTTATTAAGTCCAACCTCGAGTCTACTTCGTAGTTGCTGCCTCCAAACTCTTTGGAACGAACCAAAGACCTCTGCAAGTCATCTCCCTTGCATCCTTGGTGATTTTCTTGACGGATCTTCGTCGAAACTCTTCCTTTTGCATCAAAAGGTATGTCTACACTCTCTTCTTCTCCTCCATCTCTGTTTTTCTTTCCTTTTTGAGTGGAGACAGTAGAGGAGATGCTGCATTCTCTGTTGCAAACATCTCTGGACTTGTCTCTCATGATCATCCTAAGGATTAAAGGCTAGAACAATGATCTTAACCATGATCATTGCAAGCTTTTGAAGGAATCATGATCAAACCATGATCTAATCTTTGTTAAACTTCTGATTTGAATTCTGATCTCCTTGGATCTTCTATATTGATCATGTTAGTAGTTAATTGCTGTGTTTTCTTTTCATGATCCATGATCTATCAATCTCTAGTTGTTCTCTTCTACCATACTATGTGTTCTTCATGAATCATGATAGTTACATATATGGTAGGTTTGGTTTCCTTATTTAGATTTATGCTTTTAAGCCTATTTCCTTGAAGATCTAAGTATGCTTTTCATGATACCTTTACCTGAAGCAATGATCCATCCTTCTATTGTTCTTGTCTTTGATTTCGATTTTGAATTCATCAAGATCCATGGTTGATCTAATTATGGTAACTTTTTGTTTCCTAATTTGGATCTTGATGGCTTGATTGGATTAGTGTTTTGAGGTCCCCTATATGTTAGAATACTACTGATGTAGTTTACCCCTTGATTAGTACCCTTTTGAACCACCAAATTTGGATTTCATATCTTAAAACTCTGTTTTTTTAGGCTCTTGATCGCATTGGTCGATTGATTGGTCGATTGGACCGATCGACCAATCCACTCGACCAATGAGTACAAGCAACTCCAGAATTGGTCTGTGTTGGATGTTTTGGTATCTTTTCTATTAGGGATCTTTCCTAATATGTTGTTTACACTTGTTTAGGACCTTCTTCTCAAGTTTGCCAAGATCTTACTTGATTTCTTAGGATTCCTTTGCGAGTTATAAAAGGTAAGGATGGTTATTTCCTTAATTACATAGATAGCATGAATCTAGTTTCTATATTTGAATATCATTGATATGTTTCCTAAATTAGATTCTTACAATGATATACTACTGTTGCATAACCTTGATTACAGTAGCATTGCTTAAATTGATTCATGTATGATTTACTTACCAATTATATACAAGTGATTGTAATTACTGATTTCTTTCCATATATGAAGTTACCATATATGTGATGATATGAATTGATGCGTGTGTATGCTTAAGTATGGTTTGGAAAGGAGAGGTGTCCTTTTGACACTTCTGTCCTTGGACTACTACGGGAATATTATGGGATGTTTCCGGAGATGCCCTCTGGACACCTTCCTAAACTGTTGGATGAGATATCTAGGATTGTCTAGTAGTGTTTGGCTAGGATGTCCTGTTATGTCAGACCCTAATCGGAGGGGTATTGAGATCGAACGACCCGTGGTAGCAATGGGGATTCATGGGCGCTCAAGACCGGTAACCAACCCGTGAGAGGACAGGAATCACATTGTGGGGGCCATTTATTGGTAGGGTTGCATATGGTTAGACTTGGGCTCACGGGCGCTTAAGACCGGTAACCAACCCGTGAGAGGACGTGAGAGCTTCCCGTTTACCATATGTGGATGATCAATAGGGTTGATGAGTCCGTAGTCAGGGACTATGAGGACCCTAGTGTGAAGGATACCGGAAAGGATCGTCAGGGACGAGGAATGGACGTATCTGGATCTGACTTGATGTAACTAAGTAGAAGACTTGCATTTGGCTAGGTTTTACCCTGACATGCGCCGGTACTTAGACCAATGGTTATGTGAGAGAGTGGTGACTTAACCCCCAGCCATGGAATGTCCCGAGGGATGCCGGACCCATTACCAACTGATGATGAGTGATTGAGACCTTCCTAAAGAAGTACGGTGCTATGACTTAAAGCATGTCTGCCGATAGAGACCAGCATACATAGAGTTAGATTCATTTATTCATTGCTTGTCTCATATCATATTGCATTTATGTTTGTTCTGAAATCCTGCCATTTATGATATTATGGATTTAATCGCCTTTACCGAGTTTCTTTGAAACTCATTCCTTTATTGTACAATGTTTGTTAGACTATCCGCAAGTGCGCGAGTATTATGACGGTCCCTATGAAGAAGCGCAAGGCGAAGAGGCATATCTCCAGGAAGGTGATTGCGGTTACCACAATTACACTGAAGATTCCGTGAGTGGTTATGCTCTGTACGATGCTTAGTCCGACCATTGAGTGGAAGCATCCTTGTGCCATTTATGAGATTTACACTTATAAGGATGTTGTCTATAAAGTGGAGAACAATTTAGTTACCCATTGTACTTGCTACTGGGATTAGATTTTGTCTAGTTTATTATCTTTTAGAGCTACTTTTCCGCTGGTTGTAGAGTGGGATTTTTGCCTCACTTTACTTATCTGTTTGACACTCTGATTATATCTAGTATTCTGATTTATTTATGATTCATTCTTTCCTTATTGGATCTATGGTTTATCTTCCGCACTTTTATTATGATTGTTCATGATTATGTTATTGTTTATGTGGGAGGTTGATTACTCGATACCTGATCTTCGGGCTGTGGATCACACTCTCGGGTATGCCAGATAGGGTACCGGCTGGGAGGATGTGACATGAGCGCCCGTGAGCCCAAGTCTATCCATATGCAACCCTACCAATAAATGGCCCCCACAATGTGATTCCTGTCCTCTCACGGGTTGGTTACCGGTCTTGAGCGCCCACGAATCCCCATTGCTACCACGGGTCGTTCGGTCTCAATACCCCTCCGATTAGGGTTTGACATAACGGGACATCCTAGCCAAACACTACTAGACAGTCCTAAATATGTCATCCAACAGTTTAGGAAGGTGTCCAGAGGGCATCTCCGGAAACATCCCATAATATTCCCGTAGTAGTCCTAGGACAGAAGTGTGAAAAGGACACCTCTCCTTCCCGAACCATACTTAAGCATACACAAGCATCAATTCATAACATCACATATATGGTACCTTCATATATGGAAAGAAATCAATAATTACAATCAACTTGTATATAACTGGTAAGTAAATCATACATGAGTCAATTCAATATAAATAAGTAATGCTACTGATATCAAGACAGTACCACAGTAGTATAACATTATAAGAATCTAATTAAAGAAATAAATTAACAAGATTCAAATATAGAAACTAAGATATGCAATTTATGTTGTTAAAAAAGTAACCATCCTTACCTTTTATAACTTGCAAAGGAATCCTAAGAAATCAAGTAAGATCTTGACAAACTTGAGAAGAAGGTCCTAAACAAGTGTATACAACATATTAGGAAAGATCCCTACCAGAAAAGATACCAAAACATCCAAAACAGACCAATTCTGGAGTTGCTGTACTCATTGGTCGATTGGATTGGTCTACTACCCCAGTAGCCTACAAAATCAGAGTTTTAAGATATAAAATCCGAATTTGGTGGTTCAAAAGGGTACTAATCAAGGGGTAAACTACATTAGTAGTATCCTAACATATAGGGGACCTCAAAACACTAATCGAATCAAGTCTTCAAGATACAAATTAGGAAACAAAAAGTTACCATAATTAGATCAATCATGGTTCTTGAAGAATTCAAGATAGAAATCATAGACAAGAACAATAGGAGAATGAATCATTGATTCAGATAAAGATACCATGGAAGGCATACTTAGATCTTCAAGAAAATAGACCTAAGGGCATAAATCTAAATAAGGAAACATAACCTACCATATATGTAACTATCATGATTCATGAAGAAAGCATGGTATGGTAGAAGAGAAACAACTAGAGATTGATAGATCATGGATCATGAAAAGAAAACACAGCAATTGACTACTAACATGATCAATATAGTAGATTTAAGAAGATCAGAATTCAAATCAAAAGATAAACAAAGACAAGATCATGATTTGATCATGATTCCTTCAAAAGCTTGCAATGATCTTGGTTAAGATCATTGCATTAGCCATTAATCCTTAGGAAGAACATGAGAGACAAGTCCAGAGATGTTTGCAACAGAGAATGCAACATCTCCTCTACTGTCTCAACTCAAAAAGGAAAGAAAAACAGAGATGGAGGAGAAGAAGAGAGTGTAGACATACCTTTGATGCAAAAGGAAGAGTTTTGACGAAGATCCGTCAAGAAAAACACCAAGGATGCAAGGGAGATGACTTGCAGAGGTCTTTGGTTCGTTCCAAAGAGTTTGGAGGCAGAAAATACGAAGTAGACTCGAGATTGGACTTAAATAGAGCAAGCAAGACCTAATTGCCAAAGACAGAACCCATTGGTCGAGTGGATTGGTCGACTGGTCCAGTCGACCAATAAGTCGACCAATCAGTTCAGCAACTCCTAAACAGGGAATTGAAGACCCAGATCAAATCCAATCCTAAAGGGGTTTTGCACACATATCAAGTGACTTACCTAATAGGTAGAAATGCCTTCAAACCATGATAGAGAACACTCCAAGTCCATCAACTAATCCGATCTTCATCAAGATTCAGTTTCCATAAATAGAACCTCATCATCAACTCTCATGGATTCAAAGCCAGACACCAAGTCCTCCACTGGGATGGTCCAAAGCTGACTTCTTACATTACTTCGGGTCACTAGACCTACAAATAACAAGGTTTCCGGGTCAAGGTTAGGGCTGGGTTTTACAGCCTCCTTTTGGCATCTTTGCACTAGTTCAACATAAGTGGTAGGAATATCTTGAAGTAGTAACTCCAAGAGTCGTCGGTTATTGAGACCAGTGAACAAAGCATTTTTAGCCACTTGCTCATCTAGATTCTCTATCTCCATTGTAACTCTGTTGAATCTTTTCAGGTATTCCCGAATCGATTCACTTTTCCCTTGTCTAATAGTGAACAAGGTCTTCTCGGTTTTTTTGATTTGGATTCCGCTCTGGAATCGTCCTATGAATTTGCACGCCAATTCTTCAAAATCCACGATCTTTCCCGACGGGAGATTTGAGAACCATTTATGTGCTGCTCCAGTCAAGGATGAACCAAAAGCCCCGCAAAGGATTTCATCGGAATTACTCGCAACAACCATAGTCTCTGATAATAACTTGATGTGAGTAGTGGATCTCTCGAACCATCGAATGTGGAAAAAGTCGACAAACAAAAATTGTGAGGACACTAATATCTGGCTATGGGCCTGGCAAATGGAGTTTTTTGAATAACCAAATAAATATCATCGATTATCATCCCTCTCGCCAATTGTCCGAGTTTTTGATTGATATTGGCCAATTCTTGACCAATATGTGCTGACCGATCTCCGACGACATGATCATTATCTCGAGCAACACGTCTGATGGTTGGTGAGTGAGTTCGTACTCCTGCACCCAACCTTGTATTTGAACCGGTCATACTTCCTTGCGGTCCATTGAACCGATCATCTTGCCTAGGGAGATCTCCAGTTCTCCTAGGTTCTCTTTCTCGCCACCGGTCACCTTCTCAGAAATTCTGACCGACATTTTGTTCATCGATCAGTCTTTGATCCCGTTGTAATGTGTGCCTTCCTGCATCACGATGATCGGGTGCTTGTGGTATTACCACTTGTTTGGTTAGCACATGGAGCGCTTGACTTACCTCCAACATCTAGTGTTTTAGTTGATCCAGTTGATACTGGAGTGGATTTGGAGGATTATTACCTCCCTGACCACCATCTACCTTAAGGGGTCGACTTCCCTCCGGAATATCTGGATTGTTTACTCCGGGAATTTGGACGCCAGCATCTCCTTGGGCCGCAGCAGCCGCTAATCTAGTCACCATAGCTTTCTGAAATGTTTCCCACAGATGGCGCCAAATGATGCGTCCAAAATTTGCTCAGCCCTTAGATATCCTAAGAATAACCTGCAAAAATGAACGTCAGATGTGGCCCGACTGCTGGGATCGGGAGTCCACCTTCGAAGGCTAAGTCAGTTGATGAACTTAATCACAAATGGCTTTGTTGGATCACAGAGCTAAGGAATGAATAACGAGAATATGATTCAGATTGTATTCGTGTGTGTGTTCCTTTACCTTGTGAGTAGGTAATGTCTTATATAGAGTGTACCTTCGAATCTCCTTCGTTTGATGTATTTGAGCCTTCTTCGAATAGTCGTTGGATCTTAACAGATAGATACGTTGAGTGATAGATCTCTACTAGGTTTGGACTAGTAGATGACTCCTTTGATAATACGATCGTTATATGGTAATTATCCATATAATAGCGATGAGTGACAGCTGCCAAATGTTGCTAGCCGTCTTTAGGTTGATTAGCCTATTCCGATAGTATCGGACTAGGGCGTGCTTGTGACTGAGTTAGTTTTCTTCCTCAGCAAGCTATCTCCTGGACCCGGCTCGCTTGGAAGCGAGTCGATTCCTTTAGTCTAGACCGGAGTCGAGGATCGAACCAAGATTGAACCAGGTTCGGTTATATTTTCTCCATATCAGAAACCGAAAGAAAAAGATCAAACTTCTTCAACTCCATTTCAATGTTTACAAAAGATGCAAATTTCTGATTAAGACACCAGAAAGAGAAGCTTTCAGCTTTGGGCCCATGTTGCAAATCGGCAAACCACAAGTCAGATTGAAATGGAAGTGCAGGACCATTGAATTCAACATGTGGTTATGATTATAAACTGAACATACTAGAAAATAACCTCTATCACAGAGAACAAAAAATAACCTCTATCAAGATCAAGTGTCAAGACCTTAAAGTAATCCTATTTGACATCGGAGTTGAGGTTTCTTAGCCAAAATCTAGTTCCTTACAAAATAGTTTGTATTATGACTACCTTAAGCAATTGCTCCAATAATGGTGGTCTACTAGAGTAATCTATCAACCACAAAAATTCCAAGCGCCCCTTGGTCCTTCCACTACACCCATTCCAGTTAATTTCAAGAGTATAGCCATATATTGATGATAAATCTCAATGGGTTGTAACTATTAATTGATGATCAATCTTATCTTGTCATAGCAGCTCATATTTTCACCATGATATCTTGCTATAATATCTAAATGTTTGAATTTTAAAGAAATCTGTTACTTGCTTCAAAATTAGAATTCATCTTTAACGCCAAAAAAGTTAAAATTCAGTACTTGTTTGATCTCCTCAACTATTGCGAACAGTGTACACCATATGAGTCCCAATTTGGCACTCTTAACTCACTCATCTATAACCAAATAATCGTACATCCTAACAAGCTCCCAGTGTAGGCAAAATATGATTAGCCACAAGGCCCCCAATTCCAATATGTATGACTTGTGTTATTGATTTGTATGTGTTTTGGAGGTTGTTACAATAGGTTTGAAATCAGGTTTGGAAATTCAAAATAGATGATGAAGGGAGCTGTTATTGGATATTAGTCTTTCAGTACAACATAAAGACTAATAGTCACGTCTTTGCTTTTGAATGATTCTCTCTTGATCACTGGTTGGAGCACCTGATGGATGCGGCTGGGACCTTGTAACCCTTTGGCTGCCTTGGCTCCCTTGGGTGGCCCAATTGTTGCCCTGCATAGAAAATTTTCAAACAAAAATGAATAGTTATATATGTTAAGTATATGAAAGCAATGAAATAAGAAGTGGTTGTGCATATACCGCTGATCCAATGGGTGCTCATTGACATTTCCTCCTCGTGTGACCTACCTCTTCACAAATGCTGTATGATTTCAACCTTTCTTGTTTCTCACCCTTAGCTTGTATTCTCTTCTTCCTAGGGTTCCTAGCCACCCTATGATGGGCAGGGTGGTTTTAATGCCTTAGCAGGAGGTGGAGGTGGAATGTTGGATATGTCAGGTAGAGTTGCGACATCAACACAATATCTGAGCATGTAGTTTTTGACAGTATACCAATCATCACAATATAACTTGATGTTCTCATCCCTTGCTAATACTACAGCTACAACATGTTTATATGGAATCCCAATAAGCCCCCAAGCCACACAGTCACATTTTTTCTTCCTTAGTCTTACAACGAACCTTTTTCCTATAATGTCCGACACATCATAGGATTCTCGATTGCAATGATGGACATACATTCCCTACTTCCATGTTGAATGATGTCCAATGTGGTACAAACATATGGTGTGACAAATCCAACAACCCCGTAGCTTACTCCATCTGCACATCTGCATATCTCTTGGCAACCTTGTCATTCGCTTTAACTCTAAGCCCATCAATGAAGGTGGTGTTGGGCGCATGCCTAAGGTCACCAAGCCAAAGCTTGAAAGTTTCTGCATTGCTTGTGACATGGTAAGTTTTTGCCATCCCATCAAACAATTGTCTTGCCCACAGCTGTATAGGGGTATTCATCAACCAATCATAAGCCTCCTAGCTTATGTCTCTAATATTCTCCATCTCTATATCGAACTTGGCTCTATTGTAGAACTTGCAGGCTCCCCAAAAATGCAACCTTAACTTGGGACCTGGAGATCTTTCTAAAATTTCATAGTAGTTGCAATATATCCTTTGTTTGGCATCAGGGAAGACTAGACGGATGGCATTTGATAGGCCCTACATCATAGTTAAATATAAAAAAGGTCATATGACATAAAGTAAATAAGACAAGAGTAACAGAAGTTATACTAGTACTTCTAGTGAATGTGAATATGATATGTACCTTTTGTCGGGAAATGAATGTGAGACTTGGGTATCGATCATCCAAAGCAAAGGCACGATGCAATGCGTGGAGGAAGACCAACCAACTTTCTTTTTTCTTAGATTCTACCACTTTGATTGCCATAGGGAGTAGACAATTGTTCCCATCAACTGATACGGCAAAGAGGCAAACTCCGCCGTATTTGCCCTTTAGGTGGCAACCATCAATAAATATGGTAGACTTACATCCCATCTTAAAAGCATCCCTATGAGCTGAGAAACAAACAAGGGCACTCTTGAAAGCTGGTGGGATATTGAAGTCCACCCTTTCCTCAAAGTCAATAAACATGGTAGATCCACCAACATATTCATCCAATAGCTTAGCATAACCGGGGAGGATCTCATTAGACTGCTCAAATGATCCTAACATCATCTTGGTGGCCAGCTCTTTTGCCCTCCATAATTTCATGTGATGTACTTTGTGGACACTCATGCTCTTTAATATAGACCTTATGGTGTTTATAGATACATCTAGATTGTCTCATACATGTTCAACGATCTTATTTGCAATTCACCCTCTTGAAACTCCATTTTCTTGGCATGCATTGGTGCATCATCCACCATGTCATCCACATTGCATAATAGGTCATCCTCTTGTGTATATGGAACCATACCCCCTCATTTATGAACCTCATCATCAAGTGATGTGTAATCTTCAAAGTCATTCTTAGTATCACAATGGTAGTGTAGTCATCATCATCTTCTTCCCCACACCAACCCTATGAAATCCAGCCCTAAACCTAACCTGGACACCCTGTCTGTTTTAGGATAAAGAAGTGACTTGTGGATATTAGACCTGTAAGTGGGACCCAGAGTTCAGTATGGATAGGTTTAGAAGGCCCTAGAAAGTAAGTTCAGACCTTTCCCTAAGTTGGCTATAGGCCCAAGTGATTGGATTAACCCTGGAGATCAAAATTCAGAAGTTTGATGAAGGAAGACCCTTTGGTCGATCCCATCGACCAAGGCAGCTCCGGATGCTAAATTTGTTATTTTTGGAAGTTTTGATCTTAGGATCCTCTATATAATGCAACTTCATGTTAAACCCTATTGTTTGGCCTCTCTATTGCTAGTGAACGTGGGAAGAACCCTAGAGCTTCCTCTTCGAGCTAAGGAAGATCCCCAAGCATTCCTCCTAGTTACTAATTTGGTTTCATCTTCAACAAGGTTAGTGTTCTATCTCTATCTTCTCTGATTTCTTCTTCTTACTATTCTAGCTTAATGTTTTGATTGTGGAGAAGGTATTACACTGCTGTAACTACCTATTCTCTGATTTCCTTGTGTCTTAGAGTGAACCCCCAATCACTTATGCATTCCTTGAAGCCATATGGTGAATCTCCTCAATTTTTCATTGATTTTGATTAAGTTTTGGACAGCATGATCATCCTACTGTAGTTTTCCTTTCTAATCAATGTTGACATGTATATTCTTAGATTCTACTGTTGATCTAATGTATTTCACCTCTTTGAATGAACTCCCATTCATTTTAGTCATTCTAACTCTCTGTTGATCATTGATTTAAGCATTCTAGCAAGTTTCTATTTTTGATTCCTCTCATTCAAGGTTAGTAATCTCTTAGTTGTTATTTGATTTACTCTTGCTGCGATTATGAAGATGGTATAGCATCCTTGCAAACACCTCTTTTCTATGATATTCAAGGTTGTGAATCCATTCATTCTAATGATGCTTTGATCCCCCTATTTGATTTTCTAAAAGAGATCATGGATATCTTCATGAATGCATATTTGATCTTATTTCCGTAGCATGATTTGATCCATCCTTATGATAATTCTTATCTCTGATTTGTTACTGATATTCCATTAGAGTGAAGCCTTGTTCTCTCTAATTTCTCCCTTGAATCCATGGTGTGTTTGCTATGGAAACCATGTTGTTTCATATTTAGAAAGTCATGTTTCCAAATTAGTAAGTACTGTTGTAAGTATGATTCTTGACCATGGATGATGTCCAATTCATGCTAGATAGTCTTAGTATGTTCATGTGAAGTTCCCCTTCGAATTTTGGATCAGTCGGACTTCAAACAAAGAAGTTATGACCAAAACAATGTAATCTGCCCGTATTGAATCTTCTTGGTTGATCCTACTTGGTCGATCCCATCAACCAAAGCATCAACCAAGCATGCTATCAACAACAGAATTTTCTCAGTTTTGCTCCGTTTCGACTCCAATCTTTTGGGAATTGTTTCTTATGACCTATACATGTTTTGTCAAGCTTGTTTAGGTGATTTTGGATCTGTTCTCTGATCTCTTATTTGAAGACTATAAGTTAGGATTTTGAGGTGAGTATTCCAACTCAGAATATGCCCAATTGCATGCCTTTATGTATTATGACATGAATACACGATCTAGCTGCTGCTACCTTGTTATCTTTACATCATGATATTTCTGTAATAACAGTAGCTTGTCCATATTGTGAATTACATATTAGAATTGATTAATGATTATGAGAATGTAATATGGACTATGATGTGGATATGAGTGTGAATATGATATGTATGGAATCATGATGTGATCTAGATGCCTAGGTCGTAGTTGTGGAATGGGGAATGCCCTATTGGCGTTTCTGTCTTTGGACACCAGTGGAGATGGTATGGGACACTCTCCTATGGTGCCCCTTGTGTGAAACCCAGCCCTAACCTTGACCAAAAAATCCTGTTATTTGTAGGTCCGAAGACCCGATGTAAGGCAAGAAGCCAACTATGGGCCATCTCAGTGGAAGACATGGTGTTTGACCCAGAACCCATGGAAGTTGATGCTGGTGTTCCATACTTGGAAGCTTGTTCAGAATTGGAGAAGAAATTGCACCTTGATGAAGATGAGTCTAGTTGATGGACTTGAAGTATAGTTAGACATGATTCGAAGGCATTTCTCTATACTAGGTAAGTCATATGTTGTGTTGGGAGAAGCTCATTAGGTTTGGATTTGATTTGGCCTTACTATCTGGCTTGGTCGACTGGGTGGTCGATTGGGCCAATAGACCAACCAATCGGTCAGAATCTACCAAAGATCCTCTGTTAGGTCTGCTGGTGCTGTATATAATAGAAGTATGTGTTTCTTAGCCTCCGTTGTTTCTAAAACCCTCAGAGAACGTGGGAAGACTCTCTCAAAGCCTCTCCTTGGTGTTTGTGAAGAACTTTCCAAGACTTCAAGCTCTTCATCTCCTATTCTTCAATCAAAGGTTAGTAATCTCTTTTGTGTTGTGTTGATCTACTCTTACTATGTTTTATTCTTTGTGTTGAGACTATGAAGAAGATGCTGCATCCTTGCAACCCTCTTCAACAATCTCCTTTCATTCTTAAGGTTTTATGATCTTCATCTTGATCTTAGCCATGATCCTTGTGAATTCTTCATGAAGCCATGATCATTCTTTTGATTTGATTTCTTTAGCATGTTAGATCTGTTTTGCATGATAGTTTCATGTATGATCTTTAGCTTATCTTCACTAGAATGAGATCCTATCATCTCTAGTTTTTCCTTTGAATTCATAGCATGTTTTCATTGAAAACTATGAATGTTACCAAATTAGAAAGTCATGTCTCCAAATTAGTAAGTGGTGTTTTTGATCATTGTTAGTGTCTAATTTATGCAATTTTAGTGTTAGATTACTGTTCTAGAGGTTTCCTCCAAGTTTTCGCAGTTTTTCGGATCTTGTAGAATGAGTTTCGGATAAAAAATCAAAATTCTGCTGTGTATTGCTCAGGTGGTCGATTGCTTGGTTGACTGGATCAAGCTAGCACCCAATTGACCAAGCAAGACAGTAGCTGTGTTCTTCGTCTGATTTGATTCATTTTGATCTTCGATCTTTTAGGCCTCTTTCCTAATGATGTATCTATGTTTGTTTAGGGTTTATTTGCTAAGTTTGGAACCATTCTCTTTGACCTTTGGATATTAATCGAAGCTATTTAAGGTAAGGACAGTTATTTCCATAATTATGTAGATTGCATGAATCTTAGTTTCTATTTTGGGATTCTCTTAGATTCACTACCATAAATGTATTTTCTTTTTATTATATTACTGATGCAAGTACTCCAATTACAGTATTATCATGTTCATATATTCTTTTGATTACGAATACTTATTCTTGTCAATTACATATGCGATTGATCATGTTTATGTGTATCTTTCTATATGATGAGATTTTGGTTGTGTATGTTATGACTGAATTGAGAATGTGATTGAATATGTATGATTTGGGATTGGGAAGTGTCCTTTTGACATTTCTATCCTTGGACATCAGTGGGAATAGTATGGGATATTTCTGATGGTGCCCTTTGACACTTTCCCGGATTATTGGTTGTCATACCTAGGGATTGTTTAGCGATGTTGGGATAGGAATACCTTGTTATATCAGACCCGATTCGGAAGGGTATTGAGACCAAACGACTCATGATAGCAATGGGGATTTGTGGGCGCTCAAGAGCGGTAACCAACCCGTGAGAGGACATGAATCACATTTTGGTTACTTGTGAGAGGCCATTTATTGGTAGGGTTGCAAATAGTGGACTTGGGCTCATGGGCGTTCAAGACCGGTGGCATACTGATTAGCTTTACCTCCATCCTTAGTTGGTGTGCACAATGTGGTCCACGTATAGATGCTATATTAATGTGTGGAAAATCTGGAGCATCTCCTTTAGAGAGAATCTAAAGGTCTAGGAGCTGATCTTTCCTATAATGAAGAGCCAGCTGAGATCTTAGATAAGAAGGACAAGCAGTTGTGGAACAGGACCATACCCTTGGTGAATATCCGGTGGAAGAACCATACCCTCAAGGAAGCCTCTTAGGAGAAAAAAGATGAGATGAGATTGAAACATCCCTATCTCTTTGGAAATCCAAGTACGCTTCCAATTTTGAGGACGAAATTTAGTTTTTTTTTTTTTTGGGGGGGGGGGGGGAGAATGTGAAATCTCTCACAACCCTAACCCAAAAATCTATATTGTAACCCAAAAATCTATATTGTAGGTTCAAAAACCCAGAGTGTGTGAAGAAGGCAATTGTGGACCATCCAAATTGAACCCATTGTTGTAACTTAGAACAAGGTCAAAGGAATAGAATTCTACTAAAACCCTTATTAGGTTGAAACCGCGGATCATCACGGAAAGCCTAGAATGAAAGGGGACTCATTCACAAGGATAGGAAACAGTAGATAATGCATTGAAAACTAATAAGAAACAAGTTTAACACAGATTATAATAGAAAACTACTTAAGGGTAGATCATGCTATCAATTCTAGATCAAATACATGGAGAAACACCATATGGCTTCAAGGAAAACATAGAGTGAATGAGGGTTCACTCTAAGACAAAGGAGATCAGAGGATGGGTCATTATAGTAGTGTAATACCTTCCTCATAATCAAGACAACAAGAGAAAACAGTTTTCCAGAGTTCCTTTGGTCGATGGTATCAACCAAGGGAGGATCGACCAAAGGGTCCTCCTTTTTCCAACTTGCTGAATTTTGGTTCTCCAAGGTCAAAACAAACGCTTAGGCCTTCAACCAACTTAGGGAAAGGTCTGACTTGACTTCCTAGGACCTTTCAAAGCTATCAACACTGAACTCAAGGTCCAACTTCAAGGTCAAACACCAATCACTACACTTCTTCATCCAAAACAAATAGGGTGTCTAGGCTAGGGTTAGGTGGGATTTCATAGCGGGTTTTCCTCCCCTTGATGATTTTCAACGTAAAATCTTCTGTGTTCTGTGGTTTTTTTTTCATTGTGTGATTGTTCCTTGGTTTCGATCCTTACATGTGAGGCTAATTAAAACCCTATGGGGTTGACTCCTCACCTGGATGGGCTTTGTATCCATGTTAGAAGTTCCATGGGGCCTATAATTTTATGATCAAAGAAACAAGATGGAAGGTCTAACTTTTGCTAAGTTTAGTTGAGGACCCCTAAACCTTGATGGAGTATCTATTTGATCTTTCCAACCTTATGACGTGGGTTTGTTTTCTCTATTGATTTTTTTTTTTTGGATTAGTAGGCTTAGTTATGCCCACTTTAGTTCAATTCTATCCAAGGTTCAAAATGCCACCTCATGTCGCCATGTCGGTGGTAGGTGGCACCACCGACAAGGCGACATGTTGTGACATTTAGGGCAACTTTTGGAGGAGTGTCGATGAAAATTTGACCATAGTTTCGAGGGGTATTTTGGGTCATTTTGGCCTGAATTTTGTTGTGTGGCTTAATTTGAGGCCAATAAACACACTGAGAGTGTTCTTTTGTCCTAAACATTACCTAAACTAATGTTCCTTATTGGTATATGCCCGAGCTGTATTTAGGCACAATTGGAAGTCTAAATAACTCAAATAAACTAATGTAAACATGCAAAATGAACACAAGTACACAGCTAGTGAAGAGAAGTATCAAGGTCTACAATTCATTATGCAATTGTGTTGAGTGGGGCTCATGCTTCACAATCTGTTGCCGATAGACATGGGGGTGTTGGAGTAGCGCCCCTAGAGCCTCTAGATGTCACATCCCTCCAGCTGGTACCCTATCTGGAATACCCGAAGGTGTGATGCATAGCACCGCAGATCAAGTTTAGGAACGATTATATCCACTTAGCATAATAACATAATCAAAAGCAAGAACAAATCATTGTATTCAAGTAATTTAATGATAAAATCAAGAAAGGATCTCAGAAGGATCACAAAAGAATATCAGAGTGCGGATAACAAGATACTAATCAGAAGATAACTGTAGAGTACAGTGGAAATATACCCCACAAACAAACGCAGAAGGTAGATTGGCATCTAAAGCAAAGTCTAAAGGTATTACAACTGAAAGAGAAAGAAAAGGAAACTACGAATCATTCTAAAACTAAACAAAAAGAGTAAATCTTTAAGATCCGGCGAATTCTGGTACGCTCCGTCATCACACGGGTATGCTTCACTGTATTGCTCGTAGTTGCCAACAGTTTGGGAACCAAATGAGTCACCCGCCGAGGCTTCATAGTTTGGGATCTTGCCATCATTAGTATCTGCAATACAATCTAAAGAAAACATGTCCCCCGAAGGGTAAGCTCAAAAAGAACTTAGCAAGTAGTCCAATCACAGTAAACATCTTCACACACAATCCAAAGCAATATAAATGCAATGAGATGAAATAATGAATGCAAGTATGCTTCTAACTCTAAATATGCTAGTCTCTATTCGCAGACATGCTTTAAGTCATAGCACCAAACTCCTCTAGGTAGGTGGTCTCAAATCACTCTCCCTCAACCTTCCATGGCTGGGGTTTATGTCACCACTCTCTCACATCACCATTGGTCTGAGTATTGGTGCTTGTACAAGGTTAATCTTAGCCCAATGCAAGTCATCTACTGAGTCATATCTACTTAGGGTTAGATACGTCCATTCCTCGTTTCCCACCATCCTTTTTGGTACCTTTCTTGTAGAGTCACTGTCTCCTTCCCGGCTACATAGACTCTTAATCCTATTGGTCATCCACAAATAGTAAACGGGAAGCTCTCATATCCTCTCATGGGATGGTTACTGATCTTGAGCGCCCATGATCCCAAGTCTACTATTGCAACCCTACCAATGAATGGCTCCCACAATGTGATTCATGTCCTCTCACCAGTTGGTTACCGGTCTTGAGCGCCCACAAATCCCCATTGCTGCCACGAGTCACTCGGTCTCAATTCCCCTTCCTATAGGGTTAGATATGATAGGGATTTCCCTAGCCAAACACTTCTAGACATGCCCTAGGTATGTCAACCAATAGTCAGGGAAAGAGTCAAGGGGCACCATGGGAAAGCGTCCCATACCACCTCCACTGGTGTCCAAAGACAAAAACACCAAAAGGGCATTCCCCATTCCACAACTACAACCTAGGTATTCACATCATATCATGATTCCATACATCACATTCACATTCACATTCACATCATAGTCCAAATCACATTCACATTACTCAATAATCAATTCTAATATGTAAGTCTTAATTTGAACATGATATTGTAGTTATAGCGAAGAAAAATAATGTAAAGAAAGTAAAATAACAGTAGCTAACTCATGCATTCGAATCATATCTTAACAAGCATGTAAATATGCATATTGTGAGTGGAGTACTCACCTCATATTCCGAATCTAAAACCTTCAAGTGAGAGATCAAAGAACAAATCCAAATTCACCTAAACAAGCTTAAACAAACATGTATAGACCATAAGAAACAAATCCAAAAGATTGGAGTTGAAATGGAGCAAAACAAAGTAGAAATTCAGCTACTGTCACTGTGGGCTGACTGGCTGGGCAGCCTAGCCCAGTCGACCCAATTGACCCACTGAACAGTATGGACAAAAAAACATTAAGTTGGTCATAGCCTCTTCGTTTAAGTCCGATAACCTTGAAATTCAAAGGGGAGTTCCCCAGAAACATACTAAGACTATTTATGATCATTCAAGCATCAAATAAGGCCAAAGGAAAAGAATTCTAATCGAACCATAAAAATTAAGGTTTTACCGAAGAGAGTCTGTGTATCTCACAGAAAGACTAGAGAGAATGGAGATTCTCTATAGGAAAGAAAGAACAATATTTCAAAATCAAGAATTGGCATTGAGAAGGGTCTAATCATGAAAAAGAAATCAAGGTTTTCGAATGGATACCCATTCTTGAAGGTTACCCTAAAATTTCCCTTCAAAATCAACCAACAGCAGATTCTCAAAGTAAAAGAGGGAAAAGGGATTCACCCAAAAATTATGGGGATAGAAGGAAAGGTTATAACAATGGCATTAGATCTTTCTCACATTCACAGAGGTAGATAGAAAACAAAGAGAGAGTAACTCATGGTCTCATGCCAGATCAAAAACATGGAACATCACCATATGACTTCAAGGGAGAACATAGAGTGAATGAGGATTCACTCTAAGACTATGAGGATAAGAGAATAGGCTATTACAGAAGTGTAATATCTTCCTCACAATCAAAATAATAAAAAGAAATAGTAAAGAGAGTAGATCTGAAGAGAAACAGATAGATTACTAATCCTGTAGAAGAAGATTCGATGGAGTAACTCTAACGGATGCTTGGGGATCTTCCTTGGCTTCGAAGAGGAGGTTCTAAGGTCCTTCCCACGTTCTCCAGAGGCTTAGGAACATAATGGAGCTGATTACCACAAAATTATAATATATAGAGCATCAAAAACCCAAAAAAAATAGAGTTTTACACAAAAGCCTCTGTCACTGGGCAGCTTGACTGGGTAGCTTGGCCCAGTCGACTCCGGTTGACAGCAAGCCTAAACTCAGGGATTTCAAGCTCTAAACCTCAAAATTTTCAAAGGGGCTTCTCCTAACTCAACAAGTGACTTACCTAGTAATATCCAGCCCTATTCTAACCTTGACCCTGACCCGGATCCACTGTTGTATTCAGGTCCGAAGACCTGAAGCGGTGGAAGAAGAGATTTATGGACCATTCTGATTGATGATCATGATTTGGAGACCGAGCCCATGGACATTGACAATGATACCCCTTGCTTAAATGCATTGTCAGTGTTTAAGGAAAGTCTGCGCATCGGAGAAGATTAATATGGTTGATGTACCAAATGACCTCCTGTGCACAATCCAAAGGTATTCCCCGAAACTAGACTTCTTGATTGAATTGTGGAAGAAAACCTCACTCAATTTGACCTTGTATAGCCTTTCAAATCCCTACTTGAAGTTGTTGTTCTAAACCTGAGTTTTCTGCTGAAAATATTTTGGTTGATCCTTTTGGTCGATACCATCGACCAAAATATCCCAGTCTGCCAAGTTAATGATTCCATGGAATATTCCTTTTCTATTTAATATGACCTCGAGCCTTGAGCCTTTTGCAATCATTTTTCTCACCTGGGAACGTGGGGAGAGCTTCCCAAAGCAGCTCCTTGGTTAGTGTGAAGGGTATCTCATCAAAGACACTTAGTTTATCATTGATTCTTGTCTTCATCTTCCACACTAAGGTATGACTCCTCATTCCACTCTCTACCCTACCATTTTCAACTCTTTTCTATTGTCATCTTGCTGATGAGACATTTGGAATGGTGCTGCAACCTTGCAACCACCACTCCAAGTGCCTACTCATGCTCAATCCATGATTCCCTTAGCAATTCATTGATGCTATGCTTATATCTCATGCCTAGCATATGTATTCCATGATTTACCTATTAACATCATACCATTTGATATCAAACTGAGCTATAGAGTGTATTATGTTCATGTTTAACATTGCCATATGATTCCAATCGAATTTCTATTAGTTCCTCTAACTATTGCATGCTATTCCTCATCAATGCAATCAATTCCAACTCATGCCATGATGTTTATCACTTGAACTTGATAGCTCAAATTGGGGCTTTTTAATTAGACCATTGGATTGGGTTAATTCCTTGATTTATAGTGTCCTACTACTGTTGTTAAGCATGCCTCCAAGTTTCCGATTGATCCGAACACCGGAAGACTCATTTCGGACCAAAATCCCCAAAATCCACTATTCTGCCCCGAGGACAATTTTGGTCGATCCTTTTGGTCGATACCATCGACCAAGACCATCGACCAAAGTTGTTCTTTGACAACAACCTTGGTCGAGTTTTGACCCAAATGACATCCGATCTTCCCGACTTCTTTTCTAACTTATTATTGATGTTTGTTTAGGGCCTTAACAATTCTATTGGACTATTCTTGGTATTCTCAATTCATCATCAACTCATCCAAGGTAAGGATGGTTATATCCATAAACATATAAGTTATCAAATATTGAGCTGTGCTTTATTTAAATAATGAAATCCCTAAATTTCCTTTCAATCATTATGAGACTGTTACATATGTGTTAGAACAGTAGCATTTAAATCTTTATACTTTTGTTGTGTTACTTTATCATTTTCATTTGCTTATGTTTATAATGATTCGTTTCAATATCATGATTTGATTACTATTATGAATATGCATTGGATGCATGAGAAATGATGAGATTGGATGTGTGATTGCTTACGTATGACTTGGGATTTGGGGGTGTCCTACTGACACTTCTGTCTTTGGGCATCGGAGGGAATAGTATGGGATGTTCTCCGATGGTGCCTATCGACACTTTCCTGAGTTATTGGATGACATACATAGGATTGTCTAGTTGTGTGGCTAGGTTCATCCTTGTCGTGTCAGACCCGAATCGGAAGGGCATTGAGACCGAACAACCCGTGGTAGTGTATGGTTGGATGGGCACTCTAGGCCGGTAGCCAATCCGGTAGGGGACATAAACCATGCTACGGATACCTGAAAGGGGCCATTTATTGGTAGAGTTGCATATGGATAGACTTGGGCTCACGGGCGCTCAAGACCGGTAACCAATCCGTGAGAGGGCGTGAGAGCTTCCCGTTTACTATATGTGGATGACCAATAGGGTTGATGAGTCCGAAATCCGGGATTTCGCTGACTCTAGTGTGAAGGATACCGGAAAGGATCGCCGAGGGCGAGGAATGGACGTATCTGAATCTGACTTGACCGACTGAGTAGATGACTTGCATTGGGCTAGGCTTTCTTGTGACATGCGCCGATGCACGACCAAATGGTGATGTGAGAGAGTGGTGACCGATCCCCTTACCACGGCTTTTTGATGACTTTACCGATCTTCCCCGGGCATTCCCAAGATATGGAAATGGGAGAGTGACTGACGACCCAAAGAAGTACGATGCTATGACTTAAAGCATGTCTACCCTAGAGACCAGCATTCATAGTGTTAGGCTCATATCTGCATCATATGTTCCATATCACATTGCATTATTATATGTTCTGAATGTGTATGATTTCTAATTATGGAATAACTTCCTTCTTTGAGTTCTTCGAACTCATTCCTTTTTGTGCAAATGTTTTAGATTACATTCCAGGTATCGAAGATTACGATGGCACCTCCTATGAGGCGGACTATGATTCCACATACTACCCTCCGGGTAGTGGCGTCGGTGAGGATCCGTATATTGGAGCCGAGGAGGATTACTATCCGCACCAGGGTTAGCCCCACAGTTGTGCGGGAGCGGCAACGTTGGGTTTACTTCATCCGTACTATTGAGGAGACTACCATTAGTATAGAAGAAACCCTAGCATAGTGCCCCATTCCCTGGTGTATTTGTGGAACCTTGGATCTTGTAATTAACTTGTTTTTGGATTATTCTGATGACACTTGGATATGTAACTAACTTGATTTACTTCTTTTCCGCTGCTCTGAGAGGGTGGCTACCACACCTTCTCACCCTTTATGATTTTGATCACACTCTATTATTATCTATATTCCACACTCTGATTTTGTTAATCTTATCTTATTCATGATACTTAGTATTAACTGTTTTTACCATTGATTATTACTATTCATGATTGTGTTACCGTGTATGTGGGAGGCATGGACCTCAGATCATTGATCCTTGGACTGTGGATCACATCCCGGGTATTCCAAATGGGGTACCGGCTAGGTGGATGTGACAGATTGGTATCAGAGCCCAAGATCAAGTGGAACCCCGACCACAGAAACGGTGACGGAACATTCCGAGTCACAGATCCGAAAGTGACTCAAGTACTCCTAGAAGTGAATAATAGATAACCTGGACTAGAAACCAAAATATTTAAACATAATTTGACTCATGAATAAGACACAATAATATAGACAAAACAACTGAACTTCATTGATTTCATAGGGAAATTTTTACAAGTCTGAAAAAGAGAAATACATCCATAATGACATAAAAGAAAATTCCTAATGATGTCTATGTAGGTGAACGACTCCTGCGAACTGTCTGATGCCTCCAAGATCTGAACTCCTCCTCCAGTCGTGCAAACCTTTTCACTGAGGGTGCACATGTGTAACTCCATCCTCTCCTGCCGAGCCTCGATCCTCTCAAGAATAGAGTAAATCGATGACTGATGAGAAGCCACATCTGGAGCCTCAGAAGTCGTGCGTGATGGGCCTCCTGTAAAACCCAGCCCTAACCTTGACCCGGAAACCTTGTTTTTTGTAGGTCCGATGACCCGAAGTAAAGTAAGAAGTCAGCTTTGGGCCATCCCAGTAGAGGACTTGGTGTCTGGCTTTGAATCCATGAAAGTTGATGATGAAGTTCTATTTATGGAAACTGAATCTTGATGAAGACCGGATTAGTTGATGGACTTGGAGTGCTCTCTATCTTGGTTTGAAGGCATTTCTACCTATTAGGTAAGTCACTTGACATGTGTGCAAAACCCCTTTAGGATTGGATTTGATCTGGGTCTTCAATTCCCTGTTTTGGATTTCTTTGTCAAGCATTGGTCGACCGATTGGTCGATTTGGACCGATCGACCAATCCACTCGACCAATGAGTGCTGTCTTTGGCAATTAGGTTTTTCTTGCTCTATTTAAGTCCAATCTCGAGTCTACTTCGTATTTGCTGCCTCCAAACTCTTTGGAACGAACCAAAGACCTCTGCAAGTCATCTCCCTTGCATCCTTGGTGATTTTCTTGACGGATCTTCGTCGAAACTCTTCCTTTTCATCAAAAGGTATGTCTACACTCTCTTCTTCTCCTCTATCTCTTATTTTCTTTCCTTTTTGAGTTGAGACAATAGAGGAGATGCTGCATTCTCTGTTGCAAACATCTCTGGACTTGTCTCTCATGATCATCCTAAGGATTAGAGGCTAGAACAATGATCTTAACCATGATCATTGCAAGCTTTTGAAGGAATCATGATCAAACCATGATCTAATCTTTGTTAAACTTCTGATTTGAATTCTGATCTCCTTGGATCTTCTATATTGATCATGTTAGTAGTTAATTGCTGTGTTTTCTTTTCATGATCCATGATCTATCAATCTCTAGTTGTTCTCTTCTACCATACTATGTGTTCTTCATGAATCATGGTAGTTACATATATGGTAGGTTTTGTTTCCTTATTTAGATTTATGCTTTTAAGCCTATTTCCTTGAAGATCTAAGTATGTTTTCATGATACCTTTACCTGAAGCAATGATCCATCCTCCTATTGTTCTTGACTTTGATTTCTATTTCGAATTCATCAAAATCCATGGTTGATCTAATTATGGTAACTTTTTGTTTCCTAATTTGGATCTTGATGGCTTGATTGGATTAGTGTTTTGAGGTCCCCTATATGTTAGAATACTACTGATGTAGTTTACCCCTTGATTAGTACCCTTTTGAACCACCAAATTCGGATTTCATATCTTAAAACTCTGTTTTTTTAGGCTACTGTCTGCATTGGTCGACTGATTGGTCGATTGGACCAGTCGACCAATCCACTCGACCAATGAGTACAAAGCAACTCCGGAATTGGTCCGTGTTGGATGTTTTGGTATCTTTTCTGTTAGGGATCTTTCCTAATATGTTGTATACACTTGTTTAGGACCTTCTTCTCAAGTTTGCCAAGATCTTACTTGATTTCTTAGGATTCCTTTGCGAGTTATAAAAGGTAAGGATGGTTACTTCTTTAACAACATAAATTGCATATCTTAGTTTCTATATTAGAATCTTGTTAAGATTATTTCTTTAATTAGATTCTTATGATGTTATACTACTGTGGTACTATCTTGATATCAGTAGCATTACTTAATCATATTGAATTGACTCATGTATGATTTACTTACCAATTATATACAAAGTGATTGTAATTATTGATTTCTTTCCATATATGAAGTTACCATATATGTGATGATATGAATTGATGCATGTGTATGCTTAAGTATGGTTTGGAAAGGAGAGGCGTCCTTTTGACATTCTGTCCTTGGACTACTACGGGAATATTATGGGATGTTTCCGGAGATGCCCTATGGACACCTTCCTAAACTGTTGGATGACATATCTAGGATTGTCTAGTAGTGTTTGGCTAGGATGTCCTGTTATGTCAGACCCTAATCGGAGGGGTATTGAGACCGAACGACCCGTGGTAGCAATGGGGATTCATGGGCGCTCAAGACCGGTAACCAACCCGTGAGAGGACAGGAATCACATTGTGGGGGCCATTTATTGGTAGGGTTGCATATGGTTAGACTTGGGCTCACGGGCGCTCAAGACCGGTAATCAACCCGTGAGAGGACGTGAGAGCTTCCCGTTTACCATATGTGGATGATCAATAGGGTTGATGAGTCCGTAGTCAGGGACTATGAGGACTCTAGTGTGAAGGATACCGGAAAGGATCGTCAGGGACGAGGAATGGACATATCTGGATCTGACTTGATGTAACTAAGTAGAAGACTTGCATTTGGCTAGGTTTTACGCTGACATGCGCCGGTACTTAGACCAATGGTGATGTGAGAGAGTGGTGACTTAACCCCCAGCCATGGAATGTCCCGAGGGATGCCGGACCCATTACCAACTGATGATGAGTGATTGAGACCTTCCTAAAGAAGTACGGTGCTATGACTTAAAGCATGTCTGCCGATAGAGACCAGCATACATAGAGTTAGATTCATTCATTCATTGCTTGTCTCATATCATATTGCATTTATGTTTGTTCTGAAATCCTGCCATTTATGATATTATGGATTTAACTGCCTTACTGAGTTTCTTTGAAACTCATTCCTTTATTGTACAATGTTTGTTAGACTATCCTGCAGGTACTGAGTATTATGACGGTCCCTATGAAGAAGCGCAAGGCGAAGAGGCATATCTCCAGGAAGGTGATTGCGGTTACCACAATTACACTGAAGATTCCGCGAGTGGTTATGCTCCGTACGATGCTTAGTCCGACCATTGAGTGGAAGCGTCCTTGTGCCATTTATGAGATTTACACTTACAAGCATGTTGTCTATAAAGTGGAGAACAATTTAGTTACCCATTGTACTTGCTACTGGGATTAGATTTTGTCTAGTTTATTATCTTTTAGAGCTACTTTTCTGCTGGTTGTAGAGTGGGATTTTTGCCTCACTTTACTTATCTGTTTTGACACTCTGATTATATTTAGTATTCTGATTCATTCATTCCTTATTGGATCTATGGTTTATCTTCCGCACTTTTATTATGATTGTTCATAATTATGTTATTGTTTATGTGGGAGGTTGATTACTCGATACCTGATCTCCAGGCTGTGGATCACACTCTCGGGTATGCCAGATAGGGTACCGGCTGGGAGGATGTGACTGATTGGTATCAGAGCCCAAGGTTCGAGGAAATCCTAACCACAAAAGACAATAACTGAACATTCCTGAGTCATTGATCTGAAATGACTCTTCTACTCTTAGAAGTGAATAATAGAACACTGAATTAGAAACTTAACCTTTGAGGCATAACAGAACATTTTCGAATAACATACCATAATTATACTTGAACAAATGTCACTAATGCAAGGAAAAGAAAGGTGCATAATATACAATAATTAAGTGAAACAAAATGAACTTCATTAATTTCAAAAGTTTTTACAATGATTACATCTTAAATGCATAAATGGAAATCCTAGGGTACAGATCTATCTAGGTGATCTTCTCTCGATCTCTCGTATGCTCGAACTCCTCCGCTAGCTGAGTCACCCGATGCTCTATCCTATCCTGTCATGACTCCATCCTCTCATACATCTGCTCCGTGTCGACCTCCATCCTCTCTAGCATGGAAGTCATCGATCTCATCTCGTGCCCCAAGATCTGAAGTCTCCGGAACCGCATGTGAAGGGCCACCCGCCTCGAAGTGTGATGAAGGAAACTCGTGATGCACGAGGCTCAGCCTCGTGCATATCTCGCATCATCTCCGGCCTGATCATCACTATCGGGACCGATATCCTCTCCTCCATCCTCGACCCCCGATCCTCATCCTCCGATTCCTCATCATCCTCACCCTCCGGACCGGGAGATCTCTCGATCGCTGCTGCAGTCTCATCTAACGAATGGTCCGAGTCCCAATAGAGTATCCCCGTGAACCAGGTGTCCACCGGTGTATCCTCGAAACTCACCCCGAAATGCCCGAAGATCAAGGTCGGTAGCCTCCCATAGCAAAGGTTCCGCATGCTAGGCCGCAGAACTAAGTCCAGCATGACCTGCTGAATGATGTAGGAGAGATCGATCTCGAAGCCCATGTAGATGCGGTAGATGACTAAGGCCTCCATCACCGTGACCCGATGGTGATGTCCGGCTTTCGGCATAATGTTTCGGCCGACTATGCTACCGATAATCCGTGCAGAACCCGTCATCCGTCCGCTAGTCCACGGAGTGAAGCATCGACGGCTATCCCATAGCGTAGAGCATATCTCGCGAAGCTCGTACGGCATCGGATGGCTGTCCGGATATGCTCCTCGCGGTATCCACACACACCGCTTGTGGATAGTGAGGAACCTGCAAGATCTCAGCCAGTGTCCGGTTGGAGAAGCGAATCTGAGTCCGAAAGACCCTGCTCCTGAAGACAAGTCTAAGTGGATGTCCTTGACCTCGAGCCTCCTCTGTGTAGGTAAGGTTGCTGAAGAACAACCTCACTAGCTCCGGGTATACCGGCAGATCCTCGGTGAAGAGATGAGTCCACTGCAATGTGTCGAATCTCTGCCGAATCCTAAAGGCTCTGAGCTGGCGTAAGTGAAGTAGACGTCCCATCTCGATATTGCAGTAACTAAAGTAGGCCTCGTACAGGAACTCGGCCTGAGGTGTGTCGAACATGTCTGGTCTCCTAACCTCCTGTCTAGGCTCGAAGGAACCTGACCTCTGCCCCTAAGAGCACCTACAATGCGACCACGACCTCTACCTCGTCCTCGCCCTCCCCTCTACATAGTGGGTATCTGTGAAAGAGACAAGAGACAATTCCAGTTAGTGCTACCTTAAGATTTGAGCCAAAAGGGTATTTTCGTAATTTTTCGGAAAATTTCAAATTTGGGGGAAATTTGATTTGAACATACTAGCATGTGCGCAATACTTGGAATTTCATGTCTATGAAGTTTGTTTGAAGAAAATCGATCGAAAACTTGGATTAAAGCGAAAAATTCAGCAAGAAGGAAATTTGGGGATTTTGCAATTTAGGTCAAAATTGGATTTTTGAAAAGTTGAAATTGGTTAAATCAAATTGTATGGACCTATCTACAATGTCATCTTGAGCGTGTAGCATTTGATCTCGTGCATAAATTTCAAGCGGTTTGAGAGAAAACAAGATTTTTCTAAAGATATCGATTTCGGTATGAAAACGTTGCGAGATGAACACCAATATGTTAAAACTTGTTGTCTATGCATGGCATTGTGTTTAAAACCTAGGGAATATGTTTCTAAGCATTCCTAAGCATGATTTCTAGCATTGGATACAAGCAAAGCATGGTTTTGTTTGAAATGCAAGCATGAGAAGATGAAAATGGAAGAAAGAATGAGAGATTTACCTTGTTTGTGAAGATTGTGGGTTGTTGTGTTGTTGTTGAAGCACCAAATCACCTCAAGAACACTTGTGAGAACTCTTGGAGACTTTCCCTAGAGCTCTCTCACCTTTGGAAGAAGTTAGAATGAGGTTGGAATGTGAAAATGAGGCTTATAATGCGAATTTTCGCATTCTGTCTGCATTGGTCGACTCATTGGTCGACTGGGTCAGTCGACCAATCACTCGACCAATGGTCACAGAGACCTCATTTGCTGTTGAATTTTTGGAAAATGTGATTTTTGCCTTATGGATTATTGTTTGATGACTATATGGATATATTTGAGCATGATTTAAGTTTTCAAATCATTTGGACTTGTGGTTTATGTTGAAACTTTGAAATTCGGTATTTTGATGTTCTCAGTTTTGCAGAATGGTTACTCTGAGAAGTGGGCGTGGTGAATCCAGTGGTCAAGGAGATGGTGAAATACCTCAGGGAGGTGGTGAAATACCTCATGGTGGTGGTGAGATACCTAATGTTGATCAGGGTACCCATGAGATACCTGGTGCCCCGAATGTTGGAAGTTTACGAAATATTGCCAATATTATGGGCAATATGATGCAGCAACAAGCAGCTCAGTTCAACCAGATGTTGGTGGGTTTCATGACTCGCATAATGAGACTCGAGCTGGTGCTAATGTGAATCCTCATGCCGCAGATCCTGAATGCGGGAGGTTTAGCTGGAACTCCTCATACTCGCTTCGATGGAGAGTTTTCTCGAAGATGCAAGTACCCACTTTCACTGGAGTTACCAAGGACCCCTTGTTCCCTAACAAGTGGCTTCGTGAGTTGGAGAAGGCTTTCCGACATCTGCAATGCTCGGAAGCTCGGAAGATTCTGTTCTTGTGAACGAAGTTACAACAAGAAGCTGATGCATGGTGGATCTCCACTCGGCTTTGTCTTGGAAGGTTTGCATGCAGGAGTTGTAACTTGGGAGTTGTTTAAAGAGGCTTTTTGTATGAATTACTTTCCCGAGGCGGTGAAAGATGCGAAGGAAGCTGAGTTCATGGTTCTTACTCAAGGATCTCTGTCCGTGTTGGAGTACCAACGGAAGTTCGAGGAGCTTCATTTCTTTGCTCCGATTCTCTCGAAGGATGACCTCGCCAAAGCAAAGAAGTTCTTCAAAGGACTGCGCCCTGCCATTAAAGCTTACCTCACAGTCCAGCCTATAGTGAGCTATGCTCAAGTGGTGCAGAACTCGAAGAAGTTGGAAGAAACGAGAGAAGGAAAGTGCTCGTGTGCAAAGGCCCCGGCAGTCAAGGAATTCTGGTTTGGTGGATCGTAATGACCGTCGTTTTGTGAGACCTACACCCTACCCCACTCCTACCTTTCGGGCTAAGAGTGTAGGTCGAACACGGGTTTTCAGCAGCCCGGCCAGTTTAGACAAGTATGGCGGAAACCGACCACCAGCAAGTGCAAGTGCAAGTGCAAGTGCAAGGCCTTTTGTTCAGAAGCCCTCTGTTGCAGCCACCCCTGTTGGATCCAGCAATCCTGTTTGCTTCTACTGCAAGCAAGCTGGTCATTTCGCTCGTGCCTGTCCGAAGCGGCCTATCCAGCAGCCTGCTCCAGTGGTGAAGAGTGCTCCTGCTCCTCCCTCTGGTAGAGTTTTCAGTATTTAGTTACAGAATGGCACCTACCGAACTCGAAGAGTTGCAAACTCAATTAAATGAACTCTTAAAGAGAGGTTTCGTGCAGCCAAGTGTGTCACCTTGGGGAGCTCCGGTCTTGTTTGAAAAGAAGAAAGATGGTAGTATGCGTCTGTGCATTGACTACCGGGAATTGAACAAGCTGACAATCAAGAACAGATACCCTTTGCCTCGGATTGATGACCTTTTTGATCAGTTGAAGGGTGCTTCTGTCTTTTCAAAGATTGATTTGAGATCGGGATATCACTAGCTGAAGGTGAAGTCAAGTGACATCCTTAAGACAGCGTTCAGAACAAGGTACGGACATTATGAATTTAAAGTGATGCCTTTCAGCTTGACTAATGCCCTTGCTGTAAAACCCAGCCCTAACCTTGACCCGGAAACCTTGTTATTTGCAGGTCCGATGACCCGAAGTAAAGTAAGAAGTCAGCTTTGGGCCATCCCAGTGGAGGACTTGGTGTCTGGCTTTGAATCCATGAAAGTTAATGATGAAGTTCTATTTATGGAAACTGAATCTTGATGAAGATCGGATTAGTTGATGGACTTGGAGTGCTCTCTATCTTGGTTTGAAGGCATTTCTACCTCTTAGGTAAGTCACTTGACATGTGTGCAAAACCCCTTTAGGATTGGATTTGATCTGGGCCTTCAATTCCCTGTTTTGGTTTTGCTGTCAGCATTGGTCGACTGATTGGTCGACTGGGCCAGTCGACCAATCCACTCGACCAATAAGTGCTGTCTTTGGCAATTAGGTTTTTCTTGCTCTATTTAAGTCCAATCTCGAGTCCACTTCGTATTTGCTGCCTCAAAACTCTTTGGAACTAACCAAAGACCTCTGCAAGTCATCTCCCTTGCATCCTTGGTGATTTTCTTGACGGATCTTCATCGAAACTCTTCCTTTTCGTCAAAAGGTATGTCTACACTCTCTTCTTCTCCTCTATCTCTTATTTTCTTTCCTTTTTGAGTTGAGACAGTAGAGGAGATGCTGCATTCTCTGTTGCAAACATCTCTGGACTTGTCTCTCATGATCTTCCTAAGGATTAATGGCTAAAACAATGATCTTAACCATGATCATTGCAAGCTTTTGAAGGAATCATGATCAAACCATGATCTAATCTTGTTAAACTTCTGATTTGAATTCTGATCTCCTTGGATCTTCTATATGGATCATGTTAGTAGTTAATTGTTGTGTTTTCTTTTCATGAACCATGATCTATCAATCTCTAGTTGTTCTCTTCTACCATACTATGTGTTCTTCATGAATCATGGTAGTTACATATATGGTAGGTTTTGTTTCCTTATTTAGATTTATGCTTTTAAGCCTATTTCCTTGAAAATCTAAGTATGTTTTCATGATACCTTTACCTAAAGCAATGATCCATCCTCCTATTGTTCTTGTTTTTGATTTCCATTTCGAATTCATCAAGATCCATGATTGATCTAATTATGGTAACTTTTTGTTTCCTAATTTGGATCTTGATGTCTTGTTTGGATTAATGTTTTGAGGTTCCCTATATGTTAGAATACTACTGATGTAGTTTACCCCTTGATTAGTACCCTTTTGAACCACCAAATTCGGATTTCATATCTTAAAACTCTGTTTTTTTTAGGCTCTTATCTTGCATTGGTCGATCGATTGGTCGATGGACCGATCGACCAATCCACTCGACCAATGAGTTCAGCAACTCCAGAATTGGTCTGTGTTGGATGTTTTGGTATCTTTTCTGTTAGGTATCTTTCCTAATATGTTGTATACACTTGTTTAGGACCTTCTTCTCAAGTTTGCCAAGATCTTACTTGATTTCTTAGGATTCCTTTGCGAGTTATAAAAGGTAAGGATGGTTATTTCCTTAATTACATAGATATCATGAATCTAGTTTCTATATTTGAATATCATTGATATGTTTCCTAAATTAGATTCTTACAATGATATACTACTGTTGCATAACCTTGATTACAGTAGCATTGCTTAAATTGATTCATGTATGATTTACTTATCAATTATATACAAGTGATTGTAATTATTGATTTCTTTCCATATATGAAGTTACCATATATGTGATGATATGAATTGATGCATGTGTATGCTTAAGTATGGTTTGAAAAGGAGAGGTGTCCTTTTGACACTTCTGTCCTTGCACTACTACGGGAATATTATGGGATGTTTCCGGAGATGCCCTCTGGACACCTTCCTAAACTGTTGGATGACATATCTAGGATTGTCTAGTAGTGTTTGGCTAGGATGTCCTGTTATGTCAGACCCTAATCGGAGGGGTATTGAGACCGAACGACCCGTGGTAGCAATGGGGATTCATGGGCGCTCAAGACCGGTAACCAACCCGTGAGAGGACAGGAATTACATTGTAGGGGCCATTTATTGGTAGGGTTGCATATGGTTAGACTTGGGCTCACGGGTGCTCAAGACCGGTAACCAACCCGTGAGAGGACGTGAGAGCTTCCCGTTTACCATATGTGGATGATCAATAGGGTTGATGAGTCCGTAGTCAGGGACTATGAGGACTCTAGTGTGAAGGATACCGGAAAGGATCGTCAGGGACGAGGAATGGACGTATCTGGATCTGACTTGATGTAACTAAGTAGAAGACTTGCATTTGGCTAGGCTTAACCCTGACATGCGCCGGTACTTAGAGCAATGGTGATGTGAGAGAGTGGTGACTTAACCCCCAGCCATGGAATGTCCCGAGGGATGCCGGACCCATTACCAACTGATGATGAGTGAATGAGACCTTCCTAAAGAAGTACGGTGCTATGACTTAAAGCATGTCTGCCAATAGAGACCAGCATACATAGAGTTAGATTCATTCATTCATTGCTTGTCTCATATCATATTGCATTTATGTTTGTTCTGAAATCCTGCCATTTATGATATTATGGATTTAACTGCCTTACTGAGTTTCTTTGAAACTCATTCCTTTATTGTACAATGTTTGTTAGACTATCCTGCAGGTACTGAATACTATGACGGTTCCTATGAAGAAGCGCAAGGCGAAGAGGCATATCTCCAGGAAGGTGATTGCGGTTACCACAATTACACTGAAGATCCCGCGAGTGGTTATGCTCCGTACGATGCTTAGTCCGACCATTGAGTGGAAGCGTCCTTGTGCCATTTATGAGATTTACACTTATAAGGATGTTGTCTATAAAGTGGAGAACAATTTAGTTACCCATTGTACTTGCTACTGGGATTAGATTTTGTCTAGTTTATTCTCTGTTCGAGCTACTTTTCCGCTGGTTGTAGAGTGGGATTTTTGCCTCACTTTACTTATCTGTCTGACACTCTGATTATATCTAGTATTCTGATTTATTTATGATTCATTCTTTCCTTATTGGATATATGGTTTATCTTCCGCACTTTTATTATGATTGTTCATGATTATGTTATTGTGAATGTGGGAGGCTGATCACTCGATACCTGATCTTCGGGCTGTGGATCACACTCTCGGGTATGCCAGATAGGGTACCGGCTGGGAGGATGTGACACCTGCCATGTTCATGGACCTCATGAACCGAGTATTTCACGATGTAGTCGATAAATTTGTAATTGTTTTCATTGATGACATCTTGATTTACTCAAAGAATGAGGAAGAGCATGCGGAGCACCTGAACTGCACGTTGCAAAGGTTGAGAGAAAAGAAACTCTATGCTAAATTTAGCAAGTGTGACTTCTGGCTCTCAAGTGTAGTATTTCTTGGCGATGTTGTTTCAGCCGAGGGTATTCGTGTTGACCCAGAGAAAGTCCAAACTGTTACTGATTGGGAAAGACCGAAGACCGTGACTGAGATAAGAAGTTTTCTTGGATTAGCAGGATACTACCGGAGATTCATTGAAAACTTTTCTAGGTTGGCTGCCCCTATGACTAAGCTAACTAGAAAAGAAGAGAAGTTTGTCTGGACCGATTCTTGTGAAAAGAACTTCAAAGAGCTGAAAGTTAGATTGACAAGCGCCCCGGTTCTGACTATACCTGATAGTTCCGGTGGATTGACGGTCTACACTGATGCTTCTAAAATCGGTTTGGGCTGTGTGTTGATGCAACACGAAAAGGTAGTGGCTTATGCCTCTCAACAACTAATGGATTATGAGCGGAACTACCCCACTCATGACTTAGAGCTTGCAGCTGTTGTATTTGCTTTGAAAATTTGGAGACACTATATGTACGGTGAGAAGATCGCCATCTTTACGGATCATAAAAGTTTGAAATACTTCTTCACCCAGAAGGAGCTGAATATGAGACAGAGAAGATGGTTGGAGTTGGTCTTTGACTATGACTGTGACATCAAGTACCACCCGGGTAAAGCAAATGTAGTGGCGGATGCTCTTAGTAGAAAGAGTCAAAGAAAAGAGTTGGATTTAAATGCTTTGAGTCGGCCTTTGTTGTCCTCGATGGAAAGATTTGGTTTGGAAGTGGTCCCTAAGGGTTCGGATTGTATTCTCTATGCCATGACTACAAGATCCTTCCTTAGAGATAGAATTGTTGCCTTGCAAAGTTCTGATTTAGAGTTGAAAGAGAAGATTGATAAAATTGCCTCGAATTCAGAAATGGACCCTGCTTTTAGTACATCTATGGATGGTACCTTATTGTTTAGAGGTAGACTCTGTGTGCCCGCTGTTGATGAAATCAAGAAGGAAATATTGAAAGAAGCACACCAGTCCATCTTTACAAGACACCACTGGAAGTACCAAAATGTACAAGGACTTAAGGGAACATTTTTGGTGGAATGGTTTGAAAGCAGACGTTGAAGACTTTGTTGCCAGGTGTGAAACTTGCCAACGTGTAAAAGCTGTTCGCCAACCCCCATCTGGATTACTTCAGCCCCTTCCTATTCCTAGTTGGAAGTGGGAAGATATCTCAATGGACTTTGTGACTAGCTTGCCGCGGACGAGTAAGGGAAATGACACTGTGTGGGTGATTGTTGATAGGTTGACTAAATCAGCCCATTTCATTCCTATGAAGATCACCTACTCTTTGGATAAGCTAGCTAGACTTTATGTGGACAATGTAGTTCGTCTACACGGAGTGCCAGTGAGTATCGTTTCGGACCGTGATCCTAGGTTCACCTCAAGGTTTTGGAATGGACTGCAGAAAGCCTTGGGAACCCAATTGAATCTGAGTACAACTCATCACCCACAGTCTGATGGACAATCTGAGCGGACAATTCATATTCTTGAAGACATGCTTAGGTATTGTGTGGTTGACATGGGTGGAAATTGGGATGAACACCTAGCCTTAGTCGAGTTTGCCTATTACAACAGTTATCAAGCAACAATAGGCATGGCTCCGTTTAAGGCTTTGTATGGTAACACTTGTAGAACGCCCTTGTATTGGACTGAGACTGGTGAAAGAAAAGTCTTTGGTCCAGAGATGATTGAAGCTACCAGTGATATGGTTGACATGATTCGGGAAAGGATCAAGTTTGCTCAATCTAGACAGAAGTCGTATGCCGACAAGAGAAGAACCAACTTAGAATTTCCAATTGGAGAGAAAGTCTTCCTTAAAGTATCACCTATGAAAGGGGTGACGAGATTTAATGTGAAAGGAAAGCTTAGTCCCCGCTTCATTGGACCTTTTGAAATTTTGGAAAGCGTTGGACCTGTAGCATACCGCTTGGCCTTGCCTCCGTCACTTGCTGGAGTTCACAATGTGTTCCATGTTTCAATGCTTCGGAAATACCTAGAAAACCCGGAGCACATACTACAGCAAGCACCCGAAGGACTTAGTGCCGATGTTTCTTACGATGAAGGACCAGCCGATATCCTAGATAGAAAGGACAAGCAGTTGCGGAATCGCACCATCCCTCTGGTGAAGATTCGATGGAAAAACCATACCCCTGAAGAAGCTTCATGGGAGAAAGAAGAAGACATGAAGGAGAAGTTTCCTCATCTATTTGGAAGCACAGGTACGCTTTCAATTTCGAGGACGAAATTCTTTTAAGGGGGGGGGAGAATGCAATATCCAGCCCTATTCTAACCTTGACCCTGACCCGGATCCACTGTTGTATTCAGGTCCGAAGACCCGAAGCGGTGGAAGAAGAGATTTATGGACCATTCTGATTGATGATCATGATTCGGAGACCGAGCCCATGGACATTGACAATGATACCCCTTGCTTAAATGCATTGTCAGTGTTTAAGAAAAGTCTGCGCATCGGAGAAGATTAATATGGTTGATGTACCAAATGACCTCCTGTGCACAATCCGAAGGTATTCCCCAAAACTAGACTTCTTGATTGAATTGTGGAAGAAAACCTCACTCAATTTGACCTTGTATAGCCTTTCAAATCCCTACTTGAAGTTGCTGTTCTAAACCTGAGTTTTCTGCTGAAAACATTTTGGTCGATCCTTTTGGTCGATACCATCGACCAAGGACCATCGACCAAAATATCCCAGTCTGCCAAGTTAATGATTCCATGGAATATTCCTTTTCTATTTAATATGACCTCGAGCCTTGAGCCTTTTGCAATCATTTTTCTCACCTGGGAACATGGGGAGAGCTTCCCAAAGCAGCTCCTTGGTTAGTGTGAAGGGTATCTCATCAAAGACACTTAGTTTATCATTGATTCTTGTCTTCATCTTCCACACTAAGGTATGACTCCTCATTCCACTCTCTACCCTACCATTTTCTACTCTTTTCTATTGTCATCTTGCTGATGAGACATTTGGAATGGTGCTGCAACCTTGCAACCACCACTCCAAGTGCCTACTCATGCTCAATCCATGATTCCCTTAACCATTCATTGATGCTATGCTTATATCTCATGCCTAGCATATGTATTCCATGATTTACCTATTAACATCATACCATTTGATATCAAACTGAGCTATAGAGTGTATTATGTTCATGTTTAACATTGCCATATGATTCCAATCGAATTTCTATTAGTTCCTCTAACTATTGCATGCTATTCCTCATCAATGCAATCAATTCCAACTCATGCCATGATGTTTATCACTTGAACTTGATAGCTCAAATTGGGGCTTTTAATTAGACCATTGGATTGGGTTAATTCCTTGATTTATAGTGTCCTACTACTGTTGTTAAGTATGCCTCCAAGTTTCAGATTGATCCGAACACCGGAAGACTCATTTCGGACCAAAATCCCCAAAATCCACTATTCTGCCCCGAGGACAATTTTGGTCGATCCTTTTGGTCGATACCATCGACCAAGACCATCGACCAAAGTTGTTGCTGACAGCAACCTTGGTCAGTTTTGACCCAAATGACATCTGATCTTCCCGACTTCTTTTCTAACTTATTATTGATGTTTGTTTAGGGCCTTAACAATTCTATTGGACTATTCTTGGTATTCTCAATTCATCATCAACTCATCCAAGGTGAGGATGGTTATATCCATAAACATATAAGTTATCAAATATTGAACTGTGCTTTATTTAAAGAATGAAATCCCTAAATTTTCTTTCAATCATTATGAGACTGTTACATATGTGTTAGAACAGTAGCATTTAAATCTTTATACTTTTGTTGTGTTACTTTATCATTTTCATTTGCTTATGTTTATAATGATTCGTTTCAATATCATGATTTGATTACTATTATGAATATGCATTGGATGCATGAGAAATGATGAGATTGGATGTGTGATTGCTTACGTATGACTTGGGATTTGGGGGTGTCCTACTGACACTTCTATCTTTGGGCATCGGAGGGAATAGTATGGGATGTTCTCCGATGGTGCCTATCGACACTTTCCCGAGTTATTTGATGACATACATAGGATTGTCTAGTTGTGTGGCTAGGTTCATCCTTGTCGTGTCAGACCCGAATCGGAAGGGCATTGAGACCGAACAACCTATGGTAGTGTATTGTTGGATGGCCGCTCTAGGCCGGTAGCCAATCCGGTAGGGGACATAAACCATGCTACGGATACCTGAAAGGGGCCATTTATTGGTAGAGTTGCATATGGATAGACTTGGGCTCACGGGCGCTCAAGACCGGTAACCAATCCGTGAGAGCTTCCCGTTTACTATATGTGGATGACCAATAGGGTTGATGAGTCTAAAATCCGGGATTTCGCTGACTCTAGTGTGAAGGATACCGGAAAGGATCGCCGGGGGCGAGGAATGGACGTATCTGAATCTTACTTGACCGACTGAGTAGATGACTTGCATTGGGCTAGGCTTTATCGTGACATGCGCCAATGCACGACCAAATGGTGATGTGAGAGAGTGGTGACCGATCCCCTTACCACGGCTTTTTGATGACTTTACCGATCTTCCCCGGGCATTCCCAAGATATGGAAATGGGAGAGTGACTGACGACCCAGAGAAGTATGGTGCTATGACATAAAGCATGTCTACCCTAGAGACCAGCATTCATAGAGTTAGGCTCATATTTGCATCATATGTTCCATATCACATTGCATTATTATATGTTCTGAATGTGTATGATTTCTAATTATGGAATAACTTCCTTGCTGAGTTCTTCGAACTCATTCCTTTTTGTGCAAATGTTTTAGATTACATTCCAGGTACCGAAGATTACGATGGCACCTCCTATGAGGCGGACTATGATTCCACATACTACCCTCCGGGTAGTGGCGTCGGTGAGGATCCGTATATTGGAGCCGAGGAGGATTACTATCCGCACCAGGGTTAGCCACACAGTTGTGCGGGAGCGGCAGCGTTGGGTTTACTTCATCCGTACTGTTGAGGAGACTACAATTAGTATAGAAGAAACCCTAGCATAGTGCCCCATTCCCCTGGTGTATTTGTGGAACCTTGGATCTTGTAATTAACTTGTTTTTGGATTATTCTGGTGACACTTGGATATGTAACTAACTTGATTTACTTCTTTTCCGCTGCTTTGAGAGGGTGGCTACCACACCTTCTCACCCTTTATGATTTTGATCACACTCTATTATTATCTATATTCCGCACTCTGATTTTGTTAATCTTATCTTATTCATGATATGTAAAACCCAGCCCTAACCTTGACCCGGAAACCTTGTTATTTGTAGGTCCGATGACCCGAAGTAAAGTAAGAAGTCAGCTTTGGGCCATCCCAGTAGAGGACTTGGTGTCTGGCTTTGAATCCATGAAAGTTGATGATGAGGTTCTATTTATGGAAACTGAATCCTGATGAAGATCTGATTAGTTGATGGACTTGGAGTGCTCTCTATCTTGGTTTGAAGGCATTTCTACCTATTAGGTAAGTCACTTGACTTGTGTGCAAAACCCCTTTAGGATTGGATTTGATCTGGACCTTCAATTCCCCTGTTTTGGCTCTTAATGCGCATTGGTCGACCGATTGGTCGATTGACCAATCGACCAATCCACTCGACCAATGAGTGCTGTCTTTGGCAATTAGGTTGTTCTTGCTCTATTTAAGTCCAATCTCGAGTCCACTTCGTATTTGCTGCCTCCAAACCCTCTGGGGGAACGAACCAAAGACCTCTCGCAAGTCATCTCTCTTGCATCCTTGGTGTTTTCTTGACGGATCTTCGTCGAAACTCTTCTTTTTGCATCAAAAGGTATGTCTACTCTCTCTTCTTCTCCTCCATCTTTGTTTTTCTTTCCTTTTGAGTTGAGACAGTAGAAGAGATGCTGCATTCTCTGTTGCAAACATCTCTGAACATGTTCTCATGATCATCCTAAGGATTTGAGGCTAGAACAATGATCTTAACCATGATCATTGCAAGCTTTTGAAGGAATCATGATCAAACCATGATCTAATCTTTGTTAAACTTCTAATCTGAATTCTGATCTCTTTGGATCTTCTATGTTGATCATGTTAGTAGTTAATTACTGTGTTTTCCTTCCATGATCCATAATCTATCAATTTCTAGTTGTTCTCTTCTACGTTACTATGTGTTCTTCATGATGCATGGTAGTTACATATATGGTAGGTTTTATTTCCTTATTTAGATTTATGCTTCTAAGCCTTATTCCATGAAGATCTATGTATGTTTTCATGATACCATTACCTGAAGCAAAGATCTATCCTCCTATTGTTCTTGTCTTTGTTTTCTATTTCAAATTCATCAAGATCCATGGTTGATTTAATTATGGTAACTTTTTGTTTCCTAATTTGGATCTTGATATCTTGATTTGATTGGTGTTTTGAGGTCCCCTATATGTTAGAATACTACTGATGTAGTCTACCCCTTGATTAGTACCCTTTTGAACCACCAAATTCGGATTTCATATCTTAAAACTCTGTTTTTTAGGCTACTGTCTGCATTGGTCGACTGATTGGTCGACTGGACCAGTCAACCAATCCACTCGACCAATGAGTACAGCAACTTCAGAATTGGTCTATGTTGGATGTTTTGGTATCTTTTCTGTTAGGGATCTTTCCTAATATGTTGTATATACTTGTTTAGGACCTTCTTCCCAAGTTTGCCAAGATCTTACTTGATTTCTTAGGAACCCTTTGCGAGTTATAAAAGGTAAGGATGGTTATTTCCTTAATTACATAGATAGCATGAATCTAGTTTCTATATTTGAATATCATAGATATGATTCCTAAATTAGATTCTTACAATGATATACTACTGTTGCATAACTTTGATTACAGTAGCCTTACTTATTCATATTAAATTGATTCATGTATGATTTACTTACCAATGTTATAAAAGTGATTGTAATTATTGATTTCTTTCCATATATGAAGTTACCATATATGTGATGATATGAATTGATGCATGTGTATGCTTAAGTATGGTTTGGAAAGGAGAGGTGTCCTTTTGACACTTCTGTCCTTGGACTACTACGGGAATATTATGGGATGTTTCCGGAGATGCCGTCTGGACACCTTCCTAAACTGTTGGATGACATATCTAGGATTGTCTAGTAGTGTTTGGCTAGGATGTCCTGTTATGTCGGACCCTAATCGGAGGGGTATTGAGACCCGAACGACCCGTGGTAGCAATGGGGATTCATGGGCGCTCAAGACCGGTAACCAACCCGTGAGAGGACAGGAATCACATTGTGGGGGCCATTTATTGGTAGGGTTGCATATGGTTAGACTTGGGCTCACGGGCGCTTAAGACCGGTAACCAACCCGTGAGAGGACGTGAGAGCTTCCCGTTTACCATATGTGGATGATCAATAGGGTTGGTGAGTCCGTAGTCGGGACTATGAGGACTCTAGTGTGAAGGATACCGGAAAGGATCGTCGAGGGACGAGGAATGGACGGTATCTGGATCTGACTTGATGTAACTAAGTAGAAGACTTGCATTTGGCTAGGTTTTACCCCGACATGCGCCAAGTACTTATACCAAATGGTTGTGAGAGAGTGTGTTGACTTAACCCCTGCCAAGGTTTGTCCCGAGGGATGAAGGACCCATTACCAATCGGCTGCTCAAGACCGGTGGAAATGATCCGTGAGAGAATCCAAGATATCTTAAATGGTTGAGGATGTGAGTGGACTTTCCTAAAGAAGTACGGTGCTATGACTTAAAGCAAGTCCGCCAATAGAGACCAAAGCATACATAGAGTTAGATTCATTCATTCATTGCTTGTCTCATATCATATTGCATTTATGTTTGTTCGGAATCCTCGCCATTTATGTTATTATGGATTTTTAATCGCCTTCTTACCTGAGTTTCTTTGAAACTCATTCCTTTATTGTACAATGTTGTTAGACTATCCTGCAGGTTCGAGTACTATGACGGTCCCTATGAAGAAGCGCAAGGCGAAGAGGCATATCTCCGGGAAGGTGATTGCGGTTACCACAATTACTCGGAAGATCCCGCGAGTGGTTATGCTCCGTACAATGCTTAGTCCGACCATTGAGTGGAAGCGTCCTTGTGCCATTTATGAGATTTACACTTACAAGGATGTTGTCTATAAAGTGGAGAACAATTTAGTTACCCAATGTACTTGCTACTGGGATTAGGTTTTGTCTAGTTTATTCTTTTAGAGCTACTTTTCCACTGGTTGTAAAGTGGGATTTTGCCTCACTTTACTTATCCGATTTGATACTCGATTATATCTATTATTCGATTCATTTATGATTCATTCTTTCTTTATTGGATCTATGATTTATCTTCCGCACTCTTGTTATGATTGTTCATGATTATGTTATTGTTTATGTGGGAGGTTGATCACTCGATACCTGATCTTCGGCTGTGGATCACACTCTCGGGTATGCGGATAGGGTACCGGGCCGGGAGGGCGTGTGATTGGTATCGAGCCCAAGGTTCGAGGAGATCCTAACCACAAAAGACAACAACTGAACATTCCTGAGTCATTGATCTGAAATGACTCTTCTACTCTTAGAAGTGAATAATAGAACACTGAATTAGAAACTTGACCTTTGAGGCATAACAGAACATTTCCGAATAACATACCATAATTATACTTGAACAAATGTCACTAATGCAAGGAAAAGAAAGGTGCATAACATACAATAATTAAAGAGAAACAAAATGAACTTCATTAATTTCAAAAGTTTTTACAACGATTACATCCGAAATGCATAAATGGAAATCCTAAGTTACGATCTATCTAGGTGATCTTCTCGATCTCTGTATGCTCGAACTCCTCCGCTAGCGAGTCACCCAATGCTCTATCCTATCCCTGTCGTGACTCCATCCTCTCGTACATCGCTCCCTGTCTCGACCTCCATCCTCTCTAGCATGGAAGTCATCGATCTCATCTCGTGCCCCCAAGATCTGAAGTCTCCGGAACGCATGTGAAGGGCCACCTGCCTCAAAGTGTGATGAAGGAAACTCGTGATGCACGGCTCGGCCTCGTGCATATCTCGCATCATCTCCGGCCCGATCATCACTATTAGGACCGATATCCTCTCCTCCATCCCGATCCCTCGATCCTCATCCTCTCGATCCTCATCCTCCGGACCGGAGATCTCTCTCGATCGCTGTAGTCTCATCTCGACGAATGGTCCGAGTCCCAATAGGGTATCCCTATGATCTAGTGTCCACTGGTGTATCCTCGAAACTCACCCCGAAATGCCTGAAGATCAAGGTCGGTAGCCTCCCATAGCAAAGGTTCCGCATGCTAGGCCGCAGAACCAAGTCCAGCATGACCTACTAAATGATGTAGGAGAGATCGATCTCGAAGCCCATGTAGATGCGGTAGATGACTAAGGCCTCCATCACCGTGACCCGATGGTGATGTCCGGCCTTCGGCATGATGTTTCGGCCGACTATGCGACCGATAATCCGTGCAGAACCCGTCATCCGTCCGCTAGTCCACGGTGTGAAGCATCGACGACTATTCCATAGTGTAGAGCATATCTCGCGTAGCTCGTACGGCATCGGATGGCTGTCCCAAATCCGCTCCTGCAGGTATCCACACACACCGCCTTGTGGATAGTAAGGAACCCTGCAAGATCTCAGCCGGTGCTCGAGTGGAGAAGCGAATCGATTCCGGAAGACCCCGCTCCTTAGGACAAGTCTAAGTGGATGTCCTTGACCTCGAGCCTCCTCATGTAGGTAAGGTTGCTCCGAAGAACAACCTCACTAGCTCCGGGTATACCGGCAGATCCTCGGTGAAGAGATGAGTCCACCGCAACGTGTCGAATCTCTGCCGAATCCTAAAGACTCGAGCTGGCGTAGGTGAAGAAGACGTCCCAACTCGATATTGCGATAGCGGAGTAGGCCTCGTACAAAAACTCGGCCTCGAGGTGTGTCGAACATGTCCGGTCTCCGAACCTCCTGTCTAGGCTCGAAGGAACCTTACCTTTGCCCCTAAGTGCCCCTACAATGCGACCACGACCTCTACCTCGTCCCTCGCCCTCCCCTCTCGCATAGTGGGTATCCGAGAAAGAGACAAGAGACATTTCCAATTAGTGCTACTATAAGATTTGAGCCAAAAGGGTATTTTCGTAATTTTTGGAAAATTTCAAATTTGGGGAAAATTTGATTTGAACATACTAGCATGTGCGCAATACTTGGAATTTCATGTCTATGAAGTTTGTTTGAAGAAAATCGATCGAAAACTTTGATTAAAGCGAAAAATTCAGCAAGAAGGAAATTTGGGGATTTTGCAATTTAGGTCAAAATTGGATTTTTGAAAAGTTGAAATTGGTTAAATCAAATTTTGTGGACCTATCTACAATATCATCTTGAGCATGTAGCATATGATTTCGTGCAAAAATTTCAAGCGATTTGTGAGAAAACGGAAAATTTCTAAAAAAAAACAATTCCTTAAAAAAACGTTATGAGATGAACCCAAATAATTAAAATTTTTTTTTTTTGCCCTGCATTGTTTTTAAAACCAAAAAAAAAATTTTTAACAAACCCATAACAATTTTTATTTTTTTGTATGGAAGCAAAACATGGTTTTGATTGAAATGCAAGCATGAGAAGATGGAAATGGAAGAAAGAATGAGAGATTTACCTTGTTTGTGATGGTTGTGTGTTGATGTGTTGTTGTTGAAGCACCAGAACACCTCAAGAACACTTGTAAGAACCTTTGGAGACTTTCCCTAGAGCTCTCTCACCTTTGAAAGAGGATAAAATGAAGTTGGAATCTGGAAATGAGGCTTATAATGCGAATTTTCGCATTCTGTCTTGATTGATCGACTCATTGGTCGACCGGGTCATCGACCAATCACTCGACCAATGGTCACGAGACCTCTTTTGCTGTTGAATTTTTGGAAAATGTGATTTTTGCCTTATGGATTATTGTTTGATGACTATATGGATATATTTAAGCATGATTTAAGTTTTCAAATCATTTGGACTTGTGGTTTATGTTGAAACTTCGAAATTCGGTATTTTGATGTTCTCGGTTTTGCAGAATGGTTACTCTGAGAAGTGGGCGTGGTGAATCCAGTGGTCAAGGAGGTGGTGAAATACCTCAAGGAGGTGGTGAAATACCTCATGGAGGTGGCGAGATACCTAATGTTGATCAGGGTACCCATGAGATACCCGGTGCCCCGAATGTTGGAAGCTTCCGTGATATTGCCAATATTATGGGCAATATGATGCAGCAGCAAGCAACTCAGTTCAACCAGATGTTGGTGGGTTTCATGACTCTGCATAATGAGACTCGGACTGGTGCTAATGTGAATCCTCATGCCGCAGTCCTGAATGCGGGAGGTTTAGCTGGAACTCCTCATACTCGCCTGATGGAGAGTTTTCTGAAGATGCAAGTACCCACTTTCACTGGAGTTACCAAGGACCCCTTGTTTCCTAACAAGTGGCTTCGTGAGTTGGAGAAGGCTTTCCGACATCTGCAATGCTCGGAAGCTCGGAAGATTCTTTTCTGAACGAGTTGCAACAGAAGCCGATGCGTGGTGGACCTCCACTGGGCCTCGTTTTGGAAGGTTTGCATGCAGGAGTTGTAACTTGGGAGTTGTTCAAAGAGGCTTTTTGTATGAATTATTTCCCGAGGCGGTGAAAGATGCGAAGGAAGCTGAGTTTATGGTTCTCACACAAGGATCTTTGTCTCGTGTTGGAGTACCAACGAAGTTTGAGGAGCTTCATTTCTTTGCTCCAGCATTCTCCGAAGGTCGATCTCGCCAAAGCGAAGAAGTTCTTCAAAGGACTGCTCCCTGCCATTAAAGCTTACCTCACAGTCCAGCCTATAGTGAGCTATGCTCAAGTGGTGCGAGAACTCAAAGAAGTTGGAAGAAACAGAGAAGAAAAATGCACGTGTGCAAAGGCCCCGGCAGCCAAGGAACCCCCGGGTTGGTGGATCGTAATGATCGGCGTTTTGTGAGACCTACACCCTACCCCACTCCTACCTCTCGCCTAGGAGTGTAGGTCGAACTCGGGTTTTCAGCAGCCCGGCCAGTTTAGGACAAAGTATGGCGGAAACCGACCACCGAAGTGAGTGCAAGTCCTAGGCCTTTTGTTCGAAGCCCTCCGTTGCAGCTACCCCAGTTGGACCCAAGCAATCCTGTTTGCTTTTACCGCAAGCAAGCTGGTCATTTCGCTCGTGCTGTCCGAAGCGGCCTCGTCCAGAACTGCTCCAGAGTGGTGAAGAGTGCTCCTACTCCTCCCTCTAGTAGAGTGTTCAGGATTTCCAGTGTTGAGCAGGATCCAAGCCATGAAGTGATTACGGGTACATTGTTAGTTGCTTCTATTTCTCGCATTTGTCTTATTTGATACGGGTGCATCTCATTCGTTCATGTCATCTCGCATTCATCAAGAAGACCGACCTAATCCCCGAGAAGTTGTCTAGTTGTTTATTGATTAGTACACCTACTGGTCCTGTTGTGAAACTAGATAAGGGGTTATCTAAATGTCCCGTGTTGATTGGAGAGAAGAACTTGGAAGCCAATTTTGTACTTCTTGATATGAAGGACTTCGATGTTATTTTGGGAATTGATTGGTTAACAGCCCACAAAGCTGTGTTTCTTTGTTCCTCAAAGAAGATTCAGTTCCATATTTGTGGAAGTCCGGTCTTAGAATTTCATGGTGAGAAGAGAAGGGTTTGTAAGAAGGTCCCTGTCTCGCGACCGATGCAAGTCTATGTCCTAGTGGATGATGCTTCATCTGAAGGCAAGGGTAAAGTGGAGAAAAGAGTCGATGAAGTCAGGGTTGTCTATGACTTTGTTGATGTCTTCCCTGATGATCTATCGGGAGTGCCTCCAGACAGGGATGTCGAGTTTTCTATTGATCTCGTCCCTGGTGCCACTCCGGTATCTAAAGCTCCGTATAGGATGGCTCCTACTGAGTTGAAAGAGTTGCAAAACCAGTTGAATGAACTCATTGATAGAGGTTTCGTACAACCTAGTGTATCACCTTGGGGAGCTCCGGTCTTGTTTATCAAGAAGAAAGACGGTAGTATGCGCCTGTGCATCGACTACCGTGAGTTGAATAAGCTAACTATCAAGAATAGATACCCGCTGCCCAGAATAGATGATCTCTTCGATCAGTTAAACGGTGCAGTTGTGTTCTCAAAGATTGACTTAAGATCCGGATATCACCAATTGAAAGTGAAGTTTAGTGATATCTTCAAGACAGCTTTCCGAACACGGTATGGTCACTACGAGTTCAGGGTCATGCCCTTCGGATTGACTAATGCTCCTGCGGTGTTCATGGACCTCATGAACCGAGTATTTCACGATGTGCTTGATAAATTTGTGATTGTATTCATCGACGACATCTTGATCTATTCGAAGAGCGAAGAAGAGCATGCGAGCCATCTAAGTTTCACTTTGCAAAGGTTGCGAGAAAAGAAGTTGTATGCCAAGTTTAGCAAGTGTGATTTCTGGCTTAAGAGAGTAGTATTCCTTGGCCATGTGGTTTCAGCCGAAGGTATTCGTGTCGATCCTGAAAAAGTCCAAGCTGTGGCTGATTGGGAAAGACCGAAGTCAGTAGCGGAAATAAGAAGTTTTCTTGGATTGGCGGGTTACTACAGAAGGTTTATTGAGAACTTTTCTCGGTTGGCTGCTCCTATGACTAAGTTGACCAGGAAAGAAGAAAAGTTTGTTTGGTGTGACGCCTGTGAGAAGAATTTCCAAGAGTTGAAAGATAGATTGACAAGTGCCTCGGTTTTGACTATACCTGATGGTTCCGGTGGTATGACAGTTTATACTGTTGCGTCAAAGATTGGATTGGGTTGCGTACTGATGCAACATGGCAAGGTCGTAGCCTATGCTTCTCGGCAATTGAAAGATGATGAGCGGAATTACCCCACTCACAATCTAGAACTTGCCGCTGTCGTCTTTGCTTTGAAGATTTGGAGACATTACCTCTACGGTGAGAAGATTGCCATTTTCACGGATCATAAGAGTTTGAAATACTTCTTTACCCAAAAGGAGTTGAACATGAGGCAAAGGAGATGGTTGGAACTAGTCTCTGATTATGATTGTGATATTCAGTATCACCCTGGGAAGGCAAACGTTGTTGCTGATGCTCTTAGTAGGAAGAACCAGAAGAAGACTTTGGATTTGAATGCTTTGAGTTTACCATTGTGGTCTTCTATTGAGAGTTTTGATTTGGAAATTGTCCCTGAGAATTCTGATTTTATTCTTTCGCCATGACGGCAAGATCTGGCCTTAGAGATAAGATTGTTGCTCACAGAGTTCGACCAAGAATTTTTGATCAAAGTTGAGAAGATTTCTTCGAATCCCGAGTCGGACCCCCGACTTTGGTATATCCATGGATGGTGCTTTATTGTTTAGAGGAAGACTGTGCGTGCTCGCAAACGAAGAAATTAAGAAGGAAATATTGAAGGAAGCACACCAGCCGGTCTTTACTATACACCGGGAAGCACCAAGATGTACAAGGACTTGAAGGAACATTTTTGGGTGGATTGGTTTGAAGGCTGATGTTGATGATTTTGTTGCCAAGTGTGAGACTTGCCAACGTGTGAAAGCCGTTCGACAACCCCCATCCTGGATTACTTCAACCTCTTCCTATTCCTAGTTGGAAGTGGGAGGATATCTCTATGGACTTTGTGACTAGCTTGCCTCGGACAAGTAAAGGCAATGACACTGTGTGGGTGATTGTTGATAGGTTGACCAAATCAGCCCACTTCATTCCTATGAAGATCACTCATACTCTGGATAAGCTAGCAAGGCTTTACGTGGATAATGTGGTTCGCCTGCATGGTGTGCCATTGAGTATTGTTTCTGATCGTGATCCTAGGTTCACCTCAAGGTTTTGGAATAGTTTGCAGAAGGCCTTGGGAACCCAATTGAACTTGAGTACAGCTCATCATCCACAGTCTGATGGACAATCCGAGCGGACAATTCAGACATTGGAAGACATGCTCAAATCTTGTGTGGTGGATATGGGTGGTAACTGGGATGAACACCTAGCTTTGGTTGAGTTTGCCTATAACAACAGTTATCAAGCAACAATAGGCATGGCTCCATACAAGGCTTTGTATGGCAAGTACTTGTAGGACACCTTTGTACTAGACCCGAGACAGTGAAAGAAAAGTCTTAGGTCCTAAGATGATTGAAGCTACGAGTGCTATGGTAGATATGATAAGAGAAAGGATTAAGTCCGCCGGTCAAGACAGAAATCTTATGCTGATAAGAGAAGGACCGATTTGGAATTTCAAGTTGGAGAGAAAGTTTTTCTAAAGGTTTCACCAATGAAGGGTGTGATGAGATTCAATGTTAAGGGAAAACTTAGCCCTCGTTTCATTGGACCTTTCAAGATTTTGGAAAAGGTTGGACCTGTTGCGTATCGATTAGCATTACCTCCGCCTCTTGCTGGTGTTCACAATGTGTTTCATATTTCGATGCTCAAGAAATACATAGAGAATCCGGAACACATTTTGCAGCAAGCACCTGAAGGACTTAGTGCTGATTTGACCTACGATGAAGAGCCGGCCGAAATCTTGGATAAGAAGGACAAGCAACATGGAATCGCACCATTCCTTTGGTGAAGATTCGGTGGAATAAACCATACCCCTGAAGAAGCTTCTTGGGAGAAGGAAGAAGACATGAAGGAGAAGTTTCCTTACCTCTTTGGAAGCACAGATACGCTTTCAATTTCGAGGACGAAATTTCTTTAAGGGGGGGAGAATGTAAAACCCAGCCCTAACCTTGACCCGGAAACCTTGTTATTTGTAGGTCCAGTGACCCGAAGTAAAGTAAGAAGTCAGCTTTGGGCCATCCCGGTGGTGGACTTGGTGTCCGGCTTTGAATCCATGAGAGTTGATGATGAAGTTCTATTTATGGAAACTGAATCTTGATGAAGATCGGATTAGTTGATGGACTGGGAGTGCTCTCTATCATGGTTTGAAGGCATTTCTACCTATTAGGTAAGTCACTTGATATGTGTGCAAAACCCCTTTAGGATTGGATTTGATCCGGGTCTTCAATTCCCTGTTTAGGAGTTGCTTTGAACCGATTGGTCGATTGGACCACCGACCAATCCACTCGACCAATGGGTGCTGTCTTTGGCAATTAGGTCTTGCTTGCTCTATTTAAGTCCAATCTCGAGTCTACTTCGTATTTTCTGCCTCCAAACTCTTTGGAACGAACCAAAGACTTCTGCAAGTCATCTTCCTTGCATCCTTGGTGTTTTTCTTGACAGATCTTCGTCAAAACATTTCCTTTTGCATCAAAGGTATGTCTACACTCTCTTCTTCTCCTCCATCTCTGTTTTTCTTTCCTTTTAGAGTTGAGACAGTAGAGGAGATGTTGCATTCTCTGTTGCAAACATCTCTGGACTTGTCTCTCATGATTTTCCTAAGGATTAATGGCTAATGCAATGATCTTAACCATGATCATTGCAAGCTTTTGAAGGAATCATGATCAAACCATGATCTAGTCTTTGTTTATCTTTTGATTTGAATTCTGATCTCCTTAGATCTACTATATTGATCATGTTAGTAGTCAATTGCTGTGTTTTCTTCTCATGATCCATGATCTATCAATCTCTAGTTGTTTCTCTTCTACCATACCATGTTTTCTTCATGAATCATGATAGTTACATATATGGTAGGTTTTGTTTCCTTATTTAGATTTATGCTCTTAGGTCTATTTTCTTGAAGATCTAAGTATGCTTCTCATTATACCTTTACCTGAATCAATGATTCATTCTCCTATTGTTCTTGTCTTTGATTCCTATCTTGAATTCTTCAAGAACCATGATTGATCTAATTATGGTAACTTTTTGTTTCCTAATTTGTATCTTGATGACTTGATTTGATTAGTGTTTTGAGATCCCCTATATGTTAGGATACTACTAATGTGGTTTACCCCTTGATTAGTACCCTTTTGAACCACCAAATTCGGATTTTATATCTCAAAACTCTGATTTTATAGGCTACTGTCTGCATTGGTCGACTGATTGGTCGACTGGACCAGTCGACCAATCCACTCGACCAATGAGTACAGCAACTCCAGAATTGGTCTGCTTTGGATGTTTTGGTGTCTTTTCTGTTAGGGATCTTTCCTAATATGTTGTATACACTTGTTTAGGACCTTCTTCTCAAGTTTGTCAAGATCTTACTTGATTTCTTAGGATTCCTTTGCAAGTTATAAAAGGTAAGGATGGTTACTTCTTTAACAACATAAATTGCATATCTTAGTTTCTATATTTGAATCTTGTTAAGTTATTTCTTTATTTAGATTCTTATAATGTTATACTACTGTGGTACTGTTTTGATATCAGTAGCATTACTTATTTATATTGAATTGACTCATGTATGATTTACTTACAAGTTATATACAGGTTAATTGTACTTAATGATTTCTTTCCATATATGAAGTTACTATATATGTGATGTTATGAATTGATGCTTGTGTATGCTTAAGTATAGTTTGGAAAGGAGAGGTGTCCTTTTGACACTTCTGTCCTTGGACAACTACGGGAATATTATGGGATGTTTCCGGAGATGCCCTCTGGACACTTTCCTAAACTGTTGGATGACATATCTAAGACTGTCTAGTAGTGTTGGGCTAGGATGTCCCGTTATGTCAGACCCTAATCGGAGGGGTATTGAGACCGAACGACCCGTGGTAGCAATGGGGATTCATGGGCGCTCAAGACCGGTAACCAACCCGTGAGAAGACAGGAATCACATTGTGGGGGCCATTTATTGGAGGGTTGCATATGGATAGACTTGGGCTCACGGGCGCTCAAGACCGGTAACCAACCCGTGAGGGGACGTGAGAGCTTCCCGTTTACCATCTGTGGATAACCAATAGGGTTGATGAGTCCGTAGTCAGGGACTATGAGGACTCTAGTGTGAAAGATACCGGAAAGGATCGTCAGGGACGAGGAATGGACGTATCTGGATCTGACTTGATGTAACTAAGTAGAAGACTTGCATTTGGTTAGGCTTAACCCTGACATGCGCCGGTACTTAGACCAATGGTTTTATGAGAGAGTGGTGACCTATACCCCCAGCCATGGAATGTCCCGAGGGATGCCGGACCCGTTACCAACTGATGATGAGTGATTGAGACCTTCCTAAAGAAGTACGGTGCTATGACTTAAAGCATGTCTGCCAATAGAGACCAGCATATGTAGAGTTAGATTCATACATTCATTGTTTGTTTCATACCATATTGCATTTATGTTTGTTCTGAAATCCTACCATTTATGTTATTATGGATTTAACTGCCTTACTGAGTTTCTTTGAAACTCATTCCTTTATTGTACAATGTTTGTTAGACTATTCTATAGGTTCTGAATATCATGACGGCTCGTACGAAGAAGCACAAGGAGAAGAGGCATATCTCCAGGAAGGTGATTGCGGTTACAACAATTACACTGAAGATCCCGCGAGTGGTTATGCTCCGTACAATGCTTAGTCCGACCATAGAGTGGAAGCGTCCTTGTGCTGTTTATGAGATTTATACTTATAGGGATGTTGTCTATAAAGTTGAGAACAATTTAGTTACCTATTGTACCTGCTATTGGGATTAGATTCTATCTTGCTTAGAACTACTTTTCCGCTGGTTGTAGAGTGGGATTTCACCTCACTTTACATATCTGATTAGACACTCTGATTATATCTAGTACTTTGATTTATATATGATTCATTCTTTCCTTATTTGGATCTATGGTTTATCTTCCGCACTTTTAATATTGTTCATGATTATGTTATTGTTTATGTGGGAGGTTGATTACTCGATACCTGATCTTCGGGCTGTGGATCACACTCTCGGGTATGCCAGATAGGGTACCGGCTAGGAGGATGTGACAGTGGAGATTACTCTGGGAGAAGAAGAAGTTTGTGACAAAACCGAATGACAGAGCAGAAGACTTGTTCAAGTTCTGATCGAAGATATTGTTGGAGGACAAGAGTACAAAGACAGCAAAGGAAGACAAAATATTACTTTGCAAATTTATCAGACAAAAATAACTTGCAGATAGCGAGATAAGGATGAAGTACCCTTGAGGAACTTAAATAGCCTCAAGGAGAGATGCGACGGTTGAAAGCCCAAGTTAATCAAGGGACAGAATGGAAGAGACATTTCGAATTCCTAAAAAGGCAGGATCAACGGTCAGGAGATAACGACGCTTAAAATTCGAAGCTTGAAGGTTGGACTAGGTTTCCACGTGGAACAATGTGCACCTAATATGAGGATACTTCCAAATACTAACCGTCGCACCAGTATTAAATAATAGAGTATTTCCAATTCCTTGGGAAGAGCAATTGGTATACGAATACAAGGAAACGTTTGAGCTTCATCATAAAGAAAGAGTGGTGGGGAGATAAAGTTCAGGTGTCACAAAAGGTTCGGAAGAATCAAATTGACCGAACGCACCTCTCCCGAACGCATTTCACTGATGTCTCGAGCATTGTCTTCAAGTAAGGTAGAAGTTAATCTACGTGATAACTTATATCATTCTTAAATATCTCTTGTGAGAGGGAATAGACAATTTCCTGGGTATGATATGAGAAAGCATTATGGCATTCATTGGAAGAGTTCGGGAAAAAGAAGATAGATTTCTATTTCACTATAGAAGACCGTAGGGGGCCAACCCTTACAAAAAATTTAAAAAAAAATATATATATATATATATATAGTGATGGTTTCCTATTGTTCTTCCTCATTGTCGGCCGAGGAATCTTTATCCGAGGCAAGCTCTTGAGGTTCTTCGGGAATAGGCAGCGAATCAACAAGATAATTCTCGATATTTGGGTCCGCTGGAATGGGGTCCTCCTGTAAAACCCAGCCCTAACCTTGACCCGAAAACCTTGTTATTTGTAGGTCCAGTGACCCGAAGTAAAGTAAGAAGTCAGCTTTGGGCCATCCCAGTGGAGGAGTTGGTGTCTGGCTTTGAATCCATGAGAGTTGATGATGAAGTTCTATTTATGGAAACTGAATCTTGATGAAGATCGGATTAGTTGATGGACTTGGAGTGCTCTCTATCATGGTTTGAAGGCATTTCTACCTATTAGGTAAGTCACTTGATATGTGTGCAAAACCCCTTTAGGATTGGATTTGATCGGGTCTTCAATTCCCTGTTTAGGAGTTCGTTGAACCGATTGGTCGATCGATTGGTCGATTGGACCAATCGACCAATCCACTCGACCAATGGGTGCTGTCTTTGGCAATTAGGTCTTGCTTGCTCTATTTAAGTCCAATCTCGAGTCTACTTCGTATTTTCTGCCTCCAAACTCTTTGGAACGAACCAAAGACCTCTGCAAGTCATCTCCCTTGCATCCTTGGTGTTTTTCTTGACGGATCTTCGTCAAAACTCTTCCTTTTGCATCAAAGGTATGTCTACACTCTCTTCTTCTCCTCCATCTCTATTTTTCTTTCCTTTTTGAGTTGAGATAGTAGAGGAGATGCTGCATTCTCTGTTGCAAACATCTCTGGACTTGTCTCTCATGATCTTCCTAAGGATTAATGGCTAATGCAATGATCTTAACCATGATCATTGCAAGCTTTTGAAGGAATCATGATCAAATCATGATCTTGTCTTTGTTTATCTTTTGATTTGAATTCTGATCTCCTTAGATCTACTCTATTGATCATGTTAGTAGTCAATTGCTGTGTTTTCTTTTCATGATCCATGATCTATCAATCTCTAGTTGTTTCTCTTCTACCATACCATGTTTTCTTCATGAATCATGATAGTTACATATATGGTAGGTTTTGTTTCCTTGTTTAGATTTATGCTCTTAGGTCTATTTTCTTGAAGATCTAAGTATGCTTCTCATGATACCTTTATCTGAATCAATGATTCATTCTCCTATTGTTCTTGTCTTTGTTTTCTATCTTGAATTCTTCAAGAACCATGATTGATCTAATTATGGTAACTTTTTGTTTCCTAATTTGTATCTTGATGACTTGATTTGATTAGTGTTTTGAAATCCCCTATATGTTAGGATACTACTAATGTAGTTTACCCCTTGATTAGTACCCTTTTGAACCACCAAATTCGGATTTTATATCTTAAAACTCTGATTTTATAGGCTACTGTCTTCATTGGTCGACTGATTGGTCGACTTGGGCAGTAGACCAATCCAATCGACCAATGAGTACAACAACTCCAGAATTGGTCTGTTTTGGATGTTTTGGTATCTTTTCTGTTAGGGATCTTTCCTAATATGTTGTATACACTTGTTTAGGACCTTCTTCTCAAGTTTGTCAAGATCTTACTTGATTTCTTAGGATTCCTTTGCAAGTTATAAAAGGTAAGGATGGTTACTTCTTTAACAACATAAATTGCACATCTTAGTTTCTATATATGAATCTTGTTAATTTATTTCTTTAAATAGATTCTTATAATGTTATACTACTGTGGTACTGTCTTGATATCAGTAGCATTACTTATTTATATTGAATTGACTCATGTATGATTTACTTACCAGTAGGCTGTAAAACGGACCGGATTCGGCTCGGATACACCAGTATCCGAATCCGAATCCGATTAGCAAATCCGCTATCCGAATCCGAATCCGAATCCGGCTAAAATTTAGAGAACCCATCCGAATCCGAAACTTTATCGGATATCCGATAATAATCCGATCCGATAAAATATCCGATTATTGATTGATAATTGTCACTTTTTTACATTTTTTACTATAAATTTCTAATTTCCGATTACCGAATACCGCTATCCGAATCCGATTACCGGTATCCAAATCCGATTATCATCTATTTTTAAAGAAAAAATGTTAAATACTTTACTCTATCCGGATAAAAATTTATCCGGATATTATCCGATCCGATAAGCAATTATCCGAATCTGAATCCGGTTGCTTAACGGACAGATACGGATATTTTCCGGTAAGAAAATTTTCGGATACGGATACCCTTAAATGAATACGAATGCGAATTCGGAGGCGGATTTCGGTTATCCATTTACAGGTCTACTTACCAGTTATATACAAGTTAATTGTAATTATTGATTTCTTTCCATATATGAAGTTACCATATATGTGATGTTATGAATTGATGCTTGTGTATGCTTAAGTATGGTTTGGAAAGGAGAGGTGTCCTTTTGACACTTCTGTCCTTGGACAACTACGGGAATATTATGGGATGTTTCCGGAGATGCCCTCTGGACACCTTCCTAAACTGTTGGATGACATATCTAGGACTGTCTAGTAGTGTTGGGCTAGGATGTCCCGTTATGTCAGACCCTAATCGGAGGGGTATTGAGACTGAACGACCCGTGGTAGCAATAGGGATTCATGGGCGCTCAAGACCGGTAACCAACCCGTGAGAGGACAGGAATCACATTGTGGGGGCCATTTATTGGTAGGGTTGCATATGGATAGACTTGGGCTCACGGGCGCTCAAGACCGGTAACCAACCCATGAGGGGACGTGAGAGCTTCCCGTTTACCATATGTGGATGACCAATAGGGTTGATGAGTCCGTAGTCAGGGACTATGAGGACTCTAGTGTGAAGGATACCGGAAAGGATCGTCGGTGGACGAGGAATGGACGTATCTGGATCCGACTTGATGTAACTAAGTAGAAGACTTGCATTTGGCTAGGCTTTACCCCGACATGCGCCGGTACTTAGACCAATGGTGATGTGAGAGAGTGGTGACCTATACCCCCAGCCATGGAATGTCCCGAGGGATGCCGGACAACCGATGATGAGTGATTGAGACCTTCCTAAAGAAGTACGGTGCTATGACTTAAAGCATGTCCGCCAATAGAGACCAGCATATGTAGAGTTAGATTCATACATTCATTGTTTGTTTCATACCATATTGCATTTATGTTTGTTCGAAATCCCGCCATTTATGTTATTATGGATTTAATCGCTTTACCGAGTTTCTTTGAAACTCATTCCTTTATTGTACAATGTTTGTTAGACTATTCTACTGTGTTCGAATATCATGACGGCCCGTATGAAGAAGCGCAAGGAGAAGAGGCATATCTCCAGGAAGGTGATTGCGGTTACGACAATTACACTGAAGATCCCGCGAGTGGTTATGCTCCGTACGATGCTTAGTCCGACCATAGAGTGGAAGCGCCCTTGTGCCGTTTATGAGATTTATACTTATAGGGATATTGTCTATAAGATTGAGAACAATTTAGTTACCTATTGTACCTGCTATTGGGATTAGATTCTATCTTGCTTATTCTCTTTTAGAACTACTTTTCCGCTAGTTGTAGAGTAGGATTTCGCCTCACTTTACTTATCTGATTTAAACACTCTGATTATATCTAGTACTCTGATTTATATATGATTCATCCTTTTCTTATTTGGATCTATGGTTTATCTTTCGCACTTTTATTATTATTGTTCATGATTATGTTATTGTTTATGTGGGAGGTTGATTACTCGATACCTGATCTTCGGGCTGTGGATCACACTCTCGGGTATGCCAGATAGGGTACCGGCTGGGAGGATGTGACACCTCCTCTCCCAAAACCCAGTCAAGGAAAGGCAGCTTCAGCTTCTCGAAGATTTCCCTGTGACACACTTCCCGAAAGGGAGTTGTGTCAAATGAGGGATCAGATTCAAGGATCTTTCTCTAAACATCATTCTCCCCCTCTCGATAGGCTTGAAGGTTGAAGGAACCCAATAGATCAAGGAAGGGGATGCTGTTAAGATACTTCCAAATGCAGTCCCTCCGAAGACTTTGTGTAAGATGTTCGGGCTTGCTGGGAATTGCCATCTTAGACAGACGTTCGTTCTCAAGGGCTTTAAGCTCGAGACTCCCACCGAACGCAGTAGCAGCGTTTTTTTATTTCTTAGCCTCGCGTTCAGTGGCAATAGCACGAATGGTTGACGAGTTAAGTTCTCTCCTCAAAGAACTCATCTCCTCATCATGCTTCTCCTTGAACTCCTCGGCTGCTTTCCTCAGCCGGTCCACCTCAGAATTGGCCTTTGCCAGATTCTCTTCACAAGTTTGCAGCAAGGAGCCGCTACGACCAACTCGACTCAATGCCTCCATGTGTTGGTAAAAGCTCAACACAACATTCCTAGAGAGACAGGGAGATTATCAGAAAATCCCAGGAAAGATTACAAAGCAAGTAGTGAAAGCTCAAGAAAAATAATACCTTGTGGAAAGACGAACGAGAATGTCGTCTTGCAGGGTCTCAAAGGCCTAACGGTCGGCAGGCATAAGGCCGAGAGAGCCCCACTCAGCAGCCTTTTCGGGATCTTGCGTTGCCCGATCTGTCCCGTCAGCAACCATTGAGGGATGAAGATCTCCTCAGAATCTGTGTTCTTCTTGGATTTCTTTTGGGCGATGACAGTTAGAAAGCTCACGTTGAGCCAGCCCCCAGTATTGAAGAATGGAGTTGTATTCTATCTAATATCCATGTATCTTTTGATACCATGGAATTGACTTGATCTTCCCGACAACAGCTCTGTCTTCTTTGGATAATGGAGGGACCCGGTTACCCTCAGAATATGAAGTGTATAGCTTCCAGGTGGTCGGGAAGTTAAGATCTGATTGAGGCACTCGGAAAAAAAAATACCGCTTGCGGCCACCCTTTATGATTGGAAGGGCAAGTTCCTTTGGCAAGAATGCTGCTCGACCAGTCAAGCTCAACTTTGTTGCGCTTAGAAAGCACAACCCAGCCGGGAGGATTGGAAAGAGAAAGAACATGAAAATATACAAAAAGTGGAAGAGAAGGTATGATGCCGAGCTCAAAACATAAACCCAAGAAGCCGACGATGAGACGCCAGCTATTGGGAATAAGCATTCCGGGACAGATGTCCCAATGATTCAAAATGGCGAAAAACAAAGTATTAAAAAAGGGAAAACGAACTCCACTTTCTAGGGTATCTATATACAGGGAGAATTCGCCTAGAAGGATTGAATCAACCCTCTCATCAGAAGTGGGAGCCCTAAGTTGGTATGAGGAAGGAAAGTCAAAACATTTGACGGCTGAAGGAAGGTTTTCCTCAGTGTAGGAGGAAGCAACAGAGCCAGTCCATTAGCATACCTAGTGGGTTGTTTGGACTGCCCAGAAGATTCGGCAGTAACCTTCGGAGTCATCGATGGTCTAGACTCAAGAAGGGCAGAAGAAGTCTCAGCTTTTTCTTCTACTTTTTTCTGTTGGCTAACTTCTGCGAAGTCATGCCAGAGAGCAGTTAGGGTTTTCTTGTCGCTATCCGACTGCTCGGAGGGGACAGAGGCAAAGGCCTCATCACCACTATCGCCCTTGCCGGTGCTATGCACAGGGGAAATTTCAAAAGAAACGCTACCGCTCTCCATTACTAAAAAGTCTGATTGTGGTTTCTAGAGAAAAAAGAAACCTAGAGACGAAAGTAAACTTTGCAAAGGAGTCAATAAACTTACTGAATCACTGAGGCAGAAAGCTCGAGAACAAGAAGATCGTGAGGGCGCGAAGAAGACGACGAGGTTTCAAAATTCCAGACAAAGAGAATGAAACCTATGGAGACAACAAACCGCTTTTAAGCACCCACACGAGTGTTCGAGAATGTGTACGATCGAGATGAATTCAGCATCAATGATCGAGATTTGCAGACGGTACAAAAATTTGAACTCACGAATCCAAAACAGGCGTTCAGAAACTATCGTTTTGATTGCTTGAGCAACGATAGTTTTGGCTGCAAAGGACGCGTGGCGTCACCCCCACCAAAAGTGAGAATACTCATAATGCTCGAGGAAAAAGCGAAACAGCCGCATTAAATGTGAAATAACATTTAATGGGTTAAGGATTATGCAAAACTATTGTTCGATGGGGAACCCAATTAAAAACCAAGCCCTTGGAATCGACCGAACACTTGGTCTGGGGGGCTCGTGATATGGAGAAAATATAAACGAACCTGGTTCAATCTTGGTTCAACCCTCGACTCCGGTCGGGACGAAGAGAATCGACTCGATTCTGAGCGAGCCGGGTCCAGGAGATAGCTTGCTGAGGAAGAGAACTAACTCAGTCACAAGCACGCCCTAATCTGATACGATCGGAATAGGCTAATCAACCTAAAGGCGGCTAGCAGTATTTGGCAGCTGTCACTCATCGCTATTATATGGATAACTATCATATAACAATCGTATTATCAAAGGAGTCATCTACTAGTCCAACCTAGTAGAGGTCTATCACTTAACGGATTTATTTGTTAAGATCCAATGACTATCCGAAGAAGGCTCAAATACATCCAACAAAGAAGATTCGAAGGTACACTCTATATAAGACATCACCTACCCACAAGGAAGATGATGGACGAACACACATACCCAGATACATACAATCTGAATCGAATTCTCGTTATTCATTCCTTAGCTCTGTGATCCAACAGAGCCGTTTGTGATTAAGTTCATCAACTGACTTAGCCTTCGGAGGTGGACTCCCTATCCCAGCGGTCGAGCCACATCTGACTTTGTTTTTGCAGGTCATTCTCAAGAGATCTAAGGGCTGAGCAGATTTTGGATGCATCAGCGGCAAACAAGGAAGGGGTGAAGAAAGTTTTTATATAATTAATATAGGCGAGCTTCACCCCTGGCCTCAAAGGGATTGGATCTCTAACCTCCTACATGAAAATGTCAGTCTTTTGTCAAATGTGTTTGTTTCTTTCTTTTACTTTTTCTTTTATTTTTAATTAGTTTTTTAATTTTTGTAAGGGTGGGTGATTTTCAGCAAGTGGATGGGTGTGGGGTATTATATGGCTCATGGGATAATTTCTTCCTATTAAATTTAAAATTTGAATTCTATGTGCAATCTTTTAACTTCAGTTGAACAATTATGGACATTATATAGAGAACATGAAGGTCCAAAACAAGTGACCTAAGTGCATAATTTTCTCATTATTATGTACACAAGACTGGGTCCTTTTGAATTCTAAAGTTTATCATTCTTTTAACTCTGGCTGCGTTTGTTTGCTGGAATAAAGGTGGGGTGGGAAAATTCTTGAAAAAAGCAAACTTTTTCTATTTTTCCTACTTTTCATAAAAGTGTATATTGTTTGGTTGCTTATGGTGGAAAAGTGATAGACAAGTTTCCTTGAATCGTGATATGGCAACCCAATTTTCCCACCCCAAGGCTTTTCAAAATTCTACAAATTTGTAGAATTTTGTAGTTAAGTTTGGAAAAGTAAAAAATGGGACCCACCACTGTCACTTTTCCACAAAACGCTTTCCTTTCATTTTCTTCTCCTTCACCCCACTGCACATAGGGCCTACATGTCTTTTCCCACCCCACCTTTGCAAAAAACGCAGCCTGGGAATCTTTGGGTCAAGTCCACGTGCTAAAAGAATAATACTAGAAGAAACTAGGCTTGTAAAACGATACTTCAATTGCCAATTGAAGGTTAGTAGAACAGTTAGGAATTTGACTTCTCAGTGAGAGATCATGGGTTCAACAAAAAGACGATACTCCAACTAACTGATGTAATGGATAATTAAAATTTCGAATTAAATACATGCCGATATCCTATTTAGACCTTCTAAATTTGAATTCAACTATTTCTCTATTTTTTTTATTTTTTTATAGCGTAATTTGACTATTCTAACCAGACCTTCTAAATTTGAATTCAACTATTTCTTTATTATTTTTTTTTATAGCATAATTTGACTATTCTAACCAGAGAAGTTTATTGGACCCAGTTGCATTTTTTTTATATATATACTTTTTTAAATAAGTATTGTTGTTCTTTAGTATTATAACTTAATTACTAATTGAAGAAAGTATTATTATTTTTCTCATTTTGTAATGATGTTAAGAGTCATTAGATATATAACATCTATTTTAACCTTCGTTAGGAAGAAGAAGCTAATAGGCAATATTAATTATCCTCATTTAGAAAAATTATTTGAACTACTAATTTTTTCCACAAATATTTTTGTCGTTTCAGATCAGCGGAGGATGAGATAAATAATAAAAATAAAAATTTGAAGTGTTTATAAAATATAAAGTTGTGATATCATCAATTAATTAACAGAGAGGTATATAAAATATAATTTTAAATAAAATTTGAGATTAAAAAAATATTTTTAAAAAAATAAAGAACAAATAATAATTAAATTATAAGAGGACTGGAAATTTATGCAATCCATTTCCTTGTCAGAAAATAGACTATCTATTTGTTTGTAGGTGTAGGACATTTGTCCCAATTTCACATCAAATGGTTTAAATTGTTTTATAAATCACATCAAAGAGTTGTTATTAGATTTTTTTAATAAATAATATGATTTATAAATAGACACTAACCTTTTGATTTGATGTTGGACCAAAATGGACACGATATTAGTCTGGAGAGAACCTATGAGCATAATAGCCGGCAATCGCTTTCCAAGTTTCCATGGAATGACTTTGACTTCAAGTCTTCCATGAAATGGACAAAATAGAATAATTTGAAAAAAAAAAAATAGAATTTCCAGTTGTCGTTGATGACTAGTCAATGCATGGTGTCACCAACAGAAAAGTCTAGAAGATTTTCTTTTCTCTCCTTCGTTTTGGTATTTTGTACGTTTTTAGATTTTACATTTTTGGGTGGGAGGATTATAGGAGAGAGAATGTGTTACTGTAAACAACGAAAAAAAAAGTGTTTTGGTATATATATTTGATCATCAATTATTAATTTTTTTTTAAATTCTTTTTTACATGAATGGGACAAAAGCCCAAACAAAACGAAGGAACCAAGCTAGAAAAGAAATGCTTTTTAGAGTAAAAGAAAATTTATGATTAAATAGTTTAGTAAAATTTATGAATACCCAAAATAAATAGTAAAAATCACAGGCTCTCTATAGTCTATAAAATTGACAAAAATACTTCAAAATGTATATTAAATTGGCAACCACCTGATGCAGCTCAAAACCACTTAACCTTCAAATCCTTCCACGTTGGACTGCAAAATAGAGTTAGATATGGCCCGACCGCACAGTCAGGTGACCACCTCCGAAGGCCAAGTTAGTAATGAATCACCACAGAGCTTAATTGAAAAAGATAATGGAGTGAAACGATTAAGATACCTCCGTTGCATATGATTTAGTTTCCTAATCGTTGGATTTGTTCATCATTTTCTTTCTTAGCCCTTCGATCCTAGGGTTTTTACCCTTCTTTCGGAATAGTGGTAGTGTCCTTTTGTGGCCTGATCATGGATCCCGAATTTCATGGATCATGTTTCTTATAACCATTGATCTTCCTTTGCCCTCACGTTACTTATTGATCCGAACTTTGGACCGGTTTCGACTGGGTCTCTGACCCGACCTTGATGGAGCCCGTCTCCAACCGGAGTCCATGACCCGACCAAGATTGGACCCGGTTGGATGTTATTTCATCCTCATTGAAAATGTTAGATGAAAAGTGAAATGTCTTGTCGACCTCCAAACGTCGCATGTATTGCTTTTGTTTGCTCAATAGTACCTTCCTCGTGCCAAAGACTCTTTTCGTAAGCTGTGTCGTACACACCACGTGGATCTCAGCTGCTGTATTCATCATTATTCTCACGCTCGAACCGTCATTGCTTCGTAGCTGTTGGATATATAGTATTAATTTCATCCATTTGATTGCATCACTAAACGACACTTGGTCTCGACCTTTGATCCAAATACATCTCATCTATACAAGATCTAGCATTTTTTCCTACTTAAACCTTATCGTTCATAGTTGTGAACTTTACTTACTCATTTCGTGAATTTGTGCCCAAGCTCTTCTTGTTTTTTTCTTTGCAATTCCCAACTTATTCAACTTTGAAGTTACTTCATAAGCAGCTTGAACAAGTAAGTTTCCTTGACCTTTCTACATTATTCTTTGTAGTGTTTTCCTTTCTTTTCTTTTTCTGGGTTTGGGTTCTCCACTCTTAGAGTTTTGATCTCTTCTTTCAGTAGAAATCCCTAGAAAATCCACTTTCTTCTTCTTCATTTGTAGCGGGAGAACATCTAATGATGAGTCTGCTGACCTTGTTGCCAGAAGAGAAGATTCCAGCAACCAACCTTCCCCTTCTGCTTTAGTAGAGTTGTCAGGCAACAGAGGTCAAAGGATTACTTACCGCTGGCTAGCCTCTATGGGCCCTAACCGAAACCATAGAGAACAACCAGGAAATGCTCTTCCTTCCTCCTCCCAAAAACAAAAATCTTCCAAAGTTGTTGCCAAGGCCTCCCGACCATCTAGGAGACCAGCCCAAGGCCCCAGTTTCTTTGTCTCTCATCTTAATAATGATGAGTTAGAATTTGCCTCTGATTATTATTCTATGCCTGTGTCACATCTCCTTTGGATACCCCAACCCGAATGAGAGGGTTAACTCTAACCCTCCCAAGGAGTTTTCCATTTAGTTGAACACCCTAAAAAGTAGTGTTAGGTTCCCGTTCTTCTCCCCATTATTTTATGAAATTTTGAATCATTGGGAGATTTTCCCAGGGATACTTCTCCCGAACAGCTGGCGTCATATCGTAGGCTTCCTCGAGCTCTGCTTAGGAATCGAAGTCCAACGTTCTCTCCCTCTATTTTCTCACTTTTATTCCATCAACAAATCAACCCTTTGGTTTGTAAACATCACAAAACTGAATTGCAATGGTCGAGTGGTATCTTAGCCTAGGGTACCTACCTTTCCAACCACAAGGGGTGGCGTCATTGGTACTTATTCTACCAAGCACCACCATCTGAAGTCAATTTCTCAATCGCTTAGAATCGGCTCGATTCCTACACCCACGCAAATCATGCTTTGCCATTAACTCCCGGCAATGAAAGTGCCATCAAGAAGATAAAATCTATCAAGGCGTGTCAGGAGATTCATGGTTTAGTGATGGAGTATGATGTTGTCCTCCAAATGTGGGGCCTAGCCCCTGGTGTGCTCCTGAACCCACTTATAATTTTGCATGATTCAATTTAACTTCAAGTTATTCCTTGTGTATGATTTACTAACTCCATTTTCTTCATTATGCAGTGCCTCCAAGATACAACCTAAAGGTAGTGAAAGCCATGGATGCCAAAGGAATGGAGGCAGCAGAAGATTGAACTCCTTGGGTGAAGAGGAAAGAGTCAAGGATGCCGTCGCTCCCTCTCCGAAGCTTCCCGCACAAGCCCCTAAGGGGGTCCTAAAAATGTTTATTGAGGGAGTGGGGAAGGGCAAGACGCCCGTTGAGGTGGAGGAATCTATTTGCCCATGATGATGTCATCCTCACTAAGAGGAGACGTGACTTAGCCAATGACACCGCATCAAAGAAAAAACAAACGGGAACTGAGGAAGGGGAGATCTATGTTCCCCTATGGAAGTTGAAGGTGACCGATCGTGTCACTCGAGACTATAAGAAGGCTCTACAGTGGGGCACATTTGCCCAAATGCCTGTCGAAAGCAAGGGCTGGAGTCTATCAATGATGAGGAATTTGTAAATTCCTCGGTCCGGTAAGCTCTCATTTTTGAACTTCTATTTATAAAAATCATAAGTGTTTATGCTTTCCCGAACATGATTGTCAAACTTCGTTGCTTTTTTCAAGGTAACTGCAGATAGCTTTCACCGACAGATGGAGGCTATGCTTAAGGTCGGGCATCTCAATGCTCGGTTAAAGCAGCAGAACAAGAGGCGAGGTCAAGGGGAGCTGAAATCACCTGATTGAGAGAGGAGAGCTTCAAGCTTAAAGAAGACAATTTGAAGCTGGGTAGGGCCAACAAAGATGGAGGGGGCCATTGAGAGGATTGGCAACCTCGATCGAGAGGTGAAGAGCCTCCAAGGGATGTTAAGAGAATCAGAGGTCAAGATTGAAAATTTGACGAAGGAGAAGGAGGATCTCCAAGCTCGGGCAGCACCTTCTAAGCCCGAGGATCTCTCTATGAAGGCTAGAAAGGCTTGTGTTCAGAAGTATTTGAACAGTAAGCCTTTCAATGAGTATTAGTTCCTTTCAACACTCAAGCTTATAGGGACATGCAAAATGATGTTTGGAAGCCAATCTTGATGGTGGACCCGACCTTTGATACTAGTCCTTACCAAGAGGTCTGCCATCTTAAGGTATTTGATTCTCTAAGTTTGCCACTTCCTAAGTAGGCCCTAACGAAGGAAGATCCCCCTGCTGTTGACATGAACGTTGAATTCTACATCAACGACTCTCCTCCTCTCTCCGCTAAAGCTGAAGTAGTCCAAGAGTACCAAGCCCATCCTCAAGAGAAAGTCCCGACTGTGGAACCCCAAGGAATCCCCGAACCTATACAAGAATGATAACAATTTCTCTTTTCTACCGATTACATACCGCATCTTTTTGCTTCTCCTTTTTTTCTTTTGCAAGGGTTGGCCCCCTTTGGCCATTTAAATTGTCAACGAATTTTTTTTCTTCTTTCTTTCAATTGTCTCTCAGATCATTCCTTTTATGCTTTTCTTAGTGATTCTTCTTTAAATACTTCAGTAATCTTATAAGTAATATTCGGGTGTATTAGAGATCTATACTTAATTTCTAAGAATTTTTCTAAGTGTTAGGAGGTCTCATAGTGTAAAACCGATGCCGCTACTTAGAAAATTCCTAAGAATTTTTCTAAGTGCTAGGAGGTCTCATTCGGGTTAAACTGATGCCTCTACTTAGAAAGTTCCCAAGAATTTTTCTAAGTTTTAGGAGGTCTAATTCGGGTTAAACCAATCCCTCTAGTTAGAAAATTCCTGAGACTAAGTGTTATAAGGACTTAATTGGTTAACACCAAAGCCTTTTGAATTGATGTACTGCTATAGCCTTCATATGCCCCCCCCCCCCCCCCATTCAAAAAACATTTGGTGTTTGAAACATAAATTGTATTGAAAACTTGGAATTTTTCTAATGGATTACATCTCAAAATTGTAACCATAATAATAACTAAGGATAGAAATTTTTTAGATGTCTTGCATTCCACGACCGGTCAAGCTCCTGGTCAGTTGCTAGTTTTTTCAACTTATAAGCCCCTAAACCAACTGGCTTCACGATCATGTATGGTCCTTCCCATGAGGGATCCAACTTCCTTTGGTTACGTGGATCAGATGCTAAAGTGTTCCTGAGAACTAAATCTCCCAAACGGTATTGCCTGTACTTCACTCGAGCATTGTAATGTGATGCAATCTTCCTTCGGTAATGATGACTTCGAGCGATGGCCCTTGTTCGGACTTTGTCCAGCAGATCTAGACTATCTAATAATCCTTGCTCATTTGCTTTTTCTTCAAACTCTTGTTCTTTGAGGGTCCCCGCCATTATCTCTACTAGAGCCAAAGCCTCTTATCCATAAGCCAATTTGAATGGAGTTTCTCCCGTGGGTGTTCAAACGGTTGTTCAGTAAGTTCAAAGAATGTTCGGGAGTTTCTCAACCCATAAAGCTTTATTGGATTCTAATCTCTTGTTTATTCTATCTAGGGGTGTCAATTTGTAGCCCGAACCGTTAAAACCGAACCGCACCGGCCCGTTATAGCCCAAACTGGTCAGGACCAAACCTTAATGGGCTGTGTTTGGGATGAGGGTGGCAGAGCCCGCACCCATTGGAACCCAAATTGCAACCCGTCATAAACTGTTTTACAACCCATTTTATAGTTCTACATTAAATATTGTTTAAATCATCATATTATCACTAGGTAGTTGGTATAGACTATTAAAAATTGAGCATGAATTCAAAGATCAAATAGTCTTCTACTACTTGTAAAGGACAATTAAAAGGATTAAGCATGAATGCCCAATTGAATATACCAAATACCAAATTTGTTTAATTAAGTAAATATTTATCCAATCTAGAAGTATTTATTTGCATATCAAGTTAAATACAACCCAAAAAGAGGCGGATTTCATGGTGGGGGGGGGGGGAATCAACATTCTCACAAAACAAGAACCCAACTTCAAGACAATCAATTATAGTGCAAGTTGGAATTTAAAAGGATTTTTAGTTTGAAGATTTGTTTCAGGACTATCCGGTGGAGCCTAAGGAATGAGCTTGAAATTTCTATGTTACTAATAATTATCTAAGTTCTTGATTTCTATAAGGTGGGTGAAATTTCTATAATGCAGAATGACTTTTCATTTTTTAGTGGGAATTGATCAATAGTAATTTTGTTTTCCATAGAACTTTGGCTCTAGTTGCAAGATGCTCAATTATTTCTTTTTGTTCTTTTCTTGAATATCATAAATTATTAGCCCAAACCGTTAGTCAACCCTAGTATAGATCGTTAGCCCAAATCCAAACCGCACCAAACCAAAACCGACCCGATACCGTTATTTTGCTAACGGGTCGTGTTTGGGCTAGGTGTTTTTGAGCCCAAAACCGTTAAGCCCAACTTGAAATAGCCCCAAACTGCACCGTTGACATTCCTAATTCCATCCAACAGGGTTCGGTTTGTTACCTCTACTTGGTTGTTGCTTTGAGGGTATGGCATCGAAGACATCCGGTGCTTAATCATATAAGTCCCACAGAACTGTGTGAATTGAGGGTTGTCAATTGAGTTCCATATATGGTCGGAGACCAGGATCTTCGGGATGCTGAATCTATGGATGATTGACTCCAACACGAACTTCTCCACCTTCTTTTTGGTTATTGTTGCAAGTGGGATTGCCTCAACCCATTTGGTGAAGTAATCAATTGCTTCGATAATATATTCCCGACCACTGGATGCCTTGGGGAACTTCCTCATGATGTCAATCCCCCACATTGCAAACGGGATGGGGTCAAGGATTGACATCAGGGTTGTTGCTGATTTCTTCGACATTTGTCGAATGGATTTGGCAATTCTTGCAGTGACGCACATACTCCAAAGCATCTTTTTGTACCCTTGGCCAATATATCTCAAGCCTTAGAATCTTATATGCTAGTGCCCGACCACCCATGTCAGCTCCACAGATTCCTTCATGTATTTCTGCTAGTGTGCTCTTTGATCCCTTGAGTCCCAAACATCTGAGCAGTGGTCCAGCATAGGACCTTCAGTATAATTTGTCATTTTGTATTGTGAACCTTACCTCTTGAACACGTATGATTTTGGCTTCTTTTAGAGCTTCAGGCAATTTATTGTCCCAAATGTATTTCACGATCAGGTCCATCCAGCATTGTTCGTCCTCTATATAAGATACTTCCTTTTCTTTGGTGCTTGGGAAACTTAATTCCTCAATGTACACCGAAGGCTCAAGGGTCTTCTCCTTCGCATTTGCTAGCCTTGAGAGCTCGTCTGCCATATCATTTTCCTTCCTTGGGATCTGACAAACTTGGACTTCTTTGAACTCTTTTCTCAAAATTTGTACCATTTCCTAATACTTTTGTAGTCTAGGTTCCTTAGTCCAAAACTCTTCCTGTACCTAATTTACGATGAGCTGAGAATCAGTGTAAATAGTTATCTCAGATATAGCCAAAGCTTTTGCTAATCAAAGGCCAGCTAAGAAAACTTCATATTCGGCTTCATTGTTGCTTGCTTCAAATGACAATCTTAATACATATCTGATGATAAAGCCCCCAGGACTCTTTAAAAAGACTCATGCTCTTGCCCCTTGCTTGTTGCTCAAACCATCAACATAGATATCCCACATGGTTGGGATAACTGATTCAGTTATTTCTTCTACAAGAGCTATAGTCTCTACCATAAAGTCAACTAAGGCCTAAGCCTTTATAGCTATTTGGGGTTTGAAATCCACTTGGAATTCTCCAAGTTCTAATGACCATGTAATCATTCTCCCTGACAAATCTAGCTTATAAAGTACTTTTTTTCAAAGGAAAAGTGGTTAATAGCTCGATCGGGTGCACCTGAAAATAAGGTCTCAATTTCCTTGCTGCCATCATCAAGGCCAACGCTTGCTTCTCGATCTTTTAGTACCTCGTCTCAACATCTAGAAGCACATGACTTACATAATAGATTGGCTACTGCTTCTTGTCTTTTTCCTGAACAAGAACACTTACAGCCGAGGACGAAGTTATCAAGTAAAGTCTCACCTTTCTCTGGTCAAGATAACATAGGTGGTTTGTCAAGCATCATTTTCAAAATTTTGAATGCTTTTTGACATTCTTCAGTCCATCATGTCTCCTTGCTTCCTTTCAGGTCTTTTAGAGCTTTCAAGAAGGGTAAACATTTTTCTACCGATTGTGCTATAAATCGGTTCAAGGCTGCTACTCTACCTGTTAAGCACTGCACATCCCGAACAGTCTTTGGAGGTTCCATGTCAACCAAGGCTTGTATTTTTACTGAATTTGCTTCTATTCCATGCTGGGAAACATAAATCCCAAGAACTTACCAGAAGATACCCCGAATGCGCACTTCTCGGGATTGAGCCTCATCTGATACTTTCTTAAAACTGAAAAACTTCCATCAAGTCTGTTTTGTGTCCCGAACACCGAAGGCTCTTCACAAGCATGTCGTCAACATAAGCTTCCATGTTCTTCCGATCAAATCTTTGAAGATTTTGTTTACTGGCATTCTTTAATCCAAACGGCATGACCTTGTAATAAAAACTTTCACGATCGATCATGAATGCAGTAAACTTTTCATCCTCAATGTTCATTAGAATCTAATTGTATCCCGAATATGCGTCCATAAAACTTAGAGTTTCATGTCTAGTCATTGCATCATTTAGAAGATCTATTCGGGGTAAAGGATAGCAGTCCTTCGAGCACGCCTTGTTGAGGTCTGTGTAATCAGTACACATCTGCCATTTTCCGTTTGACTTCTTGACCATTATTACAACATTGGCTTACCAAGTTGGACATTCAATGAGTTGGATGAATCCCAAACCCTTCAATTTCTTCACTTTGTTTATAATAGCTTCGTGCTTTTCAATTGAGAAGTTTCCTCTTCTTTGGATTACTGGTTTGGCCTTTGGTCTATCCACAACCTATGTTCTACTACCGTTTGGTCTATGCCAGGCGGATCAGCCGCTGACCATGCAAACACATCAATGTTCTCCCGATGAAAGCCCTTCAATTCTTCTTTGAAATTCTTTGTTTGCTCTGATCCAACGAATGTTGTTCTTCCTTCGTCATTGGATTCCAATTGGATTCGTTCTAACTTTTCAATGGGTTTGGGTTACATCTTCGTCCTGATCATCACGAACTTCAATCAATAAAGTTGTAGCTTTTCTGGGCCCAGCTTTATCTTTCAAATATGAAGCATAACATTGCTTAGAGGTTTTCTAATCAAAAGTGTGAAACCCAACCCTAACCTTGACCCAGAAACCCTGTTGTTTGTAGGTCCGAAGACCTAAAGTGAAAGAAGAAGTCAACTATGGGCCATATCAGTGGAAGACATGGTGTTTGACCCTGAACCCATGGAAGTTGATGATGGTGTCCCATACTTGGAAACTTTAGCAGAGTTGGAAATGAAACTGCACCTGGATGAAGAAGAGCCTAGTTGATGGACTTAAAGCCTAGTTGGACATGGTTTCAAGGCATTTCTCTATACTAGGTAAGCCATATATTGAGTTGGGAGAATCCATTTGATTTGGATGAGATTGGGGCCTTGATGTCCCTAGTTTGGCCTTGTTGACATGCTTGGTCAATTGGGCCAGTCGACCAGCCAATCGACCAATAAGGACAAAATCTGCCAAGATCTCCTGTATAGGTCTTTTGGTGCTCTATATATTAGAACTACGTGTTTCTTAGCCTCCTTTGTTTTTGAAACCCTTAGAGAACATGGAGAACCCCTCTCAAAGCCCCTTTTGGTGTTCTGGAAGACTTACTTGCTAGATTCTCAAGCTTCATCTCTTGTTCTTCAATCAAGGTTAGTAATCTTCTCTACTTGCTATCAAATTCACTCTTGCCATTATCAAATTCTTATTACTGAGATTATGAAAAAGATATTGCATCCTTGCAATTATGTTTTCTACAATCTCCATTCATTCTAATGGTGCTATGATCTTCATACTTGATCTTAGCCATAATTCATATGATTTCTTCATGAAGCCATGATCATTCTTTTGATTTTATTTCTCTAGCATGTTATATACATCTTCATGATTGTTCTCATCCCTAATCTACTGTTTATATTCTACTAGAATGGGATCTTATCATCTCTTGTTCCTCTCTTGAGTTCATAGTTTGTTTTCATTGAAAACTATGTTTTTGATCAAATTAGTAAGTTTTGTTTTTTATCATTGTTGGTGTCTAATCTATGCTAGGTAGTCTTAGATTACTGTTCCTAATGTTCCTTTGAAATTTCCGAGCGTTTTAAATGCCAAAAGATGAGTTTTGGATCAAAATTCAGAATTCTGTTGCATACTGTTCATCTGGTGTATTGCTTGGTTGATTGGACCAAGCCGACCAAGCAATCAACCAATCGACCAAGGTTGGCAGAATTGGTTTTCTTCGTCCAATTTGATCCGTTTGATCTCTAATCTTCTAGGGCTTTTTCCTAATGTTGAATCTATGCTTGTCTAAGGTTTAATTGCAAACTTTGGACTTAATCTCCTGTTCCTCTAGATTTTCTTCGAATCTAATTAAGGTAAGGACAGTTGTTTCCATATTAACTTAGATTGCGTGAATCTTAGTTTCTAATTTGGGAAACTTAAGGATTTGCTACTGTTATTGCATTTCTATTATTAATGTTACTGCTGTAAATACATGTAGGACCTTATTCATGTATTTACTTTATTTACTTGATCACATACGAATACTTATTCATTTATGTTACTTACTCAATTGATCATATCTTTATGTATTGTGAAACCCAACCCTAACCTTGACTCGGAAACCCTGTTGTTTGTAGGTCCGATGACTCGGAGTCAAGGAAGAAGTCAACTGTGGGCCATCTCAGTGTAAGATATGAAGTTTGACTTTGAACCCATGGATGTTGATGTTGGTGTTCCAATTATGGAAACTTGCTCTGAACTAGAAAGGAATATGCACCTGACTGAAGTTGAGATTAATTGAAAGACTTGGAGTATTATTTGACTTGGTTTGAAGGCATTTCTACACCCTAGGTATGTCACTTTGATGCGTGTGTAAAAGCTCTTTAGGTTTGGTATTCATTTGATCCTCCAATTCCCTGTTTGGGCCTTGTTGACCTGATTGGTACATTGATTGGTCGACTGGGCCAGTCGACCAAGCAATCGACCAACAGTGTGTTAAATCCGAGAAAATCCAATTTTAGGGTTTTTCACTTTCTATTTAAGCACACTTTGTGTTTCCTAGTGTCCTCTGCCTCCAAAACACTCTGAGAACATGGGAAGACTCGTTCGGAACTCTCTTCGGTGATTTCAAAGAATTCTCCGCAAGATCTGAAGTCTCTCATCTCCGATCTGCCAATTCGAGGTTAGTAATCTCTTCGGTGTCATGATTTATCTTTCGATCTTGTTCTTGGTCTAGATTGAGAAGAAGATGTTGCATCGTTGCGACCATCTCTTCCATGATCTCATTCTTTTCTTAAGGGCTTATGATCAGCATAGGGATCTCAACCCTAGTCCTTGTAAGAGCCTTTTGAAACCATAATTCTTCTTATGGATCTAATTTCTTAACCGACTGAATCTAATTTTCATGACATACTTGTGTTTGATTCTGATTACCTTTTTCTTGGATGAGAGCTAAATCATCTCTAGTCTTTTCTGTGATTTCATAGTGTATTTTTCGTCGAATTCTAGGGTTTTCACCCAATTGGGAAACCATGATTTCAAATTGGAAGGTAGTGTTTTTAATCATTATTAGTGCCTAATCTTTGCTCCTTTAGTGTTAGAATACTATTCTAAAGTTTTCCTCCAAGTTTTGTGAAGTTCCGAACCCTGTAGATTGAGTTTTGGATCAAATTTCCCGTATTTGTTTGGTACTGACCCTGTTGGTCAACTGGGTCAGTAGAAGCCAACCAATCGACCAATGAAGTCAGAAGCTTTGTTTTTCGCTCAGTTTGATTTGTTTGCTCTCCAATCTTTTAGGCTTCTTTCCTAATGTTGTATCTATGATTGTTAGGGGTTTAATTGCTAAGTTTGGAACCTCTCTCTTTTAATCTTTGGATTATCTTCGACGATAATTAAGGTAAGGACAGTTATTTCATAATAACATAGATCGCGTATATTTTGGTTTCCAATTTAAGAAACTCTGAGTTTAACTACTGATATTGTATTTTATACTTATGATGTACTATTGTAAGTACAATAGCACTTTACTTATGTTTTCTTTTTCATTATTCAAGCTTATATGAATTGCTTATTACTGCATATTGTTTAATGATTGGATCATGTTTTTACATCCTCTTTTGTATGATGAGGTGTTGATTGTGTATGTCATGACCGATCTAAGAATGTGATTGTTAAGTACGATTTGGGATTGGGAAGTGTCCTTTTGACACTTTTGTCCCTGGACATCGGAGGGAATAGTAAGGGATGTTCTCCGAAGATGCCCATTGAGACCTTCCTGAATTGTTCGTTGTCATACTTAGGACTATCTAGTAGTGTTTGGCTAGGATGTCCCCATTATATCAGACCCTAGTCGGAAGGGTATTGAGACAGAACGACCCATGGTAGCAATGGGGATTCTTGGGCGATCAAGACTGGTAACCAACTCGTGGAATCACATTGTGAGGGCCATTTATTGGAGGGTTGCATATGGATAGACTTGGGTTCATGGGCGCTCAAGACCGGTAACCAACCCGTGATGGGACATGAGAGCTTCCCATTTACCATATGTGGATGACCAATAGGGTTGATGAGTCAGTAGTTAGGGACTATGAGGACTCTAGTGTGGAGGATACCGGAAAGGATCGCCAGGGGCGAGGAATGGATGTATCTGGAACTGAGTTGATATGACTATGTATGTCACATCCACCCAGCCGGTACCCTATCTAGCATAACCGAGATGTGATCCACAGCCCCGAAGATCCATAGTTCAGAGACCACATCAGCCACATCGACAATAACACAATCATGAACAATCAATATTAAGCTACAATCAAAAAAATAGAATTCAGGAATAAGATATCAAGGATAATCAGAGTGCGGAAATAAATATCAAATCAGATAAATTAAGAAGGTAGTGGGCGGAATCCACTCCTTCACCAAGCGGAAGTGAGGTCAAAATTTAGTTAAGTACAAGTCTCAAGTTATGAAGGTAAGTTAAAGTTATTACAATTCTTCTAAGTTTAATTCTCACAAAAAGAAGGGGTAACTACTCATAAGTCTCCTCCACAAAGGATATGTCCTCTTCAAAGGTGAGGACCATGGAGATCCAACATGACTGCTCCCATACAACTCCAGGGCTAACCCTGGTATGCCGGGTGATCTTCTTCGGTATGGTCTCCGAAGTCTTCAATGTAGCTAGTCTCCAGATAGTAGTATGAAGTATTCGGGTCCGCCTCAGGGAGGGTGCCATCAGAGTAATCACTTGTAGAATAGCCTAACAAAATATTGCAACAGAAAAGGAATGAGTTCAAAAGAACTCAGCAAGGAAGTTATTCCACCACACATAAACCACAAGATAATCATAACATGATGCAGATGATACGAGGCATATAATGCAATATGATTTTATTCTAAGTATGCTGGTCATCTATGGTAGACATGCTTCAAGTCATAGCACCATACTTCTTTAGGTAGTCTCAGTCACTCATCACCGGGGGAAATTGGGTCCTGCATCCCTCTCGGACAAATCCATGGTTGGGGGTTTCGGTCACCACTCTCTCACATTACCGTTTGGTCTAAGTATTGGCGCATGTCAAGGTATAGCCTAGCCCAATGCAAGTCATCTACTTAATCATATCATGTCAGTTCCAGATACGTCCATTCCTCCCCTCTCGGGATCCTTTCCGGTATCCTTCACACTAGAGTCACGGATATTACTCACCGGACTCATCAACCCTATTGGTCATCCACAAATGGTAAACGGGAAGCTCTCACGTCCCTCTCACGGATCATTTCACCGGTCTTGAGTGCCCGTGAGCCCAAGTCTAGCCATTTGCAACCCTACCAATACATGGCCCCTTTCGGGTAACCGTAATGCAATAATGTCCTCTCACGGAGTGGATACCGGTCTTGAGCGCCCACAAATTCACACTACTACCACGGGTTGTTCGGTCTCAATGCCCTTCCGAATCGGGTCTGATATGATAGGGACATCCTAGCCATACATCTAGACAAGTCCTATGTATGTCATTCAATAACCCGGGAAGCGTCGATGGACACCTTCGGAGAACATCCCATACTATTCCCTCCGATGTCCAAGGATAGAAGCACCAGTAGGGTACCCCTCAATCCCAAGTTATACTTAAGCAATCACATGCCCAAGTTCATCATATCAGTTCACATGATACAACATCATAATAAACATTCAATTCATGACATTGACATAAGTCATCATATATTGAAATTGATAAACATGATAAGACATTGAAATAACATAATGTAAACACAAAGCTACTGTTGAAAGACATATGTAGCAAGTCTAACATGATAAAAATATGAAATAGAAACTATGTTTACTAAGTTAGGGATACCAAGTCAAAATTCCACATCTTAGGTAATTATATCGATAACTATCCTTACTTTGAATCTGAGAAGAGAATGGTCCAAGATCACAAGCAAGTGGCCCAAATAGCCTTAAAGTCCTAAACAAGCATATATGAAAGGTTAGAGAAGAAACCAGAACAATTGGAGATCAACCGAATCAGAACTAGGCAAAAGTTGTCGACAAAGAACTCTATTGGTCGATACATTTGGTCGATAGTATCGACCAATAGTATCGACCAAATCAATTCCAGGACAGCAAGCTGGCTTTTTGGATTCTTGCCCAGATTTGGTTTTCTAGGTCTCGGATTGACACGAAACTTGGAGAATAGTCTAAGCACAACATGGGGACACTAATTATCACGAAACTTTCATAATCCAATGGTCCATTTGGAAATCCCTAAATCGACATATTAAGGTTAATAGTTGCAGGTCATGGCATTGGCTACATCTCAATGCAAATTAGGGGAAAACATGGGGGATTAGGTAGGGAATCGTTTAGAAGTAACATGTAACACATATGCAAGGTATAGATTAGGTTAATCATGAGCTTCATCTCGGTTTTGGTAAATAAAGCAAGTTGGTAAGCAATAAATCATGGAAATGTGTAGTTAATGATCATGAGGTGAATCAATCATAGTCATATCAGTGAAAACATCATTGTATGGGGTTTAGAAGGTTCATGGCAAGGTGTATGCAAGGTTGCAGCACCTTGGCCATGGTCCCAACAATAAAATAGAGAAAAGATGAGTGAGAAAGTGATTAGGAGAGAGAGTCATACCTTTAAAGTGGAACAAGAAAGTAGGAATGAGTGGTTGGCAATGATTGATGAAGAAGATGCTTCACCACTACTAAGGAGGAGTTCTTGGGAGGCTCTCCCACGTTCCCAGATGTTAAAAACGCGAGAATAGGGCTCCAGTCTCAAGGAATAAATAAATAGAAAAGAATATTCCAAGAATCCTTAAATCTAGGTTCAGCAAACTTGTTGGTCGATACCTTTGGTCGATAGTATCGACCAATAGTATCGACCAAAACATGTTTCTACAGAATTTTACAGAATAGTTCAGCAACTTTAGGTGCAGACTTGGAGGGCTAGACAAGGTCAAATTGCATGAGGTTTTCTCCTACAGTTCACTCAAGAGGTCTAGTTTTAGGGAGTACCATCGGATTTTGCACTGGAGTCCGTTTGATATCTCAACTGTCTCACTCTTCATCAGTGCGCAGATTCTAACTTAACACTGGTAATGTGCTCAAGGAAGGAGCAGCATCATCAATGTCCATAAACTGGAATCCCGACATTACGTCATCAACCAGTAGGGCCCATAAGTCCCTTCTACCACCACTTCGGGTCTTCGGACCTACAAACACAACAATGACCGGGTCGGGTCAAGGTTAGGTAAAAGCTGGATTTTACATTCTCCCCCCCTTAAAAGAATTTCGTCCTCGAAATTGAAAGCGTACCTGTGCTTCCAAAAAGATGGGGAAACTTCTCTTTCATTTCTTCTTCATTTTCCCATGAAGCTTCTTTCGGGGTATGGTTCTTCCACCAAATCTTTACCAAAGGGATGGTGCGATTCCGGCGCTGCTTGTCCTTTTTATTTAGGATTTCAGCTAGTCCTTCATCGTAAGAAAGATCAGCACTAAGTCCTTCGGGTGCTTGCTGTAGTATGTGTTCCAGGTTGTCTATGTACTTCCGAAGCATTGAAACATGGAACACATTGTGAACTCCAACAAGAGATGGAGGCAAGGCCAAGCGATAAGCAACAGGTCAAACCCTTTCAAAGATTTCAAAAGGTCCGATGAAACGGGGGCTAAGCTTTCCTCTCACATTGAATCTCATCACTCCTTTCATAGGTGATACTTTAAGGAAAACTTTCTCTCCAATTGGAAACTCCAGATCGGTCCTTCTCTTGTTGGCATAAGATTTTTGTCTTGACTGAGCAGACTTAATCCTTTCTCTAATCATGTTGACCATAGCACTTGTAGCTTCAATCATTTCCGGGCCTAAGACTTTTCTTTCACCTATCTCAATCCAATACAAAGGCGTTCTACAAGTGTTACCATACCAAGCTTTAAAAGGGGCCATGCCTATTGTTGATTGATAACTGTTGTTATAGGCAAACTCAACTAAAGCTAAGTGTTCATCCCAATTTCCACCCATATCCACCACACAAGATCTAAGCATATCTTCTAAAATTTGAATCGTTCGCTCAGATTGTCCATCAGACTGGGGATGATGAGCTGTACTCAGATTTAATTGGGTTCCCAAGGCTTTCTGCAATCCATTCCAAAACCTTGAGGTGAACCTAGGATCACGGTCAGACACAATACTCACCGGCACACCGTGTAGACGAACCACGTTGTCCACATATAGTCTAGCTAGCTTGTCCAAAGTGTAGGTGATCTTCATAGGTATGAAATGGGCTGATTTAGTCAACCTATCTACAACCACCCACACAGTGTCATTTCCTCTACTTGTCCGCGGCAAGCTAGTCACGAAGTCCATGGAGATATCTTCCCACTTCCAACTAGGAACAGGAAGGGGCTGAAGCAATTCGGATGGAGGTTGGCGAACGGCTTTAACACGCTGACAAGTCTCGCACTTGGCAACAAAGTCTTCAACATCCGCTTTCAAGCTATTCTACCAAAAATGTTCCCTTAAGTCTTTATACATTTTGGTACCCCCAGGGTGTATTGTAAAGATCGACTGGTGTGCTTCTTTCAATATTTCCTTCTTGATTTCATCAACAGCAGCACACAGAGTCTACCTCTAAACAATAAGGCACCATCTAAAGATGTACTAAAAGCGTGGTCCATCTCTCGAATTCGTGGCAACCTTCTCAATCTTTTCTTTCAGTTCAGGGTCAGAACTTTGCAAAGCGACGATCCGGTCTCTAAGGGTGGATCTTGCCGTCATGGCATAAAGAATACAATCCGAACCCTCAGGAACCACTTCTAAGCCAAACCTTTCCATTGATAACAACAAAGGTCGACTCGAAGCACACAAGTTCAAATCCTTCTTCTGACTCTTCCTACTAAGAGCATCCGCAACTACATTTGCTTTACCTGGGTGATATTGGATGTCACAATCATAGTCAGAAACCAACTCCAGCCATCTTCTTTGTCTCATATTCAGCTCTTTCTGGGTGAAGAAGTATTTCAAACTCTTATGATCTGTGAAGATAGCGATCTTCTCACCGTATAGGTAATGTCTCCAAATCTTTAAAGCAAAAACCACGGCGGCAAGCTCTAGGTCGTGAGTGGGATAATTCCGCTCATAGTCCTTCAATTGCCGAGAGGCATAAGCCACAACTTTGTCATGTTGCATCAACACGCAACCCAATCTGATCATGGAAGCATCGGTGTAGACTGTCAACCCACCGGAACTATCAGGTATAGTTAAAACCGGGGCGCTTGTCAATCTAACCTTCAGCTCCTCAAAATTCTTCTCGCAAGACTCGGTCCAGATGCACTTCTCTTCCTTTCTAGTTAGCTTAGTCATAGGGGCAGCCAACCTAGAAAAATTCTCGATAAATCTCTGATAGTATCCTGCCAATCCAAGGAATCTTCTTATCTCAGTCACGGTCTTCGGTCTTTCCCAATCGGTAACCGTTTGCACTTTTTCTGGGTCAACACGAATACCTTCGGCTGAAACAACATGACCAAGAAACACTACCCTTGAGAGCCAAAAGTCACACTTGCTAAACTTAGCATAGAGTTTCTTTTCTCTCAACCTTTGCAAAGTGAAGTTCAGATGTTCCGCATGCTCTTCCTCATTTTTCGAGTAAATCAAGATGTCATCAATGAATACAATCACAAACTTATCGAGCACATCCTGAAATACCCGGTTCATGAACACGGCAGGAGCATTTGTTAAACCAAAAGGCATAACCTTGGAATTCATAGTGTCCATACCTCGTGCGGAACACCATCTTAAAGATATCACTTGACTTCACTTTCAACTGGTGATACCCCGATCTCAAGTCAATCTTCGAGAACACAGACGAGCCCTTCAACTGGTCAAACAGGTCATCAATCCGAAACAATGGGTATCTATTCTTGATCGTTAACTTGTTCAACTCTCGGTAGTCAATGCATAGGCGCATACTACCGTCTTTCTTCTTAACGAACAAGACCGGAGCTCCCCAGGGTGACACACTTGGCTGCACAAAACCTCTATCCAAGAGTTCATTCAGCTGAGTTTGCAACTCCTCTAGCTCGGTAGGCGCCATCCTGTAAGGAGCCTTAGACACCGGAGACGCTCCAGGAGTTAAGTCTATGGAGAACTCAATCTCTCTATCAGGGGGTAGTCCTGATAAATCGTCTGGAAACACATCGGCAAAGTTACAAACGACACCGACATCTTCAAGTCTCTTCTTTTCCTTAACCTTGCTTCCAGATGAAACATCTTCCACCAGGGAGTGGACTTGCATTAAAGCGGTCAAAGTCTTCTTGCTCACTCTTCCCTTTTTCCCTTGGAACTCCAAAACTGAATTCCCTTCCAATCGAAATTGAATCTTCTTTGAAGAGCACAAGATCACGGCGTTGTAGGTTGTCAACCAATCAATTCCCAAGATCACGTCGAAGTCTTTCATATCGAACAACACCAACTTTGCCTTCAAGTTCAAACCACAAACACAAACAGGACATTCCTCTAACACTTTATCTAGTTTAACAGCAGACCCAACAGGGGTACAAATTGACAAATAACTAGACAAACATCCGAGTGTTAAGTTAGTCTTCACAGCAAAATTAGATGAAACGAATGAATGAGATGCACCCGTATCAAACAATACAAATGCTGGTAAAGAAGCGACTAACAATGTACCTGTAACAACATCATGACAAGCTTCTTGGTCAGTACCAGATATACTGCAGACTCTGCCAACAGGAGGAGAAGGGACACTCTTCTGAACAGGAGCACCGGGCTGAACAGACTTCTTGGGGCAGAGGCGAGCAAAATGGCCAGGTTGTTTGCAAAAGAAGCAAACATTATCCTTCAGTCCAACAGAGGTAGCTGCCACGGAGGTCTCTCGAAATGCGAGCCTAGGGTGTACCATTTAAGGTTGAGAAGGCTGAACAATTCCTGCAAGTCGGGTCCCACTAGTCTGGCCATACTGGCCTACATGAACAGCCTAGGACTCAGCCCAACACTCCGGGGCTAATAGGTGGGAGTGGGGTACAGTGCAAGCCTCAAAAACGACGGTCGGTACGATCAACAAATCCAGAAGGTCTGAATTGCCAAGGTTTCTGTGCTCGCGCATTCTCCTTCTCAGTTTCCTCAATTTTCTTCGCATTCTCCACGGCCTGAGCATAGTCTCCAAGAGGTAAGGCAGTGAGGTGGACTTTGATCGAAGGTCGCAGCCCTTTGAAAAATTTCTTCGCCTTGGCAACATCGGAACTCAAAGAATCAGGAGCGAAGAAAAAGAGTTCTTCAAACTTCTGCTGGTATTCCAGCACAGAAAGGGTGCCTTGCACCAATGCCATAAATTCTGCCTCCTTGGCATCTTTCACCGACTCAGGGAAATAGTTTCTATAGAATGCTTCCTTAAACAACTCCCAAGTAACCACACCAGCATGAAGGTTCTCGAGAATAGGCCTGGTGGAGATCCACCATGCATCAGCTTCATGTTGAAGCTTATGTTCTGCAAACAACACCTTCTGATTATCTGAACACTGCAGGTGTCTAAATGCCTTTTCCAATTCTCTCAACCATCTATTAGGAAAGAGGGTGTCCTTGGTCATTCCGGTAAAAGATGGTACTTGAAGTTTAAGAAAACTTTCCATCAGCTTGGTATGCGGGATCTCAGTGGACCTCTCCACATACGGAGCTGCACGGCCAGGGTTTCTTGAACCACTTGCTTGGTTCTCTTCTCGCATAGCCAAAAATCCGGTCATCATTTGATTGAACTGTGCCGCCTGTTGCTGCATCATGTTGGTCATAATGCTAGCAATGTCTCTGAAGCTTCCGATTTCAGGAGCATCGGGAAATCCATTAGGGGTGGGGTGCTCTCCTTGTCTTTGCTGGTCCAGGGTCCCAGCAGGCACATCTTCAACTCCGGAATTATCAGAACCAATCAAACGATTCCTTAGAAGCACCATTCTGCAAACATCGGAATTTACAACATCGAAATTGAACTTGTCAAAATCACTTGATCAATAGAAAAGAATGCCCAAATCATGCTTAAAATCATCAACATAGCAAGATTATAGTCCAACATTGACAAGAAACAAATCACAAATCAGATTTCCACAAAAAGCCCAAAAGCAGAAATTTTTCCCTATTGGTCGATACATTTGGTCGATGGCATCGACCAATAGTATCGACCAAAAACATTCTACGCGAAAAAACAGAATATATGGCCCACTCGTTTCATTTCAAAACATTTCCATTTCAAACTTGGCACTGGGGAAAACTTCTTCTTAAGGTCTCTAAGGGTTTTAGGGGTGATTTGAGGCTTCCAACACTCTTGCAAGCTTGCATTGATCAACAACACAAGTAAGTCTCATTCTCTTCTTCTCTCTTCTTGCGTTTTCATTTACCAAGATATGGTTTTTCTTCAAAACTGCAAAATGGTTGATGCTAATGGTTAGAATCATGCCTAGGGACGTTTAGAAACATGCTCCCACCATTTTACAAGCTAAACTAAGCATGAAACACAAGATTTCACATTCTTAGGTTCCAAAAATCACTATTCATCTCAATATTCCCAACTTTGCAATTACTTGCCTCATTTTTAAACCAAAATGAATTTTGACATGAAACCAAGTCCCACATGACTAATTTACCATGGGGAAGGTGTTCCCACATTCGGTTTGCCGAAATTCGAACTTTTGAAAAATCACAAACATAGCCCAAAGAGGGATTTTTATTTTTTTTTTCACCTTCTTGCTGAATTTTCACTTCTACATGGCCAAGATGTTAGATTCTCACCAAACGAAATATCCCAATATGTTTATCCAAGTCTTATACACATGCTAGTATGTTCGAATTGCATTTTCGCAACAATTTCAAATTTTTGAAAAATTACAAAAATGCCCTTCATCTAACAAATGAACAAGGGAACTAATCAAAATGAAATTTCTTTCTTGTCTCTGCAGGTTCATCATGCCCAAAGGAGGATGGAGGGCTGACAGAGGTATAGGACATGCTCCACAACAGGAGGTTACTGAGGAGGACCTCTTCATTTCACCTCAGGCAAAGTTCCTGTTCGAGCGCTACTTCTATGACATACCGATCGAGTACGGGCGGTTGGTAGTCTTAGATGAGCTAGAGACCTTTCGCATACGACTGAGGTTAGAGGCGATGGGATGGTTACCTTTGTACACCACGCCATATCCAATCTACCCAAAGCTTGTCAGGTACTTTTATAGTAACCTGACCTACCGATTCGAGGATGACCCGCGAGATGGTCCTCTAATTGTCATCAGCTCCATGGTCAGAGGCATTGAGATCATATTCACTACCAGCGAGTTGGCTGAGATCTTGGGGGTGTCGTCCGTACCAGACTCTCGTTGGTGGATTCCTCCTCGCACTGACATTCTGGAGGGTCTCATTCCATACGAGACACACGACATATGCATGACTCTGTGGGACGATGAGAATTGCTTCATGCCCAGGAGTGGCACTTCTATGCTACCATCTGCCCGAGTCATCGCTCGCTTTGTCGGGCGAAACATTATTCCGAAGGCAGGGCATCATAGTAGGGTGACGATCATGGAGGCACTAGTCATCTATTGCATTTACACTGGCGTGCAGATAGACTTGGCTCACATCATGCAGCATATCATGATAGACCGAGTTGAGTTTCCCGGGGTCAGGAACTTAGCTTTCGGCCGGGTCTTGACACGCATCTTCCAGTACTTCCAGGTGGATTTAGAGGACACACTGATGATTCCTGATATAGAGATAGGTGAGGACCTCTGTGCATGGTCGATCAGGAAGATGGGGCTGGGTAATGCAGTTAGATCAGACGATGAGGCCAACATCGATGGGGATGCCGAGGATGACGATGTAGATGAGCATGGAGATGATGATGATTAGGGTGATGCTCCAGCTCAGGATGATGATCAGGGGCATAAGGAGATTCCCGCTCCACGATTCTCCGAGGATGGAGGTCCATCTCACCAGACTTCTGAGGCTCCAGGTGTGGCTTCTCATCAGTCTTCGATTTATTCCATACTCAAGAGGATCGAGGCTCGACAGATGAGGATGGAGACATACATGCACACTTTAGGTGAGAGGTTTACACGGCTCAAGGATGAGTTCAGATCGAGGAGGGATCAGACAGATCGTTGGAGTAGATCACCTAGATAGATAGCATTAGGAATTTTCCTTTTTATGTTTCCCAGATGTACTTTCTTTCAACTTGTAAAAATTTTCTTATGTGATTAATGAGATCAAGTTGTTTTGCTTATATTATTGTGTCTTATTCCATAATCAGTTAAGTTTAATTTATTTAGTTACTAATCTTGGTTATCTATTATTCAGCTCTAAGAATAGTTGAGTTACCCTTTTGATCGGTACTCGGAATGTTCCATCATCGCTTCCGTGGTTAGGGTCTTACTGAACCTGGGGCTCTGATAACACTCTGTCACATCCACCCAGCCGGTACCCTATCTGGCATACCCGGGATGTGATCCACAGCCCCGAAGATCCATAGTTCAGAGACCACATCAGCCACATCGACAATAACAAAATCATTAACAATCAATATTAAGCTACAATCAAAAAAATAGAATTCAGGAATAAGATATCAAGGATAATCAGAGTGCGGCAATAAATATCAAATCAGATAAATTAAGAAGGCAGTAGGCGGAATCCACTCCTTCACCAAGCGGAAGTGAGGTCAAAATTTAGTTAAGTACAAGTCTCAAGTTATGAAGGTAAGTTAAAGTTATTACAATTCTTCTAAGTTTAATTGTCACAAAAAGAAGGGGTAACTACTCATAAGTCTCCTCCACAATTGATATGTCCTCTTCAAAGGTGAGGACCATGGAGATCCAACATGACTGCTCCCATACAACTCCAGGGCTAACCCTGGTACGCCGGGTGATCTTCTTCGGTATGGTCACCGAAGTCTTCAATGTAGCTAGTCTCCGGATAGTAGTATGAGGTATCCGGGTCCGCCTCAGGGAGGGTGCCATCAGAGTAATCACCTGTAGAATAGCCTAACAAAATATTGCAATAGAAAAGGAATGAGTTCAAAAGAACTCAGCAAGGAAGTTATTCCACCACACATAAACCACAAGATAATCATAACATGATGCAGATGATACGAGGCATATAATGCAATATGATTTTATTCTAAGTATGCTGGTCATCTATGGTAGACATGCTTTAAGTCATAGCACCATACTTCTTTAGGTAGTCTCAGTCACTCATCACCGGGGGAAATTGGGTCCTGCATCCCTCTCGGACAAATCCATGGTTGGGGGTTTCGGTCACCACTCTCTCACATTATGGACTTGGAGTACTCTCTGTATTGGTTCGAAGGCATTTCTACCTACTAGGTAAGTCACTTTAGGTGTGTGCAAAACCCCGTTATGTTTGGACTTGATCTGAGCCTTCAATTCCCTGTTTTGGTCTTGCTGTCCTGATTGGTCGACTCATTGGTCGACTGGACCAATCGACCAATCAATCGACCAATTGGTTCTGTTTTTGCTAATTAGGTCGTGGCTACTCTATTTAAATCTAATCTCGGGATTACTCCGCCTCATCTGCCTCCTAAGCCTCTGGAACGAGTTAGAACTCCATTCTAATCAATTCCCTTGCATCCTTGGTTGATATCTCACAAGAACTAAAGTAATCTTCATCCTCATGCATCAAAGGTATGTCTACACACTCTTTTTCTTCTACATCTCTGAATTTCTTTTCTTTAATCTTGTTCTTCATTGAGATCAGGAAGGAGATGCTGCATTCTTGCAACCATCTATTCCATGATCTCATTCTATGCTTTGAGATTTATGATCATCGTCACGATCTCAACCCTAGCCGAATTAACCCTTGAAACCCTAACCCTGGTATGATCTTTCTGGAAACCTTTGGTAACCTCCCATGCGAGGGAAACCTCATGGGCAATATTTATGTTAATCTAAACTTGATCATTGAATGATTTTCTTGTTGTTTTTTACCAAACAAATTATTCCCTTTCATCCTGTGATCACAACCTTTTCATGAGAGCCATAAAGGGTGAAACCCTAGTTTCTTGGGTCAAATCAAGAACCCATGTTTTGATCTTGTTAATAGCCAATCAATGTGTTTTCTATTACATGATTTGTAACCTATCAACCTCTAGTTCTTTATCCTTGATCATACCAATGCTTTCTTCATGATCCATGATTAACCTAATTAGGGTAAACTTTTGGTTCCTAATTTGTAACCTGGGACTTGATTCAATTAGTCGTTTGATGTCCTCTATATACTAGTATGCTACCAGTGTAGTTTTCCCATGATTTTGTACCCTTTTGAACCACCAAATTCGGTTCTATTTTTCCAAAATTTGGATTCTTGAAGGCCAGTGTCTCGGTTGGTCGACTCATTGGTCGACTGGGTCAGTAGACCAATCCAATCGACCAATGAGTACAACAACCTCATTCTTGGTCTATTTTGATTGTTTTGATATCTTTCCTTTTAGGTATCTTTCCTAATATGTTGTATGCACTTGTCTAAGACTTTCTTCTCAGGTTTAGTTAAGGTCTTACTTGATTCCCTAAGATTCCTTTGCGAGTTATAAGGTAAGGACAGTTATTCCTTAATTACATAGATCGCATACTCTCTGGTTTCTACCTTATGAAACTATGAGTTTGTTTACTGTTCTTATATTTTATACTTCTGATGTACTACTTTAACTACAGTAGCACTTCACTTATGTTTCCTTTTTATTATTTAAGCTTATATGAATTGCTTATTACTATATTGTTTAACAATTAGCTTATGCTTTTACATTCTCTTTTATATGATGAATTGTTGGTTGTGTATGACATGACTAATCTGAAAATGTGTTTGACTAGGTATGATTTGGGATTGGGAGGTGTCCTTTTGACACTTATGTCCTTGGACATTATAGGAAATAGTATGGGATGTTTCCGGGGTTGCCCATCGACGTTTTCCCGAATCATTGGTTGTCATACCTAGGGTTGTCTAGCAGTGTTTGGCTAGGATGTCCCCGTTATATCAGACCCAAATCGGAAGGGTATTGAGACCGAACGACCCATGGTAGCAATGTGATTCACGGGCGCTTAAGACCGGTAACGAACCCGTGAGAGGACGGGAATCATATTGTGGGCTATTTATTGGAGGGTTGCATATGGCTAGACTTGAGCTCATGGGCGCTTAAGACCGGTAACCAACCCATGAGAGGACATGAGAGCTTCCCGTTTACCATATGTGGATAACCAATAGGGTTGATGAGTCCGTAGTCCGGTACTATTAGGACTCTAGTGGAAAGGATACCGGAAAGGATCGCCCAGGGCGAAGAATTGAGGTATCTGGACCTGAGTTGATGTAACTGAGTAGATGACTTGCATCGGGCTAGGCTTTACCCTGACATGCACCAGTACTTAGACCAAATGGTGATGTGAGAGAGAGGTGACTTAACCCCCAGCCATGGATTGTCCCGAGGGATGCCGGACCCACTACCAACAGGAGCCGAGTGACTGACCTACCCAAAGCATGTCTTAAAGCATGTCTGCCAATAGAGACCAGCATACATTGAGTTTAGATGCATACATACATCATCTGTTTCATATTGCATTGCATCTTGTTATGTTCTGCCACATGTTATTTATGTTGTTATGGATTAACTACCTTACTGAGTTTCTTCGAAACTCATTCCTTTTTGTACATCTCTTGTTAGACTATTCTACAGGGACTGACTACTATGAAGAACAGTGCAATGAAGCGCAAGCCGATGAAGCGTACTACACGCAAGGTGTTGGCGACAATCAAGATTACTCTGATGATCCCTCAGGCGATCACATTTCGTACTACGATTAGAGGCAACGTGGAATTGGAACATCTCAGTTGGATTGATGAAGTCCACTATTTTGAAGATGTCATCTATAGGATAAAAGACTCTTAGTTTAGTTATCTTTCTTATTATCTTTTGTTTCAGTTGTTATTCCTTTTAGACTTATACTACGTTTTGTTGTATGTGTGGAGGGAGTTTTCGCCTTTCTCTACTTCTTTTGATATCTTCGGATATCTGGTATCATTTTCCGCACTCTGATTATATTGTTTATTCATTTCTTGACTTTAATCTTTTGGTTATAATATTTAAACCTTGATTATTCCCTGTTTATGATTATGTTATTGTACATGTGGGAGGATGATTTCCTCGATACTTGATCTTCGGGGCTGTGGATCACACTCCCGGGTATGCCAGTTAGGGTACCAGCTGGGGGGATGTGACACTACAAAAGTATCGGCGTGCTTGTGGCTGATTCAGTTTCTTCCTCAACAAGCTACCTCATGGACCCGGCTCGCTCGGAAGCGAGTCTATTCCCTTCGTCCCGACCAGAGTCGAGAGTCGAACCAAGAATGAACCAAGTTCGATTATATTTTCTCCGTATCAGTAGGTAAAGGAATTACATAGGATGTGAATCCCGAAAGGAGCCGTCGGTAAAATCAGTTGTTTTGCCAAAAAGGAAGAGAAAAAATGAAAATCCCTTCCAACCTTAATCAGAGGAGAAGCGCCGAGATTAAGTAGACGGGAAAGCTCAGCAGAGGCGGTTCCTGTGCACCGGCGACCGAGATCCCTCTATGTTTGGCAGAGGTGATGGAGAGAGGGGGAGAGATAATGGGCTTGAGCCTGAAAACCTAATTCAACCTGAAGCTATGGACGTCAATGATAATGGAGAAACGTACAGTTGACTTTGGACTTGAGGTCCAACACTGTTCAAATCCAACTCTGTAGAAAACCATACATGCGGTGGCCTACCAACCTTCTATTTGAGCTTTTGAAATATATTTTTGGGGGACAACTTGTCACACCCCACCCGCAGGTCTCGGTTACCCGCCCGACAACCCATGGGAGTGATCCATCACAGTATCTACAATTTTTGTCCATCAATAATAATAATGCAAGTAAAGACAATCATGAGCAAGAATAAGTTCAATAATTAAATAAAAGGATTACAGGAGTCCAAATACTCCAATAAAATAATCAAGGAAAGAAATAAATGATCAAAAGAATATGAGTTCAGCGGAAGCAATAAAATGAATTAAATGATTTTCTTTCTCTAAAGCTAGAAAATGTTTCTCATGTATTTCAAGAAAAGGGGTCTTCCAATTCTTTTCCATACGATAGGCAAACTGCCTGGCAACATGTCTTCTCCGCCCATCAATGGGTGCTATAAGTGCATTCCATGCACTTGCAGGAGCTCCCACACAGGCTATCTCCATTTCCCATTGTCGGTGCCATATCTTCTTCATACGAGAAGACTCCTTCATCGGAAACCATTCCATCTTCCAATGTATATCCTCCATCTATACAGGCTAATATAACATAGACAAATAAAGGAATGAGTTCTGGTGAACTCAGTAAGAACAACAATAATTCTCATCCATATGTCAAACCGTCAGAAAGGCATATATGTTATGTATGAAGTGCAAAGTATGAATACCGCTAAGATCTAACTGTGCAAGTCTCTAATAGTTGACATGCTTTAAGATATACACTAGCCCTCCTTTGGGTAGGTCTAGTCACTCTGATCCGGTAAGGACTGGTTACCTCTGTAGGGATCATGGGTAAAATGGAAAGTCCACACCTAGCTCTCAAACCATGGCAGGGGTTAAGTCAACACTCTCTCACCATGACCATTGGCATGAGTACTAGAGCATGTTGGGGTTTTTAATCCAATGCAAGTCATAATGGTAACATACTACATGAAGTCCAGATACATCCCCTATGGCACCAACCAACTCGGTTTAGTATCCTTCGCAACCTAAAAATGAGAACCCTCATAAACTGGTTACCGCTACTGGACTCCATTCCATAACCCTATGGTCATCCACATATTGTTGGGGCGAAATGCTCTCATGACTCCTCACGACACCCGGTCCGTTCCTTGGACCTCCATGAGCCCAACCCTAACATATGCAATCCTACCATTGTATGACCAACAACGGACTACTGAGTCTCCGCACAGACTGGTTACCGCTGTAGGATGAAATAGAGTCACATCACCATTGTCACGGGTCATCCAGCTTCAATTCCCCTACCGAAAGGGTAGTAGTATTTGGGGTACCTAGCCATGCAACTCTAGATTCTACCTAAGTATGTCATCCAGTAGTTATGACAGTGTTGGAGACATCAATAAGCATGTGTCCCATACCACAACCCTCTGATATCTCAAGCCAAGATATCCCAATGGAATAGCCTTTCCATCAGAACCACAAACCATCAACCATCAACCATCATCAGAGGTTGTGGTTCAGCATGCTAAACATGTTTACAGTAGTATATGAAATGAAAGAATAGTAATGAAAGACACTGGACTAGCATGTTCAAGTCATTACATAAAGATGAGGTTGTATGTCCTTACTTGTAAATAAGTAGAATTCCTCTATATTGCAAACCAAAACCAATTATAAGACTTTTATTGGAAACAGAGGACATGTAATATCCAGCCCTATTCTAACCTTGACCCTGACCCGGATCCACTGTTGTATTCAGGTCCGAGGACCAGAAGCGGTGGAAGAAGAGATCTATGGACCATCCTGATTGATGATCATGATTTGGAGACCGAGTCCATGGACATTGACAATGATACCCCTTGCTTAAATGCATTGTCAGTGTTTAAGGAAAGTCTGCGCATCGGAGAAGATTAACATGGTTGATGTACCAAATGACCTCCTGTGCACAATCCGAATGTATTCCTAGAAACTAGACTTCTTGATTAAATTGTGGAAGAAAACCTCACTCAATTTGACCTTGTATAGCCTTTCAAATCCCTACTTGAAGTTGCTGTTCTAAACCTGAGTTTTCTGCTGAAATCATCTTGGTCGATCATTTTGGTCGATACCATCGACCAAAAGCATCGACCAAAATGTCCCAGTCTGCCAAGTTAATGATTCCATGGAATATTCCTTTTTTATTTAATATGACCTCGAGCCTTGAGCCTTTTGCAATCATTTTTCTCACCTGGAAACGTGGGGAGAGCTTCCCAAAGCAGCTCCTTGGCTAGTGTGAAGGGTATCTCATCAAAGACACTTAGTTTATCATTGATTCTTGCCTTCGTCTTCTACACTAAGGTAAGACTCTTCAATCCACTCTCTACCCTACCATTTTTCTACTCCTTTCTATTGTCATCTTGCTGATGGGACATTTGGAATGATGCTGCAACCTTGCAACCACCACTCCAAGTGCCTACTCATGCTCAATCCATGATTCCCTCAACCATTCATTGATGCTAATGCTTATATCTCATGCCTAGCATATGTATTCCATGATTTACCTATTAACACCATACCATTTGATATCAAACTGAGCTATAAAGTGTATTATGTTCATGTTTAACATTGCCATATGATTCCAATCGAATTTCTATTAGTTCCACTAACTATTGCATGCTATTACTCATCAATGCAATCAATTCCAACTCATACCATGATGTTTATCACTTGAACTTGATAGCTCAAATTGGGGCTTTTTAATTAGACCATTGGATTGGGTTAATTCCTTGATTTATAGTGTCCTACTACTGTTGTTAAGTATGCCTCCAAATTCCAGATTGATCCGAACACCGGAAGACTCATTTCGGACCAAAAATCCCCAAAATCCACTATTCTGCCCGAGGACTATTTTGGTGATGCCACCATCGACCAAAGTTGTTGTCGACAAGCAACCTTGGTCAGTTTTGACTCGAATGACATCCGATCTTCCCGACTTCTTTCTAACTTATTATTGATGTCTGTTTAGGGCCTTAACACTTCTATTGGACTATTCTTGGTATTCTCAATTCATCATCAACTCATCCAAGGTAAGGATGGTTATCTCCATAAACATATAAGTCATCAAATATTGAATTGTGTTTTATTTAAAGAACGAAATCCCTTATTTTTCTTTCAATCATTATAAGACTGTTACATATGTGTTAGAACAGTAGCATTTAAATCTTTCTACTCTTGTTGTGTCATCTTATCATTTTGATTTACTTATGTTTATAATGATTCGCTTCAATATCATGATTTGATTACTATTATGAATATGCATTGGATGCATGAGAAATGATGAGATTGAATATGTGATTGCATACGTATGACTTGGGATTGGAGGGTGTCCTACTGACACTTCTGTCCTTGGGCATCGGAGGGAATAGTATGGGATGTTCTCCGATGGTGCCTATCGACACTTTCCCGAGTTATTGGATGACATACATAGGGGTGTCTAGTGGTGTGGCTAGGTTCATCCTTGTCGTGTCAGACCCGAATCGGAAGGGCATTGAGACCGAACAACCCGTGGTAGTGTATGGTTGGATGGGCGCTCTAGGCCGGTAGCCAATCCGGTAGGGGACATAAACCATGCTACGGATACCTGAAAGGGGCCATTTATTGGTAGGGTTGCATATGGATAGACTTGGGCTCACGGGCGCTCAAGACCGGTAACCAATCCGTGAGAGGACATGAGAGCTTCCCGTTTACTATATGTGGATGACCAATAGGGTTGATGAGTCCGAAATCCGGGATTTCGCTGACTCTAGTGTGAAGGATACCGGAAAGGATCGCCGGGGGCGAGGAATGGACGTATCTGAATCTGACTTGACCGACTGAGTAGATGACTTGCATTGGGCTAGGCTTTACTGTGACATGCGCCAGTACTTGACCAAATGGTGATGTGAGAGAGCGGTGACCGATTCCCCTTACCATGGTTTTGATGACTTTACCGATCTTCCCCGGGCATTCCCAAGATATGGAAATGGGAGAGTGACTGACGACCCAGAGAAGTACGGTGCTATGACTTAAAGCATGTCTACCTTAGAGACCAGCATTCATAGAGTTAGACTCATATCTACATCATATGTTCCATATCACATTACATTATTATATGTTCTGAATGTGTATGATTTCTAATTATGGAATAACTTCCTTGCTTGAGTTCTTCGAACTCATTCCTTTTGTGCAAATGTTTTAGATTACATTCCAGGTACCGAAGATTACGATGGCACCTCCTATGAGGCGGACTATGATTCCACATACTACCCTCCGGGTAGTGGCGTCGGTGAGGATTCGTATATTGGAGCCGAGGAGGATTATTATTCGCACCAGGGTTAGCCCCACAGTTGTGCGGGAGCGGCAGCGCTGGGTTTACTTCATCCGTACTGTTGAGGAGACTACTATTAGTATAGAAGAAACCCTAGCATAGTGCCCCATTCCCCTGGTGTATTTGTGGAACCTTAGATTTTGTAATTAACTTGTCTTAAATTATTCCGGTGATACTTGGATATGTAACTAACTTGATTTAATACTTTTCCGCTGCTCTGAGAGGGTGACTACCATACCTTCTCACCCTTTATGATTTTGATCATACCTTATCTATCATCTATATTCCGCACTCTGATTTAGTTAATCTTGTCTTGTTCATGATACTTGATATTAGTTGTTTTTACCATTGATTATTACTGTTCATGATTGTGTTACCGTGTATGTGGGAGGCATGGACCTCAGATCATTGATCCTTGGACTGTGGATCACATCCCGGGTATTCCAAATGGGGTACCGGCTGGGTGGATGTGATGATTGGTATCGAGCCCAAGATCAAGTGGAACCCCGACCACAGAAACGGTGACGGAACATTCCGAGTCACAGATCCGGAAGTGACTCAAGTACTCCTAGGAGTGAATAATAGATAACCTGGACTAGAAACCAAAATATGGAAACATAACTTGACTCATGAATAAGACACCATAATATAAACAAAACAACTGAACTTCATTGATTTCATAGGGAATTTTTACAAGTCTGAAAAAGAGAAATACATCCATAATGACATAAAAGAAAATTCCTAGTGATGTCTATGTAGGTGAACGACTCCTGCGATCTGTCTGATCCCTCCTAGATCTGAACTCCTCTTCCAGTCGTGCAAACCTCTCATTGAGGGTGCACATGTGTAACTCCATCCTCTCCTGCCGAGCCTCGATCCTCTCAAGAATAGAGTAAATCGACAACTGATGGGAAGCCACATCTGGAGCCTCAGAAGTCGTGTGTGATGGGCCTCCGACCTCAGTAAGTCGTGGAGCGGGAACCTCCTCATGCTTCGGAGCATCATCATAACCCTGATCATCACCCTCACTATGCTCATCATCGTTACCACCGTCATCATCATCAGTACTATCATCCTCTGAGTCGTCATCTCCTGATGCATCATCGATATCATCCTCATCCTCTGATCTGACTGCATCCTGGAGCCCCATCTTCCTGATCAACCATGCACAAATGGGCTCACCTAAATCTCGACCCTGAATCATAGGTGTATGCTCCAAGTCCACACCAAAATACTCAAAGATACGAGTCAAGAGTCGACCAAAAGCCAAGTTCCTATCCCCAGGAAACTCGATCCGATCAATCATGACGTTTTGCATGATGTATGCTAAATCGATTTGTACTCCAGTATACATACTATAAATGATCAGTGCCTCCATCGCCGACACTTTGCTATGATGCCCTGCCTTCAGAAGGATGTTTCGCCCGACGATGCGAGCGATAACTCTAGCTGAAGGACGCATTGTGGTACCACACCGGGGCACATAACAGTCAATGTCATCCACACCTCGTATACCTCGTAAGGAAGAAGCACCTCTGTGATATCTGTACCAGCAGGAATCCACCAACGGGAATCTTGCACGATCGGTACATCTAAGATGCGAGCCAGTGTCCTCGTGGTGAAACTGATCTCTCTACCTCCGACCATGGAATCTATGACAATCCTAGAACCATCCCTCGGATCATCCTCTATACGGTAAGTCAGATTACTATAGAAGTATCTGATAAGAGCTGGGTAGACTGGCTGTGCTGTAGTGTATAAGTGAAGCCAATCCATAGCCTCTAATCTCTCTCATATGCGAAATACCTCTAAATCATCCACATCCACCAGTCGTCCGTGCTCGATCGGTATATCATGGAAATAATGCTCGTATAGAAACTCCGCCATAGGAGTAGTGAAATGCTCCTCGTCTATGACCTCAGCCCGGGGAACAAGTCCTCTACCCCTGTCCACTCGTCTCCCTCTTCTAGGCATGGTGTATCTGTTGAAACAAGGAAAGAAACTCATTCGGATTAGTCTTAGTGTGTGATTGTTAGATGAAGAGCATTTTCGTAATTTTCAGAAAATTCGATTTTTGGTGAAATTTTGGTTTGATCATTCTAACATATGCATAAGACCTACACAAGCATGCTAGAATACTTTATTGGGTGAAAATCCATCTTTTTGGCATATTCAAAGTGAAAATTCAGCAAGTAAGAGAGAGAAAAATCACTCTTTTGGCTTGCATTCGTGATTTTTGAAAAATTGGAATTTGACCGAATGGAGAATGAGAACACTTTACCCCTAGTAGATCAGTGTTGTAGAAATTTGTTTCATGTCGAAATTCCTTTTGGATTGAAAATGAGACAAGTGCTTGTAAAGTTGAGTTTTGTGAAATGAATAGTGTTTTGGTAACCAAAATGGATGCAATCTTGTGTTTGGAACTTAATCTTATTTGAAAAGTTATGAAAACATGTTTCTAATCATGTATATGTATGATTCTAACCATTGGCTGCAAGTATCAAGTGAACGAAGTTTATAAGAAAAGAGAAAAAGAAAGAGAACTTACTTGTGTAGATGATCAAGTGAGATTATCAAGAATGATTGAAGCCTTGAATCAAGTCCTAGCATTCTTGAAAACCCTAGAAAATCGCTTTCTCCAGAGCTAAACCCGAAATGGTTGAGTGAGAAATGAAAATGAAATGAGAAGTGGGCCCTTTAAATCTGATTTTTCGCGTAGAATTTATCTTGGTCGATCATTTTGGTCGATACCATCGACCAAAAGCATCGACCAAAATCCTTCATTTTTCTGCATTGGGTTATTTTGGGAGTTTTGATTCTTGGACTCATTTCCTTTGGATTTTGATCGATGCTGAATTATTTTACTGTTATATTGATAATTCTAACCATGATTTGGTTATCCTATCCGTTGGCCAAGTTGTCTCTGTCAAATTTGAAATTTTGGTATCCTTATCTTTGATCCTTGCAGAATGGTCTTACTTAGAAATCGTTTCGTCGTATCCGGAAGCAACGGAAACGAAGAAACCCCTGCTGGGGGCTCTGATCAGTAGACACAGGATGATAGCCACACCACGAATGGCATTCCTGGTGCCCCCGATATCGGAAGCTTTAGAGATATCGCCAGCGTCATGACCAACATGATGCAACAGCAGGCTGCCCAATTTAATCAAATGATGACTGGTTTTGCTACCCTTCGCAATGAGAACCGTGCCGGAATTGGAACTTCTGGAGCCGCAGCCCCTCTTATGGAAAGATTCATCGGGACACCCCACACCCGTTTGATGGAAAGTTTCCTAAAGTTGCAAGTACCTTCCTTTACTGGTGTAACAAAGGACACCCTCTTTCCAAACAAGTGGCTTCGTGAGTTGGAGAAGGCCTTCGGGACATTTCCAATGTTTCGATGCTCGAGAAAGTGTTGTTTGCCGAGCGAAGCTTCAGCAAGAAGAAGCCGATGCATGGTGGGCTTCCACTAGGCCTATCCTTGAGACCTTGAATGGTGGTGTCGTTACCTGGGAGAAGTTTAAAGAAGCTTTTTGCAAGAACTACTTCCCGGAAGCTGTTAAGGATGCAAAGGAGGCCGAGTTCATGGCCTTAGTACAAGGTACTTTGTCTGTGCTTGAGTATCAGCAGAAATTTGAAGAACTTTTCTTCTTCACCCCCGAGTCTATTAAGTCTGAAGAAGCCAAGGCGAAAAAGTTTTTCAAGGGTTTGCGACCTTCTATTAAGGCATACCTCACTGTCTTGCCTCTTGAAGGATATGCTCAGGTGGTTCAAAACTCGAAGAAGCTTGAAGAGAATGAAAAGGAAAATGCTCGAGTTCAGAAACCCTGGCAGCCTAGATCTTCTGGATTCGTGGACCGCACTGATCGGTGTTTTGCTAGACCTACTCCTTATCCTGCACCCGCCTTTCAGCCGAGACATGTTGGTCAGAATCCTAATTCCCTTCCTGTGAGCTATCATGGTCAGTCCAGTGGAGCCAGACCTCAGGGAGCTACTTATCCTCCTAGGCCTGGGATGGTGAATCCTAGACCAGCTTATCAGAGACCTCCCCCTGCTGCAGCCCCTATTGGACCGAAAGATACTACTTGCTTCCTCTGCAAGCAAGCAGGCCATTATGCTCGTTCTTGCCCCCAACAAGTCTATGCAATCTCAAGCTCCTGTAGTGAAGAGTACTCCTGCTGCTACTTCTGCCCCTCCCTCTGGCAAAGTGTTTAGTATATCTGGTACCGAGCAAGACCCCTGCCACGATGTTGTAACAGGTACTCTGTTAGTAGCTTCTCTTCCCGCATTTGTATTATTTGATACGGGTGCATCACATTCATTCATATCATCTACTTTTGCCTTGAGGACTAACTTGACACCTCGCTGTTTATCTAGTCATTTGTCTATTTGTACCCCTGTTGGATATGCTGTTAAACTAGATAAAGTGTTAGAAGATTGTTCTATTTTGATTTGTGGAAGAAATCTGGAGGCAAACCTTGTATTATTTGACATGAGAGATTTTGATGTAATCTTGGGAATCGACTGGTTGACCTTCTACAATGCCGTGATCTTATGTTCCTCAAAGAAGATTCAGTTCCGTGTAGAAGAGAATTCAGTCTTCGAATTTCAAGGAGAGAAGGGAAGATTTAGCAAAAGGACCTTGTCCACTCTAATGTAAGTCCATACCTTTTTGGGAAATGCTTCGTCTGGAAGTAAGGTCAGAGAGAAGAAGAGACTTGAAGAAGTCAGAGTTGTTAGTGAATTCCCTGATGTTTTTCCGGATGATTTGTCAGGTTTACCTCCTGATAGGGAAGTTGAGTTTTCTATAGACTTAATTCCTGGAGCGGCTCCTGTATCCAAGGCCCCTTACAGAATGGCACCTACCGAACTCGAAGAGTTGAAAACTCAATTAAATGAACTCTTAGAGAGAGGTTTCGTGCAGCCAAGTGTGTCACCTTGGGGAGCTCCGGTCTTGTTTGTAAAGAAGAAAGATGGTAGTATGCATCTGTGCATTGACTACCGGGAATTGAACAAGCTGACAATCAAGAACAGATATCCTCTGCCTCGGATTGATGACCTTTTTGATCAGTTGAAGGGTGCTGCTGTCTTTTCAAAGATTGATTTGAGATCGGGATATCACCAGCTGAAGGTGAAGTCAAGTGACATCCTTAAGACAGCGTTCAGAACAAGGTATGGACATTATGAATTTAAAGTGATGCCTTTCGGCTTGACTAATGCCCCCGCCGTGTTTATGGATCTCATGAACCGAGTATTTCACGATGTACTCGATAAATTTGTAATCGTCTTCATTGATGACATCTTGATTTACTCAAAGAATGAGGAAGAGCATGCGGAGCACCTGAACTGCAAGTTGCAAAGGTTGAGAGAAAAGAAACTCTATGCTAAATTTAGCAAGTGTGACTTCTGGCTCTCAAGTGTAGTGTTTCTTGGCCATGTTGTTTCAGCCGAGGGCATTCGTGTTGACCCAGAGAAAGTCCAAACTGTTACTGATTGGGAAAGACCGAAGACTATGACCGAGATAAGAAGTTTTCTTGGATTAGCAGGATACTACCGGAGATTCATTGAAAACTTTTCTAGGTTGGCTGCCCCTATGACTAAGCTAACTAGAAAAGAGGAGAAGTTTGTCTGGACCGATTCTTGTGAGAAGAACTTCGAGGAGCTGAAGGTTAGATTGACAAGCGCGCCGGTTCTGACTATACCTGATAGTTCCGGTGGATTGACGGTCTACACTGATGCTTCTAAAATCGGTTTGGGCTGCGTGTTGATGCAACACGGAAAGGTAGTGGCTTATGCCTCTCGACAACTAAAGGATTATGAGCGGAACTACCCCACTCATTGTGAAACCCAGCCCTAACCTTGACCCGGAAACCTTGTTGTTTGTAGGTCCGATGACCCGAAGTAAAGTAAGAAGTCAGCTTTGGGCCATCCCAGTAGAGGACTTGGTGTCTGGCTTTGAATCCATGAAAGTTGATGATGAGGTTCTATTTATGGAAACTGAATCCTGATGAAGATCTAATTAGTTGATGGACTTGGAGTGCTCTCTATCTTGGTTTGAAGGCATTTCTACCTATTAGGTAAGTCACTTGACTTGTGTGCAAAACCCCTTTAGGTTTGGATTTGATCTGGACCTTCAATTCCCTGTTTTGGCCTTGCTGTCAGCATTGGTCGACTGATTGGTCGACTGGGCCAGTCGACCAATCCACTCGACCAATGAGTGCTGTCTTTGGCAATTAGGTTGATTCTTGCTCTATTTAAGTCCAACCTCGAGTCCACTTCGTATTTGCTGCCTCCAAACCCTCTGGAACAGAACCAAAGACCTCTGCAAGTCATCTCTCTTGCATCCTTGGTGTTTTCTTGACGGATCTTCGTCGGAACTCTTCTTTTTGCATCAAAAGGTATGTCTACTCTCTCTTCTTCTCCTCCATCTTTGTTTTTCTTTCCTTTTTGAGTTGAGACAGTAGAAGAGATGCTGCATCCTCTGTTGCAAACATCTCTGAACATGTTCTCATGATCATCCTAAGGATTTAAGGCTAGAACAATGATCTTAACCATGATCATTGCAAGCTTTTGAAGGATTCATGATCAAACCATGATTTAATCTCTGTTAATCTTCTAATCTGAATTCCGATCTCTTTGGATCTTCTTTCATTGATCATGTTAGTGGTTAATGGTTGTGTTTTCTTTCCATGATCCATAATCCATAGAATTCTAGTTGTTCTCTTCTACCTTACTATGTGTTCTTCATGATGCATGATAGTTACATATATGGTAGGTTTTATTTCCTTATTTAGATTTATGCTTCTAAGCCTTATTCCATGAAGACCTATGCATGTTTTCATGTTTTCATTACCGAAAGCAATGATCCATCCTCCTATAGTTCTTGTCCTTGTTTTCTATTTCAAATTCATCAAGATCCATGTTTGAGTTAATTATGGTAACTTTTTTGTTTCCTAATTTGGATCTTGATACCTTGATTTGATTAGTGTTTTGAGGTCCCCTATATGCTAGAATACTACTGATGTAGTCTACCCCTTGATTAGTACCCTTTTGAACCACCAAATTGGGGTTTAAATAAAAAAAATCTTTTTTTTTGTGTTTTTTTTTGTTTGGTGTTTGGGATTGGTCGTTGGACCACTCGACCAATCCACTCGACCAATGAGTACAGCAACTCCAGAATTGGTCTGTTTCGGATGTTTTGATATATTTTCTGTTAGGGATCTTTCCTAATATGTTGTATATACTTGTTTAGGACCTTCTTCTCAAGTTTGCCAAGATCTTACTTGATTTCTTAGGATCCTTTTGCGAGTTATAAAAGGTAAGGATGGTTATTTCCTTAATTACATAGATAGCATGAATCTAGTTTCTATATTTGAATATCATTAATATGTTTCCTAAATTAGATTCTTACAATGATATACTACTGTTGCGTAACTTTGATTACGGTAGCATTACTTATTCATATTGAATTGATTCATGTATGATTTACTTACCAATGTTATACAAGTGATTGTAAATATTGATTTCTTTCCATATATGTAGTTACCATATATGTGATGATATGAATTGATGCATGTGTATGCTTACGTATGGTTTGGAAAGGAGAGGTGTCCTTTCGACACTACTGTCCTTGGACTACTACGGGAATATTATGGGATGTTTCCGGAGATGCCCTCTGGACACCTTCCTAAACTGTTGGATGACATATCTAGGATTGTCTAGTAGTGTTTGGCTAGGATGTCTGTTATGTCGGACCCTAATCGGAGGGGTATTGAGACCGAACGACCCGTGGTAGCAATGGGGATTCATGGGCGCTCAAGACCGGTAACCAACCCGTGAGAGGACAGGAATCACATTGTGGGGGCCATTTATTGGTAGGGTTGCATATGATTAGACTTGGGCTCACGGGCGCTTAAGACCGGTAACCAACCCGTGAGAGGACGTGAGAGCTTCCCGTTTACCATATGTGGATGATCAATAGGGTTGATGAGTCCGTAGTCCGAGTTGGTCGGTGCCATAGGATACGCCGACTCTAGTGTGAAGGATACCGGAAAGGATCGTCGGGGACGAGGAATGGAAGTATCTGGATCGACTTGATGTAACTAAGTAGAAGACTTGCATTTGGCTAGGTTTTACCACGACATGCGCCGGTACTTATACCAAATGGTTGTGAGAGAGTGTGTTGACTTAACCCCCTGCCAAGGTTTGTCCCGAGGGATGAAGGACCCATTACCAATCGGCTGCTCAAGACCGGTGAAATGATCCGTGAGAGAATCCAAGATATCTTAAATGGTTGAGGATGTGAGTGGACTTTCCTAAAGAAGTACGGTGCTATGACTTAAAGCATGTCCGCCTATAGAGACCAGCATACATAGAGTTAGATTCATTCATTCATTGTTTGTCTCATATCATATTGCATTTATGTTTGTTCGGAATCTGCCATTTATGTTATTATGGATTTTAAGCGCCTTCTTGGGTTTCTTTGAAACTCATTCCTTTATTGTACAATGTTGTTAGACTATCCTGCAGTCTTGAGTATTATGACGGTCCCTATGAAGAAGCGCAAGGCGAAGAGACATATCTCCGGGGAAGGTGATTGCGGTTACCACAATTACTACGAAGATCCCGCGAGTGGTTATACTCCGTACGATGCTTAGTCCGACCATTGAGTGGAAGCGTCCTTGTGCTATTTATGAGATCTATACATACAAGGATGTCGTCTATAAAGTGGAGAATAATTTAGTTACCCAATGTACTTGCTCTGGGATTAGATTTTGTCTAGTTTATTCTTTAGAGCTACTTTTCATTTGGATGTAAAGTGGGATTTTTGCTTCACTTTACTTATCGTTTGATACTACGATTATATCTATTATTCTGATTCGTTTATGATTCATTCTTTCATTATTGGATCTATGATTTATCTTCCGCACTCTTGTTATGATTGTTCATGATTATGTTATTGTTTATGTGGGAGGTTGATCACTCGATACCACGATCTTGGGCTGTGGATCACACTCTCGGGTATGCCGGATAGGGTACCGGCTGGGAGGGCGTGACGTGATTGGTATCGAGCCCAAGGTTCGAGGAGATCCTAACCACAAAAGACAACAACTGAACATTCTGAGTCATTGATCGAAATGACTCTTCTACTCTTAGAAGTGAATAATAGAACACTTGAATTAGAAACTTGACCTTTGAGGCATAACAGAACATTTCTGAATAACATACCATAATTATACTTGAACAAATGACACTAATGCAAGGAAAAGAAAAGTGCATAACATACAATAATTAAAGAGAAACAAAATGAACTTCATTAATTTCAAAAGTTTTTACAATGATTACATCCGAAATGCATAAATGGAAAATCCTAAAGTACGGTCTATCTAGGTGATCTACTCGATCTCTGTATGCTCGAACTCCTCGCTAGCTGAGTCACCGATGCTCTATCCTATCTGTCGTGACTCCATCCTCTCGTACATCTGCTCTGTCCGACCTCCATCCTCTCTAGCATGGAAGTCATCGATCTCATCTGTGCACCAAGATCTGAAGTCTCCGGAACCGCATGTGAAGGGCCGCCTGCCTCGAAGTGTGATGAAGGAAACTCGTGATGCACGGGGCTCGGCCTCGCGCATATCTGTCATCATCTCCGGCCTGATCATCACTATCGGGACCGATATCCTCTCCTCCATCCTCGATCCCTGATCCTCATCCTCCGATTCATCATCATCCTCACCCTCCGGACCAGGAGATCTCTCTAGCGATGTAGTCTCATCGTCGAATGGTCCGAGTCCCAATGGGGTATCCCTGTGATCTAGTGTCCATCGGTGTATCCTCGAAACTCACCCCGAAATGCCCGAAGATCAAAGTCGAAGCCTCCCATAGCAAAGGTTCCGCATGCTAGGCCGCGAGAACTAAGTCCGGCATGACCTGCTGAATGATGTAGGAGAGATCGATCTCGAAGCCCATGTAGATGCGGTAGATGACTAAGGCCTCCATCACCGTGACCCGATGGTGATGTCCGGCTTTCGGCATGATGTTTCGGCCGACTATGCGACCGATAATACGTGCAGAGCCCGTCATCCGTCCGCTAGTCCACGGTGTGTAGCATCGACGGCTATCCCATAGCGTAGAGCATATCTCGCGAAGCTCGTACGGCATCGGATGGCTGTCCGGATCTGCTCCTGCAGGTATCCACACACTGCTTCTTGTGGATAGTAAGGGACCTGCAAGATCTCAGCCGGTGTCCGGGTAGAGAAGCGAATCCGAGTACTGGAGGACCCTGCTCCACGAGGACAAGTCGAGTGGATGTCCCTGGCCTCGAGCCTCCTCTGTGTAAGTAAGGTTGCTTTGAAGAAAAACCTCACTAGCTCCGGGTATACCGGCAAATCCTCGGTGAAGAGATGAGTCCACCTTGTAAAGTGTCGAACCTCTACCGGATCCTAAAGGCTACGAGCTGGCGTAAATGAAGTAGACGCCCCATCTCGATGTTACAATAGCTGAAGTAGGCCTCGTACGAAACTCGGCTTTGAGGTGTGTCAAACATGTCCGGTCTCCTAACCTCCTCTCTAGGCTCGAAAGGAACCTGACCTCTGCCCCTAAGAGCACCTACGATGCGACCTCGACCTCTACCTCCTCCTCGTCCTCCCCTCTGCATGGTGTATCTGTGGAAGAGACAAGAGACATTTCCAATTAGTGCTATTTTAAGATTTGAGCCAAAAGGGTATTTTCGTAATTTTTCGGAAAATTTCAAATTTGGGGGAAATTTGATTTGAACATACTAGCATGTGCGCAATACTTGGAATTTCATGTCTATGAAGTTGTTTTGATGAAAATCGATCGAAAACTTGGATTAAAGCAAAAAATTCAGCAAGAAGGAAATTTGGGGATTTTGCAATTTAGGTCAAAATTGGATTTTTGAAAAGTTGAAATTGGTTAAATCAAATTGTATGGACCTATCTACAATGTCATCTTGAGCATGTAGCATTTGATCTCGTGCGAAAATTTCAAGCGGTTTGAGAGAAAACGAAATTTTTCTAAAGATATCGATTTCGGTATAAAACTTTGCGAGATGAGCACCAAATGTGTTAAAACTTGTTGTCTATGCATGGCATTGTGTTTAAAACCTAGGGAATATGTTTCTAAGCATTCCTAAGCATGATTTCTAGCATTGGATACAAGTAAAGCATGGTTTTATTGAAATGCAAGCATGAGAAGATGATAATGGAAGGAAGAATGAGAGATTTACCTTGTTTGTGAAGATGGTGTGTTGTGGTGTTGTTGTTGAAGCACTAAATCACCTCAAGAACACTTGTGGGAACTCTTGGAGATTTTCCCTAGAGCTCTCTCACCTTTGGAAGAAGTTTGAATGAGGTTGGAATGTGGAAATGAGGCTTATAATGCGAATTTTCGCATTACTGTCTTCATTGGTCGACTGATTGGTCGTGGGTCACTCGACCAACCACTCGACCAATGGTCACGGTGACCTCATTTGCTGTTGAATTTTTGGAAAATGTGATTTTTGCCTTATGGAATATTGTTTGATGACTATATGGATATATTTGAGCATGATTTAAGTTTTCAAATCATTTGGACTTGTGGTTTATGTTGAATCTTGAAATTCGGTATTTTGATGTTCTCGGTTTTGCAGAATGGTTACTCGAGAAGTGGGCGTGGTGAATCCGGTGGTCATGGAGGTGGTGAAGTACCTCTCGGGGAGGTGGTGAAGTACCTCATGGAGGTGGTGAGATACCAAATGCTGATCGGGGGTACTCATGAGATCCCTGGTGCCCCGAATGTTGGAAGTTTCGGAGATATTGCCAATATTATGGGCAATATGATGCAGCGACAAGCAGCTCGGTTCAACCAGATGTTGGTGGGTTTCATGACTCTGCATAATGAGACCCGGGCTGGTGCTAATGTGAATCCTCATGCCGCAGATCCTGAATGCGGGAGGTTTAGTTGGAACTCCTCATACTACTTTGATGGAGAGTTTTACGAAGATGCAAGTACCCACTTTTCTTGGAGTTACCAAGGACCCCTTGTTTCCTAACAAGTGGCTTCGTGAGTTGGAGAAGGCTTTCCGACATCTGCAATGCTCGGAAGCTCGGAAGATTTTGTTTTTTTGGCGCGAAGTTGCAACAAGAAGCCGATGCATGGTGGATTTCCACTCGTCTGTTTTGGAAGGTTTGCATGCGGGAGTTGTAACTTGGGAGTTATTCAAAGAGGCTTTTTGTATGAACTACTTTCCCGAGGCGGTGAAGGATGCGAAGGAAGCTGAGTTTATGATTCGACTCAAGGAACTTTGTACGTGTTGGAGTACCAACGAAGTTCGAGGAGCTTCATTTCTTTGCTCAGATTCTTTGAAGGAAGACCTCGCCAAAGCAAAGAAGTTCTTCAAAGGACTGCGCCCTGCCATTAAAGCTTACCTCACAATCCAGCCTATAGTGAGCTATGCTCAAGTGGTGCGAGAACTCGAAGAAGTTGGAAGAAACGAGAGAAGGAAAGTGCTCGTGTGCAAAAGCCTTGGCGATCAAGGAATTCTGGTTTGGTGGATCGCAATGACCGTCGTTATGTGAGACCTACACCCTACCCCACTCCTACCTTTCGGGCTAAGAGTGTAGGTCGGAACACGGGTTTTCAGCAGCCCGGCCGGTTTAAACGATATGGCGGAAACCGACCACCAGCAAATGCAAGTGCAAGTGCAAGTGCAAGTGCAAGGCCTTTTGTTCGAAGCCCTCTGTTGCAGCCACCCCTGTTGGATCCAGCAATCTGTTTGCTTCTCTGCAAGCAAGCTGGTCATTTCGCTCGTGCTGTCCGAGCGGCGGCACCTTGACTGCCCGGTGGTGAAGAGTGCTCCTGCTCCTCCCTCCGGTAGAGTTTTCAGTATTTCGATCTTGAGCGGGGATCCAAGCCATGATGTGATTACGGGTACATTGTTAGTCGCTTCTATTTCTGCATTTGTCTTATTTGATACGGGTGCATCTCATTCGTTCATGTCATCTGCATTCATCAAGAAGACTAACCTAATCCCGAGAAGTTGTCTAGTTGTTTATTGATTAGTACACCTACTGGTCTGTTGTGAAACTAGATAAGGGGTTATCTAAATGTCCTGTGTTGGTTGGTGAGAAGAACTTGGAAGCCAATTTTGTGATTCTTGACATGAAGGACTTCGATGTTATTTTGGGAATCGATTGGTTGACAGCCCACAAAGCTGTGTTCCTTTGTTCCTCAAAGAAGATTCGGTTCCATATTTGTGGAAGTCCGGTCTTTGAATTTCGGGGTGAAAAGAGAAGGGTTTGTAAGAAGGTCTTTATGCTGACTTGATGCAAGTCTATGCCCTAGTGGATGATGCTTCATCTGAAGGCAAGGGTATAGTGGAGAAAAGAGTCGATGAAGTCGAGTTGTCTGCGACTTTGTTGATGTCTTCCCCGATGATCTATCGGGAGTGCCTCCCGGACGAGAGATGTCGAATTCTCTATTGATCTCGTCCCTGGTGCTGCACCGGTATCTAAAGCTCCGTATAGGATGGCTCCTCTTCGAGTTGAAAGAGTTGCAAAATCAGTTGAATGAGCTCATTGATAGAGGTTTCGTACAGCCTAGTGTGTCACCTTGGGGAGCTCCGGTCTTGTTCGTCAAAAGAAAGACGGTAGTATGCGCTTGTGCATCGACTACCGTGAGTTGAATAAGTTGACTATCAAGAATAGTTATCCGCTGCCGAGAATCGATGATCTCTTCGATCGGTTGAAGGGTGCAGTTGTGTTCTCGAAGATTGACTTAAGGTCCGGATATCACCAATTGAAAGTGAAGTCTAGTGATATCTTCAAGACAGCTTTCCGAACGCGGTATGGTCACTATGAGTTTAGAGTCATGCCCTTCGGATTGACCAATGCTCTGCGGTGTTCATGGACCTCATGAACCGAGTATTTCATGATGTGCTTGATAAGTTTGTGATTGTTTTCATTGATGACATCTTGATCTATTCGAAGAGCGAAGAAGAGCATGCGAGTCATCTAAGTTTCACTTTGCAAAGGTTGCGGGAAAAGAAGTTGTTTGCTAAGTTTAGCAAGTGTGATTTACGGCTTAAGAGAGTGGTTTTCCTTGGTCATGTAGTTTCAGCCGAAGGTATTCGTGTCGATCTGAAAAAGTCCAAGTTGTGGCTGATTGGGAGAGACCGAAGTCGATAACGGAAATAAGAAGTTTTCTTGGATTGGCGGGTTACTACCGAAGGTTTATTGAGAACTTTTCTCGGTTGGCTGCTCCTATGACTAAGTTGACCAGGAAAGAAGAGAAGTTTGTTTGGTCGACGCTTTGTGAGAAGAATTTCCAAGGGTTGAAAGATAGATTGACAAGTGCCCGGTTTTGACTATACCCGATAGTTCCGGTGGTATGACAGTTTATACCGATGCGTCAAAGATTGGTTTGGGTTGTGTACTGATGCAACATGGCAAGGTCGTAGCCTATGCTTCTCGGCAATTGAAGGATTATGAGCGGAATTACCCCACTCACGATCTAGAACTTGCCACCGTTGTCTTTGCTTTGAAGATTTGGAGACATTATCTTTACGGTGAGAAGATTGCCATTTTCACGGATCATAAGAGTTTGAAATACTTCTTTACCCAAAAGGAGTTGAACATGAGACAAAGGAGATGGTTGGAACTAGTCTCCGATTATGATTGTGATATTCAGTATCATCCTGGGAAAGCAAATGTTGTTGCCGATGCTCTTAGTAGGAAGAACCAGAAGAAGACTTTGGATTTGAATGCTTTGAGTTTACCATTGTGGTCTTCTATTGAGAGTTTTGATTTGGAAATCGTTCTGAGAATTCTGATCTTATTCTTTACGCCATGACGGCAAGATCTGGTCTTAGAGATAAGATTGTTGCTCTGCAGAGTTCGATCAAGAGTTTTTGATCAAAGTTGAGAAGATTTCTTCGAATCTGAGTCGGACCCCGACTTTGGTATATCCATGGATGGTGCTTTGTTGTTTAGAGGAAGACGTGTGTGCACATAAACGATGAAGTTAAGAAAGAAATATTGAAGGAAGCACACCGGTCGGTCTTTTCTTGTACACCCGGGAAGCACCAAGATGTACAAGGACTTGAAGGAACATTTTTGGTGGATTGGTCTAAAGGCGGATGTTGATGATTTTGTTGCCAAGTGTGAGACTTGCCAACGTGTGAAAGCCGTTCGACAACCTCCATCTGGATTACTTCAACCCCTTCCTATTCCTAGTTGGAAGTGGGAAGATATCTCCATGGACTTTGTGACTAGCTTGCCTCGGACAAGTAAAGGCAATGACCATTGTGTGGGTGATTGTTGATAGGTTGACCAAATCAGCCCATTTCATTCCTATGAAGATCACTCATACTACTGGATAAGCTAGCCGGGCTTTATGTGGATAATGTGGTTCGACTGCATGGTGTGCCATTGAGTATTGTTTCGGATCGTGATCCTAGGTTCACCTCAAGGTTTTGGAATAGTTTGCGAAGGCCTTGAGAACCCAATTGAACTTGAGTACAGCTCATCATCCACGGTCGATGGACAATCCGAGCGGACAATTCAGACATTGGAAGACATGCTCGGATCTTGTGTGGTGGATATGGGTGGTAATTGGGATGAACACCTAGCTTTGGTTGAGTTTGCCTATAACAACGGTTATCAAGCAACAATAGGCATGGCTCCATTCAAGGCTTTGTATGGTAGTACTTGTAGGACACCTTTGTCTTGGCTGAGACAGGTGAAAGAAAAGTCTTAGGTCTGAGATGATTGAAGCTACAAGTGCTATGGTTGATATGATAAGAGAAAGGATTAAGTCACTTGATCGAGACAGAAATCTTATGCTTGATAAGAGAAGGACCGATTTGGAATTTCAAGTTGGAGAGAAAGTCTTTCCGAAGGTCTCACCAATGAAGGGTGTGATGAGATTCAATGTTAAGGGAAAGCTTAGCCCTCGTTACATTGGACCTTTCGAGATTTTGGAAAAGGTTGGACCTGTTGCGTATCGATTAGCATTACCTCCGTCTCTTGCTGGTGTGCACAATGTGTTTCATATTTCGATGCTCCGAAAATACATAGAGAATCCGGAACACATTTTGCAGCAAGCACTGAAGGACTTAGTGCTGATTTGACCTATGATGAAGAACCGGCCGAAATCCTGGATAGGAAGGACAAGCAGCTGCGGAATCGCGCCATTCCTTTGGTAAAGATTCGGTGGAAGAACCATACCCCTGAAGAAGCTTCTTGGGAGAAGGAAGAAGACATGAAGGAGAAGTTTCATTACCTCTTTGGAAGCACAGGTACGCTTTCAATTTCGGGGACGAAATTTCTTTAAGGGGGGAGAATGTGAAACCCAGCCCTAACCTTGACCCGGAAACCTTGTTGTTTGTAGGTCCGATGACCCGAAGTAAAGTAAGAAGTCAGCTTTGGGCCATCCCGATGAGAGGACTTGGTGTCGGCTTTGAATCCATGAAAGTTGATGATGAGGTTCTATTTATGGAAACTGAATCTTGATGAAGATCTAATTAGTTGATGGACTTGGAGTGCTCTCTATCTTGGTTTGAAGGCATTTCTACCTATTAGGTAAGTCACTTGACTTGTGTGCAAAACCCCTTTAGGTTTGGATTTGATCTGGACCTTCAATTCCCTGTTTTGGCCTTCTTGTCGGCATTGGTCGATTGATTGGTCGACTGGGCCAGTCGACCAATCCACTCGACCAATGAGTCTTGTCTTTGGCAATTAGGTTGATTCTTGCTCTATTTAAGTCCAACCTCGAGTCCACTTCGTATTTGCTGCCTCCAAACCCTCGGAAGCAACCAAAGACCTCTGCAAGTCATCTCTCTTGCATCCTTGGTGTTTTCTTGACGGATCTTCGTCGGAACTCTTCTTTTTGCATCAAAAGGTATGTCTACTCTCTCTTCTTCTCCTCCATCTTTGTTTTTCTTTCCTTTTTGAGTTGAGACAGTAGAAGAGATGCTGCATCCTCTGTTGCAAACATCTCTGAACATGTTCTCATGATCATCCTAAGGATTTAAGGCTAGAACAATGATCTTAACCATGATCATTGCAAGCTTTTGAAGGATTCATGATCAAACCATGATTTAATCTCTGTTAATCTTCTAATCTGAATTCTGATCTCTTTGGATCTTCTTTCATTGATCATGTTAGTGGTTAATGGTTGTGTTTTCTTTCCATGATCCATAATCCATAGAATTCTAGTTGTTCTCTTCTACCTTACTATGTGTTCTTCATGATGCATGATAGTTACATATATGGTAGGTTTTATTTCCTTATTTAGATTTATGCTTCTAAGCCTTATTCCATGAAGACCTATGCATGTTTTCATGTTTTCATTACCGAAAGCAATGATCCATCCTCCTATAGTTCTTGTCCTTGTTTTCTATTTCAAATTCATCAAGATCCATGTTTGAGTTAATTATGGTAACTTTTTTGTTTCCTAATTTGGATCTTGATACCTTGATTTGATTAGTGTTTTGAGGTCCCCTATATGCTAGAATACTACTGATGTAGTCTACCCCTTGATTAGTACCCTTTTGAACCACCAAATTCGGATTTCATATCTTAAAACTCTGATTTTATAGGCTATCATGTCGCATTGGTCGACTGATTGGTCGACTGGACCACTCGACCAATCCACTCGACCAATGAGTACAAGCAACTCCGGAATTGGTGCATTTCGGATGTTTTGATATATTTTCTGTTAGGGATCTTTCCTAATATGTTGTATATACTTGTTTAGGACCTTCTTCTCAAGTTTGCCAAGATCTTACTTGATTTCTTAGGATCCTTTTGCGAGTTATAAAAGGTAAGGATGGTTATTTCCTTAATTACATAGATAGCATGAATCTAGTTTCTATATTTGAATATCAGTAATATGTTTCCTAAATTAGATTCTTACAATGATATACTACTGTTGCGTAACTTTGATTACAGTAGCATTACTTATTCATATTGAATTGATTCATGTATGATTTACTTACCAATGTTATACAAGTGATTGTAATACTGATTTCTTTCCATATATGTAGTTACCATATATGTGATGATATGAATTGATGCATGTGTATGCTTACGTATGGTTTGGAAAGGAGAGGTGTCCTTTCGACACTTGTCCTTGGACTACTACGGGAATATTATGGGATGTTTCCGGAGATGCCCTCTGGACACCTTCCTAAACTGTTGGATGACATATCTAGGATTGTCTAGTAGTGTTTGGCTAGGATGTCTGTTATGTCGGACCCTAATCGGAGGGGTATTGAGACCGAACGACCCGTGGTAGCAATGGGGATTCATGGGCGCTCAAGACCGGTAACCAACCCGTGAGAGGACGGGAATCACATTGTGGGGGCCATTTATTGGTAGGGTTGCATATGATTAGACTTGGGCTCACGGGCGCTTAAGACCGGTAACCAACCCGTGAGAGGACGTGAGAGCTTCCCGTTTACCATATGTGGATGATCAATAGGGTTGATGAGTCCGTAGTCCGAGTTGGTCGGTGCCATAGGATCCGGCTGACTCTAGTGTGAAGGATACCGGAAAGGATCGTCGGGGACGAGGAATGGAAGTATCCTGGATCGACTTGATGTAACTAAGTAGAAGACTTGCATTTGGCTAGGTTTTACCCCGACATGCGCCGGTACTTATACCAAATGGTTGTGAGAGAGTGTGTTGACTTAACCCCCTGCCAAGGTTTGTCTGAGGGATGAAGGACCCATTACCAATCGGCTGCTCAAGACCGGTGAAATGATCCGTGAGAGAATCCAAGATATCTTAAATGGTTGAGGATGTGAGTGGACTTTCCTAAAGAAGTACGGTGCTATGACTTAAAGCATGTCCGCCTATAGAGACCAGCATACATAGAGTTAGATTCATTCATTCATTGTTTGTCTCATATCATATTGCATTTATGTTTGTTCCGGAATTCTGCCATTTATGTTATTATGGATTTTAATCGCGCCTTCTCGGGTTTCTTTGAAACTCATTCCTTTATCGTACAATGTTGTTAGACTATCCTGCAGTCTTGAGTATTATGACGGTCCCTATGAAGAAGCGCAAGGCGAAGAGACATATCTCCGGGAAGGTGATTGCGGTTACCACAATTACTACGAAGATCCCGCGAGTGGTTATGCTCCGTACGATGCTTAGTCCGACCATTGAGTGGAAGCGTCCTTGTGCTATTTATGAGATCTATACATACAAGGATGTCGTCTATAAAGTGGAGAATAATTTAGTTACCCAATGTACTTGCTACTGGGATTAGATTTTGTCTAGTTTATTCTTTAGAGCTACTTTTCATTTGGATGTAAAGTGGGATTTTTGCTTCACTTTACTTATCCGTTTGATACTCGATTATATCTATTATTCTGATTCGTTTATGATTCATTCTTTCATTATTGGATCTATGATTTATCTTCCGCACTCTTGTTATGATTGTTCATGATTATGTTATTGTTTATGTGGGAGGTTGATCACTCGATACCTGATCTTCGGGCTGTGGATCACACTCTCGGGTATGCCAGATAGGGTACCGGCTGGGAGGGCGTGACACTCATGACTTAGAGCTTGCAGCTGTTGTATTTGCTTTGAAAATTTGGAGACACTATCTATACGGTGAGAAGATCGCCATCTTCACGGATCATAAAAGTTTGAAATACATCTTCACCCAGAAGGAGTTGAATATGAGACAGAGAAGATGGTTGGAGTTGGTCTCTGACTATGATTGTGACATCCAGTACCACCCGGGTAAAGCAAATGTAGTAGCAGATGCTCTTAGTAGAAAGAGTCAAAGAAAAGAGTTGGATTTAAATGCTTTGAGTAGGCCTTTGTTGTCCTCAATGGAAAGATTTGGTTTGGAAGTGATCCCTAAGGGTTCGGATTGTATTCTCTATGCCATGACTGCGAGATCCTCCCTTAGAGATAGAATTGTTGCCTTGCAAAGTTCTGATCAGGAGTTGAAAGAGAAGATTGATAAGATTGTCTCGAATTCGAAATGGACCTCGCTTTTAGTACATCTACGGATGGTACATTATTGTTTAGAGGTAGACTCTGTGTGCCCATTGTCGATGAAATCAAGAAAGAAATATTGAAAGAAGCACACCAGTCCATCTTTACAGTACACCCTGGAAGTACCAAAATGTATAAGGACTTAAGGGAACATTTTTGGTGGAATGGTTTGAAAGCAGATGTTGAAGACTTTGTTGCCAGGTGTGGAACTTGCCAACGTGTGAAAGCTGTTCGCCAACCCCCATCTGGATTACTTCAGCCCCTTCCTATTCCTAGTTGGAAGTGGGAAGATATCTCAATGGACTTTGTGACTAGCTTGCCGCGGACGAGTAAGGGAAATGACACTGTGTGGGTGATTGTTGATAGGTTGACTAAATCAGCCCATTTCATTCCTATGAAGATCACCTACTCTTTGGATAAGCTAGCTAGACTTTATGTGGACAATGTAGTTCGTCTACACGGAGTGCCAGTGAGTATCGTTTCGGACCGTGATCCTAGGTTCACCTCAAGGTTTTGGAATGGATTGCAGAAAGCCTTGGGAACCCCATTGAATCTAAGTACAGCTCATCACCCACAGTCTGATGGACAATCTGAGCGGACAATTCACATTCTTGAAGACATGCTTAGGTCCTGTGTGGTTGACATGGGTGGAAATTGGGATGAACACCTAGCCTTAGTCGAGTTTGCTTATAACAACAGTTATCAAGCAACAATAGGCATGTCTTCGTTTAAGGCTTTGTATGGTAACACTTGTAGAACACCCTTGTATTGGACTGAGACTGGTGAAAGAAAAGTCTTAGGTCCAGAGATGATCGAAGCTACCAGTGATATGGTTGACATGATTCGGGAAAGGATTAAGTCTGCTCAATCTAGACAGAAGTCGTATGCCGACAAGAGAAGAACCGACTTAGAATTTCCAATTGGAGAGAAAGTCTTCCTTAAAGTATCACCTATGAAAGGGGTGACAAGATTCAATGTGAAAGGAAAGCTTAGTCCCCGCTTCATTGGACCTTTTGAGATTCTGGAAAGGGTTGGACCAGTAGCATACCGCTTGGCCTTGCCTCCGTCACTTGCTGGAGTTCACAATGTGTTCCATGTTTCAATGCTTCGGAAATACCTAGAAAACCCGGAGCACATACTACAGCAAGCACCCGAAGGACTTAGTGCCGATCTTTCTTATGATGAAGGACCAGCCGAGATCCTAGATAGAAAGGACAAGCAGTTACGGAATCGCACCATCCCTCTGGTGAAGATCCGATGGAAAAACCATACCCCTGAAGAAGCTTCATGGGAGAAAGAAGAAGACATGAAGGAGAAGTTTCCTCATCTTTTTGGAAGCACAGGTACGCTTTCAATTTCGAGGACGAAATTCTTTTAAGGGGGGGAGAATGTAATATCCAGCCCTATTCTAACCTTGACCCTGACCCGGATCCACTGTTGTATTCAGGTCCGAGGACCCGAAGCGGTGGAAGAAGAGATCTATGGACCATCCTGATTGATGATCATGATTTGGAGACCGAGCCCATGGACATTGACAATGATACTCCTTGCTTAAATGCATTGTCAGTGTTTATGGAAAGTCTGCGCATCGGAGAAGATTAACATGGTTGATGTGACCTCCTGTGCACAATCCGAAGGTATTCCTAGAAACTAGACTTCTTGATTAAATTGTGGAAGAAAACCTCACTCAATTTGACCTTATATAGCCTTTCAAATCCCTACTTGAAGTTCTTTGTTCTAAACCTGAGTTTTCTGTTGAAATCATCTTGGTCGATCATTTTGGTCGATACCATCGACCAAAATGTCCCAGTCTGCCAAGTTAATGATTCCATGGAATATTCCTTTCTATTTAATATGACCTCGAGCCTTGAGCCTTTTGCAATCATTTTTCTCACCTGGAAACGTGGGGAGAGCTTCCCAAAGCAGCTCCTTGGCTAGTGTGAAGGGTATCTCATCAAAGACACTTAGTTTATCATTGATTCTTGCCTTCATCTTCTACACTAAGGTAAGACTCTTAAATCCACTCTCTACCCTACCATTTTTCTACTCCTTTCTATTGTCATCTTGCTGATGGGACATTTGGAATGATGCTGCAACCATGCAACCACCACTCCAAGTGCCTACTCATGCTCAATCCATGATTCCCTCAACCATTCATTGATGCTAATGCTTATATCTCATGCCTAGCATATGTATTCCATGATTTACCTATTAACACCATACCATTTGATATCAAACTGAGCTATAAAGTGTATTATGTTCATGTTTAACATTGCCATATGATTCCAATCGAATTTCTATTAGTTCCTCTAACTATTGCATGCTATTACTCATCAATGCAATCAATTCCAACTCATACCATGATGTTTATCACTTGAACTTGATAGCTCAAATTGGGGCTTTTTAATTAGACCATTGGATTGGGTTAATTCCTTGATTTATAGTGTCCTACTACTGTTGTTAAGTATGCCTCCAAATTCCAGATTGATCCGAACACCGGAAGACTCATTTCGGACCAAAAATCCCCAAAATCCACTATTCTGCCCGAGGACTATTTTGGTCGATACCATCGACCAAAACCATCGACCAAAGTTGTTGCTGACAGCAACCTTGGTCAGTTTTGACTCGAATGACATCCGATCTTCCCGACTTCTTTCTAACTTATTATTGATGTCTGTTTAGGGCCTTAACACTTCTATTGGACTATTCTTGGTATTCTCAATTCATCATCAACTCATCCAAGGTAAGGATGGTTATCTCCATAAACATATAAGTCATCAAATATTGAATTGTGTTTTATTTAAAGAACGAAATCCCTTATTTTTCTTTCAATCATTATAAGACTGTTACATATGTGTTAGAACAGTAGCATTTAAATCTTTCTACTCTTGTTGTGTCATCTTATCATTTTGATTTACTTATGTTTATAATGATTCGCTTCAATATCATGATTTGATTACTATTATGAATATGCATTGGATGCATGAGAAATGATGAGATTGAATATGTGATTGCTTACGTATGACTTGGGATTGGAGGGTGTCCTACTGACACTTCTGTCCTTGGGCATCGGAGGGAATAGTATGGGATGTTCTCCGATGGTGCCTATCGACACTTTCCCGAGTTATTGGATGACATACATAGGGGTGTCTAGTGGTGTGGCTAGGTTCATCCTTGTCGTGTCAGACCCGAATCGGAAGGGCATTGAGACCGAACAACCCGTGGTAGTGTATGGTTGGATGGGCGCTCTAGGCCGGTAGCCAATCCGGTAGGGGACATAAACCATGCTACGGATACCTGAAAGGGGCCATTTATTGGTAGGGTTGCATATGAATAGACTTGGGCTCACGGGCGCTCAAGACCGGTAACCAATCCGTGAGAGGACGTGAGAGCTTCCCGTTTACTATATGTGGATGACCAATAGGGTTGATGAGTCCGAAATCCGGGATTTCGCTGACTCTAGTGTGAAGGATACTGTGACATGCGCCAGTACTTGACCAAATGGTGATGTGAGAGAGCGGTGACCGATTCCCCTTACCATGGTTTTGATGACTTTACCGATCTTCCCCGGGCATTCCCAAGATATGGAAATGGGAGAGTGACTGACGACCCAGAGAAGTACGGTGCTATGACTTAAAGCATGTCTACCTTAGAGACCAACATTCATAGAGTTAGACTCATATCTGCATCATATGTTCCATATCACATTGCATTATTATATGTTCTGAATGTGTATGATTTCTAATTATGGGATAACTTCCTTCTTTGAGTTCTTCGAACTCATTCCTTTTGTGCAAATGTTTTAGATTACATTCCAGGTACCGAAGATTACGATGGCACCTCCTATGAGGCGGACTATGATTCCACATACTACCCTCCGGGTAGTGGCGTCGGTGAGGATTCGTATATTGGAGCCGAGGAGGATTATTATTCGCACAGGTGGTTAGCCCCACAGGTTGTGCGGGAGCGGCAGTACTGGGTTTACTTCATCCGTCTTGTTGAGGAGACTACTATTAGTATAGAAGAAACCCTAGCATAGTGCCCCATTCCCCTGGTGTATTTGTGGAACCTTAGATTTTGTAATTAACTTGTCTTAAATTATTCCGGTGATACTTGGATATGTAACTAACTTGATTTAATACTTTTCCGCTGCTCTGAGAGGGTGACTACCATACCTTCTCACCCTTTATGATTTTGATCATACCTTATCTATCATCTATATTCCGCACTCTGATTTAGTTAATCTTGTCTTGTTCATGATACTTGATATTAGTTGTTTTTACCATTGATTATTACTGTTCATGATTGTGTTACCGTGTATGTGGGAGGCATGGACCTCAGATCATTAATCCTTGGACTGTGGATCACATCCCGGATATTCCAAATGGGGTACCGGCTGGGTGGATGTGACAGGACACCTATAAACAGGGTTACAATAATATGTAAGTCGAATGAATCAAATCGGACAAAATCCAAAAGTTACAAGCTCACTGGAAACCAGCCGGTCGCTTAGGCTGAGTGACCGCCACTAGTGACCACCCCAAAAATAGTGAGTTTCAATCGAAACTCCGGGCTCTGATCATCTATTTTCAGTCCAATTTTTGGATGATCGTAGTCCGAATTTCAAATCTAACACTCCCACAACCAAGGGTGATACCAAACCTAACAATTGACATCAATTTGGTTATCTAGAATCCTCCCCTTGATTAGATCAGTCATTTTCACGAAAGCAGGGTTTCGTTTTCGGACCTGATCTCATCAAGATCATTAAAAAGGTAGGTACTGTAATAGAAAGATCATGAACAACCAAAGAGGAAAACTAATCTACTTTAATCATAGCTAAGGTAGAGTATGAGTGAATAGGGAATCACTTACCTCAACCAGATCAACTATAAAAGACAGTAGAAGCTTCTGGAACACTAACAACACTTCTAATCACCTTCCAGCATGTCTCCACAGCCTCCTAACCACCAAAAACAGCAACCCTGAATATAATATTCGTAAAATAGACGAGGGTTGCTATTTATAGAAATCTGGGGGCAAAACCCCACAACCAGGACCAGGCGGTCGCTTGGTCCAATCAACTGCCACTAGCAACCGCCCCCTATTATATTGCTATACAAGGGTGCTTTGCTCAGGGGGTTGAAGTCCAAGTACAACCTAACCATAATGAACACATGGGGGAGGTCTTACCTTCAATCTGGACATCTCCAGACATCACTTGCCTTCCAGAAGTCCAACTACCAAGCAAGGCAGGCTCTTCAACAAGAGAATCCAAATCTTGGGTTTAGGGTATGGATCATGGACTTCTATCTGGATACTCCACAAATTTACCCAGCTAGACCTTCGAGTTCTTGGACCTGCAATACGGATCCCAGGTTAGAAATACGGGGGTTGTTACACAACTATCACCTAAAACTTTGAACTCTTCTTCTCAAAAAGCATGGAGGAAGAGATCTATATCATGTAGCTCAAGCTAAGATCTTCTTCTTTATAGTTTAACAATTATTCTCATAGAATATGTTTACCTAGCTTTCACTGCTTATTAGTTCAGTTCAGTTCAGTGACTTCTTATTTTCTCAATTGTGCTTTTCAAAAATAAAAAATCACACTATTCTCTCATTATTGATGGTATCTTTACCTTGTATGAATTAATTCAGCAACACCAAGGCTGTTCCAGTAACTTTTTATCCACAGTTTTGAATACAAATTGGTTTTTAGATATTGTAGATTCATGTGCTTGATTATGTTCAGTGTTGTAATGAATTGCTCTATCCCCTCTAGGGGATTACAGTGCTAATTTAAGTCCAATCTGAGGGGTCTCAGATGACGTTACAAGACAAACAATAACTCTAAGGTGCAGGTACAAGGTGATGCAGGTGGTCTAAGGTAGAGATAAATAAGCTTTTGCAAGAGCCTTTACTTCTCTAAAGCCGTACTCCATTAACTCCAATCCCCTCTCACACCAACCCCACATAGCATCTCAGAGTAACCCAATGTTGTAGGAAATGTCCATAACACCTAGAAATTGGAATCAAATCTCAACCGACCATTATTGAGCGATTCTACCTTCACAATTGGAATCAAATCTCACCACATACCATTTATAACTGATGTAGAATGGTAGTACTATTGTGATCCACATTGGAAATGACAACAAGGAGGCTACACCGGAGGGATAGCTCAAGGACACCATGGCAGAAGAGGAGAAGACTCTAGAAGCACCGTGCCGTTCAGGGAGAGTAACACAAACACCAGGGTATTTGAAGGAATATACTAAATGAGTAATAGGGTGCCAAGTGTCATGATTTGAAGGGAACAATTGTGATTGTCAAATCAATTTACATTCTTAGATGTAAAGGAGTAGTGTATCCAACTATATAATCACTTTCTAAGGAATGAGAAGGAGAGCCATATACCTCTTCCTTCCAGTGTTTTGGTATGATATGTTTTGTGATTCTTTGTTCAATTTATTTCATTCTACGTTTCCCAATTTTAATTCTCATTGTCTCACTTTGGAGTTCCAAATTATATGACAAGAGCTCTATGTAAAATCCAGCCCAAACCCTAACCTAGACACCCTATTTGTTTTGGTGAAGAAGAGTTTGTTTGATGTTTTACCTTGAAGTTGGACCTTGAGTACAGTGTTGATATCTTTGGAAGATCCTAGGAAGTCAAGTCAAACCTCTCCCTTAGTGTAGATTCGAAGACCTGAAGTGAAGGAAAAAGTCTTTGTGGGCCATCTCAGTGGAAGACATGGTGTTTGAATCAGAATCCATGGAAATTGATGATGGAGTTCCCTTTTGGAAACCTTTTCTAATTTGGGAAAGAAACTGCATCTTAGTGTTGAAGAGTTTGGTTGATGGACTTGAGGCCTAATTGGACATGTTTTGGAAGGTCCCTCAATGCTAGGTAAATTGCTTGTTGAGTTGGGAGAAGCCCCATCGAAAATTTTTAGGTTTAGAGCTTGAAATCCCTATTTCTGGGCTTGCTGTCGGCCTGGGTCAACTGGGCCAATAGACCCAGCAATCAACCCACAGGCAGGGGCTTTTGTGTCAAACTCTTATTTTTAGGGTTTTTGATGCTCTATATATTAGAACTTCGTGGTTTTCAGCCACACTTGTTTCTAAAGCCTCTAGAGAACGTGGGGAACCTCTCTCAAGCCTTCTCATTAGAGTTGTGGAAGATCCTCTTCGAATCCTCAAAGTTCTTCGGCGAATCCTCTTCCTTAAGGTTAGTGAATCATCTCCTACTACTGTAATCTCTTCTCTCTACTTTTGTTTCTAATTGTTTGTTTGTGAGGAAGGTATTACACTACTGTAATGGCCTATTCTCTAATCCTTATAGTCTTAAAGTGAATCCCCATTCACTCTATGTTCTCCCTTGAAGCCATCTGGTGATGTTCTATGTATTTGATCTAGCATGAGATCATGAGTTACCCTCTCCTTAATTTTCTACCTATCTTTATGATTGTGGAGAAGGTCTCACACCATTATTACAACCTTTCCTTCAATCCCCATAATTTGTGGGTGAATCCCTTCTCCCTTTCTACTTTGTGAATCTACCCTGGGTTTATTGTTAAGGAAATTTTTGGGTAACCTTCAAGAAAGGGTATCAAATTTGAGAACCTTGATTTTCTTTTATTTTTTGGATCATTTCCAATACCTTTCTTGACTATTGAACTAATATTCTTTCTTTCCCTAGAGTGAATCCTCATTTTCTCTAGCCTCTCTGTAGAATCCACGAACTATTTTCTCTGAAAACCCTAGTTTGAATCAAATTAGGACTCTATCTTTTTTACCATGTTTGATGGTTAGACCTTCCAAGATAGTCTTAGTATGTTTTTAGGGAACTCCCCTTCGAATTTTAGAGTAATCGAACTTCGACCAGAAGTTATGACCGATTTAGGGTTTGTTGTCGCGTGTTGTTTACTGGGGTTGACTGGTGGGTCGATGGGCCAAGCTGTCCATCTATTATATTCGGATGGATTTGGATAATATCTATAGGTTTTCGGACGGATTCAGTCGTATTTTGATGATATTCTAATAGTTATTTTCTTAAGTAGATTCTTCCAAATCTATAGGAATACAGATTCCACACAAGTTTTCGACTACCTGTTGACATCTGTACCATTTTATTTGAAAGGGTTAGGTTTGAAATTTAAGAGTTTCGTAACATTGATAGTTATTTTAGTAGAGAATCTAGAAAAATAGTCACACCTCTCAAGTAAAAGATCTATAAAAATGAGAAAGACAAATCTAAATAAGTAACTTAATCGGATAATTTATTTGATGGATAATAACCGATAAGAAAGGAGTATACCATATTCGCATCCTATTAATAGCTAGATGGATTCAGGTACTCCTAAATGGATGCAAGTGCAAATTCAGAAGCGGATTTCAGTTATCCATTTGCACCCCTAGCTAAAGTACTCTTGAGCATTACACAACACAGGAAATCTAGCTGCTCATCCCTTGCAAACAAGTAACTGAAATTAAGCCTTGTAAGTCAAGCAAGTCAAGAGATATCAAACACTTTGTGGTAATGATCTTCCTTCATCCATAACTATCGTGCAGATACCCTGGTAATAGACATTGTATTTATTGAATTTGCTGATGAATGTCTGATGTATTCACTTGATCTTGTTACCCCTGAATCATACTCCATAGTGGATTCACCAAACTCGATTTCGTCATTCATTACAAAGGCTGATGCCGAAGGCACTGGAAGAGATGTTGAGAAACTATTGAGCATGAGAAGAACAGAAGCCATGGAGGGTCTGTGTGATACATTTTCTTGAACACACAGTAATCCAATATGAATGCACCTAATCACTTCAGATATAGAACATTTTTCTTTCAAAGCTGGATCTATCAATGCCGCAGGTGTACCCTCCTTCCATTTTCTCCAAGCCTACAACAGGATATCAATATACACATTTTTACTTGGAGATTAAGAAGAGAAAAAAAATACCAAGGGCTAGCTTCCTGGAGACCCAGCTGATATTAAGGTTAAGAAAAAAGGAAAAAGAAAAAACCTAAGAGAATTAATCAACATTTTGTATGTTTAATGATAATGAGTTTCCTACTTACATAGCTGAGAAGGCCCTCCTCAGTGCTCCCTGATTGATCGAACTTACAATTTTTTTGGCCACTCACGATCTCTAGAAGTAAGACTCCAAAACTAAACACATCTGTCTTAGCTGAGAATTGCCCATGCATTATGTACTCCGGCGCCATATAACCACTGTAGAGAATCTCAGTATGTTTAGTTTCAAGATAGAGGATAATTGGAAGGATTAAGATTATACTTGCTTAGTATGAGATTGAACTTACTATGTTCCCACAACCCTGCTAGTATTAGCTTGAGTTTGGTCAACTACAACTAGTCTTGCCATGCCAAAATCTGCAATTTTTGGAGTCATGTCATCGTCTAATAAAACATTGCTAGCTTTTAAATCTCGATGAATAATCTTGAGTCGAGAATCTTCATGAAGATATACGAGCCCTCGAGCTATCCCTTCAATGATTTTATAGCGTTCTTCCCAATTCAATTGTGAGCGTTTGATTGGATCTACACATACATGATCCAAAAAAAAGCATCAATTTAAAATGAGCATCATTATGGAATATCTTCTCAGCATAATAGAACTTGCAAATATAACAACTAGAATATCACATAATAATGTTTCAAAGGCTCTAGATGGGTGGATGTTTGTATATATTTGAAAACTTCATATTAGGTATTTTTATTTGAATAAGTTTTAAATTATTTAAGTTCTAAGAAAGTAAGATTAGAATCAAACCGAATATAAAGTGATCAAGACTCGTGTTTGGCACGTATTCATAGATGAGCAGCTTTTCTTCTCCTTTTAAGCAGAAACCAAGAAGCCTAACAAGATTCCTGTGTTGTAACTTGGCCATTAATATAACTTCATTCTTAAATTCTATGTCACCCTGTCCAGAATTTTTCGATAGCCTCTTCACAGCCACTACTTGTCCATCATCAAGGATACCCTGCAAAAATAATATCAAGATAAATCAAAATAGATTCCAATTTCATCTATGTTGAATTTAAATCATTTTTGAGTGTTACAAACCAAACACTGTACATCGAAAGGTTAAATATAAGGATAATGCAAACATATGCTACCTTGTAAACAAATCCAAATCCTCCATGTCCAAGCTTATTTTCATCAGAGAAGTTGGCTGTGGCAGCTTTTATTCTATCAAGGTTGAATTGTAAGGAGTCGACACTTATAGTCTCAGTGTGATTGTCTTCATCTGAACAGAAAATATACCTTCAATAAGAAAATCTTTCATAAACAATGTTAATTCTATAAACATATTAGCATGACTTCTTACCCCCAACGTGTTTGGATGGATCCGATATACGTAGAATAAAAAATGAACCGAAATCAAATTTGAGCCAAGCCATAACTGAACCAGCATACTTTGGTTTTGGTTCAATTGGTATTTGCTTCATTTTTGGGTTTTGAATCGATTTGTGTAATTAAAGGAAACCCTTTGTTGGTAATTCTCAAAACATTATATGTTTTCTAAATTGTTTAAATATTTTAAGAAATAGAGTTTATATGGTTCATTTCAAATTGATGGTGGCTTCAGCAATCAAATTAAACCAAACTGAGGGAAAATATTATATATTTTGAAGCAAGTCAATTTGTTTCATTCGGTTTCGTTTGGTTTGGCATTTTTGGATGGACAACCTTAGGGTGGATACAAGTAGAATATTTCTCCATTAATTTGGATTAATCGAATGGGTGGAACAAACACAAGATGAGGGGGCTAAGTGGGTGATGCACCAGGTCTTTCATGACCTTGGGTAGCATGAGTTCATCATTGAGGAGAGAAAGATGAGTTCTCAGATGATTGTTCAAACAAAATAGATGGGGATCTTACTGAAAATATCTCACTCTCCCACTCCACAAGAAAGACATTGGATTGCTCTTCAGATGTGGGTAAAAATGAATATAGATGGGTGCTCTATGGGGAACCCAGGGCATGCAGGGGCTAAAGGTATTTTTTGTGATGAGCCTGCCAATGTAATAGAGTCCTTCCAAGTATATTTGAGGATGTGTACTAATTTTGAAACTAAAATGAAGCCTTCATCTCTGGCTTAGAATGGGCAAAGCAACAGGAGTTCCAAAAGGTTTTGATTGAAAATGATTCAGATGCATGCACCAGTGGTGCTACTCCAAAAAAAACTTTTTCTCATGGTGTATTTAGCAAAGATTGAGAGGTGTTCTACCATATTTGCAAGGCATGGATTGGAAAATGACTAATTGTCATAGGAAGAATAAGCCAACAGGAGAATTTTTAGCAAAATTAGCAAGAAGGGAGGAATGTTCAGGCGTAAATGCTCAATGACCACCGCTGATTTAGCTTGCTCTGAGATGGGAATCTGTAGGTAAATCCAGATTTCAGTTCTGCCCCTAGTGCTCCTTCTTTTGAGTGTACACCGTGTCCACTACAAGGTTTCGGTGAGTTTGAGTGCATTGGATACAAATGTTATTGCGGGATGAGTACCAGTGGTTCCCTAATTTGTGTAAACATTTTTTCTTTTTCTTTTTTCTATATTAATACAAATGACCATTTAGCGGAGAAAAAAAATTTGAATTGGTGGAACTTGGCTCATCAAGTCAAATAAGTTGCCCATAATTTTTTTATTCATAAAGTTATAAAAAATACCTCATAATATACTATGAAAAGCAGAGATCGAAAAATTTTACCCATTAGCGTAGAATACCCCAAAATGTGTGTTGTAAATATGTTTAAAACTTAATTAATATTATTTTATATAATTTTTTTTTTTAATCGTGTCTTTTATCGTATGGTGTTATTTAGTCTCACATCGAGTTGAGAGGAGCTGATTATATTGTTTATATATAGTAAGGGCCTATGTAATATTAATTTGGGTTAAGGTTCGAACCTTGTGCGACGTGAACCAAGCCTAAACCCTGTTGTGACCCTGCTATGGTTATATAGATATATATTAATATTAATATTTCTATATGACTTGGGACTTGGGACGTGGGTCGTGGGCATAGGCCTTGATTCGGAAGGTCCATTTTGTCATGGGCCTTATTCTGGAAAGCCCACTATTGGGTGAAAACGTGGAGATTCCATTAGAGAGGTACGTTCCTTTAGGGAGGTCGACTGAATGGGTACCTTCCTAAAGGGAGTTGAACTGAAAGGTACCCTCACCAAGAGAGATGACCTTACCCTTTCACCCACAGCCTTTGAGGCTCTATATAAACCTATTTTCGAGTTCATTCTAAACATTGAATTTCCTCCTCATCTTTCTTTTTCTCTCTCCCTGTTGTTATTCTTTTAAGCAGTGAACATAACTTGATTATACCTAAAATAACATTTCTAGGGTGTAACCCTAAAGGTTGGGCTGACTGATCTTGGGGTGAAGACAAAATTAGAACTTTGCACAATTTAGGGTGTCTGAATACCTTAATGAAAGTACCTCTGGTATGTTTCAGCTCTGAAGAAGCATTGTGATTACAACAACTGTTTAAGTATTTGTGTAGATTCTTCAACAAGTTTCAATAAGTGTCACTTGAAATTGCACAATAATACACTCTTTTAGTATTTTCTGTTATGTTAAATCATAGATTATATATTTTTCTAATCCCTAAACTACCTCTATTTTCTTGTGAGTATACCATTTTTCCTTAATAAGAATTAAAAAAAAAAAAAGGTGGTATCTCAATGTTGTCTCTCACGAACTTCGACCTCAAACTCAAGTTGCCAGTCAATGATCTGGGGCTCCATGACCTTTGAAATCATTGAGCTCAACTACAACAGTAAGACGATGAATCTAGGGTTTTTAGTCTTTTTTCTTTCTTGTCCTCCTTTACCTTCTTTTTTTCTCTATGGGAGGTGCGCTTTAGCCCAAATTCTGCTGGTAAAGGTAATTGGAGCTTGCCATGTTACTCCTAAGACATGAATCTAGGTAAGGGATTTGTGCACGGAGTTGGTTCCTGAAACCCCTCTGTTGATATTACTCTACAAAAGCCCCATGCAAGACTTACAACTACCATCGACCAGAGTTTCAGATCTCATCAGTTAGGACTTAAGAGAGACAGGTTAAGCCCAAGACTAAGGCTCATTGGGTCTTGAATGAAGGATCCACAAGTATATCTTGCAGGCCTAACATGAAGGGTATGGAAATACATCGTTTCATTCCCAACATACACCGATGGAGGAATAAACCAAACAGCAATAGAAGTAAATCAAATAAAAAGGGAAAGAAAGGGAGGATGAAATCTGAACAGTAGAAGAACAGCAACCGCTGAAAGCAGCATCATTCCTTGTTTTGAGTTACAGGTGTTCTAGGTGAGAAGAAGACGATGAAACGAGTTTAGATTATTTTGAAGGTTTTGTTCCAACAGGAAGAAGATTAATTCACAAGACGTAAGGGTATTTCAAGGATTAAGAAATCATACAAGCATGACTTATCTTGCTGGGTTTTTGACTGATGGGTTCTTCTTAACATTAACGTTGCTCTTGTTCTTTTAGTAGGTGAGTTCTATAGTATTTAAGCAAAATCGAGAAATGGAAGCCAAAGAGAAAGGAGTTGAAGCAGGATAAATTGAAGGATATAATAGCCTTTTCAGCTAGAAGACATATACATGGACATAATAGTAATTTTGACAATCCAGGGCAGAATAATCTTTTTGGGGAATGTATATGCATGAAAAACAGAAAAAGAGAATAACCTGACTTCTCAGTGGAGAGATCGTGGGTTCAACCCTTGCTGGCGGCATATGTAATATTCTCATCCTCCAATTTTCCTATACATAAAAGCGTTTTTGTACACAAAAACAAAAAAGTAGAGAAGAAGAAGAATATTCATGGCAAACGACATTTAGCAAGATTGAAATTGGATGCCTAAATTTGGCCAGAAAAAGAAGTTGGATGCCTAATTGAAATTGTTGGCCCATCACCTCTTTTGCCCAGCCAAAGGTCGTGGCATGGATTGAGTTGAACTCCTACCGGGTAGCTAATTACCATTAACAACGAAAAAATAAAAATGAAAATTCATAGTTATGATAAATTTAAGGAATTTTTTTAATCTCTTTCTTGTATTCATTCTCTATTTTTTTTCTTTCTTTTTCTAATTATCTTTATTCTCCTCTCAAAGGCGAATTTTTACTCTTCTTTCTATTTTGATATTTTAAAATTGTCAAATTACCCTTTCTATCCTTCTTTTAAATCAGTTATACTGGCTTATTGACTTTTTAATTTTTTTTTCCCCCTTTTCACTCTTAGAAGTAAATCTTTTGAGAAGGAAATAAAAATCAATGGAGTACGTTAAGGGAGAAATAGAAATTCCCCTGAATTAAAAACAAAGAGGCAAAACAAAACAAGAAAGAAGGTTTTAGTCCAACTTTCTTACCTTCAACAATGAGATTATGCTTCTTTTTCCGAAGACGTAGATAGAGGAAGGAGATCACAGAAATTGCAATAGTTGTCCCAACAACAACAACAATGATAATTACGGTTGAGTTGCTCCCTTTACCTGCCGTTAAAATCAAATTACACTTGAAAATAATCAATTCCTACTTTTGGGTAGAACCAAAAAAAAAAAAATTCAAATTTTAGAAAAGAAATTGATTAATAGGAGTAGAAAATGAAGTATCAAAGTCACCTGGTGATTCTCTATTGTGGGTTTACACAAAAAATTCCGTATTTGCAAAACCATGAAAGAGAAATACATACCATTTGTGACTGTTGAATTGGTTGACGAAGGTGAAGTGACTGTTGGAGTCGTAGACTGAGCAGTTGAAGGTAATTGATAGAAATGATCATTGAACTCAAACCTTAGATTACAACATGGTTTGAGAATTTTCCCACCATATCTTGGATAGATTATGTTTGGAATATCATATTTGATACCCCCACTTAGGCAACCATAACAGTCGTCTGGTGTTATATCAGGAGTGCACTGCAATAGGGCATAGATAGTGTCATTTCCTGTATAATAAGTCACTTGATTTGTTCCATAGTACTTTGGAGTAGAAGAACCATAAGAAATTTGTGAATCAAGCCCAAGCAATAAATTTGCCAGTGTCTGGTTATACTGATTCAACTGGGTAACGTTCAACATACTATAATCATAGATGACTGGGTTTTGCTGCTCTGCACTTGTGACGATGGATTGGTTTGAGTACCTCACCATACAGGTATCATACCAAACTATTGCATGAGTGTTGTTTGGACAAGTTGGTTTGATATCTCTAGTGCCATTCATCACGCACTGTTGACATTCTTGAGATGTGATATCGCCTCTACATAAGTAGGAACCATAGATCTGGTCTGGAGAATTGCCGATGGCAGTGTTGTAATATCCGGTACTGGTACTAGATGCTGCGTTTGTGTTCATAGAAAGGAGGAGAGCATCGAGGTTTGCAAGAAATGAGATGCTGTTTGTGGTGCGAGTAAGCTGTGAAGCATCTTCACAGCTGAATTTCACTGGCTGGGAAGTGATGCAGAGTATAAAAGAAAGAAGTATGATCAGTAGTAACCCTAGGTCTCTTGTATAGATCATCTCTTGCAGATGTTGAAGATGAGCTACTTTGGAGCTGGAGAGGCTTTCTAATGGCGACGTTTTGTCAATTCAAAAGCTTTGGATACGTTGTGGGCTAGATTATACATAAGAAGAGGACTGTGGACGAGAACAAGGTTTTGTTTTCTTCGGTCCCAACTGAAAAGAGAAAGAAAGACACGACATATGGTTGTGGTCATTTGGAATGGGAACTGATAGCCATCAGGAAGTTGTCAAGGATCATGCCGGGAGAATAATTTCTCCTCAGCTCTACCTGTCTAAGAAAAGACCTAATTGATTTCAAGGAAGAAAGTTTCAAGGTAAATATCTCTCATTATTTGTAATTGTAAATAGAAAAGAATAATTCAAATCGTCTACTCACATAAAGAAGAAATTTTTCAACATATGTTGTTGAATTCTAGAGATGTATCCAATCTCAAACCAAGATTTATTTTGTTTTTTAAATTAACTAAAATCCAACTTAATAGTAAATCACAATTATCAAAAAAGATCCTGATTTGAGATTGGATATGTGTCAAAAATTCAACTTTGAGTTAGAAATTTCTTTTCTAGATGGAGACAAAATCCAAACTCAAGAAAAATGCCAACTGATTGGCTCATAAGTATGCACTCATATAAACATATGAATGTAGAAGGAATCTAAACTCACTGCTTTTACGGATTATGCATAAATGAAAGGAATGCAATTGGAAAAGTATGGTCAAACTAAATAAGTATGCTTAGTGGATTCTCTCTTTTCATATTAGGAAGAAGTGAGGTGCACGCCAATAGAAAGACATTTAGTTAATTAATGAAAAGGTACACAATTTTTTTTAGATTTTTCTTTTAATTATTGTCTCCATCTGAAGTATATATCATGGGAATTTATTGTTTGCATCTCCTAATGCATCAAATAATTAGTAATCTCATTTCTGCATGAATCACAACATCTATACTAGAACTGTTTATGAACAATGATACACTGTGATAATTGATATAACTATATTATAGGAAAAAAATTGATATAATAATACATATATAATGATATATCACTTTCAACCCATTTTGAAAACCCTTTTATGCCATAAAGAAATTTTGAGAATATGAAAATAAGTTTTTCATTTAAGCATGTTTACGTATAAATGTATGAATATATGATAAATATCATTTTCATCATATTGTTGAAATAGACTTTCATTTCGAATGTTGGACAACAGTCTACCATAATACCGTATCAAACTACAATAAGTTTTATTTTGAACTTGACTTAAAAAGCACCCTTTGAGCCATAAATGCCAAAGGCTTTCACGGTTTGAACATAAACTTGGCATTTTTTGGGTCGAAGACTGACATTGCATTTTTAATACCTTGAAAGTTTTTGAAAAGCAATCAAAGTAAAAATAAAATAAAAGGAACACATAGTGTAACGTGGTCCGGTCAGCCAAAGAGGAAAACATACATCTACAAAAATGAATCCCCCATTTTAATTGCTTCTAGGGGAGAGTTATTCCCTTTAAATAGAAATGAATACAATGAGTGAGAAAAGGAGAGGAAACCAAAGGGTGAGGGATAGGATTACAGTGGAATTTTATCTTTATTTCCATGTTGTTTGGATTACACAAGGATCCTATCTTTGTTCCCATATTGGTTTCAATAGAATGAAATTTTATCTTTGTTGCCATATTGGCTTCACCCATGCTAACAGTTACCCTCCATGTTGGGGCAAAGACATCAAAGGAGGTCAACTTAGGCATCATGTGTTGAAAAGTAGCTTTAGGTAATGCCTTTGTAAAAATATCAAGAAGTTGATCTTCACTTCGAACATACGGAGTCCTTTCATGGAAGGAGATTTTGCTACTTCAAGGAAGTTTGTGGGCTCTTTGTGAGCATCAATAGCCTACAGAAATGTGATGATATCCTGAAGATATCTTGTCATAACATAAATGTTCCTTGATAGGATATCTGCCAAATCATACGTGGTGAAATCCTTGAATTTGGATGGAGAATCTGTGATCCGAGTAGACCTGCGAACAGGAATAGGAGTAACCACAATTTTTGGGGTCATATATGGAATTGCAAATTTTGGGGTTGTATCGAGAATTGCACCTGATTGATTTTCAACTTGATCTTCAAGAACATCAACTTGATGATTGGGGATATTTTCAATGTTACTATCATCCCTGAGATAGTCGAACGGGATTAAGCACCCCCCCCCCCGCCCTTTCAAAAAAAAAAAAAACAACAAACAATCAAACAAACAACACCAACAACAACAACAACCACCCTATTGGTTGAAGGATCAAGTTGCCCTTGAAGTTGATCCATGTGAGATTCATCAATCATAACTTCACGAGAGATATAAACCTTGTTGGTTGAAGGATCAAGGCCATTGTAGCCCTTCTTCACAGATGAATAGCCCAAGAAAATACATTTTCGTTACTGAGTTTCTAACTTGCCACCAGGCGAATGGATGAAACACACACACCTATAGACTGAAGATGACCACTACCAATAGGGAATCCAAGAAGAATTTCCATTGGGGGCTTAAACTTTAGCATTTTCTAGGAAGACAGTTGATTAAGTAATAGTTAGTTGAAACAACATAAAACCAAGAAATTTTAGGGATGTGCATGAAATAGAAGAGCACGAGTTACCTCAAGAAGATGCTGAATTTTTCTTTCGACAACTCTGTTCTGCTGTGGAGTGTCAGCACAAAAAGTCTGATGCAACATACCTTGATCTCGGATGAAGGCCTAAAGTGGATTGTTAGTATATTTTGTTCTACTATCAGTGCGCGATACTTTGATACTGGTCTTATACTAAGTTTGAACCATATAAACAAAATTTTGAAATACTGTCAGCACTTTACTTTTTAAATGTAACAAATATAGCCATATAGCATGAAATTTGTCATCAATGAAAGTAATAAAATATTTATAAACATTACGAGAATCCACAGGTGATTTCCAAATATCAAAATTCATTAATTCAAATAACTCAGTTGAAACACACAAATTAAAAGGCAAAGATAGTCTATGTTGTTTGGGTTTTAAGTCTACAAAACAATATCTGAAGGATGACCCATACGATTGTGCCACAATTGAGATATGACATCTTTACATCCTTTTGCAACAAAAAAAAAAAAAAAAAAACAAAAAAAATTTCCCCCCTTTTTGTGTTGGCCCCCCCCCCCTGCGCCCTTTTCCCCCCCCCCCCACCTTCTATAAATCCCTCCTTCCTTAACTTTTGGTTACTTTTTCGATCGCCATGGTTGGTGTGCAGAGGTGGCCATGGTTGGGCCCTGATTTCTTTTCCCTTTGGTAATCGACACCATGAGGGTATAAATCTTTCTCCGTTTCGAGGAGTTCCTTCCCATCATCTCCAATGCACTAATCTTTCTTCTTCCTCCTCTTAATCTGGTTAGTACAGGGGTTTGTTTTTCTTGCTTGTTCCATCTCTTCTTTGACTTTGCAGATGTTAGCTTAGTAACTCGCGGTGCAAATTAGTTCATGGTTTCATCACTTCTTACATCTATGGGTTATTAATTTATAAATTCTGAAATCGAGTGGTGCTAAAGAATCTGTTGGAAGATGATCTCTAGCAGAGTGTTCATTCTTGACGGTAAGATTGTTGCTGATGGTAAGGTTGTAAGACTCCACTTCTAGCCAGTAGTCGCTCTCAGGTATTTCTTCACACTGGTATTTCTTCACTCTGTTTCTAACCATAACATTTCCATATCTGGCTGTTTGCATATTGTGTATTTTATTTTTCTGTATGCTTAGTTCTATTATCCTTTTATCACTTGTGATTAACTCATAAAAGGGGTAGGTCGTGATGGGGGACGGTAACCGTTCAAGGAAAATTTTGACAAGAGATGAGGGCTTTTAGTCTCAACTGTCGAGGGCTTGGTCACCCCTCGACTCAGAAGGAAATTAAAGCTAATCTTAGAAAATTTAGACCATCTTTTGTGTTCATTTCTGAAGTCAAAAGCAATATGTTATGTCCTAGAACGGTTTGCAGCCAGTTTGGCTTTGATCACTTTTTCTTTGTTCCTCCTTCCTCTGATTGTAGTGGTCTTCTTTTGTGTTGGGAATCTGCCATCTCTTTGGATATCATGTGGTCTTCAAACTGGTGTATACATACTCTTGTGTACAATAACTTAATGAAATGGAATATGACCTTTGTTTACATGAGTCCATATTCCCACTTAAGGAGAACACAATGGCACACACTTCACAATCTTGCAAACTTCATTGATGATGCATGGGTGATTGGTGGGGATTGGAACTCTTATCTTTCTTCACATGACAAGGTAGGGGGATTAACACTTAGAAATAGTAGATTATTTGATTTTCAAAACTTCACAAACAGCTCAAATCTGATCCCTATTCAAGCTCATGGATCGAAAACCACTTGGTGTAATAAACAAAGAGGAAGCAGGAGAGTGGAAGGTCTTATTGACAGGTTTCTAGCCAATCCCTTATGGATCTCCCAATTCCCTGAAGCTTTTGTTCAACATATCATCTTTACTAAATCTGATCATCATGCCCTGCTTCTTCACTTTGATCCTCCTGAAACAAAATTCAAGAAACCTTTCAGGTTTGAAAAATTTTGGTTATTAGAGCCCACTTTCTTTGATCTTGTCAATCAATATTGGAATATTCCATTGAGAGGCTCTCCCTCATTTCGGTTAGTCACAAAACTTAATACTCTCAAGCAGAAATTATACTTATGGAACAAGTCTACTGTTGGAGACTTACATAAAAGAGAATCTCAAATTAGATTGGATATTGAAGCTCTTATGAAATATCCTCCTAATTTAAGAGATACATCGTGGGAAATTAGAGAAAATCACCTTTTGGCTGCTCTTCGATTAACTCTAAATCAAATCAGCACCAAATGGCAACAAAAATCAAGAATTCAATGGAACCTATATGGTGATAGAAATACTCATTTCTTTCATCTCACAACTATGAAAAGAAGAGCTCGAAACAGAATCAAATGTCTTAATTTTCAAGGAAGCTCCCTTCATGATCAGAGTGAAATTGAAGAAGCCTTCATAAATCATTTCAAAGCAGTCTACTCATCATCCAATCCTGTCTTTGAAGACTCCTACTTTGAGCCCATCCAAAACAGAATCAACTCAGATCATATTCAGCTCTTGTCCAAACCTTTCACTGAAAGTGAAATATTTGAAGCACTCAGCAGCATCTCTAGTCTGAAATCACCTGGCCCTGATGGCTTCTCCAGTGGCTTCTTTCAATCCAGTTGGAGCTTGTGCAAATCTGATCTAATTGAGCATGTAAAACATTTCTTTGACACTGCTTCTTTCCCAGCACAAATCAATCAAACATTCATTTCTCTTATCCCCAAAGTTGATGTCCCAACTTCTGTCAATGAATTCAGGCCCATTAGCTTATGTAATGTTACATACAAAATCATTTCTAAGCTAATGGTGAGCAGAATCAAATTGATCTTGCCCCATCTCATTTCTTTCAATCAAAATGGTTTCATAAAAGGCCGACATATTCAAGACAACATTTTGATTGGCCATGAAATCATGCACAAGATAAATCAAAGGAAAAAAGGGAAGAAAGGCATAATGGCTATCAAGCTTGATATGAGTAAAGCTTTTGACAAAATGGAATGGTCATTTGTGGAGAGAGTTCTTAAAGCTTATGGATTTCCTTTAAATTGGATTAAGTGGATCATGTTCTGCATAACCACTCCTCAATTCTCCATCCTTATCAATGGTAAACCCTCTAGATTCTTTCACCCCTTTAGAGGTCTAAGACAAGGAGACCCTCTATCTTCTTATCTTTTTGTTCTATGTGCGGAGCTACTCTCAAGTCACTTAGAAAAAGCCAGATTAAGCAAGAAGATTAGAGGTATTAAACTCTGCAAGGGAGGAGAAAGCATTTCACACTTAGCTTTTGCTGATGACCTCATTCTATTTGGTCAAGCAACTATCTCTGAAGCTAACCAATTTCTGAAGGTCATAAATAAATATTGTCTAGCTTCTGGTCAACAACTAAATAGACAGAAAAGCAGAGCTCATTACAGCAAGAGCACTCCAAACCAAACTAGAAATCTTCTTGCTGAAAAGTTCAATATCATTCCTACTTCTGATCTTGACATCTATCTCGGCATCCCATTGTTTAGTGGAAAGATCAAGCAACATCATTGTCAAAATCTTATTCAAAGAGTGAATCTTAGACTTCAGGGATGGAAAGCAAAACTCTTAAGCTCAGCTGGCAAAACAGTTCTTATTCAATCAGTCACACAAGCTCTTCCCTCTCACTACATGTCATGTTTCATCTTACCAAAGAAAATCCTCAATGAGTTGGACTCTTCCAATAGAAATTTCTTTTGGTCAAATGGAGAAAAATCTCACTTTCACTCCATTAACTGGAACACAATTTGTAAACCTAAGAGATTGGGAGGTCTTAACATCAAAAATATGGAAATGTGGAATCTTGCTCTTATTGCTAAAAGAGCTTGGGAACTTATAATTGGTAAGCAATCACTTTGGTACAAATTAATGAAGGAAAAATACTTCAGAAATTGTAACTTTCTGCAAGCCACAGCTCCTATTAATGCATCATGGGGATGGAGATCCATTATCAAAGTTAAAGACTTGATGCTACCTGGCATTATGCATATGGTTGGCAATGGCAATAACATCAATCCATGGATGGATAGATGGATCCCAGATACTCCAGCTCTTCAAGCTCCACTGCCACTTCCAGGTGAGTCTCCTAACCTAGTATCTTCCTTTATAGATACTGAAACAACTAAATGGAATGAGGACAAAGTCAGAGATTGGTGGCCGAATGATTTGGCAGAGAAAATTCTTAGCATTCCATTATCATTATTGAGTTGTCAAGACAAAATTATGTGGGAGAAAACATCAACTGGCATTTTTACAGTTGCTTCAGCTTATAGATTTTTTTCGGAAAATCATAATCAAAGTCCTTCAATACCATGGCTTGTCTTATGGCACCTCCCACTGCCTCCCAAAGTAATTCATTTTGTTTGGAAACTGTTACATGGAAAGCTCCCCACACCCGCTCTTTTATCTGAAAGAGGGTGTAGAATCAATGATATTTGCTCACTCTGTTCACAAGAAAGGGCCACTACTAATCATATCTTTCTTCATTGTCACTTTGCCAAACAGGTATGGTCAAAACTCAGAATTTGTTGGTGGAATCAATCCACAAATCTTATAGATCAGATTTCTCAGTGGTTAAATTTAGCAAGAAGAAACAATTCAGCATTGGAGGAACTCATACAACACTTACTCATGCTGTGGCACATTTGGATGGCTTTCAATAATGCTGTTTACTCTAGACCAGTGAGTAATCCATATCATATATGGAGATCTGCTCGATCAACAGCTGCAGAGCATCTAGCCCTTCATCAGCATAGCAAATCAAGAAAAGAGTTCAAAAGCATTAAATGGAGTGCACCTCCTTTGCATTACATCAAAATCAATGTTGATGGATCTGCAATCAGCAAGGGTTCCAACAGCTTCCAGTCAGGATTTGGTGGTATTGCTCGTGATCACTTGGGTCACACTCTCTTCACCTTCTTCTGTAAAGGAGGAAACTCACAAGCCATTCAAATGGAAGCTGCTGCAATTCGAGAAGGTCTAAAGCTGGCTATCTCTCTCAATCTAAAGCAAGTAATTATTGAAAGTGACAATGAAGCTGTTGTTAATCTGATTAACAAGAAGTCGGAGACTCCACCTTGGAAGATCAGTCATTATATACATGATATCTTCAGCCTTTCCTCTCTGTTTGATGTTTTAATTGTAAATCATACTCACAGAGAAGGCAATTCTGTAGCTGATAGATTAGCTTCTTATGCTGCTGCTTCTCAGGCATCTTATTTTTCGCTCTCTCCCCCCCCTTTCGTTCTTTGGCTTTTGCACTTTGATGTAATTGGTACTTTGTATCCCAGGGGCTTCTCTTTTAAATGAATAAAGCTCTTCACCAAAAAAAAAAAAAAAAAAAAAAAAAAAAAAAAAAAAAAAAAAAAAAAAAAAATCCAAATAAAACACCTTTAACAAAAAACCCTTCCTTATTTCCCTCCCCCCCCACCCCACTGGTGGAGAAAACAATGGTATAATTCAAATCTCTTAATGTTTGCTAACAGACAACAAGTTGGATGACAAAGCAGGCACAAATAACACATCACATGCTATGAAAAAAATTTTGATAGTGCCAATTCCTTGAACAAGAACTTGGGTTCCATTAGCAACAATGATTGGAGAGTGAAAACTTGCAGTGGGGAAGTTAAACAATACATAATAAGTGCACACATGTGTCAGTTGCACCAGAATAAAAAAATAAAGTAATTTGCAGCAAAAGCATTGAGAGCAGAGACATTACCAGAGTGAGCTACTCCAAAAATTGTAAGTAGTTCCAACTTAAGAAGTAGATCCAGCCATTATGAATAATAAAGGACAATGATTCAAATATGACTCACACTTCAAAAGAATGTCCCAAGAATTATAATGCCAATGTGCAAAGCAACATTGGGAGAAAAATCCTTCCTTTTAAACATTTATCCCAGGTATTTTGCACCAAAATAATTGCAGCGGAGTTTGTCAACTTCAATATTTCAAGCCACTAATAATGTTGATGTCATGAGTTTAGTCCCTACCAGAGGCAATTTGACCATCAATTTCTATTTATTTTTTAAGTAAGATCTCAACATTTAAAGAAAGATACTTTCTAAACAAAACCTCAACCTCAAATTCATAGGAAAAATAATCCTGTTAGTTTTCTTCTTAAATGATGAATTGATAAATTGGCAAAGGCATCTCTTTCTCAACCCCTTATATCTTCTTCTTCTTTTGGGTCTCTTCTGTCCCCTTTTATTAACTTCGATCAACTAGCCCATCTACAACCCATAATAGTTTTGTTTCCTTGACGTTTTGATGTAGACAGCGACTTGGTTTTCACTATTAGCAAATGAAGATAACACAATTGCAAACCTAACTTTGTTCTATCTTCTCTAAATGATGACATCTATTTATAAATATGCAATCGTATGAACAGTAAGCAACGGATCTAAACTAGTTGCTCTTTTGTGCTACTAGTATTCGTTGTATATAAATGCAATGCACACAAATAGAAAGATACAACCAATCTTTTTCTTGTTTTATATTGGGTAAACATAAGTGCATATCAATGGGTTGTCAAAACATTGCAGTTTGTTGATCCATTGGTTGAGATTGCATGTGTTGTCATTTTTGGTGTTAAGGATAATTGTGAAATCCAGCCCAAACCTAGCTAGGACACCCTATTTGTTTTGGGTGAAGAAAGACTTGTTTGATGTTAGACCCTGAAGTTGGACATTGATTTCAATGTTATTACTTTGAAAGCCTTATGAAGTCATGTTCGATCTTTCCCTTAGTGTAGATCCATGTCCCGAAATGACGGAAGTTGTCATTGTGGGCCCTCTTTATGGAAGACATGGTGTTTGACCCAAAACCCATGGATATGGTTGATGGTGCTCCATACTTGGATGCATTGTCAGTGATTGTTTTGAATCTGCAGCTTGAAGAAGATGAGCTTATTTGGTGGAACTAATGAACTCCCGTGTACAATTCGAAGATATTTCTGAAAACTAGACTTCTTGATTTACTTGTAAGAGAAAATCTCACTCAATTTGACCCGTATAGCCCTCTTGAATCCCCGTCTGAAGTTGCTTAACTATGTTTGGCCAATTCTATCTGTGCATCGAAGAAGATTGAATTAGTTGAAGCACCTAATGAACTCCCGTACATTATCCAAAAGTATTTTTGGAAACTTCTTGATTGACTTGTAGAAGAAAACCCCACTCAATTTGACCACTTATAGCCCTCCAAATCCCTATTCGAAGTTTCTGTTCTTGTCTAGTCGACTACCTGGTCGACTGGCCAGTCAACCAACCAGTCGACCAGCAGTTATGGATTTCGAAAAATGACAAAAATCTTAACTGTTTTGACCCTACCTTTTTGGAACTCATGAATGAAGGTCTAAACTAAGCTTTGGCACTCCAGAGAACAAGGAGTGGCATTCCCTAGGCTATCTCTTGGTGTTGGTGAAGGATTTTGACTTTAATCATTGGCATTCCATCTCAATCATTGCTTCAAGGTATGGATTCTCTTCTTCTTCTAATCTACTCAATCTCTTATTAATTTCTACTCTTGGGACCATGGCTGAAGTGCTGCAACCTTGCAAACACTTGGCCATGAGTTTCCCCTTTCATTTCCATTAATGTAACTACGTTCTTGCTATGATATACTCCAATTATGATTGCTTACATTGCATTTCTATGATTTCTTTCATTTCAACCTATCCTTGATTCAAAATTGATATGTAGATGTATGCTAGGTCTAAATTACTATGGATTCATGATTCTAATTTAATTCTTATCATTCCCTTGATTGATTCCCCATCATTCCTTGCAATTACAATCAATTCAAATTCAATTCTTGATAATTAGCATATAGAACATAGGGTTTCGATTTGGGTATTCACAATTGGACCGTTGGATCATGATAAAATTTAGTGTGTAGTGTCATCATATTGCCATGATCATTCCCTCCAAGTTTCATATCGATCGGAGCACCGGAAGATCATTTTCAGGCCAAATCTCCATTTCTGCCCGTTACTGTCATGCCTTGGTCGACTGACAGTCAACCAACCAGTCAACCAGCATATGACAGCAGCTCTGTACTTGGCCGAGTTGCTTCGTTTGACCTCCGATTCGACTATTTTCTTCTCTAATGTTACTTATGTGTTGTCTATGGACAAACACTGACTTTTGGGCTATTCTTGGTGATTCTTGGTATTATTTTTGACTCGATTAAGGTAAAGATGGTTATCGCCATAAATACATAGGCTATGTGCTTATGCCTTGATTTTCATAACTTAGTGAACATGGTCTCTTTATTACTTTTGAACATCATAGGACTGTTATACATGCTTTAGAACAGTAGTATTGTGATTTCATATGCTCTTGTTATAATGATTAATTATTATTGTCACTTATACTTATGATGGATCATTTCAATATTATGACTGAACTTCTATTATGATGATGTATCAAATGTATGTGAGATGTTGGGACTTGAGTATGTGGTTGCTTAGGTATAACTTGGGATTGGGGAGTGTCCTATTGACGCTTTTGTCCTTGGGCATCGGAGGAATAGTATGGGATGTTCTCCGAAGGTGCTCATCGACACTTTCCCAGGTTATTGGATGACATACATAGGATTGTCTAGTTGTGTGGCTAGGATGTCCCTGTCGTATCAAACCCGAATCGGAAGGGCATTGAGACCGAATGACCCGTGATAGGGTATGGTTTGATGGGCGCTCAAGACCGGTAACCAACCCGTGAGAAGACATAAATCATACTATGGATACCCGAAAAGGGCCATTTATTGGTAGGGTTGCAAATAGCTAGACTTGGGCTCACGAGCGCTCAAGACAGGTAACCAACCCGTGAGAGGACGTGGGAGCTTCCCATCTATTATTTGTGAATGACCAATAGGGTTGATGAGTCCGTAGTCCGGGACTATGCTAACTCTAGTGTGAAGGATACGGGAAATGATCGCCCGGGGTGAGGGATGGATGTATCTGGATCTGACATGATATGACTGAGTAGATGACTTGCATTGGGCTAGGCTTTACCTTGACATGCACCAATACTTAGACCAAATGGTGATGTGAGAGAGAGGTGACCAAAACCCCAGCCAAGGTTGTCTGAAAGGTTTCAGGACCCAATTCCCACCGGTTTGAGTGATTGAGACCTACCCAAAGAAGTATGGTGCTATGACTTAAAGCATGTCTACCTTAGAGACCAGCATTCATAGAGTTAGAACCATACTTGCATCATGTGTTTCACATCATATTGCATCATGTTATGGCTTGTATCATATGGCTTATGTTTTATGGAATGACTGCTTTGCTGAGTTCTTTTGAACTCACTCCTTTTTACAACATATTTTGTTAGACTTTTCTGCAGATACTACTACTGTCGACTGTGACGGTCAACACTCTGAAGACCAAGTTGGTGACTCGTACCACACTGGTTGCGGTGAGCACGTTGATAAAGACTAGCAGTCCGAGACTGATACTTGTCAGGAGCAGATTTGGCCTGGCTTAGTTTCTTATGATTTTGGTATTTAGGAAACATTGTATAAGTTAGAAGAAACTGTAATTTAGTTGCTTACCTTTTTTTTTTCCCCTTCTTTTGAGAACCGGTTGTAACCTTTACTTTTATTCGATCTACCTTCCGCATACGTTTGTAGAGTATATTTCCGTTATACTCTATAGTTGTCTTTTGATTTGATATTTTGTTATTCCGCACTCTGATATTCTATAGTGATCCTTCTGTGATCCTTTATTGACTTTTATTATTAATTTATTGGAATACAAGGATTTGTCCTTGCTTTTGATTATATTATTGTGCTAAGTGGATATTATCGTTCCTAAACTGGATCTATTGGGCTGTGGATCACTCCCCCAAGAAATCTAGATAGGGTACTACCTGGGTGGATTTGGACGGGATGTGACAATAATAACGGTCTTTCGCAGTCTAAGGGCAAAACAGGAAAATTACAAGCAACCTTAGCTGATCTTCTATTTTCTATCATTTAGAATGAATCCCGTTTGATTCTAGCCTTTTTGTGCGAATCCGCAGTTTAAGCCTAATAGGTGATTTGTTGGAATTCTATTCCAATGGCCTTATTAGATGTTTAGACCTTCATAAATAGTCTTAGCATGTTGTTTTAGAATTTTCTTATTAATTTCAAAGTGTTCCAATGTGTAACAAAGAGTTTCTGACCAAAGTTGGAGTTTTTGTCCGTACACATACTTGCTTGGTTGATCCTGCTTGGTCAATACCATCAACCAAGGGACAATCAACCAAGGGTGTTGCTGACAGCAACTTTCCCCTGTTTTATCTCCATTCCGTCTCCAATTTTTAGAGTTTGTTCCTTATGATCTATACATGTTTGTTTAAGGCTGTTTAGGTGATTTTGGACTTGCTCTCTCTGATCTCTTACTTGAAGGTTACAAAGTCGGATACAAGGTGAGGACGTTCAGTCATAATATGCATATTTACATGCTTTGATGTGTTATGATTTGAATGCATGAGTTAGCTACTGTAGTTTCACTTTCTTTACATTGTATTACTTCTATAATTACAGTAGGATATTCATGTTATGATTTACATACTGGAATTGATTATGAATGATGTAAATGTGAATTGGACTATAATGTGATATATATGGAATCATGAATGATGTGATTGCCTAGGTTGTAGGAACGGGGAATGTCCTTTTGGAGTTTCTGTCATTCGACACCAGTGGGGGTGGTGTGGGACGCATTCCTAGGGTGTCCCTTGGCACTTTCCCTAACTATTAATTGACATACCTAGGATTAGTTTATAAATGTTTGGCTAGGGAAACCCCTGTCAATCAGACCTATTAGGAGGGGAATTGAGACCGAGTGACCCGTGGCAGCAATGGGGGTTTGTGGGCGCTCAAGACCGGTAACCAACCCGTGAGAAGACTCAAATCACATTGTGGGGGCCATTCATTGGTAGGGTTGCTCGTAGTAGACTTGGGCTCGTGGGCACTCGAGATTGCAGGAAGCATGAGAGGACACGAGAGCTTCCCGTTTACTATGTGTGGATGACCAGTAGGGTTAGGAGTCTACGTAGCCGGGAAGGAGACGGTGACTCTAGGGGGAAAGATACCATAAAGGATCATGGGAAGAGAGGAATGGACGTATCCGACCCTAAGTAGATGTGACTTAGTAGATGACTTGCATTGGGCTAAAATTTACCTTGACACGTGCCAATACCAAACCAATGGTGGTGAGCAATAGTGTTGACCTAAACCCCAGCCATGGAATGTCCGGGAACGATGCCTTGACCCAATTACCACAAAGAACCCAAAAGACCTGGAGGTTGAGGGAAGAGTGATATGAGACCTACCCAAAGGAGTACGGTGCTATGACTTAATGCGTGTCTGCCAATAGAGACCGGCATATGTAGAGTTAGAAGCATTACTTGCATTCATTGTCTCATGTCATTGCATTTATGTTTTGGACTGCTTGTAGATGTTTATTGTGATTGAACTACTTGCTAAGTTCTTTTGATCTTACCCTTCGAGGGACATGTTTTTAGATGTTTTTGTAGGAACGTAAGAGAACCCGTGCTTCGGTACGGAGGACCCTTCCCTACATGGTACAATTACGGAAGTCATTGGAGAAGATTATGACCAGTGGTGCGACCGGTCTACCGGTGTGGACCACACTGATGGCTCCTATTGACGGTAGCCGACATCGTCTTGTTCGCAAAAGGGATCGTGAGTTAGAAGATGATCCAAAATTGCAATAGCACATTCTTAAAGCAAAGAAGATGAAGACTGAAGAAGAAGAAGAGCCTATGGAAGAATTTGATTAATTTACTTTTGGGATAATTACCTGTTGCCCCCCGTACTTTGATTTTATTACTAATAAAACCCTGTTCTTTACAAAATTACTGTTGCCCCCTTCCTTATAATGGTGTTAAGTAGCCGTTAAGTTTGAATATGTAATGTCCACTTTGTCCTTCATTAAAATTAAGAAATCAAAAGACGATACTACCCCATTTATAAAAACCAGATTAAATGTCAATTTTACCCTAACTTCATTTATTTTGAATTAAAAAAATATTGGTTTTCCACCTTCACTAAACTTATTTATTTTGAATTAAAAAGAAATTGGCAAAATTCAAATTCGATTTGGTTTCCCACCTTCTCCTCTAGCATACGTAGGGAAGGAAACCACAATTTATTTATTTATTTTTTTTTTGTGGGGGACTGGTGCTTTTTTAATATTGGAAACGAAACGTAACACCTCCCCATGGGAGTTTAGATTTTTAACCACTTTACTAACCCACCATTGACGAAACCACAAAATCTTGCCAGAGAAGGAATTAACGAAGTAGGTGATATTCAGTTTCCAGATTTGAGTTGAATTCTATCTTCCCTCCTCTTCGGTTTCTATTTTAATTTTATTCAATTATTATTTCTTTATTTTGGTGATTTTTTTTAAGAGTAAAACAGATTATGATTATTTTTTTGTCTACAATTAATTAAGGGTATTACTGTAACTTGACAAAAGGATAAATAAGTAAAGAGATAAGTAAAAGGGTATTTTGGGATTTTTAAAAAATATGGAGATGCCACATCATCAGTAAACTAACGGAACTTAACAGTAGGGGGCATTAGTAATTATAGACAAAGTTAAAGATTGGATTAGTAATTTTGCAAAATACAGGGGATACATTAGTAATAAAATCAAAGTATAGGGGGGCAATAGTAATTATCCCTTTACTTTTTATTCTTCTAGACATTTATTTTGAATTGTAATAGCTTTAAACTATGCTTTAGAATTTCGATTTACCTTCCGCATTAATTTGTAGAGTATAATTTCGCTATACTCTATGGTTATCTTTTTTATTGGTATCTTGTTATTCTGCACTCTGATATTCTTTTGTGATCCTTCTGAGATCCTTACTATTTTGTTTTTTAAAATTCTTGAATACAATGAGTTGTTTTTGCTTTTGATTATATTATTGTGCTACGTGGGACATGATCGCCTTAAACTTGATCTTTAGGGTTGTGGATCACACACTTGGGTATGCCAAATAAGGTACCGGCTAGGTGGATGTGACACACTATGTTTTTATAGGGTCATTAGCCCTACTATAATCATTTTAAGTGCTTATGAGAAGATTTAAGAGTTTTGGGTGAAGTAAAGAATTCCTTAGTATAGTAGATTTCACAAGCCACAACGCAAGGGTCATTTTGAACTAATTTTGAATGATCTACCATTGTTTTCTAGATTCATCTTCAACAAGAAAAATGTAGTTCGTGAAGTCTTCTTTGTGGTGCACTTTTAAGATTGTGACTCTGACATTAAACAAAGGAGTTATTTGTGTCTCATGTAGATGGGTGATATGAAAGCAAATCTGGACAGGTTCAAGATTAAAGAGAAATTGCAATTTTTTATACTATTTTGCAATAGGGGTTAAACTATAATTTTGAAGAATTTTTTTTTTTTTTTCAAAGATGAATCAAGTCTCAAGGAGAAATGTATACTTATAAAATCTTGAATTATTTGAATCTAATGGTTATCAGAAGATCAAGTTTTAAGGGCTAAGATTGATGTGCTTGGAGTTTAATATTTAAGACAAAAAAGATTCCATTGTGGCTTGTAGTTGGTTAGGAGTATACATATATGGTGTACTACAAAGCATTATGATTAAAATGATCTAATGTATCACAAGTTTAAGGTATAACCAAGGTGCGACATTTCACTACAGTTCTCTAGTTCGCTACCTGGCGTGACCGATTTCGACCCCCATTTCGGGGGTATTTTTGGTCATTTTGAGCCCAAATTTGATGCGTACCCTAATTTGATGCCTATGTGGTAAATTTGAATTATTTTCTATAAATTCTCCTGCCTAGCCACATTTAACATGTTACCTTCTAAGGCCTAAATCATTCGGACATAATTGGAATGATTACCTGTTCACTTTGAAGATTCTAGTACAAAATCCCTTCATAATTTAAATTATTTCCATAAATTATTTCATGTATATATTCTTCCGTAACCACATTTGGCATGTTGACTTTTGAGGCCTAAATCAGTAGAATATAATTGGTAAGGTTGCTCATTAATCATGAAAATTTTGCTATAAAATGTCTTCCTAATTTGAATTATTTCCAAAAATTATTCTATATAGATTTTCCTCCTAATTACATTTAGCACATTATCTTTCAAGTCTTGAATTAGTGGGATAGAATTGGTAAGATTGTCCATTAATATTAAAGATTTTGCCGTAGAATCACGAGAGAAATCGCCTAAAAATTGCAAGAAATAGCATAAAATCGCAAAAAAAAGGGGAAAATATCGATATTTTTTTATTTATAGCGAGATATCGCTGATATCTCGTCGGATCGCATATCAGTGCTGGGTTCGTTTCGCCTTGCACCAAAATTACCGAATTTCAGCGATTTTGCGCACCTTGGGTATAACCAAGTAATAATTCAGAATTTGAATGACCTGGGCCCCCGTATGCCAAAGTGAAATAAGATGTTATGGGAGACTATAATTGATTAAACAGAATTTAAAATTCCAACCGTTGGATGCAAATAAAACCAAGTGGAATGTTCTATTAACTCTGCTGAAGGATGGTCGATGCTTTCAAAGTGAGGGGACAAAAATAATTTCATAAACTATAGGATTCAATAGATAATTAGACTATAATACTGATAATATTAGTAATTATTCTAATTTAAAATCTTTAAATCCACACTTGTTAGCCCCAAGGTGGCCGAGACAGTCAACCACTCATGTTATATTTTAAAGGTTTCAGTTGAGACAAAATGTAGTGAATTAAGTTCTCACGGTACCTTTCTTTGCCAGAAAATAATTCTGAAGCACTCCTAACAGATAAAGTAACCGCTGCCTTCCGTGATTAAATTTTCCAACTTTATTTCATAAATATTTTTGGTTTAATGGTTTTGACTAGCTTTTCCTGCCTTGAGCATTATGTCTCTTTGGAATGAGATTCCAGAGAAAATTGAAAATTTTCCTCAATGCCCAGTTTGATAACCTAGCATTCTCTCTCCATCTCCCCCAACCCCCCCCCCCCCCCTCTCTCTCTCTCTCTCTCTTACTGACACTTCAACATGTACTTTTGAGCCTTGAAAGATCGAGAGCTTGATTAGCTTTTCATTGGAGAACTCAAGTAAATATGGAGAAAGGAGAAGAAGTTAGTAACAAACAGGTTCTCTTGAGAGACCATGTATATGGAACTCTCACAGAGACAGACATGATTTTAAACAAAGGTACAGTCCATCTCAAGGTACCTCAAGGCTCCAAAGCCATTTTGCTGAAGAATATCTATTTAGCTTGTGAGCCCTTTTCAAGATTTTTGATGATGAAGCCAATCGGAGACGAAGATACTATCAAGCCTAGCACGGTAATCGAGCTTCAAACTTATCTTATTTCAACTTACACCATTTGAATGATATTGATGTTGGGGATTTGATCAAATCTATAGATCCTACATCTCCTTTGTTAACAGTAAATTGATGTGAGCCTATTCTCGTATGTTGCAGCCTATTTGTGGATTTGGAGTAGGTAAAGTGTTGGATTCCGACCAACGGGGGTTGGTCCAAGTGGTAAGCAGCTTGGTCCGCTTAAGCAAGGTTCTGGTATCGAAACCTTGTGGATGCAAAAAATCCCCGCTGAGAGATCACCCACCACAGCCAGGTGTGCTACCTGGGTCGAACACCGGATTAGTCAGGGCAAAGCCTTGGAAACCGGGGTTGGCAACCAAAAAAAAAAGAAGTGTTGGATTCCGATCACCCAGGCTTCAAAGAAGGTGATTTCTTGTGGGGAGTAAGTAACTACATGGGAGGAGTATAGCCTCATTAAGAATCCAGAGTCCATGTTTAAGATTCTCAACACTGATGTGCCTCTCTGCTACTGTACAGGAATTTAGGGTAAGTCTCTCTCATATTTGGATGCCGGTAGGGGACGAATCACGAACGCTGACACTACAAGGAAACTCATGTTTGTTGTTCGATTGAATGTTGCGTAACTTTCATAGACAGACAATCCCCCCCAAAAAAAAAGATGACATTTTATAGAGTGGATAGATAGCATAATAAGGCTTGGTATATTTTTGCTTAACACTTTATAATGTTCCATGCATGTTGGTTATGTGTAGGTATGCCGGGTATGACCGCTTATGCTGGTTTCTTCACCAAAGAAAGGGGAGTATGTGTATGTATCATCTGCATTTGGTTCAGTTGGACAGGTTGTGGGACAGTTTGCTAAGCTGATGGGATGCTATGTTGTTGGAAGTGCTGGGTCCGACGAAAAGGTATGACAACCCTTAAAAGACATCCCCTCCGTTCATACTATAGACGTTCACTAAACACTCTAGTTGATCCCATTTAGTTGAGACAAGACTGACTTGTAGCGATGTCATTTAATAATAAATTTGCAAATATTTTACGGCTTTGATTCTTACCATTCATTCTATGGAAATCCGATCATTGACACAGTTTCACTTTGGGTTTTGTAATTAAGGTTGATTTACTGAAGAACAAGTTTGGGTTTGATGAAGCTTTCAATTATAAAAGGGAGGACGATTTAGATGCTGCTTTGAAAAGTTAAATTACTTGAAGTCAATGTTCATTGAGTTTCAACACATCTTTGAGGATACTCTTTCTAGATTTTTAACATGTTGAGAATTTGCTTTGGTTAATTTGCAGGTATTTCCCTGAAGGAATTGACATCTACTTTGAGAATGTTGGAGGTAAAATGCTTGATACAGTTCTTCTAAACATGAGGCTCCATGGCCGCATTGCTGTTGCAGGAATGATCTCTCAGCACAACCTTGAGCATTTTGAAGGAATTCACAATTTAACTTTGTTTACTGGTAAGAGGCTTCAAATGGAAGGCTTCTTAGTCTTCAATTACTATCACCTCTACCCCAAGTGTTGGGATTTATTAATTATATTAATAAATTAAATGCCCAAGGGCAAAACTGGAAAATCACTTTTAGGGTAGTTACAAAATATAGGTTATATATATTTGTAACCACCGCATCACTTGAGAGTACAAGATAGTAAGTGATTCATTCGTGCGTGAGTTTTTCAGAAAAGAGGGGCCTCCCATCTCTCTCTCTCTCTCCCTCTCTCCTAGAAATGCAAGAAAGGAGTTCCTTGCTTTAGATCTCTTGACCATCCTTTCCACACGGCATTTGGGTTATGAAACTTGTTCCCTTTCCTAGTGATTGTGGAATCACACCGATGGAGCTTTGGTGGAGGAATGATGACATGGATCTAGTTTACTTCCGCTGCAGATACTCTATAATTTAGGAAAGCGAATCCAAGTAAGGATCTTTCCCCTATCAATTATGGAATTGAAAATTATATGGAGTATTACCTACATTGGCATCAGAGCCGTGGTTCCCACGATTCTCGGTTCCTCCCCATTGTTTATTTTCATTACATGGATCCAATGGGAGGATCAAGGGGTTTATATTAACCCGTGGAGAATCCAGGGTTTAATAGGAAACCCATGGGAGAATTGATAGGGTTTTAGAAACCCTTATGTTTTGGTTCGGATCCAAGTGGGAGGATCTTTTGATTTCCCTTATGAAAAAAATTGCATGATTGATAATCCATGATGAATGTTTTCGTTCAATGTTTATTGCTGTTTTTTTTTTTTTTTTTTTTTTCATGTGTTTTTGGATGAATATTTGGGAGAAAAAAACGTGATTTTTCGTTTTTTTAAAAAATCCGTTCAAGAAAAAAAAATGAAAAATGACATCGTTTTTTGTCACTGTGGACTAGATGGACGTCCGTTTATTGGTCTGTCTGATCACAGTGGTCCAAACGGAATTTCCGTCTGGTCACAAAAGGCAAATGGATGACCGTCTGGGAGACGACAGTCTGTCTGGGAAATAGTTTTTTTTTTTGGATATTGGTCTGTCTAGTTCAGAATGTGTTTCTAATTTACTGGACACCAATGGCTCGACAATCTATGTTATGTTTGGGCATTGAGGGCCTAATGGGGCCTAGTGGGAGCGAATGAGGTAGAAGTGTTCTGTGTAAACCACCTCATAGCATTAACATGATTACATGTTTTATTTTATTAAAACTATTTTTAATTATGGGTCTATTAATCATGTTTCTTACACAAAATGAAACTAGTATATAAGTCTATGTGGGTTTGCATGAGAATTTGATTGAATGTTTGTTAGCATCTCTTTTGGTTTAAATGCTTATCCCATAGGTTGACTATGCTAGTGTGATTTGTTGTTGCTTGTGTTGTGTTTTATGCTAGAATAGTTGAACTCACCCTTGCATATGAAGTCTCACCCTTGTGTTGTAAGCATCTCTTTTGGTTTAAATGCTTATCCCATAGGTTGACTATGCTAGTGTGATTTGTTGTTGCTTGTGTTGTGTTTTATGCTAGAATAGTTGAACTCACCCTTGTGAGATTTTGTTGTTGCTTGTATTGTGTTTTATGCTAGAATAGTTGAACTCACCCTTGCATATAAAGTCAAAAGAATAAATGGCTGCTGCAAAGAGCATAGTTGTTGACCTCACTAAAGGAGATAAGCTAAATGAGAGGAATTATGACCTCTGGCACCGAAAGGTACAATATCTCCAGGAAGAGCAGGATATTCTGGAAACCATAAACTAGACCATGTCGCCACCTGAGGAAGGTACCACTGCACAGCATCGTAGGGACCTTGAGTCGTACAATGCCTGGAAGAGGAAAGATTTGGTAGCTAGGATCACAATCCTGAGCTCCATGAGGGATGACCTGATGCTTCGGTTTGAGAAGCATAGGACTGCAAAGTCTTTATGGGAGGCTGTGAAGTTCCAATACGGAGGGACTTCCACCATAAGAGGCCACCAGCTAGGACTCACCTTTGACGGTTATAAAATGCGCTAGGGTCACACCATGAGGCAACATATAACCATTATGTTTAACATGATTAGTGAGTTGAGCACATGTGGGCACCAAAAGACTGATGAGGAGCAAGTCTCTGCAGTCATTAGGTCACTGCCAAAGACTTGGGAGCATATGAAGATCTTCTTGACTCATGCTAATGATGTCAAGATTTTTGATCAAGCTGCCAAGCACCTTGAGCTACAGGAGGATCGGGTGTTGGCCGATGCCCCTCACACATAGTTCGAAATTTCGAACCGTGTCGCCGTGTCGCTCCTTGGCGACACGGCGACACGGCCGAAATTTCGCCAAAATTCGGGCGACTTTTGGTAGGGGTTCGATGAAAAATCGAACCCCTGTTTCGATGGGTTTTTTTGGTCATTTTGACCTGAAATTTGATGTGTAGCCTAATTTGAGGCTAATAAACACATTGGTAGTGTTATTTTGATCTAAAACATTACCTAAACTAATGTTCTTAATCGACCCATGTCTTACTATACGCGGACGAAAGCCCCGAAACTAAAAACCTAAAAACTCATAAAACCAAATCATATAAAGTCTACAATTCATTGTACAAATACTGTAATACATAAAGTCATCCAACCATATAAAATCTGAAACTCTCAGTCTCAGTACCAAGTACTGTGCCTAGGTGGATCGAATTCCTCTGACTCAGACTGTCTCCATTGATGCCCCCCCAACAAATTCACATACTCATCCCATCTCATACGATATTGAAAATTGTCTAAGTAATCATTCATTGCAGTTCTATAGCGGTCATCTTCCGCTGCCGTGAGAACTCCAATTTGAGGGAAGTGAGCATAGGGCCAAGGAACGTACTGCATGCCATCAGATGCCCTTGTTGGTACGAATGACTCTGATTGTGAAAGAGAGAGAGGGACATCATAGCTTCCATGATACGAAGAACTGGAGGGGACACCATAGCTCCCATGATACGAAGAATTAGAGGGGTTACTAATTCCCATATCATACTGTCCATTTGAAGGAGGGAGAGGGACACCATAATTACCCGTAGGCCAATAACCTGGTGTGGAGCCTACAGACTCATCCAAGCTCATGGACCCCATTGACGCAATCGCCGCATCCCAAGGATTAACATAGTCATGGACAGCTCCCCTCTGATGGTGGCTTGGCCTCGTATCGGGATATTGACGACCACGCCGATACTCACCACCATGATCATAATCCCGAGTGGCATGATCAAAATGACTCTCCCCAGGTGTATCGGGTGGGGGCTCTGTGTCTCCGGTAGTGGAACATGTATACGCTCTCCAATTCCTCCACCACCACCACCACCACCACTACCACCACCACCACCACCACCACCACCACTACCACCACCACCACCATCATCATCTCCACCAGTCTGACTAGGCGAGAGTGTGTCATCGGGAGTGTTGTCCCCGCGGCTCCTCCGTGCCCGGTGCCATCATCCAATCCTCATCGGCAGTGGCAGCTGCCCTCGCATGTGCCCGACCCTCTTCGGTGGCCATATACTCACCCACATTCACCCCCGCAGCTTGAGCTAGTTCCGGGTCGGGCCTCCCTCCCAGGTTGGTCCAATACCGGCTCACCCCCGTCCAACATCCACCGAGTGAGGGGATCTTGGTCATCTTCGGCAACATCAAATATATCATCGAGATTGATGTATTGCCTTTCATTCCGAGCTTGCTCCTCCCCGGCATATTGCAGCTTCAACCTCATATTATAGTGAATAAATACGAGGTCATTTAGACGCCGGCTTCCCAACCGGTTCCTCCTCCGGGAGTGGATCATGCTGAATGTACTCCAATTCCTCTCACATCCCGAGAGGCGAGCAAGTCCGAGACAGGATCCCGATCGCCAATCTTCGTAAGTTTGATGAACTATTGCCATAGAGATACCACCATTCAGCTGCATTATCACAAAAACATTAAGTTAGAAACTCAAAAGTCAAAAGACTCAAAACATTTATGCATCTAAGCCCTAAGGATCTAACTATATAAGTATCTAACTCTGGATCCATGGTTTCTCTGCCCCGACAAAGCACCAGCTCCACTAAAAGACCCAAATGCATCTCTAAACAATTTGATCTGCAATAATACAATCATTAGTATTGATTGGTTATCTAAATTATTTAAACAATTAATACAACTCACTAATCGTTTGAAATTCCCAATGTCTCACCTCATTGTGGCAAAATGATTGGACCATCTCATCGGCTCCAACTTCGTTATCACCCGTATCAGGGGCATCCAATAGGTTTGTGTCCAACCCTAAATGTTGACTATATTGATACTTAGGGTTTAGAAAATATGCTGCATAATTAAAAAAGCTTAAAATTAGTACCAACTACCAAAGTACCAATACCTACAATTCTACAAGCCCACAAGTCTACCGGACTACAAGTCTACAACTACAAATCAACAACCCGGAATATTTACTTACCGGCCCTATGAAGAGGATGCATCGGATGAGTTGTCCATCGTGCATCGACAATATCTAAGAAAGCCCGATGTCCTCTAGGGTTTGCTGCCTTTATAGCATCCTTCATACGCTCAAGGGATGCATACAAGTGGGGCATAGTGGGTCCCCTCAAGGAAGAGTCCACCATACGCAAGACCTTTACTATAGGATCTATGGTCTGCAACACTACAATAACACATCTCCAGAAATCATCAGATGATATTGTGTCTTGTGCGGCGCGCCCCATTGGTCGTGCTTTGAATTATCACAAACTCATTAAGTCAATAGACAATAAATATCATACAAGATAATCATAAACTCATAATATAAATATAATAATTTATAAGATGAAATACTAGATAGTTATCTTACTTGGATCCAACCCAATCAAACCACTCTGCGATGCAAACATGGATCCGAGGCCCGACTTCTTATCTTGCATCTTTGCTCAAGGCGACGAAATTTGTCGCAAATCTTGTCGGACCAGGTCGCACCAACTCACCTCCACATGATCTCCGCATCATTGCCAAAGCAACGTTATGATTGTAGATGAAGTTGGTTACCTGTCTTGCACTCTCAACGGTGTTGTGGACAATGCTGATTTTTCCAATGTCCTTCAAGATTAGGTCAATTGAATGTGCAAGCACAAGGTGTCCACATAAGGTTATAATCAGGTGAAGCCATCAACACTTCACCGGCCTTCTTATAGTTGGAGCCATTGTCGGTGACAATTTGCACCACATTCTTCCTACCAACCCGGTCGATCACATCCTGCAGGAGACCCATGATATATCCGTGGTCTTTCGTATGACCGAGTAGCATCCACCGATTTCAAGAAGACAGTTCTCCAATCACAGTATACCATGAAGTTGATGATGGACTTTCTCGTCGGGCCGGTCCATCCATCAGACATGATGGTGCATCCATAAGTATCCCAAAAGGGTTTCATACTATCAATATACTCCTGCAGCTCTTGCTTCTCCTCTTGAAGGAGGGAGGTCATCAACTCGTAGGGTTGGGACCACTATATCCGTGGGCCCGCCGCTGCAATAGTATCAATCATATTCGTATAGTATGGACCATGTGCTTGTGTTTGCTTTGGGATGTGATTGTAATAAATCCACTTTGACATTGCCTTCTTTACCTTCTTTGCCATACCTTTCCATGCACCAGATATCTTGGGTTGCTTGGCCCCTTTTCTCCTGAATGTATCAAGATCTTGCTCCATGGTCGGGTCTGGACGGCGTGGATAATCAGATGGTTGCCGTGGTAGTGGCACTGAACGGTCTGAACCTGATGTATGAGGGGCCCGCTGACTCTGTGATCTGCCAAACATGCCAAATACACCACCCCTCCCCCCGAATCGGAAGGTCTAGCCCCCGTAGGCCTAGATGGACCAGCTCCCGTAGCTCTAGCTGCGGCCATATCCCGCTCCCGATGGTGCAATCGTCCGCTCTCCGCCATGGCCCGCCGCATATCCCTCTCCTCCCGATCTCTCGTCCACATCAACAGGATCAACATCCCTATCATCATCTGAATCATCCACATATGATGACGGCCCCCGCACTGCATCATCTAGTGCTCTATTGACTTTCCTTCGATCATCTTTCTTCTTCCCCTTTTGTTTTTGTAAATCCCTGAGTAACTTGATTACATCTGGATGGGCCTCTGTGCATTTAGTCACATCCTTTGAACTCCCAGTGATGTGACCCTTGAACCTACCGATGCCACTCGAGTATATTCTTTTGTGACAAAAATTACACTCGATTTTATTTTTGTCTCCATCAATAGCCGTACAATATTGCCATGTTGGGTCGGTCCTCCCTCCTCTGCTGATCTCTCGGGTTGTCCCCGACCCCCGTCCTTGACCCCCGTCCTCGTCCCTCGTCCTCGTCCACCCCGGGAAGACCAGTTCCCTCTCGACTCCCACCAGCAGACATGATGACTGTTGCATTCAAATAACATTAACAAATAACAACATCATTATAATTGTTTATACTTTATACACATATAAACAATCATATATGAAATTATGAATATTGCATGTATGATATAATTATAAAAATAGCTGCCCATATCAAAACCGGCGATGAAGCCACATGGGCAACACAACCAACAGTTGAAAAATACTTATATAATTATTCCATAATTTTCAAAACATTTCCCCCCATTTTTCCCTATTTTTTGCATTTTTCATAATTATTGATATTTTTATTAATATCAGGATATTTTTTGAAAAATAAAATAACTTATTTTTCGGTCAAAAAATATTTCGACTCCGTGAGTCCATAGATCGGCTCATGGAGTTCCACATATGTTTTTTCTATCATCATACAACCACTGTATCACTTAAAAAGTAATCATACAAGATAATCAAAATATCATTTTTTACCCACAAAAATAAAAAAATTAAATACTTTGCGGAAAAAAATTCCGACTCCGTGAAATCGTAGATCGTCACATGGTATTCAACATATATTAATTTCAAAATCATCCAACATCATATAGCATGCATTTTGTGAAAAATTACTTGGATAAGAATGGTTACCTGTTTGACGAAAAAACTCTCAGATCTGTGCGAAACGGCTACTGATCGACAGAAACAACGTGATATCCGGCAACAAGGAAGCAAGATGTACCCGTAGATGTCGAAGATCGGACGAAAATATAGTGAAAAGTGCAAAAAATGAGAGAGAGAAGCTCTGGAGAAGAGAGAGAAGAGAGAGCAATTAAAAAAAATTCGAACGAAATTCGGGCGAAATTCGCCCGAATTTCGCCCTTTTATCGCCAGAAGTCGGCGATTTATCGACCGACTTCTCGCGATGTCGGTGTCGCTGGGGGGTGTCGTATCGCCCCCCAGCGACATGGCGACATATCGCCGTGTGTCGGCGATATGTCGCCGACATTTGGTACCATGCCCTCACATTGAAATACTTGCCGTTGAAGCTAGCACTAGTAAGGGTGCAGGCTCTAAGCGCAAGAGGGAGAAAGCTCAACCTCAGCGGTCCAGGCAAAGTAACCAGGGTGGGAACAGAACAAGAGTGGCCCCAAGCGTTCAAGGGGGGCTAGAGCTGGCAAAAAGAAATCACCTTTGATTTGCTTCATATGTCGAAAGCCTGGTCATTTTGCTCATGATTGCACTGAGCAGGAGGTATGTACTGTGTGTTATACCTCATCTTGTTATGAAACAAGTTCTACTATGCTTGCTGAACTAAATCCTTTGTGGATTGTTGATTCAGGTGCGACAAAACACATAACAAGGGAATGCTCGAGCTTCGTGGAATACCGTCGTATTCCAAGAGGAAGCAGGAGAATAACGATGGGGAACATCTCAAGTGTGGAGGTTCATGGCATAGGCACATGCAGATTAGTTTTGCAAGGTGGCCAGACGCTGTTACTCCATGATGTGCTGTATGCTCCAGACATTCTGCAGAATCTTGTTTCTGTTATTTATCTTTTAAGACATGGTTTTAGAGTTGTATTTGAAAAAAAAAAATCTTTGGTTTTGTATCTAAGTGATACAGTTTATGGTTATGGTTTTCTTCATAATGGTTATATTGTATTGGATACAATTGTAATTTATCTAATCCTAGTAATGTTTTTGTTTGCCAAAATATTGTGTGTATTGACTCTAATTTGTGGCATGCTAGACTAGGACATATTGGCTTAGATAGAATGAACAGGTTGGCAAGAGAAGGTCTCTTAGGCCAAGGTTCACTATCTGATTTGCCATCTTGTGAGTCATGTCTAGCAGGAAAAGCAACTAGAAAATCATTTAAAAAGGCTTTGAGAGCCTCTCTTCCTTTAGGACTTATCCATTCAGATGTGTGTGGACCCATGAATGTGCATACTAGAAAAGGACAGGCTTATTTCATCATATTCATAGATGACTATATACGGTATAGTCACATTTCTCATATGTCAGAAGCTCTAGAATGTTTTAAGAAATTCATGAGCTTAATTAGTTGAGAATCAGTTATATAAAAATATTAAAACTCCTAGAACGGATAGAGGTAGAGAGTATCTCTCTAATATGTTCAAAGTGTTGTGTGATGAAAAGGGGATATCTAGACAACTTACTATTCCAAGGACTCCACAGCAAAATGGGGTTGTTGGGAAGAGGAATAGAACCTTGCTAGACATGGTGAGATCCATGATGGCGCAAGAAAATCTACCCATCTCTTATTGGGGAGATGCTTTGCTGACTGCGGCCTATATCCTCAACAGAGTTCCAACCAAATCGGTTCCTTCCACACCATATGAGTTGTGGACCGGAAGGAAGCCAAATTTGAGTTACTTGCGCGCATGGGGATGTGCAGCATATGTTCACTCTACTTCTCACCAATATGAAAAGCTTAGACCCAGAGGAAGAAAGTGTATCTTTGTGAGATATTCTGAACCTTCAAAGGGCCATGTCTTCATTGGACTAGATGAGAGTGAGAGGAGAACGAAACTCGAGTCTAGGGATGCAACATTCTTGGAGAATGATTTTCCATCTCTTTCAGGAGTTAACAAAGAATCATCGGAATTCTTTGAGATACAAGATAGTGGTCTTGTCACTCCAGGGATTCAAATTCTAGATAATAAACCTGGGGTTCATCCAGAAGATCCTAATGGGAGTGGGATTGCAGATGTGATAGCTACCTCAAAGGGTGAGCAATCTGACATTCACTTGTGCCGTAGTGGGCGTGAGCTAGTTCCTTGTCGACGCTTTGATGTAAAGGATGAAGCCTACAATGGTAACTCCTGAAGAGATCGACTGTGAGATGACTTCAGTCGATGAGCATGAACCGAAGAGCATGCAGGAAGCTCTTGCAGGGTCAAGCTCAAAGGAATGGTTTACAGCAATAGAGGAAGAGTTGGAGTTGATGAAAGTTAATCATGTTTGGGACTTGTTTGACTTGACGCCGGGCCAAATGGCAATTGGGAACAAGTGGGTTCTCAAGATCAAGAGAAAGGCGTATGGATCTATTGAGAGATTCATGGCTCGTTTAGTGGCTAAGGGCTACACCCAACGAGAGGGCATTGATTATGAGGAAACTTTTCCCTTGTGGTTAGGTTTGCCTCAATCCGCCTCAAACTAGCCATTGTTGCTCAGTTAGACTTGGAGCTTTATCAGATGGATGTAAAAACTGTTTTTCTCAATGGAGAACTTGAGGAAGAGATCTATATGGATCAACCTCAAGGCTTTGAAGCTAATGGACTTGAGTGCAAAGTGTGCAAGCTTAAGAAGTCCATATATGGCTTAAAGCAAACATCTAAATAGTGGAATGTGTGCTTCCACCAAGCTATGATGGAAAATGGTTTTTCCATGCTTGAAGAAGACCACTGTGTTTACACCAAGAGATCTGATGGTAATTATGTCATTCTGACATTGTACGTAGATGACATACTTATGGCTAGCAATAGCAAGGAGCTATTGGAAACCATTAAGAAATGGTTGTCCTCCGTATTTGATATGAAGGACATGGGTGAAGCAAGTTATGTGCTTGGTGTCAAGATTGTCAGAAATAGGTAAAAGAGATTATTGGGTTTATCTCAGGAGACCTATATTGACAATGTCTTGACGAGATACCAGATGCACAACTGCAAACCAATTGATACTCCAGTGGAGAAGGGTTTGCATTTGAGCCTTGATATGGATCCTAAGACTCCATTGGAGAAAACCAAGATGGAAAGAGTTCCATATTCTAGTGCAGTGGGTAGCCTTATGTACACTATGATGTGTACTAGGCCGGATATTTGTTATGCAGTGGGTTTGGTTAGTTGGTACCAATCAAACCCAGACATAGAGCACTAGAAAGCAATCAAGAGGATATTGAGATATCTCAGAGGAACGAGTAACTATATGCTATGTTACCAAGGATCGAATTTGCGGTTAATTGGCTATAGCAATGTCGACTAGGCTGGAGACATTGATGAGCGCAAATCAACCTCTGGATATGCTTTCTTGCCGAATGGCGGGGCCATTTTGTGGTGTAGCAAGAAGCAGACTTGTATATCCCTCTCGACCATGGAAGCAAAGTATGTGGCATGCTCAGCTGCAGTTCAAGAGGCTGTTTGGTTGAGGAGATTCCTTCAACATACTAGAATTGTGATGACATACAAAGAGGCTGCCCTTGTCTACTGTAATAGTACGGTAGCTCTTAGCTATGTCAAGGACCCAAGTATCATGGGAGGACCAAACATATACAGTTGTGATATCACTTTGTTAGAGACATTATATCAAGGAAGAAAGTTGTACTTAAGCACATATCTACTAGTCAGATGGTAGCTGACCCTCTTACCAAACCTATAGTCAATGATGTTTTTATGTCTCATGTAAAATCCTTGGGCTTGCGTAGATTGTGACTTACTTTTGTACTGAAACTTTCTTATTATTGAGTAATATGAGTTCATTCAAGCATTTATTTTATTCACTTGCTGTGTGATTGTGTTCTTCTAGCATAAAACGAGATATGTCAATAGGCAAGAGAATGGCTCACTCACATGAGCATTCCCCTCTGGCGCCTTGGAGGTGAGCAGAGATGAGATGGATTGTGAATGACTTTGTGTAGTTCAATTCATAATCATGATGTCGCCTTGATTTGGAATCAAGATGAGTTTCTGTGTTGTGAAGAGAATCGACATGAATTTTCCCACTATTCATGCTGCCTATAGGAGCCAAGTGCGAGTACTTTATGTGGCGCTAGGGTGGCGACAATAAAGAAACTCGGGTTAGACGCAAGAGGTTGCAACTAGACTAAACTTGTATGGTGTTGAGAGGGACATACATTCTATTGAGTACAAAATGCTCCACCATAGCACGTATATCATACTATGTGTGCTTAGCGATCATTGGAAATGAGAGGATGGATCCCTGCTCCTCTCATTGTGTGAGTCCTGGACTTTATGGTCTGTTAGTGTTCTTAGTGACTTTCGATGATATCATGAAACGTAGGGTTGATGTGGCTACTTTGGGGTGTTACCTATGGTCATGATTGATTCGAACTAAAGGGGGATTACTGGGAAAGGAGTCAATCCTAAGTGTAGTGATGGTCTGGGGCGAAAGGAAAGATTTGATTCAACTGCACCCTAAAAGTGTTTGCTGGCGCCAACTATATGTGTTACAGTAGTGAACATTTTAAGGACAAAAATGTGATCTCTCAGAGGGATCGAGATACCTTTAGTTTGGTGAGTTTGAATAAACCTAGGACACTGTGGTATACTAATGCTTATTTGATATGTTTCTTTGAGTGATGTGCCATTCTGGCCTTCTGGGAAGGTTTCTAGTTTGGGGTTCATGCGTGCAGGTATATCATCGGTCGCACAACCCATTTTGCCAGTATGACTTGTGGATGTTAGTGTCTGGGACACAAGTGGTCTGCGTATCTAGGATACATAGCACAGAGATCGAATGTGTATATTTGGGATATACGTGTGTGTCTAGGACACACTATTATAGAGAGATTAACACTTGCCTTTGTGCAAGTGGGAGATGTTGGGATTTATTAAATATATTAATAAATTAAATGCCCAAGGGCAAATCTAGAAAATCACTTTTAGGGTGGTTACAAAATATAGGTTATATATTTGTAACCACCGCATCACTTGAGAGTACGAGATAGTAAGTGATTCATTCATGCGTGAGTTTTCCAAAAAAGAGGCGGCTCCCATCTCTCTCTCTCCCTCTCTCCTAGAAACGCAGGAAAAGAGTTCCTTGCTTTAGATCTCCTGACCATCCTTTCCACACAGCATTTGGGTTGTGGAACTTGTTCCCTTTCCTAGTGATTAGGGAATCACACCGGTGGAGCTTTGGTGGAGGAACGAGGATGTGGATCCAGTTTACTTCCGCTGCAGATACTCTATAATTTAGAAAAGCGAATCCAAGTAAGGATTTTTCCCCTATCAATTATGGAATTGAAAATTATATGGAGTATTACTTACACCAAGTTTCTGGGTTTGACTCTGCAATACATCAAAGAAGGGAATATGGTTGGTTTAGATAACATTCTTGAAGGCCTTGAAAGCAGACCACTTGCCTTAGTAAACCTCTATGATGGCTGAAGTGGAAAACAGGTCCTTCGTATCTCTCATGAATGAGAACTGCCCTTACTTGTATTAATGGTTAAGCACCTGTAGAGAAACAAATCCTAGCACCATAGGGATCTAGTTGTGGTGATAGATAATCAAAAACTCAAAAGAAAATTTTGGATTTTCAAGTTAAGCATTTTTTTTTTCCTTTTTTCAATGCTGGAATAATGAAATCTGTTCTCTCATTTCTTTATTTTGTTCATCACAAGAATTCAATTTAGAATCATCACAAAGAGGGTTGATTTGGTATTCAGCTGAACCTGGCAATCCAGCTCTTGAAAGCATTTATCATGGGCTGCTCAATCCAATTCTCTGTATAATGTTACAAAAGAAAGTAAACAGAAATTTACATCACAAAGTACTGAGAAAAGATACATACCTTAGGTATAATAATCCCTTGGTATAGATATCCTTAATCTTACATATTTCCACTAATATCAAATTTCAAAGTAAATGGTTGGTCTGAACTACCTAAGTTGTAGTTCAACAAGGGAGTTGAAGGGGGAGGAGCTTAATGGAACTCCAAAAAAAAAAAAAGTACAAGCGGGAGGCTACAAACATGTACCTATGAATAGAATGGAATGCACTCAATTAAGTAACGCAAGACACCTTGTAAGCATGTTCTTCATCCACCAACACTATCGACCAGATAAATCTGTAATAGACAATTCATTCATCAACTTTGATGCTGAATTATTTCTGGAGTGGGTTGATTTTGTTACTGAATCATAGTCCATGGAAGGTTCAAGTAACAATACTTCACTATTCAATAAAAAGGCTGGTGGTGAAGGCAATGGCAGAGTTGCAGAGTAGCTATTGAGCATGAGAACAATAGAGGCCATTGTTGGTCTGTCAGATACATTTTCTGCAACACATAATAGTGCAATGTGGATGCATCTAATCACATCAGACTTAGGACAATTTCCTCCCACAGTTGGATCCATTAGTGCCAAAGCTGTACCATTCTTCCAATTTCTCCATGCCTACAACAACCCATCATCAATTTGCAGAACAGTCAAGGATGAAGGTTCAGAAAACTCAGTACTACCAAACATCAAGTTAAAGAAGCAAGATTGTTCTGAACTAGCTAGTCAAAGTGGATTAAGGGAGACCTATTTCTGGTTTGTCATGTAAATTAATTTCCAAGTCATAAAGTTAAATAAAAGGGAGGTGGAAGGATCAGATCCTTTTAGTTTGGAGTTCAGTCCAGCATCTTAAGACCATGCTCAAGAGAAGTAAAATTCCTACTTACATAGCTGAGAAGATCCTCAGTGCGCTCTGATGATAGATTGAAACTTCTGTTTTTTTGACCACTTACAATCTCTAGAAGTAAGACTCCAAAACTATACACATCTGTCTTAACTGAGAATAGCCCATGCATCATGTACTCTGGCGCCATATATCCACTGCATTGCATAACAGTATAACCAGTGGCTTAGTTGGAGTACGATTTAACTTTTAAATTGTACCACTTTTTCCTTTCATTTAGATGTCATGTTGATCTAAGAACTGAATGTAACATACAAAATAAATCAACTGTCTTGAGTTAGAAATAAAAATAAAATAAATTTCTCATTGGTGATAGATAATAAACGGTTGGGGGGGGGGTTAATTTTGCTTCACCCTCTTCATTTTTTTCACTCAGTTATCTTCTATTCAAATCGATCATAAAAGATTTCTTAAGCATTGGTGAAATTTATGAATTCATAGAGCTTGAACTTACTATGTTCCTACAATCCTGCTAGTATTGGCTTGAGTTTGATCCACTACAAACAGCCTTGCCATACCAAAATCTGCAATTTTTGCGTTCATCTCCTCATCTAACAATATATTGCTAGCTTTTAGATCTCTGTGAATAATCCTAAGTCGAGAATCCTCATGAAGATAAAGAAGCCCTCGTGCAATCCCCTCAATAATTTTGTAACGTTTCTCCCAATCCAATTGAGAGCGCCCGCTAGGATCTACATATGCAGGGTCCAAAGAAGTATCAAATTAATAATCGAATCTATTGATCAAATGCAACCAATGCAAAAATAAAAAGCAGCAAAACTATAACGGCTTATTTTTTTCAGACAATTACAAAACAATAAAATTATTATGCTTCATGCTTACTAGATAGGTGGAAGATTGTAATTGAAGAGGTATTTTTCTCCAACCAAGAATATTAATTTCTAATAGGCATTCTGTTTTACTCATAAATGTGAGGTCCTCCAAAATAATCAAGTTCAAGGAATGAGGAAGAGAGACAAACCAAAAATAAAGTGATCAAGACTTCTATTTGGCACAAATTCATAGATAAGCAGTTTTTCCTCTCCTTTTAAGCAGAAACCAAGGAGCCTAACAAGATTCCTGTGTTGCAACTTGGCCACTAATGTAACCTCATTCTTAAATTCCATGTCACCCTGTCCTGAATTTCTTGAGAGCCTCTTCACAGCAACTATTTGTCCATCCAAAAGCTTGCCCTGAGTATATAATTTAGTGAGAAGATACAAAGATGCAAATTTCATCAATAAGAATATAGATTACTCGTTTATTTGCAACTTAACACTACATACTGAAAGTAGCATATCTAGTGGTAAAGCAAAGACTCAACACCTTGTAAACAGCTCCAAATCCTCCTTCGCCAAGCTTATTTTCATCAGAGAAGTCATTTGTGGCGGCTCTTATTGTATCAAAGTTGAATTGTAAGGAGTCATCACTTATTATCTCATCCTGAGGAGCTTCATCTGGAAACAATAAATGTATATCAAACATGTAAATACTTCCATAACAAATATAGATAAACACTTGATAGGTTTGAATGAATTCTTAGATTTTCAAAATGAATCTCTACTGTCATGGTTTCTTACCTTGAATTGTGTGCTTCAGCTTTCTCTTTCGAGAACGCAGGCAAAGGAAAAATATAATTAGAACTGCTGCAACTGCTACAACAACAGCAACAACAACAATAATGATAATAGTAGATGAATTGCTCCCTTTATCTGCATAAAACATAAGAAGGAATATATGCGTAAGCCAACAGGATCGATATCTAATTTTTTGTTCGGATTGAAGATAGGTTAACTTATTACTAAGCTTAGCATAAAACTTGGAAATAATCTCAACCTATGCATGCCTGAGATGTTAACAACCCTAAAACTCTTCTTAAAAAGCATACGTGTAGATTATTCCCAACAGAAAATATGACTATTTGGTCCACCAATCAATAGTGGATTGCAATAAATTGAACACTGTTAACATATATCACCAAGGTCACGAATAAAGACTGAATGAAAACTTGAAATTTTCTGGTTGTAGGAATATAGAAAAATCGAATGATGCTTCCAGATATTGTGTGTGCAATGAGTGGACCAAGATATAAGTAGTAATAATCAAATTACTAAATGAATATGTAACTGTACCTTGTGGGACAGTTGGGCTGGTCGATGTTTGATAGAAAGCGTCGTTGAGCTCATACCTTGCAGAACAACTGGCTGTAAGAACCCTCGTACCTTGCCTCCTGGCGCCATCACAACATTTTGAAATAGTATCTACAGCCCCAACCAGGCATCTGTTGCAATCAAACTGAGATAAATCAGGTGTACACTGCACTAGCCCGTATATCGTCTGAAGGCTTGTAACTGTTGTCTTATTAGCTGCATACTTCAGTGAAGATGAACCAGATGCAGCAGTACTTACAAGACCATCTAGCAGATCCCCCAATGCCTGATCAAACTGGGCCGAGTTTGAAACATTGTATATATTCCACATAGTATAAGAGAGACTATTGTCCATAGTTGAGAATATAGACCGATTCGAGTAACGTAACATACACAAATCAGACCATATTATGGCCTCTTTCTCAGTAGGACAACGTTGTGAGAGATCATCCTTGGCTTCTTGAACACAGGAACTACAGGTTTCTGTACTAACATCACCTCTACATAGAAAAAGACCATAAACTTCGTCAGAAGCCTGGCCGATGGTGGTGTTATAGAAGCCAGAATCAATTGTGGCATTAGAGGCCAGAGAAGAGAGGAGGAGGTTAAGGTTAGTTTCATATGCACTATTGACAGTGTAATTGCCTGATCCACAGCTGTGGTAAGAATAGACATATTGTGCAGTGCAGTATCTCAACAGAAGCAGAGAAGAAAGAAATAGGAGCATCATTGTGGCATAAGGCATTCTTGTGCCCATATGGAGCTTCTTCTTCTCCTTCTTCTCCTTCTTCTCCTTCTCCTTCTTCGTCTTCTTCCTCCTTTTCTTCTTGCTTTTCTGGCTATGTTTGTTAAAGAGATAAGCGGGGTTATTATGTGTTCCCGCAGTTGACAAAGTCAGGCATGCTTGTTCTTCCTTGGTGGGTTAGTTGGGAATTGGGATAACAAATAAGGTTTGCCCATGCGTGTTTGTCAATTTGAGCCATCACAACAATAATAAAAAATTGCAGACAAGTTTTTTGACTTTGAGATGTTTTGAACTTGTAAAGTTCGATAATTTTATCGTGTGGGCTGACGTCCAAATAAGTTGTAGAAAATATATCTGCGGGAATAAAAGCACAGGGTAGATTCCAAGTCAAATACTACTCTGTTTTTTAAATGAAACCGCGAAAACAAAGGAAAAACAAAACAGTGGTCTCAAATAAACCGTTGATTAATCAAAAACCTACTTTTAGAATTTGCTGGATTCAAAAGTACAATCTTAGGGTACCAAACGTTCATGGCTAAGATTGATTAGTTCAAGATTTGTATTTGCTTGTGCTTTATAACTAACTAAAAATCTTTGCCATGTCAGGCAGAGATACAGGCAAATCGATTAGGAAATCGATGTAATTCAAACCTTCTCATCTCCATCCGGATTTAGTTCATCCATGAAATCTCTAACGCCAGAAAACCCTTAGCAGCTCCTCTATAACTCTGTTGAACTCTCTCAAAGAAGCCATTATAGGTATCTGGTTGGATACTTGTCATGTAAGTTCTACTAATCAAACAGAGTAATCAAACTTTACATAATATTGAAACTCGAGAACCTAATTTATCATGCTCTTGATTCAAAAATGCGGAAGACAAGATAATGTACTTACCTCCTACCATGGAAACGTGTTTCTGGAAGTCGTTTGCAAGTTCCTCTTCAAGAAGATCGTCGTCTGCTACGTTGAAGAATTTCAGTTCTTCTAGTTTTCTTTAGAAAACCCAATGATAGAGAGATGAGAATAATCTTGCTAATAAAACCGGGGACCAGAAAATCATAGTAAACTCTTTGCAGTTCACTTCTCAAAAAATGCAGATTCCGTAATGAGCCCCGCAGAGTCAATGTTCTCATCAAACACCTTTAGGTAACCACCAATGCGGTTACCTTGAACTAAGTTGCAATTAACAAAAATGTTTGGGCCACATCATAATTATAAAAAATAAATAAAAAATAAAAAATAAAAGAAGAAGAAAATAACTTCAATATTTATTTATTTAAATAAATGAAATCATACATTCTCTCACTTAGCCCGAACACCATAACACCTTAATTCTTAATGTTTAAATAGAAAAATAAAATTGTATGAATCATAGCAGTAGATACCTTTGGCTTAGGCAGTACCTTTCATCTATCACAATACAATCTTTCTTTTCATGCACAAACCCAACTTTATGATTAAACCTCAAATATTTATTCCTGGTCAAACAACATGTTTGTTATCTCAACAGAAATGTATACAACGGAAATGGGAAACAAACCACATAACAGTCATTACATCAAAATGTATAATAATTACCTTTCATGAAGATAAATCTTCCTAAAGTCCCAAATGGACAACATGATCCTCAAAAGCTCTAGGTGGCATGCCCTTTGTCAACGAATCAGCAATCATCTGCTCAGTCTTTATGTGTTCTATGAACACTTCCTTAGCTTTAATGTGCTCTCTTATTACTAAATACATAATGTCGATGTGTTTACTTTAACTTCCACTCTTATTATTCTTAGCAAAGAACACTGCAACAGTATTATAACAGCATAACTTCATTGGCCTAGAAATAGACTCAACAACTATAAGCCCATAAATTAAGTTTCTCAACCATATTCCCTACACAGTAGCCTCAAAACAGGATACAAACTCAACTTCCATGGTAGAAGTAGCAACCAAGGTTTTCTTAGCATTTCTCCAACATATGGACCCACCAGCTAGCATAAATACATAGCCAGATGTTGATTTACGTGAATCAACACAACCCGCAAAATCTGAGTCCGAATATCCGATAACCTTTAATATATCGGAATACCTATATGTAAGCATCAACTCTTTTATTCCTTAAAGGTACCTCATGACCTTCTTTGCAGCTCTCCAATGATCTAGACAGATATTACTCTGATATCTCCCTAATATTCCAACGGCAAAAGCAATGTCAGTTCTCATACAGACCTGTGCATACATTAAGCTTCCCACTGCGGAAGCATATGAAATGTTTGCCATTTGATCCTATTCAATTTCCAACGTTGGACACTAGTTCAAATGGAACTTGTCACCCTTAACAATGGGTGCAACACTTGGTGAATAGTCTTTCATCATAAATCTCTCAAGAACTTTGTTTATATAGGCTTCTTGAGATAGTCCCAAAACACGTCAGGATCTATCCCTATAGATCTTAATCCCAATGATATAAGATGCCTCACCCATATCCTTCATATCAAAGTTTTGAGATATAAATTTTTTTCACCTCATGCAACAACCCTAAATCGTTGGTTGCAAACAGAATATCTACATATAACACACGAAAGATGATTTTGCTCCCACCGACCTTGTGGTATATACACTAATCCATAGCATTTTCATCGAAACCAAATGAAGAGATCACCTCATGAAATCTTAAATACCACTGTCGGGACGCCTGCTTAAGTCCATAAATGGATCTCTTAAGTTTACAAACCAACTGATCACCACTACTTGAAATAAACCCATTAAGTTGTTTCATGTATACCTCCTCATGCAAATCTCCATTGAGAAATGTTGTTTTCACATCCATTTGATTCAAATCTAGATCAAAATGGGCAACTAACGCCATGATGATGCGGAAGGAATCCTTCTTTGACATGCGAGAGAATGTCTCCTTATAGTAAATGCCTTCCCTTTGTGTGAATCCCTTGGCAACCAGTCGGGCCTTGCATCGCTCAATATTGCCTAATGAATCTTTCTTAGTTTTAATGACTCATTTACAACCTATTGGTTTATTTCCTTCAGGCAACTCAACAAGGTCCCAAACATCATTATGTGCTATAGAGTCCTTTTCATCCTTCATAGCTTCATGCCTCAAACCAGATTTATCACTATTCACTACTTGTGAAAACGTTTCAAGATCTATTTCAGTAGTGATATCGTAGTCAGACCCTTGTAGATACAAAATATAATCAATAGGTATTGCTGATTTGTTGACCCTTGTAGATCTCCTTGATGTTGTTTCAGCAGCCTCTTATTTGGGTTGTTGAACAATAGGTTGCTCCTCAACAAGATGCTCATGATGTAGAGGATTTTCACCATTATCTTCTAAGGTCACTTCAATTGCCATATCACCAACCTCTAGAAGAGGTTGTTGCAGAATTGGCTGATTCTCCATAGTAATTTCAACAAAATGTGGGTCTTGAGTCATTGGACTCTCTATGTCCATCCAACTAGGGCAAACAACCAGCATTCCACTCAATGAAGGAGCACCAACCGCATTATCTCTTTTATCAAAGTCCAAGTCTCTGAGGCGATCACTCTCACTAATCACGTCATTCTCAAGTAACTTGTCATTTCTTGACTCAACAAACCTACTAGAATGATTCAGACAGTAGAACCTATAACCCTTGGATTTTTCAGAATATCCAACGAAAATTGCACTTATGGTTCTTGGATCTAACTTCTTCTCATGTGGATTATATACTCTTACTTCAGCTGGACAGCCACAAACGCATAAATGTCTTAAACTCGATTTCCAACCCTTCCATAACTCAAATGGTGTTTTAAGAACCGTCTTGGTTGGAACTATGTTTATAATATACGTGGTTGTTTTAAGAGCTTCCATCCATAAAGAAGGTGAGCAGTTTGGAGTTACTCATCATACTCCTCACCATATCCAACAATGTCCTATTTCTCCTTTTTGCAACACCATTTTGTGATGGTGTGCCAGGCAAGATGTATTGTGCAACTATACCTTGTTTTTGGAGAAATTTAGTAAAAGGACCAAGTGCCTGTTCATCACCTATGTATCTACCATAATATTCACCACCCCTATCTGATCTCACTATTTTGATTTGTTTACCACATTGTTTCTTTACTTTCGCTTTGTATATCTTAAAAGCGTCAAATGATTCGTTCTTTTTATGAAGCAAATAAAGATACATAAATCTAGTATGATCATCAATAAAGGTAATAAAATATTTCTAACTAGTTAGGCTCATGTTAGGGCAACAAATATCAGTGTGTATAATTTCTAAAGTTTTTGAACTCTTATTAGCACCCTTCTTAGACTTGTTAGTCTGCTTTCTCCTTATGCAATCTAAGCAAGTCTCAAAATCAGTAAAATCAAGAGTTTCTAAATTTTCAGAGTTTACTAATCTTTTAACTTTATTAATAGAGACATGACCTAGTCTCCTATGCCATAAAATTGAAGATGTTTTACTCATTATACTACGTTTAATACCTATTGTATCTTGGGAAGTGGTTAAACTATATGGAACATCATTAAGCATAATTTTAAATAGACCATCAACCATAGTACCACAACCAACAACATCAGAATTCTTAAATAACTGAAATGAATTCATAGCAAAGTTGAAATTGTATCCCAAAGGTACTAGTTTAGACACAAAAATTAAATTCTTGGAAAAATCAGGAATATAAAAAGTTTGGTCTAAAAACAAAATATTTCATGAATTTATCATTAATCTAATTGTTCCAATAAATTCAACTCTAGAAGGCATCTGGCTTCCAAAATAGATGCAACATTCACTTCCCATAGGTTTCCTTCGATTTAGGAAACCCTGCAAGGTATTAGACACATGGATTGTAGAACCAAAATCAATCCACCAGTCATTATATGAGACACAAACGTTAGATTCAAAACACACAAGAGAGAGGTGATTACCATACTTCTCCATCCATGCCTACCTCTTAGGATAATCCTTCCTCATGTGCCCCTTCTTCTTACAGAAGAAACACCTATGATTGTCCTTCTTCATGGTAAGCTTGATGCTGTGCAATTTTCCTTTTCCCTTCCATTTCTTATTGAAAGTCGGTTGGTTCGAATTGGGACCACTAGCCGATTCACCAGACTCTCCCATCTCCTGCAATAAATGCCCATCCTCCTAAACACACATGGTCAAGCACTCATTGACTGACCACCTCTCCTTAAGTGTGTTATAGGAGATCTTAAATGGATCATATGGATGAGGAAGAGTCTGCAAGACTAAGTGCACAATGAAGTCATCAGAAATCACCATCTTCAATGCCTTGAGTTGGGCAAAGATATCTTTGATCTGCATAATGTGCTCACGCGCCCCTCTCACAGTCATGAGTCTGGCTGAAAGCCAACCTACTAATGAACATACCACCCAATGCCTTGTCAAAGGTCAGGATTTGAGCCTCAATGGCATCCAGGAAATCCTTGACCTTCTCATATTCAAGAATGGACCTACGGATGCTAGGCATAATGCGAGACTTGATGACCTTCATACTCAAACGATTGGATCGCTCCCATCATTCGTACAACTCAATCTCTTCATTAGTACTGGATTCAGTAGGTACCAAAGGCATTGCCTTGCAAATGACATAATCCAGGTCATCGTAGCCCAAGTTTAATAGCAGACTCTTTCCAACTAGTACAATTGTCCCTAGTAAGTAGAAGAACATCATGATCAGAGAATACAACCTTTTGTTCTACTGCAAAGGAATCAACAAATATGCTTATTATAACAAATTTAGAGATACAACCCATCAAACATAATTATTAGTCTACCAATATTCACTAATAGAAATACATAAAATCGCATATCATAAAACCTCCCTGTGGACAAAGATCTTACATAAGTGATTTTATCTATAAATTGATGAAACTATAAAGTTCTTGAAGTTTCTTAATACCTATGGGCTACTTAAGAAATTACAACAACTTTCTATTTCATCTTAATCATACATGAAGAAACAATATTTCATGTGGCCAAAATATCATGTCTCCATGCACAACTAGAATTCAATGTCATTTTCATTCATGTGATCTAAAGAATAATCACTACATATGAACGTATTTTTCATAATGAAGATGTTGTGGCCAATCCAAATTATTAAAATATGTTTTTCAATATGACATTTCATCCCAAAAACAACAAAAAAACGCATGTCTTTAAGCTAAAAAAGGTAAAAAACAGCCACTAGACAAACTGCAGTCTAAACCAGATGGCTCACCATCTAAACCAGACGGCTCACCCTCTGAACCAGATGGCGCACCATCTCAACCAAAGGGAGCACTATTTGGCAGACAAACAAATCCATCTACCCTCTGTGATGAACCGTAGTTACAGGGCGTGTCATCTCAATGGAAAACAACCTTCAGTCATCGGATACAACATCCAAAAACGTCCAAAACTCACAAATTTCAATTTTTTCAACATTCAAGAGTTCTAATGGACAAGAAAATTTTCCCAAAAAATTTTAAAACAACTTTTATAATGAATTAATAGATCAAACATCAAAATTTAAATATCTAAAGCATCATGGATCATCCACAAAAAATTCAGAAACAATTCCAGGTAAAGGAAAAACCATTGCTCTGATGCCAAATGTAAGTTCTACCAATCAAACAGAGTAATCAAACTTTACTTAATATTGAAACTCAAGAACCAAACTAATCATGCAGAAGACAGGATAATGTACTTACCTCCTACCATGGAATCTTATTTTGGAAGTCGTATGCAAGTTCCTCTCCAAGAAGATCATCGTTTGCTACGTTGAAGAAATCTAGTTCTTCCAGTTTTCTTTAGCAAACCCAATGATGGAGAGATGGGAATAATCTTGCTACTAAAATCGAGGACCAAAAAATCACAGTAAACTCTCTGTAGTTTACTTCTCAGAAATGTAGGTTCCGTAATGAGCCTCGCAGAGTTAGTGTTCCCATTAAACACCTCTTGGTAACCACTAATGCAGTTACCCTTGAACTAAGTTGCAATTAACAAGAATGTTTGGGCCACATCATAATTAGGAAAAGTTAAAAATAAAATAAATAAAATAAAACTTTAATATTTATTTATTTAAATAAATGAAATCCAACACGTCAGACTCCCCTTTGCTCCAAAAGAAATTTTGGCGATTTTCCTTAGAATCAGTCTCTTTTTGTTAGGTATGCAACATTGTTAGGATCCATAGATGCAAAAGACACAAAAGCGTCTGGACGAAAAAGCTTCTATGTTATGACCACGCCAAGAACAAGATCTAAGCCCTCCACATCAGGTCAGCAGTCCTCGGCGATTCATCGTCTTCAAGAATCGTTGGATTTGTTCGTTATAGGGGTTGATCAAAATTTTAACTAAGTTTTAATCTTTACTGTTGGCTAGAAAAACTAAAACAATTGGCAGATAGGGTTGGAATATATATGTATAATTTTTATGTTCACATTTTATGATTATGTTTCATTAAATGATTTCAAACTTTTGAGCCTTCATTAATGTTATGTAATCCTAATTACTTGGGGACAGCTTCAGCAACTTTTTTTTTTCCCAATGAGACCCATACTGGTCCAGCCTTTTTCTGTCCTTGGCTAGAAGTTATAAGATCCTTATATGAAATGGAGAAGCATGGGTTAGAGAGATCAAATACACACCATTGCTGTCAACTTGGCTATATGCAAGGATGGCTAGCTAGAAGTACCGGTCTAGTTCGTAATTTAGTGGGTCAATGTGTTTGATCGTATGTCTATGTTGTGGAGAAATGAATTATATTGGTAAGTGATAGAAAGGAAGAAGGGAGTAGTACAAGAAAGTGATAAAAGCAAGGCATTGATTGAATGGGAAAGCACAAATGGTGGACAATAGGCAACTAGGTGTTGATCTCTATTTTACAATTTTTTCTATTTGTATACTCCTAAAGGTATCCTGGTAAAAAGCCCTTCCCCTTGTACTTTTGTATTGGTGTCCTGTTTTCATACAGAATCCATGAATGCATCTGAAAGGCCATATCAAAGTATTTTCTCTACTCCCAAGGTTACACAATTTTTTAGCCCATCCAAAGTTTTGTTAACCTAAACTTAATGATTTTTTGAACATCCCTTAACCCAAAAGCTGGCATATGAATTGATTCTCTTATGTGTATTTCTTGCAAGAAATTGGCCTTTTTAGTTGGACCTTATACATAGAAGACCTATGTTTTGTTGCACTTGTTATTCTTGCTTTGGTTTCATTAATGCCAACATTTACTAATGTAATAGGAGTTATTTTTCCTTATATCAAACCATGCTACAAAGTAAGATATTGTCAGTGCTTGACTTAGGTGAGCTCAGTGATTAAGCATTATGGTTAGTGAAATGTTTAAGTTTCTTTCTGATAGATAATATGTGTCTATGGAACAACAATGAGACTTTTCCTAATTAAATGGGGTGGGTTACTTGGATCCTTGCCTTCCAATAAGTTTTATTTGAGGTCATACTAATTACTAGCCTTAATCTATGCATAGGCTCTCTTAATGTTATCTTAGGTCTACGCCTAGTTACTAGTCCTAATCTATGCAACTTTGTGCAATCTTGTTCCATTTGATTTTATACTCATATATCTTATTTATTAGTTCTTATGCATTATTCTTTTACGGTGAAGGCTTATTATCTTCAAATACTGGGGGGAAAAGAAGATAAGTGAAGGATGTTGAACTTTGAAATGGATGGAGTTTCCGAAACTAAGCCTATGATCGGCATGCAATTTAATTCTGAAGAAGATGCTTATCAGTTCTACAATTCTTATGGTTATATGATGGGCATTAGTATTAAGAGACAATATGCACATAAAAGTGCAAATGATAGCTCAAAGCTAACATCTAAGAGGTTTGCATGCTCGAAACAAGGTTTGAAAATGGGAGACAAGCGTGATAGACCTACATTCAAGAATCCAAGAGGGGATACAAGGACTAATTGTGAAGCTCGCATGGGGATCAAGTATATGAAAAATGGGAAGTATGAATGCTTCGATTTTGTTGAAGCTCATAATCATGAGTTGCAAACTCCATCTACCACTCACATGATGCGTTCACAACGTAAAATCTCGGAGGCACAAGCATATGAAATTGAGTTGGCTAATAAAGTAGGGATTAGAACCAAGGACATGATTGCATACATGGGTGTACATGTGGTGGAAATCATAACATTGGTTATATTCTCACAAATCATTACAATTATCTACAAACCAGCCAGCATAAAGGAGAATTGCGTTATGGTGAAGTGGGGAGCATGCTTTGGTATTTTGGAAATGAAGTTAGGGCTAATCCACCATTTTTTTTATACGGTGCAATTTGATGTAGATGAGTTGATTACCAACATATTTTGGGCTGATGCGAAGATGTTAATTGATTATGCATTTTTAGGTGATGTTGTTACCTTTGATACAACATTCTGTACCCATAAGAAAAACAAGCCTTTGGTATTTTCTCCGGTTTTAATCATCACAAAAAAGTAGTTGTATTTGGAGCAGTTCTTTTGTATGATGAGACAGCGGAATCCTTTCAGTGGTTATTCAAAACATTTTTGGAAACTCATGCACAAAAAGAGCCCAAAACAATTTTTATCAATCAAGATGCCGCCATGATATTAGCAATCTCTAAGGTTTTTAGGAAACATTTCATGGTTTATGTTCATGGCACCTAATGTAAAATGCAATCAAGCATTTAGGGAACTTAAGAAATGATGTAACAAGTTTACTACCAATAGTTTCAAAGTGTATGTATGAGTACGAAGAGGAAGTGGATTTTAAGACTACATGGAGAAACTCCTTCAGTTCGTACTATGTTGTTGGAGATAATTCATGGTTGGATCGTGCTTACAAACTAAAACACAAGTGGAAAAAGTGTTAAATGAAGTATACATTCACAAGAGGAATGCGGAGTACACAATTGAGTGAAAGCTTAAATGTTGACATGAAAGAGCACACAAAGTGTATTATGCATATTATACACTTTCTAAAACAAGTTGCAAAAATAGTAGAATCAAAGCATGAAAATGAATTGACGGCCGAATTTAATGCTCCAAATAAGAGACCAAAGAATAAGCATGAACTTTCCCCTATTATGTGTTAGGCAGCAACATTGTACACTCCCAAAATATTTGACCACTTCCAAATTGAATATGATTGGGTGTCTATGTGCCAAATAAAACACCGAATTGAATGTACAAAAGTGTAGGAATATGTTGTTGGGATTTGGAAGTAAGAGAAGGAATATCAAAGTAAAATGCAATTCACAGGTTTTCACTGTTGAATGTAGCTGCAAAAAGTTTGAATCAATAGGCATACTATGTTGTCATGTGTTGAAAGTGTTAGATAGATTGGACATTAAGTTTATTCTTGAAACATACATTTTGAGTCAATGGACACATACTGCTAAAAAAATGTCATCAACATATAACAAAAAAAAACAAGCTGAAGAAAATGTGACCTTAGATCATACGAAGCATTATACTTTTCTTTGTCGCACCTTGGTAAGGATTGCATCACAAGCATCTAGATCGGTAGAGGGTTTTGAATATGTGAAGAGTATAACTCATGATATCTGTCAACATTTAGACACTCTTGCTTTGTCTACCCTTGATTCAAAGGAAGAGGAGTTCCTAGATGAGATTCCTAATATGAATGTTGGTAAAGAATTCAAAAGGAAAATGAGGAAGAAATTTGAGGGTGCCAATAACAATGTTAGTAGGAGAATTAAAAGTGTGTTGAAAAAGAAAAAGAGGAAAGATCAAAAGGCAACAAGTCATGGTCCCTCAAATTTGGGCATCCATCCTTTTGGTCTTGTAATGGTAAATTATTCTCACTTTCAAGTAATTGGTTGTATTTAGACTCTTAAGTATTCACATTTTTCATTTTAATATATATCTTCTCATATTATAGGAGCATGGAACACCTAATTTTGTCATACCAACCATCCATTCATCTCAAACATCTAAGACTCAAGTATATTTCTTATTTAAAGAGGGAATTGTATTGGATGACATAAATGACTTAAAATATGATTCATCATTTTTTTAGGGTAATATTCTTTTGTCTCAGCCTGCTAAACAGGTGAGTAGCGGCTTCTGTTTCTCTGCCGCAGGTACATGGGTATTAAACAACTTTAAGATGGCTTATTGTAATTTTAAATGTAAAGGCTTGATATTGTTTGTTTGTTGCTTATGTTCAGATAACCTTTGAAGGGCTAATGAGTGGTGTCTTTTTGTTTTTTGAAACCTTATATGGAGAGCAGCACCTTAGTGGCTGCTTTTGTTTGAATCTTTCTCTTGAGTTTTGACTTTTCCATAGCTGATTATTGCCTTTTTATCTATACCAGGTATGACATATTGGCATGCTAATGGCTTCCCCTTGGTGAATTTTGCCTTTATATCTAAACCGACTTTTGTGTGTGAGTATGTGTAGATAAACCAGATTTTTGTGACTTCCCTTTGATGACTTCCCCTCATGACTAGTGTTCAAGCTTATGTCAATGCACTTCCCCTCATGGTTTAGGGTCTATCAATTTCCTCTGATTACTAGTTAGTTCAGTGCTATCAATCTCTTGTGTTACTGTCTCTCTCTTCTTCTTCTGTAGTTAATCCTTTGAGAACTATAATGCATTGAATTGATGTAAATATGTTTGATATTTGAATAGGTGGTTGCAGATGAACCAAAGAGTAATAGAAGCCAATGAGTATTTCTAAACCATTATTATTCTTCTGGTTGTATTATCTATATGTTGCCAGTTTCAGTTCATTCTTGGTTTGTTTTCTTGAATTATTGTATATGAATGTAATAATCATGCCCCCTTTAATTTATTTGAAGCTGTAAGCAAAAGAGGGCAACCAACAATCGGTCTCAAGCACCTCACCAACAGTACTCATCTGTAATGGAGCAAGCTATGGAGGTTCAATCAAACCTAGAACCCGGAATCCCAAGTTTTGTGAAATTTATGCTTCGGTCTCATGTTACCCGAGGCTTTTGGCTGGTGGGGTCAAAACACCTTCTGTAATGCATAAATTTAATGAATAAGGGTGAATATTGCTTGTCTAATTATGGTAGCATTTGCTTTTTGTTATAGGGACTTCCTACTAGATTTTGCAAGCTGAACATACCTAAAAAAGATTGTTGCATTACCTTAGTAGATGAACATGGGAAAGAACACGAAACAAAATATGGAAGGACTATGCTTGACAAGAAAAGTGGGGATCCGAAAAGTGGCCTTATAAAAGTATGCTCTTGTTACTAAATTACTTTTTTGTCTTTACTTTGGTGTTCCTATAAATTTTCATCCATACTTTTCAATTTGAAATATATTTGTCTTGCTTTGGAAAAGTAGTTAATGAATGGGTTGCTGGTTGCAGATGGATGTCTATCTTATTAGTAAAAACAATAAAGCATTATTGAACCACACAATTTCTATGTTGTCTAAAAACCTAAGATCAATTATAGTGAGATGGAGATGTCTACTGTCCTACTGCATCTCAATGGTAATGAACTAAGTCATGTAAAAACCTTAAATTTTTTATGATATTCAAAATCTTGCGTGGTTTAGTAGGACATAGGACCTTAGAATGAATTCATGTCTTAATTTAACTAGCCAATGAACAATAACCATTAATAATTTCCTTCCATGATGGGATATGTAAGCAGACAAAATAAGGTGAGGAAGAAGGAAGAAGGAAGAAGTAATTTAAATGGTGTGGACATATGCAACAAAACGAGAGGCCAATGAGGGGTGAAACCGCTTGTGCTCTGTTTAGATGAATATTTTGGCAATTATTTAAATTAGAAGTGTTGGAAAAGGAAACAAAATCATAATGCCATATTATTTTTCTCTTTAAATCCACACCATCGAAGAGTTGAGCTATATCGGTGTCATTCTTGTGTTGAGCTTTTCTTTTATAATGTGTTAAAATGCATTTTGGTGTATGTATTTATGATTTGTCATGAGAAGAACTTGGTTGTGATTCTAAATCTTTACAAAATTTTGTGATGACAGTTGATAGTGATTGCTTGAACAGTATTGTTGTTTCTTCTGTTAAATGTTGGTCTCCAGTTCTGGAGAGAACTTATTGTTATCGGATATTAGTCTTTCAATACAACATGAAGATTAATAGTCCTAAGCATTTGTAAAGTTCCCATTTTTTGTAGAATCCCACTCATTGTAAAATACCACATCATGTACACTAGCATCTCTATTTAAAGATAATGAAAGTTCTCCCCAGTACACAAGAGAGTACGGGGATTTCACCGTGGACGTAGACTTCACATTGAAGATCGAACCACGTTAAAATTATGTGTTTATTTTGAACATGGTATCAGAGCTTACCTGGATTTGTTAGCTATGTACCCGTTTTTAGCTTGGTTCTTGAGGTGCATCTGCAGAGACGGAGTCGATTTTGTTTTCAAGCTACATTCCAGCAACATTTTTTTCCTGATCTTGAAGCTACTTTGCCAAAATCCACAAACAGTTATCACGCCAAGGCTGAAGGCTCTGGCTGTGCGGTCCACTACGCGTGTTCGGTCTTCAAGAGATAAGTTCCAAACTCTTCTTTTCTGATCTTGAAATATCTACCCAAACATTTCTGATCTTGAAAATCTTCCTTAAAAAAAAAAAACAAAACAAAACAAAACAAAAAAGGAGGAAAGGCAAAACCATTTAAGCGGTTGTTTTTAATTTTGAAGAAGTTTGTTTTTAAATGCTTGGTTGTTGATTAGTTGTTGCACGGAGAGAAGTATTCATCATGATTGACCCAAAGGTTTCATACGAACCCACTGGTCGTCTTACTTCCACTTTACTCAATTAGAGAAATTTTTTGACTTGGTCACGTGCAATAACCGTTGCCTTAGGTGGGCATTCTAAAATTGGTCATGTTGATGGACATACCAAAGCTCCTGATATTCCTGACCCCAAATATGGTGAATAGCTTGCCAATGATAACCAAATTATGACTTGGCTTTTTAATTCCATGGAACCTCAAATATATGAGATTTTTGCTTACTATGAAACGGCTAAATCTCTATGGGATGCCTTGAGATTTATGTATGGACAAGCTGATAATTCTTCTATAATCTATGAACTGCAACAAGAGATTGGCCATGTTGAGCAAGGCTCATCTTAGTCTTTTTCTAACCATCTTGGAAACCTAAAAAAGAAATGGGACGAACTTTGTCAATATCGTCCGCCAGCTCAAACTATTGATGAATATATGAAGAGAGATGAGCATGACCGTGTCTTTCAACTGTTGGTCAAGTATTCGTCCGAATATGAAGACTTAAAAAGACAAATACTTATGAATCAAGAAATTCCCACATTCACTATTGTTTGTGCCATTATTTAGAAGAGAAGAAACTAGAAGACATGTTATGCAATTTGCACCTAAAACAGGGACTGATCAAAGTGAGACTACTGTCCATGTTGCAAAAACAAATATTTTTCCTAATTATGGCTCGGGAAATCAAGTCTCTTATGGTCGACATCGTGGGAAAGGTCGTGGAACTCGATCTACTTATCATTGTGATCATTGTAATCATGATGGTCATTCTAAAAAACGATGCTGGCAGTTGCACCCTCACTTACGTTCTTCTAAGGATTCGACTACCACTAAAGCATTAGATCCAAAATTTGTTGCTCAAGCAGGCTCTTCATATTTCAGTGGTTCTCTTGAAAAGATTGTATCTCAACTACAATACCTCATTCAGTCAAATAGTTATGTTTGCTCAACAGTGAATCAAGCAATGTTGCTCACACCACTGGTACTCCCTTGCACTTTCAACTTCATCTCAAAATTACATTATAGTGGATTTAGGTGCAACTAACAATATGTGTCGTTCTTTATTTTGTTTATCTGATTTGAACACTAATAAAGTGGACTCTTTCCCTCCTATTACGATTGCTAATGACACCACTATTCCTATTCAAGGACATGGGAAGTTGAATTTATTTTCAACCAAAGCAAATGCATTATTTGTGCCATCTTTGTCTATGAATTTACTATCAATTAGCAAGCTCACTAAAAGTTTGAATTGCCATGTGATCTTTTCCAAGAACAAAGTAATATTTCAAGACAACAGAACCGGATTGACAATTGGTGAAGGTCACATGCAAGATGGTCTCTATGTGTTGGACTCTCCAAATAGTGCTTTGGTTTCTTTGAGAAACCCTGAAAAATCCCAAACTTTGGCATTGGCGTATGGGCCATCCTTCTGATAGGATTCTAAATATTTTGAATTCATCTTTTTCTTTTGATTCCAGTTGTTGTGATGCTTGTCATTTTGCTAAACAACATAGGTTGCCCTTTCCAAATAGTACTCATGTTTCCAGTACGTTTTTTAAGATTGTGCATTCTGATGTTTGGCACTCTCCTGTGGATTCTAGAGATGGTTTTAAACCATTTATTAGTTTTATTGATGATAAATCACGAGCCACGTAGTTATATTTATTGAGATCCAAGACTGAAGTTTTGTAGATATTTCAAGACTTTTGCAACATGATTCATACTCAATTTCTAACTAGTATTAAAACCTTACAAACAGATAATGGCACAGAGTATACAAATACTCATTTCCAGTCCTATCTCAAAAATATGGGAATCTTGCATCAAACATCATGTGTTGGCACACTTCAACAAAATGGAGTTGCTGAACGTAAGAATAGGCATTTGGTTAAGGTGACCCGTTCTTTACTTTTTCATGGAAATCTTCCCAAAATTTATTGGTCTGATGCTGTTCTTACAAATTGTTATTTGATTAATCGTCTTCCAAGTAGTGTATTACAATTCAAGATTCCACTGGAGGTTCTCAATAATCGTCCAATTACAATGACTCATCTTAGAGTCTTTGGTTGTGTTGCTTATGTTCATTCGCAGCATGGTAGCAAACTTGATTCTCGATCACAGAAGTGTGTCTTGGGCTACTCGACATCACAAAAAGGATATAAATGCTATAATCCTTCCACCAAGAAAGTTTTTATTTCTCGTGATGTTTCCTTTAATGAAACCCACATGTTTTATCCTGACAAGAGTCAAATTCAGGGGGAGAATATGGATCATTATAATGAACTTGTTGTGCAGGAATTTATTCCTACCCCGTAACCAAGTATGCTAGATAACTCATCAATTGACATTGAGCAACAAAACAATCTTGAAACTCAAGAACAACCACAAATATTGGCTCCACCTGAGAATGAGCAGACATCATCTATACAAGTTCGAAGGTCAAGTCGAGTCTCTAAACCTTCCATTAGATTGCATGACATCTCAACATATCATACAATAAAATATCCCATTCAATCTCATATTTGTTATGATCATATTTCTCCTCAATTCCTTGCCTTTTTAACTGCAATTGAGGATCATAAGGAACCAATTAATTATTTTGAAGCCAAGAAATCATTAGTGTGGATGAAGGCTATGGAATATGAACTAAAGGCTCTTGATAAGAATCATACATGGGATATTGTTCCACTCCCAAATGGTGTACACCTAATTGGTTGTCGATAGGTTTATAAGACCAAATGCAATAGTGATGGCACAATTGAAAGATACAAGGCTAGGCTTGTTGTCAAAGGATATACCCAAACATATGGGGTTGACTATAAAAAAACTTTTGCACCTGTAGTGAAGATGAACACTCTAAGAGTGTTAATGTCAATAGCCATCAATTGTGAATGGCCTCTCTTTCAAATGGACTTTAAGAATGCATTCTTACAAGGAGATTTGCTAGAAGAAGTATACATGGAAGTTCCTCCAGGTCATCCATTAAAAAATAAAGATGGTATTGCATGTAGATTGAAGAAGGTAATATACGGTCTTAAGCAATCACCACGAGCGTGGTATGAAAAGTTAAGTACAACCCTTATAGTTTTTGGATTCAAAAGAAGTGGATCAAACTCTTCAATATTTGTCAAGAAAACTATTGGCGGTACAGTTATCATCTTAGTTTATGTCGATGACATAGTTATCACTGGAGATAATCATCAGGAAATTATCACTCTCAAGCAATATTTGAATAAAACTTTTGACATTAAGGATTTGGAAGAACTTCGATATTTTCTTGGTAATGAAGTTGCAAGCTCTAGTAAGGGATTGTTCATTTGTCAAAGGAAGTACACTCTTGACCTTCTAAAAGAAATTGAAAAAATGGGTGTGAAACCAACTAATTCTCCCATGGACTATAATAGCAAAATGGTTAGTGATTCTACTCCTCTACAAGATATTAGTTGTTTCCAACGATTAGTAGGACGACTAATTTATCTTACCATTACTCGACCTGATATTGCATATTCAGTGAGTTATGTAAGCCAATTTATACATGCTCCTACCAAAGGACATATGGAGTTGGTAGACCGTATTCTATGCTACTTGAAGTCATCTCCAAGACGAGGTATATGGATGAAGAAAAATGGGAACACTATTATTGAAGGATTCTCTGATGCTGATTGGGCTGGTAATCCTATTGATCGAAAATCAACTACTGGATTCTACGTATTTGTTGGAGGAAACTTAATCACTTGGAAAAGTAAAAAACAAAGTGTAGTTGCACATTCCAGTGCTGAAGCTGAGTATAGAGCAATGGCATCTGCAACTAGTGAATTGGTATGGATCAAATATCTTCTTTAAGAATTAGGATTTGATAGTTTTAGTCAACCTATGAAACTCTTCTATGATAATCAAACATCTACTCACATTGCTTCCAACCCAATATTTCATGAAAGAACCAAATATATTGAGGTTGATTATCATTTTATTCAAGAGAAAGTCCAAGATGAAACTATTGCAACCCCATTCATAAGAAGTGAAGAGCAGCTTGCAAATATTTTTACAAAAGCTTTATCCAAGGGAACATTCCAAAAATTATTATCCAAGTTGACCTCAGATGTCATCTTCGATCCAACTTGAGGGGGAGTGTTATCGGATATTAGTCTTTCAATACAACATGAAGACTAATAGTCCTAAGCATTGTAAAGTTCCCATTTTTTGTAGTATTCCACTCATTGTAAAATACCACATCATGTACATTACCATCTCTATTTAAAAATAATGAAAATTCTCCCCAGTACACAAGAGAGTACGGGAGGATTTCACCGTGGACGAGACTTCACATTGAAGTCGAACCACGTAAATGGTTTTCACTCATTGTAATCCACATCTGTCTTACCATCTCTATTTAAAAATAATGAAAGTTCTCCCCAGTACACAAGAGAGTACGGGGATTTCACCGTGGACGTAGACTTCACATTGAAGATCGAACCACGTTAAAATTGTGTGTTTATTTTGAACACTTATACATTTTGATTAGTTAGTTGTTTATTTCATGATTTTGTAGTTTCTTGAAGACCATTAGATCAGGGGAGGGATAAAGTATTTAAGATATGAATTGTATAATATATTTATTTTGAATCTGTTATGAGTTACCTTCCCCGTGTGTGTTTCTTCTTCGATTGCATCCCATGTATCAGCTGTTTAAATTCATTTTGCGGAAGTGGTTTTGAGTTCTCTACTTAGGTTTTTACTAGGTACAGTACCATATCACCTGTCTTCTCACCCACCTTCTTGGAGATGTTGCCATGTCAAAGGTGAAAATTCAGAGGGGGCATTAAGCAGTGAAAGCATTGTCTTGGATGTGCAAAATTAGAGCAGGACCTGCAGATGGCCATTAAAGAAGAAAACTATGCTCGAGTAGCAGAAATCAGGGATAGCCTTCGGCTTCTTCACGAGGACAGCAAGGCTTCTGTTCTAGCTGCAAATAGTCGGTTTTATAATTGTTTCAGGAAAGGAGATATGGCTGCCATGCAAGCCCTGTGGGCAAAAGGGATAATCTGTGTGTGGTTCATCCTGGTGTTGGTGGGATTTCTGGTTATGATCTCGTCATGGGGAGCTGGGAGTTCGTATGGGCAGTGTTGCTGCACAATCCTGTTCATCCCTTCAGCCGGTTGAACCTGCAAGAATGAGCTCGACCGTGGAGGTCGAGTTTTCACCTCCGACGATCTAGTTAGGGATCCGACTAAGGAAGACAAGAAAGTAATGAACAATAAGAATTCGAATAGTGATAGTTCTATTCAGCGTACCTTTCTCTTGTGCTCCTTTACCTTTTTATAGATTTTCTATGTATGAGTTTGAGTGAGGCCCAAACCCTAGTTAGGTTGTGATCTGACTCTTAGTCATTGAGTCCTACTCAAACACGAGTAGTTGAATCGTGACTGAATACTATTTCCTTGGCTAGAATCTTATTCAGATTTACCTTGTTATTCAGCCTTTGTACTTGTTCGACTGACCTTGACTTGGTCGGTCTAACGTGATCCGAGCTGGTCGGACTAGGCTCAAACCGACCTCGTTTGATTCCGATCTGGTCGGACTGGGCTTAAACCGGACTGGTTTAAGCTTATTTATTCTTTCCTTATCATAAGCCCCCTAGTCTCTAAAGTTCGAGCTTTCTTTTGTTCGGGCTTTAGAGATTCGGTGACCGGACACATATCAGCTTTCGACCAATATCACTTGGGAACTGCCCATGCTCATGCTTCCGAGCAAGGGAGTTCAATTTGGGAACTGCCCATGCTCGTGCTTCCGAGCAAGGGAGTTCAATTTGAGAACTGGCCGTGCTTAACAGCAAGGAAGTTCAATTTTTGGGAACTGGCCGAGCTTAACAGCTAGGGAGTTCAATTTTGGGAACAGCGAGCTATGAGCAAGGGAGTTCGGCCTGGGAACCGGCCGAGCTTAACAAATGGGCCAAGCAATAAGCAAAGGAGTTCAACTGGGAACCGGCCAAGCAATAAGCAAGGGAGTTCAACTTGGGAACGCGCCAAGCCGATGAGCAAGGGAGTTCAATTTGGGAACGGCCAGCCGATGAGAAAGGAAGTTCAACGGGGAACCGGCCGAGCCGATGAGCAACGGAGTTCAATTTGGGAACCGGCCGAGCCGATAAGCAAGGGAGTTCAATCGGGAACTAGCCGAGCTGATAAGCAAGGGAGTTCAATTTTGGGAACCGGCCGAGCCGATAAGCAAGGGAGTTCAATCGGGAACTAGCCGAGCTGATAAGCAAGGGAGTTCAATTTGGGAACGCCAAGCCGATGAGCAAGGGAGTTCAATGGGAACAGCGAGCAAGGAGCAAGGGAACCGGCCGAGCCGATGAGCAACGGAGCAATAGAAGCAAGGGAGTCAACGGGAACAGCCGAGCCGATAAGCAAGGGAGTTCAATCTGGGAACCGCCGAGCCGATGAGCAACGGAGTTCAATATGGGACGCCGAGCGATAAGCAAGGAGTCAACAGGAGCAACGGGAACCAGCCAGCCGATAAGCAAGGGAGTTCAACCTGGGAACCAGCCGAGCCGATAAGCAAGGGAGTTCAACTGGGAACCAGCCGAGCCGATAAGCAAGGGAGTTCAATCTGGGAACCGGCCGAGCTGATGAGCAAGGAGTTCAATATGGGAACCGGCGAGCTGATAAGCAAGGAGTTCAATACGGGAACCGCAAGCGAGCCGATAAGCAAGGGAGTAATCAATTTGGGAACCGGCCGAGCGATGAGCAACGGAGTTCAATATGGGAACCGGCCGAGCTGATAAGCAAGGGAGTTCAATCGGGAACCAGCCGAGCTGATAAGCAAGGGAGTTCAATCGGGAACCGGCCGAGCCGATAAGCAAGGGAGTTCAATTTTGGGAACCGGCCGAGCTGATGAGCAACGGAGTTCAATATGGGAACCGGCCGAGCCGATAAGCAAGGGAGTTCAATCTAGGAACCTAGCCCGATAAGCAAGGGAGTTCAATTTTGGGAACCGGCCGAGCCGATGAGCAACGGAGTTCAATATGGGAACCGGCCGAGCCGATAAGCAAGGGAGTTCAATCTGGGAACTAGCCGAGCTGATAAGCAAGGGAGTTCAATCTGGGAACCAGCCGAGCCGATAAGCAAGGGAGTTCAATCTGGGAACTAGCCGAGCCGATAAGCAAGGGAGTTCAATTTTGGGAACCGGCCAAGCCGATGAGCAAGGGAGTTCAATCGGGAACTTCCCATGGTAATGAGCCAGGGAGTTCAATGTTGAGAACCGAAGAAATCTTTTTGTATAGGTCGAGATGTGAGATGTTTATCTTTCTTTACTCCCCCGAGCATGATAGGTCAAGTCTTTTTTGAGCTGTTATGTTTCATCCAGCTGAGAACTTTTGCTTGTATGTAGAACTCCTTTCTCTCGATCGTATATGCTCGATTATATCTCGAGCTTCCATACTTGTAATTTTGATGATATTTTGCTATCCACGAACTCAAAAGCTTTGAAAATATTGTATACAAGGCTTTTGTTGTTGAAAGCTAAATATATTGTTGCTGCTGAATTCCAGTGTTAGCTGACTTAAAGAATAATATTGCTTGATATTCCACTTCCAACTCTAGGTTGTATATGGAAAATAATCACGATCATGCATCAAATGTAAAAAGAATTTTGCAGATTGAAGATCAGAAAAAGAAATAATAATAAGAAATATCTGATATAGAGTCATCTTCTCTGAAGAAGGTGATAACATCTCTTGAAAGATCTTTGCTGTCAGAACGAGAACTCCACTTTGAAAATATTATATATAGTGAATAATCCAGATCATGCACCATTAGAAGAATAGTAACGATCATATAGATAAATAGATCTTCAGGAAAACCGATAGAGAAAAATAGATGCCATATTTTGTTGCCACTTTAATATATCATCACTTGAGTCCCACTTTTATGGACACATATAATCTTAGATTCAACTAAGCAGCTTTAATGGCATCTAACATAGTCACCAGGTCCTCTACCGATCAACACGACATCATTGTCTTTGGATCCAGAAGAATAAAAGTTTTTGGAGAAGAGAGAGAATATCTTTAGAGCACTGGATCAACCAGACTGGAAAAAAGGTACTTCGTTTCCATCTCCACACCCAAACTTCTGCATTTTTTTTTTTTAACCAATCACCAACTGAGCAAATAAAATAAGCAAATATGACAAAACACCCAATAAAGCACTGTAACTCCACGTAAAACCCATACGATTGCTTTGGAATTCTTTCTTTCCTAACTCGAAGAACGAAGTCGACTCGAGATGCTCAATTTGTTGAGCGTACTGCTTTACTTTCTTCTTCATTAATTTGTAATTGATATAATATCTTTGCCATTCTTGAATGTGAGTTTCTTTCAGCTTCTGGATTCGCGTTCCATCTTCACCGTACGCAGCGTTGCGACCGCGATTTTTTCTGCAATCAAGACCAACGACGTGGCCGGAGCCGCTTCCTTTTCAGCTGTAGCGCCACCGCATTGAGGAGGATTCCTCGGCCGCATCCAAAGTCCAGGGCGATTTTTACGGTTGACCAGCCACTGACGACGTTGATCATACGCTGTGCCATCTCCTAGTGAAGGGTTGCTGCCTGTGGCGCAGAAGAGACCGAGAGCCAAGATTGCAGTGACGGAACCGGTGAATCCATAATGAATACAACGCATGAATTAACAGGAAAATCAGTCTGCCATTCTTCTAAACCGTAGATTGTGTAGATCTGATTCCAATCTCTCCCGTTTTTCCCACCTCACAAGGGAAAATTCAAGAAAACACAGAGTGATAGTATTGATGAGGATCCGTAAAGAAGCAGATAACTTACCATACTTTGGCAAAAAGACAAATAAAGTAGATCACTTTATTGAACATACTTAGAGTTTATAACATGCTTTGGCTTTTGGCTAAAAGACAAATAAATAATAGTTATATTGAACCTCAATCACGTTATTGTGAATCAAATGGCATCGTTTGGCAAAATAATCATGCAAAACCAATGCACTCAGCGATGTGATTGGATTTAAGAAAACTGAGTGAGTTCCCACCGAAATTTCGGTTAATTCGTTCGGCAAATCTCGATTTCGGAATAAGGTAATGATAAATAGTTCCTCAATCTTCATGAAAGATTATTACTTGAAGGAGAAGAGGAACATACACGATACACGTACCTTATGAGTAGATTACTCAAAAAGAGAATTTGAAGGTAGTATTACCTCACAAGGGAATTTGATCACCTTATTATTATTGAAGGGTTGATTTAGCGATTTGATTTGCACGATGGCCTTTTGATCAAGTTTCCCACAGACGGCGCCAATTGTTGCTGCACAATCCTGTTCATCCCTTCAGCCGGTTGAACCTGCAAGAATGAGCTCGACCGTGGAGGTCGAGTTTTCACCTCCGACGATCTAGTTAGGGATCCAACTAAGGAAGACAAGAAAGTAATGAACAATAAGAATTCGAATAGTGATAGTTCTATTCAGCGTACCTTTCTCTTGTGCTCCTTTACCTTTTTATAGATTTTCTATGTATGAGTTTGAGTGAGGCCCAAACCCTAGTTAGGTTGTGATCTGACTCTTAGTCATTGAGTCCTACTCAAACACGAGTAGTTGAATCGTGACTGAATACTATTTCCTTGGCTAGAATCTTATTCAGATTTACCTTGTTATTCAGCCTTTGTACTTGTTCGACTGACCTTGACTTGGTCGGTCTAACGTGATCCGAGCTGGTCGGACTAGGCTCAAACCAACCTCGTTTGATTCCGATCTGGTCGGACTGGGCTTAAACCGGACTGGTTTAAGCTTATTTATTCTTTCCTTATCAGGCAGACTGTGAATTCCCACTTGAGATTGAGGTAAAAGATGCTCAAAGTCATGTCATAGGTGATATTGGGTATGTTAGATGCATTGAAGTGGTTAAGACCAAAGGCAGCATGTGACAAAGGTGTTTGAGAGGATTGATGGTCAGTGGTATATTTGGTATATTTGCATTCACCATGCTTCATATATTGACTTAAGCAGATAAATAGTAAACCTTTCTTATAAACTATTGGCTTCAAAGCATGTTGAGGGAGGAGAAAACCTTTTAGTTACAGGGTCTTACAGTACCATGAAAGCTTAATTGGAAAACTAGGCTTTGTGAATTGAAAAAAAAAAAGTAGAAAAGAAAATCTGATGGCTTGACGTTGTCAAACCTGGTCAAAGTGAGTCATGTGTTTTCAAATTTTCAATATCATAAGTATCTAAAAATTAGTAACAATTGGAAAGGTTAAAATGAACAAAGTTGCATATCCATACATTTTGAGTTCTGTAACATCGAACGAAAAAAATGGAGTTAGTATTAGGGTTTCTCACTCAATTCGATTTTTATGTAAGTTGGATAGGGGGATAATAATACCTAGCTGATCCTAACCTGGCCAATACCAGCTCTGATTTTTCAGCTCAAGGATGGGCTTTGGTTTGCAAATTCGCTAACCTTAGTAAGGTTGGTTTGAGTTTGAATTTTGAGTTAAGCCCTTTGGCTGAGCCTAGCAGGGGCCATCTATGTATATTCTGGAAAATACATCATCTATAAAATGATCAACTGACCTTAAGTAAGAATTTTCATTAAGGCCTTGGTGAAACTGCTTGTGCTCTGTTTTAGATGACCACCTTCACTCTCACACACGACAGTTGGGAGGCAAGTTTCTTTGTCTTGCCACAGAATTATCATGTCAATGATAACTGTGCTGCCTATTTTATAATTGTGTTTCAAAGCAGGGTTTGTTGAGTTCTGATTATGCATTAGAGTTGCTTAACTAAATTACAAATTGAACATCTAGGTTAAGATGTCTACAACCAAAAATGAATATAAGAACACAACACAATTAGTAGTTAATTCAATTTATCATGTTTTACAAACACCCTGATTAAATCAACTTAACGAGACCTTTCGCGATGATCGAATTTAACTTAATCTCCTCATTTCTTTGCTAAGGCTTCAATAAGCCCGATAGGAACCAAACACTTCTCTTCCAAGTAAAGCTTCTTTTGAATTCTTGGGGATGTAAGAACTCCTAGACCTTCGATATTGTTGTTCTCATCCTTATCTTCCTAGACAAAAATAAAGCAAATAATACAAAATTAAAACATTTTTAATTGCACCATTAAACAAATAAAATCTCATTTACCCTTAATTAAGTACCTGAATTGGCCCATCATATTGAAGAATTCCTACTTGTGCATGCAAATACTTCACGTACTTGAAAGCAGCTTGGAGCATCTCAACAGTGTTAAGCTTATCTCCACCTAGAATAAGCTTTGCAACGCCTTGAGTCTTCTAAGAAATCTTCCTCCACCTCTATCAAGCAGCAACACTCTGTAAGATAGCAAGCTTGCATCACATCAGCCACATTGACAATTTCAGAAATTATTCCAGTAACTAATTTACAATTGATGCCTTCAGGAAGATGATCATGGAGGAAGCCCTTCTGACTACAACAAAGCTCATAGTACTTCAATTGAACATGTTGTAGAAGCTCAGAGTCTATGATCAAACCATTCATGATAATGGTAAAATTCTCAAAGATTTTCACGTCTCCAAATTCCAAAGCTGCTGATCCAAGTCTAATCCCATCAACAACATCTGAGCCAGCTTCTTTAGAATCATTTTCAAATTGTTCTCCAGCTGCTGACCCAGTGCTATCAGGCCAAAGCTGATATTTGGAATCCAACATTTCTTTAATAAGCGGTACCTTCTTAAGAGCTTTAACAGAACAATTATAACCTTGATCCCAAAAGTGAAAAACCCCTAGGAGGTGAGCTATCTAAGACCAATTATTCTTTGCATCATTCCCTATAAGATTGTTTCAAATTGCTTTGCCAATAGATTAAAACGTCTCCTGAACTCCTTGATCAGTGGAACTCAAAGTGCATTTATATCAGGAATATCCATATCGGATAACATATACCTTGCTCATGAATGCCTTTGCTTCATGAAGCAGCCCACATCCAACTCGGGGTACATGGCATTCAAAATTGATATGTGTTAAGGAGTATGATAAAATGGAATGGAGCTTCATCCAGGATACACTTTGTAGTTTGCGATTGAGTAATAAATGGGTTCAATGGATCATCCAGTACTTGTCCATAGTAGAGTATCACATCAAAATCAGTGGACAACTTCCAAGTAAATTTGACCCTTCTAAAGGTCTTAGGCAAGGATATCCGCTAAGCCCGTACATTTTCATATTATGCCACGAGATACTTTTGAGAAGACAAACAATCACAATTGGGATTCCCAAACTCCCAAGGATAATAGTAGCAAGAGTTGCACCTAAAATCAATCACCTCTTTTTTGCAAATGATTGCATGCTCTTTGCTCGTGCAAAGTTTGAGAATACAAAAGTCATAAGGCAAATATTGAAAGAATATAATGAAGCATCTAGGCAACATATAAACAACTCCATCCTCAATACTTTTAGCAAAGGGGTTCCTACTCAAACAAAAGAGCAAATCTCAAACTTCCTTAACATAGTTGAAGTTGCTTCTCATGGAGTCTACCTGGATTTACTCTCAAACTTTGGGAAATCAATAACCCTAGTATTCTCTTGCCTATACGAGAGGCTTCAAGCAAAACTGGCTAGTTGGAAAGAGAAGCTTTCTCTCAAGCGATAAAGGAAATCCTTATTAAAGCAACTGCAACTACCTTGCCAACATACACAATGTCAAATTTCTTAATCCCTAAAGATATGTGCGACAAGCTATCTAGCCTTATAAGGATGTTTTGGTGGAAAAATAGAGGAAAACATGAATTAATTGGATTAAATGAGATGCCCAATGCAAATTAAAAAAAAAAAACCACCAAGGTGGTTTGGTGTTTAGGGACCTTCATTCGTTCAACAAAGCTCTATTGGAAAAACAAGGATGGAGGCTCCTTGCAAATCCAAATTCACTTTGGACAAGAACAATGATAATATTTGAAAGATTCACACTTCTTAGATGTCCAAGTGTCAAAAAGAGCATCTTGATGGTGGAAAAGTGTTTTATGGGGAGGGAAATTCTAAAAAAAAGGTTTGATTCATGTATAGGAAATGTGTCACATCTCCCAGCCGGTACCCAATTACCTGAATACCCGGAGGTATGATCCATAGTCCCAAAGATCAAATCTCAGACAATCATCCAACCATTCCACACAATAGTCTAATCATGAGCAAGAATAAATTAATGTATTACTTTCAATAAAATAAATAAATCAAATGTTGAGGATCTCAAAGGATCTTAAAACAAAATCAGAGTGTGGAAGTAATGTCTAATAATCAAAGTGTGGAAGTAAAGTCAAATCTAAAGTATACAACTAAAAAGAATAAAGGAAACGTCAAAATTATCCTAAGTGTTACATTAGGTATGTATCCTTAAGTAAAATATAGTTCTTAAATTCAAATATCTCTGTATCGCGAATGGTATAGATCAACTCATGCGTTGAGCTAATTCTAGTACGCGTAGTCGAGACACGAACATTCTTCACCGTGAACGTCATAATCACGAAAATCTTGTACACCGTACAGATCGATCGCTCGCTGTCTCATATTATTGGATTTTGGTACATTTGTATTGGTAGAAAAGTCTAAAACAACATTCTCCCCAAAGGGTGAGCTCAAAAGAACTCAGCGGGTAGTCGTAACAATGCCTATAATTCTAACCCGGGATCCGTATTGCAGGTCCAAGTACCCAAACATCCAGTCGGATTAAGCTTTGGACTATCCGGATTGAAGCCCATCGATCTGGATTATTCCGATGATAAAGAACTTGTTATACTGGGAACACAAAGGAGATCCAGTAGAAATCCTGATGGACTGGGAAGGTGGATCTCTAGTTTGAGTCAAGTTGAAGATGTCCGTGATCAAGGTAAGAATTCCCCACGTGTTGGTTTAAGTTAGGTTAGTGTTGGGGATCAACCGGTAGAGCAAAGAACCCAAGTAGTGAAAAGTACTGGGGGCAATTGCTTAAGGCAGTTGATTGACCCAACCAATTGCCCCAAGTGACCGGCCATGTCAAATTGCAAGATTAAACCCTAATTTTACCCCGAGCCCTCTATAAATAACCATCCACGACTTATTTTCATATTATTTTATTCATGGAGGTAACTGTGGATGGTTAGGAGGCAGAGTACAGATGTTCGATGGTGAAGAATGCTCGAATCATGGTGAGGCTTTGATTCTTGATCCGTTTTGTGAATCAGTTGGAGGTTAGTTGATCACACTCTATCCCTACTTACTTTTCTTTATTAAAAGTGTGTTTTCCTTTTCTCCATGATTCTGTAGATGGTGAATTGTGATGGTTAGAGCCTTTCCATATATGACCACGACTAAATCACACCCTATGATGGATTCTTATGTTCAAATCAAGGGATGATTAGTCGAAGGAGATGAAGTGGGTTCTCAACCTTTCTTTCCGGTACTTATTAATTTCGATGAACCCTTTAGAATGTTAAGGACAAAATTTGGATTTGGACCATCCCAAAATTGAATTAAGGATGGCTGATCAAAAGTTGGAATTTTGACTTGAGAAGTCTGCCTAAACAAGGGGCAGTCGCTCAGGGCGGTTGATTGACCCAACCAACCGCCATTAGCAACCTGCTAGGTCATAGTGGCCCTATCAATCTAGGTTTTTCTTTGTTAATAGATCTTTGTAGCCCTAATATAGGTGATCTTTGAGGTTTCCTAGACTTATTATTTGTGAGGTTTGATTGCACTTTTAGTAGCTTGTGTACTTTGATAGGTAAGGTTACATTTATGTATATATGATATGTCATGTAATGTGATGAACTGTATATAACTTTGAATGCATGAGTAATTACATGACTTGCTGTTATAGTAGTTTGTATGATGATTGAATGTATTTGGATTACTCTATGGTGTTGAATGATGGGATGTTGTAACTATGATTGAGGGTATCCTTACTAGGCATCCTTAGCTTGGGATATCAGGGACTTTGGTATTGGACACTATTCTCTAATGCCCCCAGCACTATCATGATTGTTGGATGACATACCTAGGAGGTCTAGATTGCATGGTTAGATACCCTTTCAACAAGGGTATTGAAGCCGAATGACCTGTGATAATGGTGATATGACTCGTTTCATCCTACAATGGTAGCCAGTCCATGCATAGATTCAATGGTCCACAATTGATCATGCATTGGAGGGTTGCATGTGTTAAGGTTGGGCTCATGGGCGTTCAATAAGGTACTTGGGGGTCGTGAGGGGACATGAGAGCATCCGCCCCAACAATATGTGGATGACTATAGGGTTAGGGAATGGAGTCCAACAAAGGTAGCCAGTCCGTGAGGATTCTCATTCCTAGGTGGAGAAGGATACTAAATCGAGTTGATTGGTGTCATAAGGGAAGTATCTGGATCATATGTAGTATGTTACTGTAGGACCCTGCATTGGACTAAAATCCCTGACATGTGCCAGTATTCATGCCAATGGTGGAAATGAGAGAGTGTGGACCTAAATCCCAACTATAGTTGATTGATGAGGACCGAACCCCTTGCCCTTGATCCCAAAAGAGGTGACTAGTCGGTGAAGAATCAGAGTGACTAGACTTACCCAAAGGAGGGTTGGTGTTATATATTAAATCATGTATGCCATACTAGAGACCTGCATAGTTAGCTACTAGATGCATCCATATTTATGCATATGATCTCTCCTTTATGATAGTTGCCATAATAAGATGTTGACATGTATATGAGATTTGTTGCCTTACTGAGTTTGTCAAAACTCATCCTTTTTGGGGATAATATTATTATTCAGATGGCTATTTTGGATCGGGAGAAATTTCAGATGACTGGGAGGACCCCCATGAAAAAACCCTGGAGACGCCAGTGGGAGATAGCGCTGCACAATACGAGACCACCTACGGGTGCATGGAGTGCACTTATAGCTCCTACGGATGGCGGGAGAATCTAGGTGGCCCGTCATTTTGATAAGATAATGAAGGAAGTCTGGATGACTCCATTTATCGAGAAATTTGAGGAAAAATATGCCGCCTTTAAGAAAGAAAAAAAAAAAAGATAACTTAACTTTGATTTTTCCTTATTGCTTCCGCCAAGATACACTTTTGGACATGTTATTTCATTCATTCCCTTTTACATCATTTTATCCTCATTGGATTTTGGATATTTAAATATTGTTTTTATTTAATTATTAAATTGTTCTTGCTCTTGATTATTATTATTTGCATTTATTATCACTGGTGGATAAACTGAGGATCGCACCCACAGATTGTCGGGCAGGACCAAAACCAGCTTGTGGGGTGTGTGATAGGTTCACAAACAAATAACCAATATCATAATCCAAATCAATACATTACATGATGCAATATGATATGAATCAAAATGCAAGTATGCAACTATACTCTAATAGATGCTAGTCTCTAATGGCGGACACACATTAAGATGAAACACCAGCCTCTTCTGGGTTAGTTTCATCACTCTGATCTCTCATGGATTGGTTACTGGTCTTGAGATCTAGGGTAAGGGGTCAAGGCATCCCTCTTGGACTATCACCATGGCTAGGGTTTAGGTTACCGCTCTCTCACCACCATTGGTATCAATACTGGTGTGTGTCAAGGTAATACCTAGCCCAATGCAAGTCATCTACTTAGTCACATCAACCTAGGTTCAGATATTTTCTCTCATGCATCTCACAATCTTGGTTCGGTATCTTCCCCTACTAGAGTCATTATATCCATGGCACCAACTAGCTTGGACTACGCTGACTCTTAACCCTATTGGTCATCCACATATAATGGACAGGAAGCTCTTATGTCCTCTCACGGGTTGGCTACCAGTCTTGAGAGCCCACCACCCCCACACATATTGCCACGAGTCACTCGACATCAATACCCATGCTGATAGGGAGTGATATGATGGGGTTTTAACCAAACACAACTAGACTTCCTAGTTATGACATCTAGTGATCATCAAAAGCGCCAAGGGGCATCATAGGATTATGTCTCATACCACCTCCATTGACGTCCCAAGATAGAACACCCGAATGGCATTCCCCAATTCACAATCACAACTTGCATTTGCAATACAAGATGGATTCAATCACATTCTCAAGTCACATGTCAATCTAAGTCCATAGAGTCATGTGTTGATCATAAATCAACAACATCATTAATCATCTATATTCTAAAATTTTAGTGTCACAATAATTATTCATGTTAAGGCAAGCTAGAGGGGGGTGAATAGGTTGCAACTAGTAGAATTGTCCAATTTTTTTGTTTGATTGCAAATTCAAGACAAATTGAAAATTCAAATGAAATTAAACAATAACAAATAGCCACAACAAAAGAGTTTATAGTGGTTCACTTTACAAGTCTACGTCCACTCCTCTCTTGGCCTCAAGATAGTATTCCACTAGTGATTCTCTTTAAATACAATGGGTAGAGATAAAATCCTTTATAATCTATGTTCAATAGGGCAAAACACCTTTTTCAATCTTTATTCACGGGCAAGAGCACCCAAAGCCAATTCTAGTCTTCCTAGACTTAGAATTGAAGACAAGCAAATACAATGGATGGTTAGAGATTACCTAACAAGGGGTGTAACACTTTACCCCTTGTGTGAGTGTGATGTAATGAGAGTTGTATGCACAAGTGATATGATTTGCACCACCAATGACCTTCCAACAAAAGCCTTCAATCACCTCAAGCTTTGCTCCAATGAGCTTGCTTAAACACCTTGGTATGTTCTTCAAGGTTGGAGTATGGGGTGAGAGGCAAAACAAGTGTTTTCTTGTAATTTGAGAGCTTGATAGTACTTGGGGAGTAGTTGATCAATTGGCAAGGTTCAAGGCTCTCAAATGGGGTTGATTAGGTTTATATAGATAGCATTCAATTTCTTGGCCCAACCTCCCAATGGATAGAATTTTCTATGAAATTGCAGTTCAGATGGACGTCCGTTCGATTCAGACGGAGCTCCATCTCAAAATAGCCATTTAAAAAATAGTGGTTGGGCTTAAGTTAGAACTAGATGGACGATTGTCTGGCTTAGACAGATAACCGTCTGTAGCACAGAATGCACACTAAGGTGCATTCAGGGACTTGATTGGGTTTTTGGTATTTCTAGCCAACCCTAAGCCTCAAACACTCTCCTAACATGTCCTAGGTCAGTCTAATGACATGATATGTATACAATCAAATGCAATTACATGTGTACATGAAGTGACTTAAGTCCGAATTTTCTAAGTCTTCTTGATTGAACTTGAGTTGATGATCATTGATGTTCTTGAGTCTTCTTGTACTCCATTCTTCATGCTCATCTTGACTTAGACTTCATGTCCATCTTGGCTTGGGCTTGGGCTTAGGCATTTGGCATTGACTTGGAGTTGGTGCTCTTACTCTCATATTGAACTAAACAAACACAACTCAATATAGCCATTAGTAATTCATGTTTGTTATCATCAAAACAAATGGAGACTGATGTGGCAATGCTGATGTGGCATTTCCCAACAATTCCTAACCCTAAACAACAACATGTAATCATATAATCAAGTTTCATAACAATCAAGAATGTAACTATGGTTATATGTAGGTGAACGTCCTCACCTTGCTATCGATTTGTAACCTTGTAGATTAGGTCAAAGATTGAGTTCACGCCTCCCAAAAAGTGCTAATAACATGTTGGTTCAATGTTAGAAATAACCCTAGAGGTATGGTGTTGAAAAGAGAACAAACAACCAACTTGGCAGTGGGTGGATTGCTTGGGTGGGTTGCCTAGGGAAACCAAGCAACTAGTGCAATCAACCCACCCATGAAACTACCAGAGCATTGGTGGGTCACTTAGGGCAACCAAGGCAAGCACTAGAGCTCTGTGTACGGACAGATTTGGCTCAGATCGACAAGAAACTTCTCGTTTGGGTTCTAAACTAATCCAAAATTATTTAGAAAATTCAAAAATTATACTAAAACATGATCTATGATAGTTTAGAGATCAAACCAAGCAAAAAGAATAAAAACCTAACGAATCCTATATTAGGTCTTCTACGAAATCTTATCGCAAGATTCACGGATGAGCTAGAATGAATGGGGATTCACTCTAGAGTAAAGAGGATAGAAGAGATAGGTTGTTACAGCAAGTAGAACTTTCTTCTATGTCTAGGCAGAAGGAGGAATCAATCAAAAGAAGAGATTTAGAATGAAGAAGGTGAATATAAACCTTTCAGAAAGTGAAAAGATGATCGAAAACCTTGATGGATACTTTCCACACCTACCTTCACCTTGGAGAGGGTTCTCTTGAGAAGCTCTGACATTCTTTGACGGCTTTAGAACATAATGACACCTTTTAGACGAAAAATCATTAAATAGGGCTTCAAAACATCAATTTCCAAAATACCCTTTCCCCCCGAAACTGAATGGGTCGCTTGGGGTGACCAGGGCAAGCAACCCACCCTTGGTACCTTTTGTTCCAAGAGTGAATTGAGGCCCTGAATGCCCTAGTTCAATTTTGGGTCCTTTTTTATGTTATAGAATGGTCTTACCTAATTTTCAGGACCTTCTACATATGCCATCACTGTACTCTTGATACATCTACCAAGTCCGTCAACATCTGAGTTAGATCTTCTTCCATTATATGGTAAAACTCCCAACTTGGTATCATCTCCATCTATCTCCATTGATTCAAAATATAATCCAATGGTCTCAACTTGGATGGCACACAGTTGCCTTCTACCCATACTCCAGGTTTTCGGACCTACAATATGGATTTTCGGGTTAAGGTTTTGTCGAATTTCATGAAATGGCCTATCTACAAGAGTGTTTCTAGATCTTTAGATACCCCATCTTCCATCTCCCTTCGCTTCAAGGAACCCAACCCCTTTTGAGCCTATCCTTGTACATGAGTTTATTGATTGGCATAATAGAACATGGAATTCTCAAATGCTACATTGTTGATTCAGCCATGGTGAAAAAGCAAGCCATTTTGTCTATCCCAATTTTGTCATAGGAATTTGAAGATTAATGGGTGTGGAAATTCTCTAATAATGGATCCTTCCAAGTGAAGACTGCATATCATTGTTTTAGAGATACTACAAACCATTCTAAAGCCCACTCATCTTATTCAGCAAATAAGAATTGGGAAAGAATTTGGAAAGTCAAATCCATGCCAAAAATCAAAACCTTCTTATGGAAGGCAGCTCATGATGGTATTGCCACTCAACAAGCCGTCTTTAATAGGAATAGTAGTCCTTTGCCTTTACGTCTTATATTTGCTTCACTTGCGGAAAATACTACTAATGCATTATTTCATTGTGAGTTTGCAAAAGCTTGTTGGAGGGCTTCTCCCCTTAGAATTGACATTGATGAATTTCCAAGTAACTCGGTCCATGATTGGTTGAATTTTTTGGATGCAAAATTTGGAGTTTCTAGTCATTATGAACATGTGCATACGATCAATAGTATACTCTGTTGGATTATTTGGTATGCAAGAAATGACTTTCTCTTTAGTGGATAAATATGCTTCACTTTCTAATACTTTGTCTTGGATGAATAGGTTACTCACCGGAGTTTAGTGGGTGCACAAAAATACTTCTCACTTGGTTCCAATTGATAGCTTGGAAGTCTCAGCAAGCAACTTCAGTGCTTCAGGCAAAAAAAATTCACCACCTTCAACCTGTTTCAAGATTTTCTCAAACGCTTCATGGGACAAATCTTAAAGTCCTTCAGGGAGAAGTAGCATTGTTTGGAGTCCCACAGAACGCTTTGTTCTTGCAAAGAGTACTTTTGGGTTTGGCTTTTCAGCATCTATAGTAGAATTAGAAACAATTAGAGAAGCTATATTAGCCCTTTGTAATTTGCATGTTAAATGGTTGTAATTTTCTCAGATTGCCTCATAGCCATAAAGGCCTTAAATGGCCAGGTCCAGTCTCTAGACTGGCCAAGCTATGGTTTAGTCTAGGAAATTCTGAGGCTCTTTGCTAGCTTAGTCTAGGAAATTCCGAGGCCTTTGCAGCTTAGTCTTTCCCTTTTGGCTTTATCCATAGATCTTGTAACTCTCTTGCAGATTTCTTAGCCCTGGCTCAAAGAAATTTCAACTTAATCGTGTCTAGTGGCAGTCCCCACTAGCTTGTTTTATAAACACCACTCTCCTTTCCTCTAGCATTAGTCTAGAGAGTTTAATATACTTTTGTTTGTTCCAAAAAAAAAAGTCTCTAGATGTCTCAACCTTTCCAATTCTCTCCTTTCTCTTTTCTTCCTCTCTGGGATTTTTATTAGTTCTAGTTGTGTCAGCCTCCAATTTGCTCCTATAAGCCCTTGGATCGTTGACATGTTTATTTTTTTAATCCTAAGGTAAAAATTCATCTACTAACTTAACCACTTCTAACTAAAATTACCGGCTTCCAACCATAACAATGTTTCATACTCACGTTTCTCCGTCTTCAACTCCGACACCTATTATCCCGTATTAGGGACTAGAGACCATTACTTCAGTCTATTTTCATATGGGTTCTTCATCCTTTGTATTATTACACACTACAAATACAATTTATGGCCTCAATATGAGACCATGGAATCTCATTCAAACTCAAACACTTTGAGAAAAAAAATTACTCTTTACACCTCCATAATTTTCCTCCCTCTTTTCGTCTCTTATTCTGATCTTTTCCCCTTGATCTTTCATCGTATTCGTTTCTCATCTCTTCTGTTCTCTGAAATAAGATTAGGACTTCTAAACCAAAATTTTCATGGCTTTGGAGGCTAATATTTCCTTCCTTCTTCACGGCAATCAAGATTTTTATACCTTATAAACCACCCACCCACCAAGTCTTTACCTTTTTCCTCTTATTAAAGTCCAGCAAAAAAGAAATTGAAAAGAAACAATAGAGGCAAGAGAAGATTATCAGGAGGAAGACAATAGGTTGAAGAAAACAAAAGCAAGGTTCGAGTTGTTGAAGTAGTTGACAAGAGAATTTAAAGACAATAAGACAAAAGAAGATTGAAAGATCGGTGGGCAAAAATTAATGGATTCCTAAAGATTTAATGTTCTGCAAGACAAACGTCTTTTATTATGTCATCTTCTTCATTCCCTTTTTTTTTAATGATCAAAGCCTCAGTCAGATTCAAGGGTGTTTGCAAGACAAGCATATTTTGTTATGTTGTCTTCTTCATTCTTCTTTAGTTAATGAAGGCTCAATCAAATTTAAGGGGAGTTCGTGTTTCTGTGACTCCCAATAGAAGATTATTACGAAGAAGATGATATGTTGAAGAAAACAAAACAAGATTGAGGTTGCAGGGAAAAGTCTATTTGAAGGGAGGAGTTCAAAGAACTCCTGGAACCCTTCTTCCAAACTAAGAAACATAAACATCCAAAATTATGAAGCAATTCCATCACTTCATTGTAGTTAGATCCGACAGTACTGGGTTTGAAGTTACAAATCCTGCTACTTCAACTATTCAATGGTGTAAAGACATGTCATAGAATATCTGATCCGGTGAAAGCTTCAAATAAGAATCCAATATTCTTATTGCAATAAATATTTATATGAATCCTCTTCCCTGATGCATAGATCAAATGCACTCACTCGATCTTAGATTCAGCTTGTGTCTTTAAATGAGAAACTTTTTCATACGAAAACCAAAGCCAAACGTTCCAGCCCTCGAAAGCATTCATCAAGGGCTGCTTAACCAATTCTCAACATAATATTACAAAAGAAAGCAGACAAGAAATTAATACCTACCCTAGGTACAATCATCCCCTGGTATAGATATCCATAATTTTAGGTATTTTCCACTAATATCAAATTTCAAAGTAAATGGTTGGTCTGAACTACTTAAGTTGTAGTTCAAAAGGGAGTTGAGGGGGGAGGAGCTTAACAGAACTCTATAAGGAATAAACAAACATGTACCTATGAATAGAATGGAATGCACTCAATTAAGTAACGCAAAACACCTTGTAAGCATGTTCTTCATCCACCAACACTATCGACCAGATAAATCAGTAATAGTCAATTCATTCGTCAACTTTGATGCTGACTCATTGTCTGCGAAAGGTTCAAGTAGCAGTACTTCACCATTTGATAAAAAGGCTGGTGGTGAAGGCAATGCCAGAGACGTAGAGTAGCTATTGAGCATGAGGACAACAGAGGCCATCGTTGGTCTGTCAGGCACATTTTCTGCAACACATAATAGTGCAATGTGGATGCATCTAACCACATCAGACTTAGGACAATTTCCTCCCAAAGTTGGATCCATTAGTGCCAAGGCCGTACCATTCCTCCAATTTCTCCATGCCTACAACAACCCATCAATTTGCAAAACAATCAAGGATGAAGATTCATAAAACTCACTAGAAAAGGGACGTGGAAGGATCATATCGATCCTTTTAGTTTGGAGTTCAGTCCAGCATCTTAAGACCATGCGCAAGGAAAGTAAAATTCCTACTTACACAGCTAAGAAGGTCCTCAGTGAGCTCCGGTGATTGATTGAAGCTTCTATTTCTCTGACCACTTATAATCTCTAGAAGTAAGACTCCAAAACTATACACATCTGTCTTAACTGAGAATAGCCCATGCATCACGTACTCTGGCGCCATATATCCACTGCATTGCATAACAGTATAACCAGTGGCTTAGTTGGAGGATGATTTAATTTTTAAAACTATTTTTTCCTTTCATTTAGATGTCATGTTGGTCCAAAAATTGAATATATTATACAAAGTAAATCAACTGTCTTGAGTGAGAAATAGAAATAACATAAATTTCTCATTGGTGATAGATAATAAACGGTTGGGGGGGGGAGTTATTTTTCTTCACCATTTGCAGTTCACTTCTAATCAAATCGATCATAAAAAGATAAGCATTAGTGAAATTTATGAATTCATAAGCTCGAACTTACTATGTTCCTACAATCCTGCTAGTGGCTTCAGTTTGATCCACTACGAACAACCTTGCCATGCCAAAGTCTGCAATTTTTGCATTCATCTCCTCATCTAACAATATATTGCTAGCTTTTAGATCTCTGTGAATAATTCTAAGTCGAGAATCCTCATGAAGATAAAGAAGCCCTCGTGCAATCCCCTCAATAATTTTGTAACGTTTCTCCCAATCCAATTGAGAGCGCCCACTTTGATCTACATATGAAGGGTCCCAAGAAGTATCAAGTTAATAATCAAATCTGTTGATCAAATGCAACTAATGCAAAATAAAAAGCAGCAAAACTATAACGTCTTCTTTTTTTAGACAATTATAGAACAATAACATTATGATGCTTCATGGTTAGTAGATAGGTGGAAGATTGTAATTCACAGGTAAATTTGAAATTTTGAGGTATTTCCATCCAAGAAAGAACATTAATTTCTAATAGACATTCTACTTTACTCATAAATGTGAAGGTATATCCTTTTAGCTAGGTGCTCCAAAATAATCAAGTTCAAGGAATGGAGGAAGAGAGACAAACCAAAAATGAAGTGATCAAGACTTGTATTTGGCAAGAATTCATAGATAAGCAGCTTTTCCTCTCCTTTTAAACAGAATCCAAGGAGCCTAACAAGATTCCTGTGCTGCAACTTGGCCACTAATGTAACCTCATTCTTAAATTCCAAGTCACCCTGTACTGAATTTTTTGCGAGCCTCTTCACAGCAACTATTTGTCCATCCAAAAGCTCACCCTGAGTGTATAATTAAATGAGAAGATACAAATATGCAAATTTAATCAATGAGAATATAGATTAGCCTTTTATTTGTAACTCAAACACCACATACTGAAAGTAGCATATCTAATGGTAAGACAAAGACTCAACACCTTGTAAACAGCTCCAAATCCTCCTTGTCCAAGCTTATTCTCATCAGAGAAGTCGTTTGTGGCAGCTCTTATTGTATCAAAGTTGAATTGTAAGGAGTCATCACCCATTAAAATCTCATCCTGAGGAGCTTCATCTGCAAACAATAAATGTATATCAAACATGTAAATACTTCCTCAACAAATATACATAAACACTTAATAGGTTTGAATGAATTGTTAGATTTTCAAAATGAATCTCTACTGTCATGGTTTCTTACCTTCAATTGTGTGCTTCAGCTTTCTCTGTCGAGAACACAGGCAAAGGAAATATATAATTAGAATTGCTGCAACTGCTACAACAACAGCAGCAACAACAACAATAACGATAATAGTAGATGAATTGCTCCCTTTGTCTATGCTCCCTTCGTCTGCATAAAACATAAGTAGGAATATATGCATAAGCCAAAAGGATCGATATCTAATTTTTTTGTTCAGATTGAAGATTAGGTTAATTTATTACTATGCTTGGCATAAAACTCGGAAATAATCTCAACTTATGCATGCCTGAGATGTTAACAACCCTGAAACTTCTTAAAAAGCATACTTGTAGATTATTCCCAGCAGAAAATATGACTATTTGGTCTACCAATCAACAGGGGATTGCAATAAGTTGAGAACTGTTAACATGTATCACCAAGGTCAAGGTCATGAATAAAGACTGAATGAAAACTTGAATTTTGCTGTTCTAGTCATATAGAGAAATCAAATGATGCTTGGTTTCAGATATTTTATGTGCAAATTACTAAATGAATATGTAACTGTACCTTGTGTGACATTTGGGCTTGTTGTTGCAGGTACAGTTGGGCTTGTTGGTGTTTGATAGAAAGCGTCGTTGATCTCATACCTTGCAGAACAACTGGGTCTAAGAACCCTTGTACTTTGCCTCCTGGCCCCATGACAACATGTTGAAATAACATCTAAAACCCAAACCAAGCATCTCCTGCAATTGGCCTCAGGTAAATCAGGTGTACACTGCACTAGCCCGTATATCGTCTGAAGGCTTGTAACTGTTGTCTTATTAGCTGCATACTTCAGTGAAGATGATCCAGATGCAGCAGTATTTACAAGACCATCTAGCAGAACCCCCAATGCCTGATCAACCTGAGCCGAGTTTGAAGCATTTTTTGTACTCCACAGAGTATAAGAGGGAGTATCTTCCCTTTTTGAGAATATAGACCGATTTGAGTAACGTAACATACACACCTCAGCCCATAGTATGGCCTCTTTCTCAGTAGGACAACGTTGTGAGAGATCATCCTTGGCTTTTTGAACACACAAACTACAGGTTTGTGTAGTAACATCACCTCTACATAGAAAAATACCATAAACTTTGTTGGAACCCTCACCGATGGTGGTGTTATAGAATCCAGAATCATTTGTGGCATTAGAGGTTAGAGAAGAAAGGAGAAGATTAAGGTTTGTTGCATATGCACTATTGGCAGTGTAATTGTCTGATAAACAGAAGTGGTAAGTATATTGATATTGTGCAGTGCAGTATCTCAACAGAAGCAGAGAGAAAAGAAATAAGAGCAACACTCTCGCGCAATGCATTCTTGTGCCCATATGGAGCTTCTTCAGAAAAGAAATAAGGGCAACACTCTCGCGCAATGCATTCTTGTGCCCAAATGGAGCTGTTTTCTTCTTCTTCTTCTTCTTCTTCTTCTTCTTCTTCTTCTTCTTCTCCTCCTCCTCCTTGCTTTTCTGTCTATAAGAACAAGTAATTGCAGACAATTCTTTTGACTTTGTGGGGTGTTTTCAACTTGTACAGTTCGATAGTCTTACTAAATGGACCGACGTCCAGATACGTTGTAAATAAGAAATCTGTGGACTACTCTGTTTTTTTAAATGAATGCAATGAACCGCCTAAACAAAGGAAAACAAAACCGTGGCTTTAAAATAGGAGAGTGGGACTTTAATTTGCAGCAGTCGCAGCTGACGGCTGGCTGCTGCCAACACCTCGCACTATTTGAAAATCAAATGGTGGAGGTTATTTATAAATATTATTTTTACATTTTAAAGATTTAAAGTTTATTAATCCACAAAATCCCACTCCTCACTTACTCGACTCCTAAATTTAGGGCTGTAAAGGAATTGGATTGAGTTCGGATACACCCCTATCCGAATTCGATCCGATAACCGACGGATATTTTTAAAGGGTATCCGAATTAGAATCCGAGAATTTATTAGATATCCGATTATCATCCTATTCGCGAAAATATCCGATTCCTGGTTACCATTATCTAAGTTCCGGTGACTGCGATATGAAGAATCTGAGTTTAGGTGAAGTGGTGAAAACCATCGGCCATTTTCAATGTATTAAAAGAGGATCTAACAAAGGAAGAATGTTGGCTTTCAGGGCTAACACATCAAGCAATGTCAAACCACCTCGGCCATTTAAGATGAATTCAAAGACAAACAGAGCTACGTTCTTACCGGCGTTGTAAGAAGTACAAGAGCCCAATGAAACAGGAGAACAATAAGGGTCTTATGAAGAATCATCAATATACTTACCGAGTATCCACTCTCAAGCAGATCAGGTGTTTCGCATTTCAGAGAAAAGCCGCCATCTAGCCATCGTGAGCGATGGAGTCTCAAATAAGGCTTTCCACTTTTCGGATAAAAAATTTTTGCCACAGGTTGCTATTACTTGCTGGTTGCCGTTGCTTACTGTTACTTATAGTCTGTTGCTGTAGTTGATGGCAAATACATTTTAGGGTTTTGCAGTTTCAATTCTTCGCAAGTTTAAAAGAGTGAAGGAGACTTAATCCCGCATCTAGTTAAACAATGTCAAAAAAGGTTGCTAGGAAAAATTGTTATTTAAACATTTTTATAAAATAAAACCGACAAAAGCATGTGATGCCTCTGCAAAGTCATTCGTCATTATCTGAAAATATTAATTTTTTAAACTTAATCCATGTTGGAAGATGTAACAATTGACAACTGATTATTTAAAAATCCTCAAAATGCGCAAAAGTGGTAAAAACGTTTTGAATATTCAAAATCATGTTTGTTAATTAAACTTATTAAAAAATATATATTTATTTTAAACAGATAAAATACTATCCGGATAATATCTGAATTCGAATTCGTTTAGTTATTTGGATGGATAAGGATACTTATCAGTTAAAAAAAATTAGATTCGAGCACTCTTAAACAAATACGGAGGTAAATTTCGATTATCCATTTACAGATGTTCCTAAATCCTATTTCATTTAGCTCGCTCGATTTCTCATTTAATTTGAAAATTTTAGCTTGTTGCCGTCTTGGTCAAGGAATAAATTTAAAGATGAATAAACATTTTCAGCAGATATGCTTGTGTTTTTTTGGTAGAACATGAATAGTAGCATAATTTAGAAATTATATTTCTTTTTGCAATTTTCTAATTAAAATCACGCACTTGCTGCTTTTACCTTCGATCTTGCAGGATTTTAAGAGTCGGCTATCCCCGGATTTAAAAACCTTGAGAAACCAGGAAAGCCGGGAATGGTGTTTCAGTTGGTTTGTTGTCGTTATATGATTTTGGTGGGATTTTGAACCGAAATGCAGAAGCGAGAGAGGGGGGAATGAAGAAAGAGATGCAAGGTCTCCAACACCTTCAGTAGCAATTGGCAGCTCAAATCCACCGTAATTAGCTCTATAATGCCGGTATGCTCAGGGTCTTGCCTATCTTCATCCATTTGGTGGGGATCTGAGCTGGAAAAATGAAATAGGGAGTTATAGGAATCGAGTAAATGAGGGGTCTGACATTGTAAATTAGGATACTTTAAAGGGATAATTACTATTGGCCCCCTGTACTTTGATTTTATTACTAATGTATCCCTTGTACTTTTCAAAATTACAAATTCAACCTTCAACTTTGTCTATAATTACTATTGCTCCCCTACCGTTAAATTCCGTTAGTTAACTAATGATGTGGCATTTTTATATTTTCTCAAAAACCCAAAAATACCCTTATACTTATCTTTTTACTTATGTATCCTTTTGTCAAGTTACAGTAGTACCCTTAATTAACTGTGGACAAAAAAGTAACTATAATCCGTTTTGTTCTAAAAAAAAAAAAAAAAAAAACTAAATAAAGAAAGATTGAATAAAACTCAATAAAAACCGAAGAGAAAGGAAAATCGAATTCAACTCAAATTGAAAACTGAATATCATCTAAATTTTTTCAAAATAAATGAAATTTAGTGAAGGTGGGAAACCAAATTGGATTTGGATTTTGCTCATTTCTTTAATTCAACATAAATGAAGTTTAGTGAAGGTGGGAAACCAAATCGAATTTGGATTTTGCTCATTTCTTTAATTCAAAATAAATGAAGTTTAGTGAAGGTGGGAAACCAAATCGGATTTGGATTTGCCCATTTCATTAATTCAAAATAAATGAACTTTAGGATAAAATTGACATTTAATCTGGTTTTATAAATGGGGTAGCATCGTCTTTTGATTTCTTAATTTTAATGAAGGGCAAATTAGACATTGCATATTCAAACTTAACGGCAACTTAACACCGTTATAAGGAAGGGGGCAATAGTAATTTCGTAAAGACCAGGGTTTTATTAGTAATAAAATCAAACTACAGGGGGCAACAATAATTATCCCTACTTTAAACCCTTAAAATGTAAAAATAAAATATAATATTTATAAATAAATCCTGCCATTTGATTATCAATCGTTCGACATTATTTTAATTACGTGGCGCGATCAACACCATTGGCAGCAGACAACAACTGTTGGAAATAAAAATCCGAGCATAGTCTGCTAATGGAGAAGTAGTAGGATGGGTAGGAACCTGACTTCTTACTGGAGAGGTCATGGGTTCAACTCCTACCGGCGACATTAGTAATATCCCTATCCCTATATATAAAAAACACCTTTGTACCCAAAAAAATCCGAATATAGTGTGGATTATCTCCCCAAATGGGCTTCTCCAACGGTTTTATAATCACAAATATTGGGCAACCCACAATTAAAAAAATAAAAAATTTTAAGTAGGACGCATCACTAGTACCCTATGATTCCGGATCATCTCCTCAAAACGCTATTAACCACGAATTACAGAGGGGCCCAGAGTAAGGGTAATGGGGTTTATTTTTAAAAAAAATTTTTTTATTTTTTACTTAATTGGACCTACATAATTTGTGGTTATAAGGCTATCAAGAAAGCACAGAGTGCTCCCTGAGAAAGCTCACTCTCAAGCAAGGTGAGCCCGATAAATATGTGGGCCAATATGAGCATGTTGGGACATCAAACTTTTTCATTTTAGGGAATGAGAAATTTCATTTGTGTGGTCCTATGTGTAGTGCATGCACAACCTAATTCCGGTTTCTTTCTCTTAAAAAATTATCAACTCAACTTATTGAAACCAAAAGCAAAAGATATGCATAGGAGGGAAAGAGAATCACTAGAATATAATTATCATTCAAAATCTATAAAGAACGAACCGATGAAGTGTAGTTGTTGAAATTTCAAAAAGGGTCAAACGAAAAGTAATTCTTTGAGGACATCAGACTTTCTCATTTTTTGGAATGAGAAATTTCATTTGTGTGGTCCTATGTCTAGTGCATGCTATACATACACAACCTAATTCCGATTTCTTTCTCTTAAAAATTATCAACTCAATTTGTTGAAACCAAAAGCAAAAGATATGCATAGAGTGGGAAAGAGAATCACTAGAATATAATTATCACTCAAAACTTATAAAGAACCGATGAACTGTAGCTGTTGAAATTTCAAAAAGGGTCAAACGAAAAGTAATTCTCTGAATATAGCCATAGAAAACATCGTACCCTGTGCCCCCCCCCCCCTCCTATATTCTGTGGTTGAAAGATGTCGGGAAGCACTTTGTGCTCTTTGTCAAGGAAGACGATCCAGACTCGTGTAGTTTACCCCAAAGAAAATTACACATTGTAATTGCTACATGTAATAAAGGTGAAATCTCATATGGTATTCAATTTGAGAGATCTTATTCAATCTAAGAGATCTTAACTAGCAAAAATTAAATGGTTGAGTTCCACATTTCCCCTTCTATATGCTACCTCTATTGGAATTGGGGAGATGATAACCTTGTCTAATTTCTCTTGAAGGAGAAAAGTACTAGAGGGGAGATATTAATAACTACCAAATCATCACTCTAATCTTTCCAAATAAAGTGGAAAAAGCACAATTCATTGAGGGTGACAATCTGTGAGCAAAAGTGAAGGGCTTTATATGGATGCAATCATTGAAAAGAGGAACGCAACGTGATAGGTCAGTGGTTGACTGTGGCTGATACACAACAAGAAAATTAATGGAGTTGGAGTAGATCAGCCACAGTTTCCCGCAGCTCAAGGAGCTTCGGCTGCTTCTTATTTCAATCGTCTTGCTCTCTTTTTTTTTTTTGGTATGAAGTTAATCCATTCAACTAGAGGGAAAAACACGTGGGGACACAACTACGGTCGTCCAACCACGGAGTGGAAATAGGCCAACATGTCTCTTCCGAGATAGACATGGCCACCTTTGCTAGACTATCGGCCGTTACATTGGCCTCTCTAGGAACAAAAGAGAAAAAACACAAAGCGAAATTGGCTGCAAGGAGCCAAATATCTGAGATCACCGCTTGAGAAGTCAAAGGGGACGGCTTGGAGGGTACTTTGAGAATTGACACCAGCTCCAAATTATCAGATTCTATAGCTACATGACTTAGTCCCAACTCAAGAGCAGCTTTGATCCCTTCTCTTATAGCCAAGGCTTCACCATCAAAGATTTCTGCAAACTGTAGAGGAATAGATTTCACTAGTAAGGGAGTGCCTCTCTCATCTCTTATAGCAATCCCAAGGCTTGATTTGCCGTTGCTTCTATTCCTGGCTGCATCAGTGTTCAACTTAAAGAATCCGCTTTGTGGAGGACTCCAAGTTGTTGCTCTATGTTGCTGGTGTTGACTGTGTCTGCTATCTTCCTTCACTACACTACTATTCATAAATTCCTGGGCGAAACGATTTGCTTTCACAATAACATCACATGGACTAGCACTACCTTTGCCAAAAATTATGTCATTGTGAGCCAACCAAATGTGCCATAGTGTAAAGGAAGCTAAACATTCTAGCTTTTGTCCTTCCTTCTTGTCGTTTCCATGAAAAAATTCCATTGCCCTATCCATTCAGCTAGTGTCATGCTTAAATTGTGGCCAAAATGGGCTGATAAAGGACCTCCAAACCATACAGCTCGTGCAAAGTGAGAGTGAAGAAAAATGTGATCTACAGATTCTACCTCCTTTCCACAACAAGTGCAGCTAGGATCAATAGGAATGTGATGATGATGCAAACCTTTTCCACAAGCAACTCCATTTGCCACAACTCTCCAAATGAAACTTTTTATTTTGGGAAGTGTATAACAGCCCCATATCTTCTTCCACACCTCTTTGGAAACCTCTGACCAAGCATCTTGTCTTGATGACGTTGGTTGTAGCCTCTCCTCCCTATCATGTCCATTCATTAGAAGGTGATAAGCAGACTTAACTGAAAAAATACCTCTTTTTTCTTCTGCCCAAACCAGCTTGTCTTCACTTGGAAAAATTGGAAGATGAATGCTCAATATAGCTGCAGCAACATCTAGTTCAAATGTGCTCTCAACAATGTCTCTTTTCCAAGTTCTATCTATTGGGTGTATGAGCTGTTCCACATTTTGAATTTGATAACCAGCAGCAGTAAGAGGCCTTCATGTTCAAGTTCGTTGAATTCCGGGTTTCCACCTCGATTCCCAAACCTTCACTTTGTCTCCTTTCCCTATTGTCCATTGTAATCCCTTCTCAATCACCTTCCTCCCTTCAAGAATGCTTCGCCACCCCCAAGAAGGATTACTTCCCAATCTTGCTTCAAAGAAGGACGAATGAGGATAATAAATCGCCTTCATCACTCTTCCAAATAAAGATTGGGGCTCTTGCAGTAATCTCCATGCAACTTTGGAGAGCAAAGCTCTATTGTGTAGTGCGGGGTCCCTTAGTCCAAGGCCACCATTTTCCTTAGAATGAGTCAATTTTCTCCATGACAACCAATGGATGCATTTTTTCCCTTCACCACCTCCCCAATAAAATTCTGCCGCCATTCTTTTGTCTTCTTATGGTGCGTTTTCAGGAAGTTTGAAGTGTTAGGCAGCGTAGTTTGATGCTGGCAATGCTGAAGCTTTTAATAAGATTTCCTTACTAGCAAAAGAAAGTAAGCTTTTGGCCCATCCACCAATCTTACCTGTTGTTTTATCATTCAAATCATTAAAAACTTCAGTTTTCTTCCCTCCTATGATGGCAGGTAGACCAAGATACTTTGATGGTCCATCTCCATATGGAAACTTAAGAACACGTGAGAACCATCTTTTCACTTTTGGGGGGGGGGTGTTGGGGTTGAAACAAATAGATGATTTGTTGTTGTTTATAGATTGCAGCTTAATCTTCTCAGAAGTGGGAGTACAAGGGGTTCATAATATCAAAGCTCTATTGGAGGAATACTGCAAAGCATCTGTTTCAAAGTTATATTTTCCAAACATGGCAAGTGTATAAGGGATGAATATAGAACTGATGTGTTTTGAATATGACTCATGCTTTACATTGTGTTGTCAACGAACACAGAGGTCCCATTCCCTAGTAAGCAAGCGGGGGTTCAGGGAGGTCGCTCCTATGGGGTGTGGGGGCAACGTCCCCACACCCTATAGAGGGTCCATGTTTCTGGAGCCTCGGAGTTTCTTTACAGTTTGGGCTTGGGCCATGAATAGCCGTGGTTTAGGGTTTCTAAGCGTTTATATATATTCTCTTGTAACATAACATTGTAAGTTGTTGTTTTCAAGAATATAGTGGAAAACACAATACTGAACGTAGCTTCTCATTGAAGTGAACCAAGGTAAAATCCGTGTCTCCTCCTTCCTTGTTTTCTATTTGATTGTGTGTGATTGATCGCTCAAATCCTAATAACGTGGGATCTTCATAAATTCCTAAGGATCTCATGGATGTCATCATCATAAAGGAATCGAAGGAAAAGGAAATTGCAATCTCCAATTCATGTGGTTGACCGAAAAATATCTCCAATTCATCTGTAGTTTTTCCTGAAGGAGAAGGAAGTTGCAATCTCTGGGTCTCTCAACCTTTCCAATTCTCTCCTTTCCCCTTTCCGCCTCACTACCTCAAAATCATAAGTTAATTCTCTCTTTATTATAACATGTTATTTCAAAAAAATTCAAAATTGACAAGAATATAAAAGTTGAACTAATACTCATTATGGTTTTTATATATGAAGGTAGCATTATCTTTTTTCACTTTTTAAATCTAATGAAAGCAAAATAGATATTACATATTCAATCTTAACAGCCACTTAACACAATTAGAGGTGAGAAGAGCAACAGTAATTTCATAAAAAGAATAAAATTTAATTAATAATTAAGTTATAGTACAAAGGACAAGAACAATTATCTCTAAATACTCAGGATGAAAGGTTGGACGGTCGTGACATATTTTGCATATCACGAAGAATAGGATGGAATTGGCCAAAAAGGCCTCAAGGTTATTCTTCGAAACCCTAGTATATGTTTGGTGACATTTTCCATTATGAGAGACATGTTCTTCTGCAAAACTATTTTTATATGTTTATTGTGTTGAGAGACCCTTTTTTTGTCTGAAAATGGTTATTTGATAAACCTACTATGAAAATATTTACAAAACATTACTAGAACAATTAGTGTTTGAAAAACTCATTCTAAAAATAGAAAAAGAACACCTATAAAACATGTTTTAAATGTCATTCATCAATAACACTAAATTGCTTTTAAAACTGTCACAACTGGTTTTTTTTTTTTTTTTGGGGTAGAAACCCTCAGAACTAGATCAATCATATAAAATCTTTCAGTAGTCAATCGAGGTTTTATGCAAAATAATAAACTACATATTTTAGATATAACATAAAAATTGTTCTCATTCCAACGTGTCAAATGTTTTTAAATGTTTTTCATCTCAACTCACATGCCCCCATTAAATGGGGTCTTCTACCTACAAGCAATGAAGTAACTTTCTTTCTTCTTCTTCTTCTTCTTCTTTTCTTTTTCTTTCTTTCTTCTTCTTCTTCTTCTTCTTCTTCTTCTTCTTTTTTTTTTTTTTTTTTTTTTTTTTTTTTTTTAAATCTCTCTAAAATTCATCCGGATCAGCTTGCGCACACCTCGATTACATCTTTAGAGGGAGCTTTATCGTCCACAAGGGTTGAACCCAAAACATCTCCACTGAGAATAAGAGTGTTAATTTGCAGCCCGAACTGTTAAAATCGAATCGAACAGGCCCGTTATAGCCCGAACCGGCCTGAACCGAACCTTAATGGGATGTGTTTGGGCTGAGGGTGGCAGAACCCGCACCAACCACGAACCCAAACCACAACCCATTATAACTCGTTTTACAACCCGTTATAAATTTAACATTAAATATTATTTGAATCATCATATTACCACTAGGTAGTTGGTATAGACTATCAAAAAAATTGAACATAAATTCAAAGATCAAATAGTCATTCTACTACTTATAAGAGACAATTAGAAGGATTAAGTATGAATGTCCAAATGAATGTGCAAAGTTTGTTTAAATTAAGTAAATATTTATCAAGTATGAGAATGCTGATAAGTATGATTATATTTTTCGAGAGGTATTTATTTTGCATATCAACTAAATACCAACCCAAAAAAGAGACAGATTTCATAGAAGGGGAAAAAAATCAACATTCTCTCAAAACAAGAACCCAATTTCAAGACAATCAATCATAGCACAAGTTAATAATTCAAAAGGGCTTTTTGTTTGAAGATTTGTTTTAGGACTATCCGGTGGAGCTTAAAAAATGAGCTTGCAATTTCTATATTACTACTTATTATTTGAGTTCTTGATTTCTATAAGGTGGGTGGGATTTCTACAACATGGAATGACTTTTCATTTTTTAATGAAAATTGATCAATAGCAATTTTGTTTTCCATAGAATTTTGGTTCTTGTTGTAGGATGTTGGACTATTTATTTTTATTCTTTTTCTTGCATACCAAGAATTATTAGCCCAAACTGTTAGTCAACTCGAATATAGATCGTTAGCCCAAACCGTTAGTTAGCCCAAGCCCAAACCGCACCAAACCCAAACCGGCCTGAAACCGTTATTTTGCTAACGGGCCGTGTTTGGGCTTAGTGTCTTTTAGCCCGAAACCACCCCAAACCGCACTGTTGACATCCCTAACTGAGAGTATAGAGCTTTGTTCAATCTTGATTTTTGCTACTATTCACATTAGGCTTCAACCTCAGCCTTTTTCTGTAAGCCAAATGTATTTTGCCAACTGATAGCCGTTAGGTTCCCGATAAGTATAATCTACACGTAATTAGAGAAGACACCTACCACACCAAACAACCCCAGCCAAAAAACACTTGCAACAATTAGCTTCTATCCCTAAGAGAGTAGCCCTTAGAGCTATAGTAGTAATCCATCGATGAAGCAAAGGGGATGGGAATGCATCAACCCTAATGGTTTGCGTTAGGTTAGCTATCAACATTAAGTTAGCTATTATATGTAGAGTCCAAAAAGTAGCGACAGGTTTAGGTAAAAGATATGGTAAAGCTGGGTGGTTACTCCAGATTTCTCCCACTTCCAATCCCTGTTCCTTCGCAATCTTTAATCCTGCTTGTAGCCCGACAAATGTCGCTTCCAATGTATCTTCAATATTCATCTTGCCAAAATTGATACACGTAATATGTCCATCTACTACGATCCCCATGCTCCATCCAGCTATTTTCATCCGTTTGTTAAAAATCCCTACACACATTAACACAATATTGGATTTAGTTGGTATAATGGGCATATATGTTCTTCTACGTAAATAGATATTATCATATCATCAAAAGAGGCATCAGATGGATTCTCAGGGTTCTCATTCGTATGTCGATGTAACTTTGGATCTACAATCCATCTATTAACACGAGAGAGTACCGATAATGCGTCTAGCATTTTTTGTGGAAAAACTTTACTATTTCTTTCATGCCATATAAAATAGCTCGTGAGAATGAACACAAAGAAGATCCATGTGGCCGTAGGCTTATCCATTTGACGTTGAATATTTTGACACCTACGCAAAATTGAGGTGTCGTTCCAATATTCCGTTCTTAGGCCTAACAGCCTGACCGCATGAATTATCTTTGTCCAGTCACACGATATCAAGACATGCCAGATAGTTTCTACCCCCTTACCACACAAAACACAGTCAGGTTGGATATTAGTCCATTGACTAAGTTTAGCTCTAACAGGTAAACCACCATTCAACACTCGCCAAAAGAAGACTTTAAATTTAGGATGAATCAGTAGTTTCCACATGAAATTCCACCATGTCATTGCATGATTCATCTGTGGTGAAGATCGCGACTCCATTAAAATGTGGAGAGCTAATTTGACCGAAAAATCCCCATTCGGGGACAGTCGAGATACCCAAACATCTTTTTTGGTCCAACAAAGTCAATGACAAATTTAAAATAGGGTCGGGGTTAGAAGAGTTTGAGGAAATCTCCCTGTCAATCATTTGGAGGTCATTGAATACTAGAAACCGTGACCTGCCTTTGCCATTTGGAAAAATCTTGAGCATTTGACAGCCTTGCTTCTTGCTGTGGTAGCCAGGGGTCAAACCAAAAAGAAGTCTGCACTCCGTTTCCTACCCTTCGACTCACCATTGTTTTTAGTTGTGGGAGTATACTTGAGATGCTATTCCAAGTCCACAACCCTCTTTTCTTCATCACTTGGGGTAAAAAATTGAGCAGTTTTGAAGTATCTGGTTCTCAGAATTTTGACCCACAATGTCTGTGGTTGATTGATCATTCACCAACCTTGTTTAAGTAATAGGGCTGCATTATAATCATCCATTTTCTTAAATCCCAGTCCGCCCTTTTCTTTAGGTTGATAGAATTTTTCCCAAGGTATCATATTTAGTTGTCTATGCTTCCCCGAACTCCCATTCCAAAATCTTCTGCAAATCCTATCAATTTTTGTGCATATATTTTTGGGGTATCTGACACATTGCATTTGATACAATGCCATTGAATGAATTGCATACTACATTAGAATTTTCCTTCTTGCAAATGATAGGTTATTTTCCTTCCAACATGCCATCTTCTTAGGCATCTGGTCTAGCACAGATTGTAGTAGCCGTGTTTTTCCTTTTCCCACCAGCAATGTTGTTCCCAAGTAGGAAGTTTCCTTCTTGATCTTCGTCACCCTTAAAATGTTTAGCAGCATATTTTTGTCTTCTCTTGATACATTCTTGCTAAAATAGGCACTGCTTTAATCAAAGTTAATTTCTTGGCCCGTCAAGTCTGAGAAAAGTTCCAATACAGCTTTCAAAGCATGTATTTCTTCTATCTCAGCTTTACAGAAAAGAAACGTGTCATCTGCAAAATAGAGATGTGAAATTTCTAGTGCCCCTCATCCCACTTTTATTCCACTGAGTAGGTTTAGATTCATGTACTCATCAAGTAAGCGAGATAAAACCTCCATAATTGAAAAAAAAAAAAAAAAAAAAAAAAAAAAGGACTCAAGGGGCATCCTTGTCGTAATCTTCTCGATCTAGAAAACCAATAATAAGGGGACCCATTCAGCTCTATTGAAAAGGTAGGTGAAGAAATGAGAGCTTTGATGAGATTGCTTCATTTTTCATCAAACCCAAGAAAATTAAAGAGTTTTATAATAATATCCCTATCAGCTTTATCATAAGCTTTGGACATATCCTGCTTCAAAGCTAAAAAACCATTCTTGGTTCGAAAATTTTTCATATAATGAAAAATCTCATAGGCAATGATGACATTGTCAGTGATTTGTCGATTGGCCACAAATGCCCCTTGGTTTGGGAAAATAAAACTAGGAAGAAGGGGTTTCAGTATTTTGGCCAAAATTTTTGCAATAATTTTATAGGACACATTACACAAACTTATGGGCCTAAAGTCTGACACCTCCTTGGGCTCATCCTTTTTAGGGATAAAACATAACAAAGTATGGTTAACTCAAAGGGGTAGGCTTTCATTAAGGAAGAAGGATGTGACAAAACTAACCACCTCATTTTGAATTAACCCCCAAAACTTATGAAAGAAAAACGCATTAAACCCATCCATCCCTAGAGCCTTTAAAGGTCCAAGAGAGAAGACATCATTTCTTACCTCCTGAAGATCTGGGATTGTTGAGAGACCCCCAAAGGGCCCGTCAAGGGGTGGAAAGAGGCATTTCACAAATTCAGGATCCAAAGGATTTGAGGGCTAGTAAAATTTTCTCATATAATTAGCAAAAACTCCCGCAATTTCCCTTGGATTGGAATGAAGCTTGCCATTATCTTTAATAGTCTCCACCCTTCTTCTGTAGATATTTATTTTGCAAGACAAATGATAGAATTTCATATTTCGGTCCCCATCAAAGATGTACTTACCTCTCGATTTCTAAAACCAAAACATTTCTTCAACTTTTAGTGCCCAATCCAGCATTTGTTTCTTTTGATTGATGAATTGCCAATCCGAGTTCCTCTCGTTCTCCAACACCTCAATTTCCAACGAAGTTCTATGAAACAAACTATCAACTCTACTAAAAATAGAGTTATTCCAATGTCGTAGAAAACGTGATAAATTTGCCAACTGCAAGGGTAAAAAGGTATAGAAGTTTCCTTCCCACGTAGTCTAGAGGTCAGAAAAGAATTTGGGATGGGAAAACCAAGAATTTTGAAATTGGAAAAGTTTCCGGTTAGGGATTTGTTTTCCATGTTTCTAGGATTAACAGGTTGTGGTAAGATCCTGTTGCTGGTAATTTGGTAACTCTAGGATTTGGAAAGCTACCAACCCATAACGGAGAGGAAAGGACTCTATCAAGCTTTTCTCTAACAAGATTTGGTGAAGCTTGTCTATTAGTCCACGTGAACGTACCACTCGGAGCCACCCACTCAATCAATTGTTCATCTTGGATGATCTTTTTCAACGTTGAATGAGCTTTTGAGGGTTTGAAGTGACCACCTAGCTTATCTTTTGCATCCAAAAGTTCATTGAAATCCCCCATTAGGACAAAGGGTTCCTGAATATTTTGTAACAAGGGTGCTAACAAATCCCAAAAAATTTTCCGTTTCTAGTAATGTGAAGGAGCATAAATGAAGCCAATCACCACCAAACAATCTCCCAACATGAAGCAGATAATAATGATTGAGGGGATGGAATAAATCACGTGGGTGTGGAGACCTATCATAGCTAATACTACCAAGCCCCCCTTTAACTCTTTGGATCCGCAACTATCTTCATTTTTAACCAAATAATAGCCCTCAAAAAGCTCCTTTTTTTTCCATGAACAAAGAACTGTTGATCTTGACACTTGGTTTCGCACAAGAAAACTAGACTAGGATTGTGTTTCTTGATAATTTTCCCTAAACAGCATTGCGTAAAATTTCCATTAACGACCCTGACATTCCAAGCAAGAATCTTCATCAAAACACCAAGATAATACAAATCAAGAAGAAGATGCCAAGCCTTAGTCACCTGCTTCCATCCCCACTCTCCCCAAGAGAAACACATTGATCATAAACAGAAAAGTTTAAAGTAGATAAAGAATAAGAACATAAAAGGTGAAACAGTGAATAGATTACACCAACCCCTAAACTTATAAAAAACAGTCATTCAATTAAAGCTAGAAAGAGGACAACACAAACACATCAAGCAAAGAACCTATTTCTGGAAACAGGATGAAGCCTACGCAACCAACTCATCAGAATTGCAAGTATATAAATGAAAAGAACAATGCAGAAATCGAAAAACTTAGAGTATTTGTGGTATGAGAAAACATGGGGGATGCCAACTGCTGGTTCTACCACCATATTCTGAAACACAACCTGAGGAGCTTGTTGATTCGGAGCCATTTGCTATATTGGTACAACATGGTGAGGGCTACGGAGGTAACGGGCCTCCATGGATCCCCAAGCAATCTAGAACAACGTGTTGGGATCCATGGATTCCAGCATCAGAGAATCAAAGAACAAGTTGAAGCGGTCTAGTGGTTGTTGTAACAACCCCTATATTTCTAACTCGAGAACCCGAAGGTCTAGTTGGATGAATTTGTGGAGTGTCCAGATTGAAGTCTATGATCCATACCCTGAACCCATGGATCTGGATCCTTTATCTGAAGAGCCTGCCTTTGTTGGATTTTGGAATTCTGGAAGTCAAGTGTTGTTCGGAGATGTCCGGAATGAAGGTAAGATCTCCCCCATCTCTTCTTTAGGGCTAGGTTGGCCTTGGGTATCAACCCCCTAGCAAAAGCACCCTTGTATGGAAAATTACATGGGGGAGGTTGCTAGTGGCGGTCGATCAAACCAAGTGACCGCCTGGAGCGACTGCCCGGTCTGTTTTCGGGAATTTTACCCTATTTTGCCCCCTGACTTCTATAAAAGGCAACCCTCGTCTAAGTAACGAATATTTTATTCGTGGTTGCTAAATTTGGAGGTTAGACGGCTGCGGGGAAGTTCCGAAAGAGACTCTGGAGTGCTGGCAGTGACTTGGAGATCGGTCCTTTCCTGCTCTGACTCTCTGGCGTGAGGTAATGAATTAATCCTTTGTTCTTTACTCTCTTTGTCTGTTAAATTAGTGTTAACCCATCCCCTCGTCTTTGTGGTTACCCCCTTGGATCTTTTTAACTCTCTTTTTAATCTACTTGAGATGAATTAACCATAAACGAAACCCTGTTTTCATGAGAAGGTTAATCCAGTCAAGGGGAGAGTTCTGGGTAATCTATTGATGGTAATGGTTAGTTTCCCTCACCCTTTTTGGCTTAGGGAGTATTAGATTCGAGACTTAGGTCAAGATTACTTGAAATCCGGATTGAAAATGAGTAATTAGAGGCTTGAGTTTCGGATTGAAACTCACTGTTTTTGGGGCGGTCACTAGTGGCCGTCGCTCAACCTAAGCGACCGGCCCAAGCGACCGGCTGGTAAACAGAGACCAAATGGTTTTTGGTTCTAATTCAAATTGATTCATTTAACTTATATGTTACTGTAACCTATAGGTAATCACTGTTTGAAAGAAAAGTCATATAATAATTATCGGATTTCATTTTACGGACAATCTTACTTATATGCAGGTAAGGACAATTCATCCTATCTCTTGAATAGACTTATAATATGTTATCTAGTGTATATTTGAAATCATATTTCTTTATATATGCTGTTGTTTATATGTCTTATATAGAAATCATATTACTTTACTGTTGTTTGTCTTACTTATATACATATTGTGTTGATTATGAATGTTATATATTGATGGTAGTCGGTATATGGTTATGATGGATGAGGTATCTATTTTGGGATATCTTAGCGAGGGATATCAGAAGGCTGTGGAATGGGGCACATGCCTGTTGATGTCTCCAACACTGTCTTTACTATTTGATGGCATTATTTATGTAGAATCTAGAATTGCATGGTTAGGTACCCCACATGCTACTACCCTTTCGGTAGGGGGATTGAAACCGAGTGATCCGTAATGACAGTGTGGTGACATTGTGGTCCACTGTTAGTCATATAAATGGTAGAGTTGCATATGTTAGGGTTGGGCTCATGGATGACCAAGGATCGGACCGGGTGTCGTGAGGAATCATGAGAGCATCCGCCCCAATAATATGTGGATGGCCATAGGGTTAAGGAGTGGAGTCCAACAACGGTAGCCAGTCCATGAGGATTCTCTCTCCTAGGTTGCGAAGGATACTGAACCGAGTTGGTTGGTGCCATAGGGGATGTATCTGGACTTCATGTAGACATGTAACCAGTATGACCTTGCATTGGATCAGAAACCTCGACATGCGCCAGTACTCATTACCAATGGTCGTGGTAAGAGAGTGTTGACTTAACCCCCAGCCATGGAATTGAGAGCCAGGTGTGGACTTTTCCCTTTTTCCCAGGATCCCTACAGAGGTAGCCAGTCCTTGCCGGATCAGAGTGATGAGACTTACCCAAAGGAGGGCTGGTGTATAACTTAAAGCATGTCAACTATTAGAGACTTGCATAGTTAGAAATCATAGTATCATTCATATGTTGCATTCATTCATATTATTTATGTATCTTGACATTTGTTGGATAATTGATGGGATTTGTGATTGTTTCTTACTGAGTTCTCTAGAACTCACGTCTTTATTTTGTATTGTTTATTAGCCTGCACAGAAGAAGGAACTTTACAGGAAGATGGATTGGTTTCCTATGAAGGAACCATCCCGTATGAAGAAGATGTGGCACCGTCAGTGGGAGATGGAAATAGCATGTGCGGGAGCTCCTGCAGCTGCATGGAGTGCGCTTATCGCACCTATTGATGATCAAAGAGGGAAGGTGGTCAGAAAGTTCGCTCGGCGAATAGAGTTGAATTGGAGAACACCTTACCTTGAGATCCATGAAAAACACTTTTTAGATTTAGAAAAGGAAACTGGGAAGAAATTGATATAACTTTTTGTTTACTTCCGCGGAATCATTATCCATTTTATTCATTATTTCTTTCCTTTATTATTGTTATTGGAGTATTTGGACTCCTGTAATTCATTTAATTCAGTTATTGAATAGTCTTTGCTCTTGATTATCTTTATTTGTCTTAAATATTGTTGATAGACTAAAACCTTGGATCTTGTGATGGATCGCACCCACGGGTTGTCGGGCGGGTAACCGAGTCCGGCGGGTGGGATGTGACAGTTGTAGTTGCATGAAATCAGGAGAAGTTCTTCGGCGTTTGCGAATGGGGGAAACCGGAACAATTGGTTGATCATCCACCCAATCTCCATACGAGAACCTTCATCAAATAGTGTTTGAGTTACTACATCATTTTCATCATGTTTATCCTGTACATCTTGTTCATCAGTTTGGGTCTTGGCGTCACGAGTTGAATTCTTGTAGTTCATTTCCATCTTGTTCATCTTCTCATCTTTAAGACAATCACATTTAGACACCAGTGTTACAGACTGTGTTTAAAGAATGAATAGTTACCTTCTCCAACTGCTCCATTCGATTTAAAATCAATTGTTGCTTTTCTTACAACTGTGTGCCCACATCCTCCGTTTTTTCCTCCCTTTCTTCTTGCTTCCCATCAGCATCTAGCAAGAAGAAAGGGAAGAAAAAATGGAACCGTTTAATTCTTTTTTTTTTAGTCCATTTTTCAACCACAAGGATGATGACCCCGATGATCCCAGTTAAGCAAACATGTGGATCACTCAATGTGAGGGCACAACCATAACTCTTTTGCCCATGCTCCAGCCTCTCTAGGACCTAATAGTTTGTTGTGGAGTCATATTGAAACCTGACACCAAGGTTCTATGATTGCTAGAACCAAGAAGGTATGATACCCAATTGTTTCTTCTTCTAGTGAACTGAAGGTGCATATTGCCAATTAAATTTGAACATGTTGTGGGGAAGGTCATTTTTCTAGACCGACCCCAGTCCTTCAACGATCCTGGTTCTCCTTAGCTTCCTGATGACAAATCAAAGGTGAGAGTGGGCCGCCTCTGAGGACGGGAAGCCACCTCCAATGATTAAGTCAATCTTAATGAAGAAGTGAAGAATCAACACTAGCTGAATGAATGCTGGGAGTAAAAGAAGGAATGTTTCTCAAGGAGTTAAGGAGGAGAGTAATGGCTGGAGAGCTACATGCTTATACCTGAGGACCTTGCCTTTATTTATAACAAACCTGTAACCTTGTTACCCATGATAGTCGACTGACTCTTCATCATGGGTTCAACGGCGGAGATGGCTTCTGAAGTTTGGAGACATCACCTTCTGACGATTGCAAGCCCAGGGCTGCAACGAATACTTTTATAATGGGGGGGGGTCTCCTCAAGTATCGGCTTGATTATCACCTTAGTTCATGGATGAGGAGACAAAAAGTGGTGTCACAGTCTTTACAACAGTCTTAGGGCGAATGTTGGGCTCCTCAGCTGTCCCTTATCACGGCACGGGCTTTGAGACATTAATTGCTGAAATTAATGCTATGTGGCATTACAAACAAGGAGATATCAAGGATCCCCTAAAGGCTGCTGCCCCCTCTGAAAAGCCATGGAGTGCCTGGACTTGTCAGCGAGCTTCTCCAACGTCACCTTTCGTTCGATCTAGAAGTCTCCTGTCCCAGCTGGCGAGCAATATCTCCTTGGGCTGTTGAACCGCCGGCCGGTTCTTGCTCGAACCGTTCTCATTTGATGGTTTGCTCTAGGCTATCCATAACAAAACACTAGGATGAAAATTTGGATATTAAAAAGATAGCCTCTCTTGATTTCTAAACAAAATAAATTTTAAAACACTAAAGTACATAAACCAGAATATGATGTAATTCTTAAACTACCATTCTTTCCGATACAATTTGAGATAATTCTGCATTTACATCACCAAAAGCAATTAGAATTAATGTCAATAAATGATTGTTATATCCATTATGGTTCAGACCGCTAAACTGGAATAGACCATTTAAATCGGTCCAAGGGTTCAAGCTTGGTCTGGTATGGTTCATGAGATGATTCTTGGCTAGGCATTTCTCGAGGGGATGCTTGCTAAGAAGTGGATATTATGGTGTCACCCAGTTGTCATGTTGGGACTTCTCAACAAAAGTAACGTTGAGAGAGGATCCAACATATTTGCGTTCTAACGTCAATCGTCGCATTAATTTCAGCATTGAATGCATGGAGAATCTTTAAATGCCCAATACCACTAAAGAAGCTTCTTATTCGCTCAAGCCACCCTCTAGAGGCCATCTTGACCCTCCAGTTGAAATAAAGAGATCATAAGGTTGGGGAGCATCCACTCACCTCAGAGGTATGGACCTACTATATATCACGTCCCCTATTATCAAAAAAAAAAAAAAAAAAACGGAGAGAGAGAGACTTTTGATCTCCAGCGATTACTCTTCTGCAACTACTCCAAAATACATTCTCTTCCTGGTCTTCTTGGATATTTATTCTTCTAAAGGAGGACCCTAGTTTCTTCATTTACTAACTAAATCATTAGAGGTAGCTTCCCGTCCTCAAAGGCGGCCCACACTCACCCTAGTTTTGGCATTAGGAACCAGGTTCGGACCAAGAGTGAACCAAGGGGACTTTAGTACTCTTTTGAAACAACAATAATATAACATTGCAAATGCCGACTATAGCCATTAGTAGATCAGCATTACTCTATCCTCTTCTCTTCTCTCCAACCAAAAACTAAGAAATTCTCTGTCACAAAACAACAATGGAAAATGGACAAGTCTCCCAGATCAGGTTGCTTTCATGTTGGGTAGATAGATATAGTTTTGATCAATGACATGATCAACAATGCAGGTTGAGTCCTCCATAAATTGGGCTTTTCATTTGCTGCTGTTCATTTGCAAAAACAAAGAAGAAATTGGTTTAATCCGCACTATCATTGAGTAGCAGTCGAAACTCAAACAAAACAACTCATTCATTTTCCCAATACGTTAGCATACTATTCCACGTCAAAGTCAGTAGAACTTGGAGGTGGCATCCTTGCTCCATTGCTCACCTAGTTGCTGCAAAATCTCATAAACCAATATATCACAACATCTTGTGATGACTCTCATCACCTGCACCAAAGGAAAGCAAATTAACGATAAATAAGCTCATCCACTTGAACCCCATATTTGAGAAGTTGTTTCAAACAACTTTAAACTAATCTCATCCATCCCAATTTAGAATAGTTATAAAGCAAAGTATTCTATGGGACCAAATCTCTATTAGGCATTCCATCAAACACTTCCTTAGCATTTTTTGTTCAGCCACATTTGTTCATTCCAAAAAGATTAGTGCCAACAAAAACAGCCAAAATATGCTTACCAAGTCAAACTAACAATTTCTTTTGTCGTTAACACTACTAAGCTAACAATCTGTAAGTTATCGTTCAATCCAAACTTCATTCACATGTAACTTCCAACTAGGGGTATAAATGAATAACCGAAATTTACTTCTGATTTCTCATCTGCATTCATTTAAGGATATCCAAATTCTTCCAATAAAATTATATGATTAAGTTACTTATTATGATACATTTTCTTAGTTTTATACATTTTTTTACCTATGATATGCGACTATTTTTCTAGATTTTCTACTAAAATAGCTACCAAAGCTGTTAAATTCTTAAGTTTCAAACCTAACCCTGATAATAAAATGATAAAGATATAAAAAGGAAGTCAAAATTTGTATTCAATCTGTATTTATGCCCATTTAGAAGAATCTACTTTAAAAAATAATTATCTAATTATCATCCAAATTCGACTGAATCCGTCCAAAGACCGATAGGATATTATCTGAATCCGTCCGAATATAATAGGATGTGGATACGGTATTATCCGATCCGAATCCAGGCCGTTTACACAGTTCCAACTCTTTCATGCCTTAATAAGAATTTTTATTTATTTATTTATTTAAAATCTCCATTACCTCAAGTGTTCTCAACACTAATTTTACCAAATGGTCAAAATTGTGCTCAAGCCACCATTCTTTAATAAAACTAAAAAACGACTATTGCAAAGAATAACAACAACAACAACAACAACAACAACAATAAGCCTTGTCCCAACTAAATGGGGTCGGCTACATGGATTCTTGCCCTCCAATCAGTTCTATTCGAGGTCATGCTAGATACAAGGCCTAAGCTATACATATCATTTCTCACCACTTCTCCTAAGGTTATCGTAGGTCTACCCCTAGCTCTTCTAGTTCCTTCAATATGGATCATATCACTTCTCCGTATAGGAGCATTTATAAGTCTCCGTTGAACGTGGTCGTGCCACCTCAAACGACTTTCTCTAAGCTTATCACTTATGGGAGCAACTCCCAGACCAACTCTAATATGATCGTTTCTTATCTTATCCATCCTAGTTTTGCCACTCATCCATCTTAGCATCCTCATTTCTGCTACACTGAGTTTATCTATATGATTCTTTTTAACAGTCCAACACTCTGCACCATACATCATAGCTGGTCGAACAGCGATCCTATAAAATTTTCCTTTAAGCTTTAATGGAATACGCCAATCACATAAGACCCCGGACGCACCTCTCCACTTCATCCACCCTATTTTAATTCTTTGGGAAACCTCATCTTCTAAATCACCTCTTTTACTTATGATTGAACCTAGGTACCTAAAACAATCACTCTAAGGAATCTCTTTATCGTCAAGTATCACCACCTCATCATCTGCCCAATCATGACTAAAGTTACAAACTAAATATTCTGTCTTCGATCTACTACGTTTAAAGCCTTTTGATTCCAAAGCTAATCTCCATGATTCTAATTTGGTATTAATCCCCACTTGGGTTTCATCAATCAACACAATATCATCCGCAAAAAGCATACACCAAGGGACCTCATCTTGAATGTCTTTGGTTAATTCATCCATTACTAGTGCAAATAGATATGGGCTTAAAGTTGACCTTTGATGTAGCCCAACTGTTATCGGGAATTCATTACTTTGTCCCCCCACTGTTCTAACACTAGTCACCGAACCATCATACATATCCTTAACTATATTTATATATTTACTTGCAACACTTCTTTTCTCTAGTACTTGCCAAATTAATGCTCTAGGGACTCTATCATAAGCTTTTTCTAAGTCAATAAATACCATATGAAGATCTTTCCTACATTCTCTATACCTTTCCATAAGTCTCCTAATTAAGTAAATAGCCTCCGTTGTAGATCTTCCCGGCATAAACCCAAATTGGTTCTCCGTAACTGTAGTTAAGTGTCTCAAACAGGTTTCAACTATTCTCTCCCATAATTTCACCATATGACTCATCAATTTAATGCCCCTATAGTTATTACAACTTTGAATATCTCCTTTATTTTTGTAAATTGGAACCACAACACTTCTCCTCCAATCATCTGGCATTTTTCCTGTACTCATAATATTATTCAACAACTTAGTCAACCAAACTAGTCCATGGGTTCCTAAGCTCTTCCATACTTCAATTGGGATTTCATCAGGACATTGTGTCTTGCCGAGTTTCATCCTCCTTAAAGCTTCTTTTACTTCGGACATCGAAATTCGACGTATATAAGTTCGGACATTGGTGCCTTGGTGAAAAGTGTAATTGTCCGAAACATAAGTGCTTGAAGAATGCTCATTTAGTAAACTAGAGAAATAGGTTTCCCATCTTTTTTTAATATCCTCCTCACAAACTAATACTTTACCATCTCTATTTTTAATACATCTAACATGGTCAAGATCTCTACTCTTCATATCCCTCATCTTAGCTATTTTTTAAATAGATTTTCCTCCTTCCTTTGTGCCCAACTTATTGTATAACTCTTCATACTTCCTTTCCCTTGCTTTTCCCGCAATTTTCTTAGCTTCATTTCTATCCAACATATACCTTTGAAGATCCTCAACATCCTTAGTTCTTTGCCATGTCTTAAAACTAGCTTTTTTTTTATTCCTAATGGCAGGTTGAACCTCACTATCCCACCACCACGTCTTTCTATAAGAAAGGATCTTTCCTTTTGATTTACCTAGAACATCTTTAACCACCTTCTTAATAAACATAGCCATCTCATTCCACATTGCATTGGTATCCCATTTAAAATCTCATTTTCCTTGTTTGACTACTTCATTAACGAAGGATTTAGAGTACTCTCCTTTTAAATTCCACCATCTTATTCTGGGATAGTACTTTACCTTGGACCTTTTATGTGTTCTTGTGACTAAGCACATATCCAAGACCACAAGTCTATGTTATGCAGTTAAGCTTTATCCCGGTATCACCTTGCAATCATTACATAACAATCTATTATTCCTTCTAGTTAGGAAGAAATCTATTTGGCTTCTATGCTATCCACTTTTGAAAGTAATTAAATGTTCATCTCTCTTTTTGAAGTATTTATAATAGGTAGATCAAAAGCAGTAGCAAAATCCAAAATTGAAATCCCTTCCTCATTCCTTTCTCCAAAACCATATCCTCCATGAACACTCTCATATCTTTAATCTTTTCCAATATGTCCATTTAAATCACCTCATATGATAATCTTTTCTCCTTGACGAATTCCTTGCATTAATCCATCCATATTTTTCCAAAATTCTAGCTTTAGACTTTCATCTAATCCTACTTGAGGTGCATATGCACAAATTATATTTATGAACTCTTTCTCCATTACAAGCTTGATAGCAATAATCCTATCACCCACTCTTTTAACATCCACCACATCATTTTTTAAATCTTTATCTACTATTATACCCACTCCATTTTTATTTGTTTTATCCCCAATATACCAAAGTTTAAAGTCATCCAACTCTTTGACTTTTTTACCCCTCCATCTAGTCTCTTGGATGCAAGCTACATTAATCATTCTTCTCCTCATAACATCTATCAATTCTAAGCACTTACCAGTTAAAGATCATATGTTCCAAGATGTCAATCTAATCCTACCCTTATGGACTAACTTCTTTACTCGCTGTTGCGGATAAAATATTACTGAACCAGGTCCATCTTTGGTTCAGTCTTTAACCCCTGTCGAAGACGGCCTGACCTCACGGTCGGGTTCGGCTATCAGGGTCAGGATCGACCATCATGGTAGCATGATGAGGAAGGAACCTTACGGTTCCAAGGATAAGCACAATCCCGAGAAATTCGGGATACGTGATTGAGTTATATACGGTTACAACTACCTTGAGGAGTGGGCAATCGTGTTGATCATGGAAACCGCTTCCACCCTCGAGAAAAGGGGAAAAACCCTACAATCGGACGGCCACCAAGAAGGATCATGAATTAACCCGACGGTCAAGGAAGAGAGGTATATCCTATATAAACTAAAGCCTTATGCCCAATAGAGGTAACTCAATCGTTCCTCTTCCATTATATTTCTCAGTTAAGCTCTGCAACTCGCCAGAGCTCTATGGTGTTCCAATTACTGACTTAGCCTTCGGAGGTGGCCTCCTGACCCCAGGGTCAGGCCACGTCTAACTTTATTTTGCAGGTTATTCATCAGAGATTCAAGGGCTGAACAATTTTTGGACGCATCATTTGGCGCCGTCTGTGGGAATCTTGATCAAAAAGTCATCGTGCAAATCAAATCAGGAATACTAAACCAACCTTACGGTATTTTTATTTTTCAAATTGATGAATTCGTCATTGATTCAAGTATATGCGTTTAATTCCGTTCTATGGATAATTCAACTATATGGTATGTTTTTCATTCACAAGAACAATGATTAATTTACGGTGCATTGAGGTGTTTCCTAATGATTCGGAAATCACAATGAACTTAGTTGGTTTCCTTTTAATGCAATTAAGAAACAATGTGCCATAAACAGATCAAATTGCATTCAACCAAAATTGTTTGGTTTTATAGTGATTTTTTGAGATTGGCATCGCCATCATTATAGTCTCGTATTGATATTTATAAATTCTGATCTTGCAAAACCATAGGCAAGGTCTAGTTTGTTCTTTAGTTTTCTGATCGAAAGATCATGATTATTTCAATCTTAGCGATGATCTGATAAAAACAACAGAAAGGAGAACTGAATATCCTTAATGAAGGTTCTTTACTGATCTTGTTTTAACGTTCTTATTTACGAATTTTCATTCTGACCATACAAAACTTGGTTGAAACAAAAACAAAAGCGAACTCAAGGAAGAACTGAGTTCTCTAGAGGTTGCAATCTTACCAGGATAGGCATCCACCGTCTTCACAAATCTCACTCAGATCACCGGCGTTGAAATCGTTACGCTCTTCCCTCCTCAACCAAAACCGGAGAAAATCCTCCGAGTGCTTAGCAAATTAAAAAGTTCACTGTACTTAGTCCTCTTCTGGGATTATGAGTACTTGTTATGATCCTGTCAAGCATTTTATATGATTTAGATGTTGAGCCAACCTTAAATCATAATGTTTGCATGGCTTGAGAAGATCGGATCAAGTGTTCTGTATGATTTTAGTTTAATTCTTCTGTTTAGATGAAGTGGACATGAAAGCTGAATCTAATCGTAGATTGTAATGTTTGCCTGGAGATGATCTGATTGAGCATTTTATATGATTATTATAGTTTTCTTTGGCTTGGATTGAGCAAAAATGCAAACTGAAGCTAATCTTAAATCGTAAAGTCTGCTTGTGTTTCATGAGATTCTGGCTATTTCAAGATTCTTTCCAGTTCAGAGTCTTCCATCTAGCTTCACACGTTTCGACATCCTAAAGATCTTGCTTCTGTCTAATACTTGCGAATGCAAGAATCAAATGATTATAGCTGAGGTAAGCCTTAAAGCAGTTGCCAGAAATTGCTCCAACGATGAGGTTCTCAATCGTATCAAGCCTGCTGTATGGAGTATGAACGCAGCAATTAATGGACACTAGCACCGTATTAAGCCTGCTGTTGGGAAAGATCCTTCTCCATTTTGTCTTCTTCTCAAACGATGCTTACAAAATCTTCAAATCTTTCCAATGAAGATGAAGGAGAAGAAACTTCAGATACGAAATTGACGCCCCATCAGAGGGACTCTTGGCAAAAGATGGTGTATGATAGAAGATGTTGGAATGACATCCATTAACATGTTCGAGTATGGAGAAGCATATACAGCATCTTTGATCTTCCATGGCGCATATAGATGATCTTATACTCTTCAAGACCGTCGTAAAAAGAAGGCAGCGCCATCACCCCAGCTCCAATAATTACCTATTTTACTCTCATCGTTCTCATTTGATCCTACTATAAGGATGCAGCGATTTTATCACGATGAGATCGTAGGAGAAGCAACAAGAACATGGCAGCAAGGATGGAGATGATGGCCCAGGGATTATTGAAGTAATTATGCTTCAAGCTAGCTTTCCACGCATTCCACCTGTGATTATGCTCCGCCACCTCTGCGTCGCTCTCAAGCCCATGCTCGATGATATCGCGATGGTGAAGCATTGCTCGAACGCTACGAGATTCAGGAACAGCGAATTGGTCCCATTGTGAATCAAAAGCCTAGTGACGCAGTGGATCGACTATTGCCGTTGTTTGTCTGATATTCTCGCCGAGTTTAATGTTGGCTACTAGTCCTCTCCGATCGGGCTCTCCGTTCTGCAGATCCAGAAAATGCAGAGGAAGCTGGTTATCCAGCATGATAATGATGTGCCTGATCTAGTTTCTCATTAATGAAGAACTCAACAAGTTCCGGAATAAACTCATAAAATCAGAAGGCCACCGTGCTATGTATCTTCCAATTTCAATACGTGGTTCCTAGAATAGCTTGGTAGTCATGCATGACTTCCAAAGCATGGAGATTTGTCAGTAGTGGATTCTTCACTAAGAAAGGGACAAAATTGCTTCTTAATACTTGAAGTAATTTACTTCAAGAAAGACTGTGAAAAAGACAAGTATGTGGTGCAAGAGCTAAGAAATTAGAGAAAACGCTGCTGCTGCATCATCTTCAGTACCGGTGGGCGTGCACAGCATAGACGGGTAAGTCTAGCTAATTTCAAAGTTTGATCCTCTAATTACCTTTCGTTTTAGAACTGAACTAGGGGAAGCTGTGCATAATTTTTATAATTGCAATTTCGAGAAAATCGATTTGCTCTGGCCCACAAGTAGATGGAAAGGCGAGACAAATTAAATCAAGTATGTTCATCCTAAGCTTTGAGGCATACTTATTTTTCCAAGTTAAAATGGTTAGATATTTCTAATTCATCTCCAAGATCCAAGTATCTGGTTGATCACCCTACAGTTATTGCTGTGACTAAAAATAACTTGGTAGTAGTTCTCCAAACATGCATATTTGTTATTCTTAAATGGACAGCACTTAGATCAACATCAAAAGTTAATGAAGAATTACTAAGAGATACAATGATCATAAATGTTTGATACTCAATTATATGTGCTAACGAGAATGTTCGTTTTGAGAAAAAGACAGCATATGTTTATTTGACAACATGAGTCTTGGGAGTGATGTTCCAAAAGACTTGTAATGAAAGGTGGAGAGTCCTCCACTTCATTACCTGCTGCTGCGACTATCTCTAGTCTTGAAAAGCTGAAAAATGATGCTGCCAGTTCACCAAAAAGGGATACATCAAGTTCATTACACTCACTGTATTCATTACAAGATGTGCTTATAATAAATGCCTTGGCTGTAAGAAAGGCGCTTACTGATCAAGGGACTTTAACTAAAGTGCGTCGAAGCAGAGAGCGACAACTAGCCAGCTGTTATCTATCTTGTTATAGGACTTTGAATGCATCAGATTTATCCATATCTTGAGGGAATGCTCATAATTCCCATTCCTCTTTATGCAAATATATATGCTGTGTTGCTGCCAATATCAGAACTTCCCCTCTCAACAGTGGACATGGCCCGTTTCCAATGGCCGGCATATCCTAAGAAGGCTGCTCTTGCCATCCATATGGGGAAAAGATGCTCACTTCGATATACTATGTGCTCAAACTATTATCCAGCCTGACCTCTCTGTATAGGGAAGATTTCGGATGGTAAAACAGTGGGTCAATCAACCACATTCATATGTTTCCACCACTCTAGCAACGGTGGTGACACATCTTTCATGACGAACCTGTACAACTTAAAAGGTTCAGGTGATTACTGACAGAGTGCAGGGTAAACAAACATAGAGGTTATGCTTTCATCAAACTCAGGCGCACACGGGAAAAAAGCTTCTTATACACAATGATAGAACCTACTATTCATCCGGCTGTGATATGATGAGCTGAATCTTCAGCAACTTTTATAGATGCTAGATTGGTGAGGTTATTGACCCATACACTTCACGTTCCAGAAACCAAACCTCTTTTGAATGAGGGGCCGTATGAAGGGTATAGCAGTACAGCACAATCAATTCCAAAGGTTTCGGTTTTGACCGATTGAGTCCTTCTAATGAAGTGTACAAATGGCAAAAGCTTGCCAAGACTGAGGAGATAATTCCGGAGGATGTTTAACACCTCAAACAAGAAGTTTCTGCTGCAAGAGCTTCTCTACAATTACAATGCATTCAATATTTCTGCAACTAGTTTGCTGGAATTGAATCTAATGGCCTCCGATGAGCCCATCTATATCATGTTCTCTCAAACATAAGAAGAGGACAAGAAAAATCAGAGCAATCAAAGCCAAGTTTGAAAGTTCGAACGCGAGCAAACTAGTGTCAAGTGAGGCTAAGAGACCTCAAAGCTTCAGAAGATATTCTACAATGATGGTGATGCATCCCCAGTGGCGAATTTGTACAAAAAATTAAGAAAGAATACAACAGAGATCGCGATGTTCGTGATCAAGGTCAAGATCATCAGTGGGAGCGGAAAAAAGACTAAGATCATGATAATGATCGTGTTGATCGTGTTGATCGTGATAATGATCTTGTTGCTCGTGATAATGATCGAGAATTTACAATGATCGAGTGATCGAGAATTTACAATGATCAAGTGATCGAGAATTTACAATGATCGAGTGATCGAGAATTTCAATGATCGAGTGATCGAGAATTTACAATGATCGAGTGATCGAGAATTTACAATGATCGAGTGATCGAGAATTTACAATGATCAAGTGAATCAAGAATTTACAATGATCAAAGTGGATTGGGAATTTATTACCTTCAAGAACTTAACTGTCAATCTTGAATTGAACTAATCGTGGAATGCAAGACATCTCAAAAAGCCTACAATGATTCTTAGGAATCGATAGGTAAGGCATCGGTTTAAAACCCGAGTGAGTCCTTCAACAAGGCATCGGATTAAAACCCGAGTGAGACCTTCTACAAGGCATCGGTTTAAAACCCGAGTGAGTCCTTCAACAAGGCATCGGTTTAAAACCCGAGTGAGACCTTCTACAAGGCATCGGTTTAAAACCCGAGTGAGTCCTTCAACAAGGCATCGGTTTAAAACCCGAGTGAGACCTTCTACAAGGCATCGGTTTAAAATCCGAGTGAAACCTTCTACAAGGCATCAGTTTAAAACCCGAGTGAGTCCTTCTACAAGGCATCGGTTTAAAACCCGAGTGAGACCTTCTACAAGGCATCGGTTTAAAATCCGAGTGAGACCTTCTACAAGGCATCGGTTTAAAACCTGAGTGAGACCTTCAACAAGGCATCGGTTTAAAACCCGAGTGAGACCTTCTACAAGGCATCGGTTTAAAACCCGAGTGAGTCCTTCAACAAGGCATCGGTTTAAAACCCGAGTGAGACCTTCTACAAGGCATCGGTTTAAAATCCGAGTGAGACCTTCTACAAGGCATCGGTTTAAAATCCGAGTGAGACCTTCTACAAGGCATCGGTTTAAAACCCGAGTGAGACCTTCAACAAGGCATCGGTTTAAAACCCGAGTGAGTCCTTCAACAAGGCATCGGTTTAAAACCCGAGTGAGACCTTCTACAAGGCATCGGTTTAAAACCCGAGTGAGTCCTTCAACAAGGCATCGGTTTAAAACCCGAGTGAGACCTTCTACAAGGCATCGGTTCCGGTAAAACCCGAAGAAAACCCTTCTACAAGGCATCGGTTTAAAATCCGAGTTAGTCCTTCAACAAGGCATCGGATTAAAACCTAAGTGAGACCTTCTACAAGGCATCGGTTTAAAACCCGAGTGAGACCTTCTACAAGGCATCGGTTTAAAACCCGAGTGAGTCCTTCAACAAGGCATCGGTTTAAAACCCGAGTGAGACCTTCTACAAGGCATCGATTTAAAATCCGAGTGAGACCTTCTACAAGGCATCGGTTTAAAACCCGAGTGAGTCCTTCTACAAGGCATCGGTCTAAAATCCGAGTGAGACCTTCTACAAGGCATCGGTTTAAAACCCGAGTGAGACCTTCTACAAGGCATCGGTTTAAAATCCGAGTGAGACCTTCTACAAGGCATCGGTTTAAAATCCGAGTGAGTCCTTCTACAAGGCATCGGATTAAAACCCGAGTGAGACCTTCTACAAGGCATCGGTTTAAAACCCGAGTGAGACCTTCTACAAGGCATCGGTTTAAAATCCGAGTGAGTCCTTCAACAAGGCATCGGATTAAAACCCGAGTGAGACCTTCTACAAGGCATCGGTTTAAAACCCGAGTGAGACCTTCTACAAGGCATCGGTTTAAAACCCGAGTGAGTCCTTCAACAAGGCATCGGTTTAAAACCCGAGTGAGACCTTCTACAAGGCATAGGTTTAAAATCCGAGTGAGACCTTCTACAAGGCATCGGTTTAAAACCCGAGTGAGTCCTTCTACAAGGCATCGGTCTAAAATCCGAGTGAGACCTTCTACAAGGCATCGGTTTAAAACCTGAGTGAGACCTTCTACACGGCATCGGTTTAAAACCCGAGTGAGTCCTTCTACAAGGCATCGGTTTAAAACTCGAGTGAGACCTTCTACAAGGCTCCGATTCTGACCGAATAAGACCTTCCAGTAAAGGCTTCGGTTTCGACCGACTAAGACTTTCCAAAGCAAAGGCTTCAGTTCCGATCGACTAATGATCTTCTAGCAGGGCTTCGAATTTCCCGAATAAGACCCCATATAGGCATCGACTATGCCCAAATAAGACCTCCTAACACTTGGTAGCACAACACTGAAGCAGAGGTGCAGTGGCAATAAATATGATTTCTTCAAAGAATGAGAGGACATTTCCATCTGATCAAGCAAGCCAAGCATTCGGTCTGGGGGCTTCTCCCGAACACTCGGCTTGGGGGGCTTATGTTGCGGATAAAATATTACTGAACCAGGTCCATCTTTGGTTCAGTCTTTAACCCCTGTCGAAGACGGCCTGACCTCACGGTCGGGTTCGGCTATCAGGGTCAGGATCGACCATCATGGTAGCGTGATGAGGAAGGAACCTTACGGTTCCAAGGATAAGCACAATCCCGAGAAATTCGGGATACGTGATTGAGTTATATACGGTTACAACTACCTTGAGGAGTGGGCAATCGTGTTGATCATGGAAACCGCTTCCACCCTCGAGAAAAGGGGAAAAACCCTACAATCGGACGGCCACCAAGAAGGATCATGAATTAACCCGACGGTCAAGTAAGAGAGTTATATCCTATATAAACTAAAGCCTTATGCCCAATAGAGGTAACTCAATCGTTCCTCTTCCATTATATTTCTCAGTTAAGCTCTGCAACTCGCCAGAGCTCTATGGTGTTCTAATTACTGACTTAGCCTTCGGAGGTGGCCTCCTGACCCCAAGGTCAGGCCACGTCTAACTTTATTTTGCAGGTTATTAATCAGAGATTCAAGGGCTGAACAATTTTTGGACGCATCACTCGCACTCGTCCATGGTGCAGGAACCCTTGCCTACTTATCACCGCATCCGGGCGCCGATACGACTCGTCGCTTACAGGGGACGCCCTAGCTAACCCTTGCCCACTTATCACTACACCAGGGACATAGTGTAACGCGTCGCTTCTTTTGTCGGGGAACACCCTAGCATAGCTTTTATCATATAAGGTCGAATCCATGAAAAAATGTTTGGCTAGATTTTTTCCGGTGCAGACTGCCGCACTGACGCACCAACCCTCCTCCTTTATCCGGACTTGGAACCGGCGACAAAACACTGACGGAGTTTATTGCAAAGAATAGCATTCTCAAAACAAAACCCGTTACCAAACCTGCCCTTAGAGGTTTGTAAAAGAGGTTCTGAAGACCAATTTTTTTTTATCGGTTAAGAACCAAATAATGAACCGTTTTATCAAACGCGTTCTTCCGTTCTCAAATGTTAGAAAAACGTCGCAAACGCTCTTTAACCCTAAAATCCCTTTCTTTAAATACAAAAGTAAAGCTGAAATCAACCGCGGTGCTCTCTCCTCTCCTCTGCTTCTCTCTCGTTGCATACGCGACCTCCATTCTGAAACTCGCATCCGAGTTTCTAGGCGAGACAAATTTGGTCGAATAAGGAAAAGCGTAGCTTCTTTCATCGCCGGAAGATCAAATTGCTGCGAATTCATAGGATTTCATAGGATTTACGAAAACCTTTTTATTAAGAACCAGTCTTTTTCGTTTTTGTGATCGGAATTTTTTCCTTTTTATTCATCTTTGCAGTTTTATGATATCAATGAAGATGATTTTAGTACAATCAGCTTCTTTCTTTTACTGTTTCTCAAATTTTAACTTTTCTTTTAAAACTCCAACTGCAATCTGTGATGAATGATTGATCTATTGAGGGAACAGTGATTCTCAATTTTATGACCTTTTATCAACTGAGATTGCAGATTTTTCATTTCCCCTTCCTATTACCTCTGTTTATGGGTTTTGTAAAAGATTCTGGGTTTTGTAAAAGATTCTTTGACATACAGGTCGCTTATTTCTTGGTTTTCTCCGTTATTTCATTTCTGGCTTATATGAAGCATTCTAATTTTAAAGAAGTGGATCAAATCAGTAATTTTCTTGTCAGTTTCAGAAGGAAACGTGTTAGTGTTGATTTCTTCTTCTGATTTGATCTATTTCTTCATTTTAATTGGAATACATACTTGGTTTTTCTTGCATAATGTTCATATAGTTATTTCTTTTACTATCTTCTTCAATAAAGAAAACAGTGTTAAATTTCTTGAGTTGGGGAAAGAGAAAGGAGTAAACCATGTACATATCAAAGGTTATCTTAGCAGAAAAGGTTTACAAGGAAATTAAATTGCACCAAAACCATATACATATCGAAGGTTATCTTAGCAGAAAAGGTTTACAAGAAAATTAAATTGCACCAATGTTCTTAAGTCCCAAGAACAACTCCTAACTGCAAGAGTGAAACCAGCAGGGTCTCCTGTCTGTAATCCAGAGTCCCTTATCTCAAGCTTCAATCTTGTAGTTGCCTTTCTGTTTGTTGTTGGAGCCAACCCAAACCTTCCAGCAAATAACATGAGGCTTGTTGAGGTCACCATGATCTGCCCATCAGAAAAGGGAACTAATTTTAAGTAAGGTCTGTATTTGAAAATCTTTTGATCTCAGTACAAGGAAAAATCACACCAGATTACTCCATTCCATGAACCGCCATGGATTCCGGCAAGCAATCACAAATTCAAATCCAAAGAGGGGAAAAGTTAGGTTAAAAGTATCTAGTATTCTTGAAGTGTTTCACCCTTCCAAGCACTGTCACAAGCGATAGCAGCAGCGGCATGATCTTGTGTGGAGAAGATGTTGCAAGAACACCAACGAACCTCAGCGCCAAGAGCAGTTAGGGTTTTGATGAGAACAGCAGTTTGGATTGTCATGTGAAGAGAACCAGCGATTCTAGCACCTTCGAAGGTTTGGGAAGGGCCGGATTCTGTACCACAAGACATCAAACCGGGCATTTTACCTTAGCAAGATCGATTTCGAGGCGACCGAAATCGGCGTGAGACATGTCTGTGACCTTGTATTCACGATTGATGAGGCCTTCTCTCGAGCAAGTTGAACCATTGCCATTGCAACTCAAGAAGAATAAAAATGGATCTGGAGCTTTTTTGGTTAAGAAGAACAGAGCGGAGAACAAAAAGGGATAGAGCGAATAGAGAAAGGAAGATGGGGGTGTAGTGGTCGCTGGCAGGGAAAGGCAGGGGCCGTGGTCCTCCATGGGAAGAGGAGGTGAGGAGCTTTCTGGTACAGGGAGTAGTTCTGTCATTTTACTTCACTAAAGACATGATCATTTTTTATGACATAATCAAATCTTAGATGAAAGTCTAACCATCTGCAATTTGTAATTTAACAAGTGAGTATTACTTAATTATACCGCTATAGTGAAGTACTCAAGAGTTTCACCTTTTAGTGTGCAGCATGTAAAAACTCTTGATTTTATAGAGGTAGTCCTTCCCCTCTCTGTAGAACTCAGTCAAGGTGTTGTAGCAACTATTGATGGCCTAATGGGTGACCTCCCAACTTCATGGGCGAGTCTTTTTGTTGCTGGTTGAAGAAGTGAAGTTATCTTACTATCCGCCGGTGATTGTCGACGGCAAGAATCGACGGGAAGAAGAGAGCCAAATGTCAAGAGTATGACCATTCGAATGGCATCATGTGGTGGGAGAGTGCAATATCTGGGGGCCACCACTTCTGTACAGCGAAGACATCCCATGATGATGTAGAATAATTGATGAAATGAGAAACTTTCTTAGGGGCTTCCAGTGGGGTTGGGAGAAGCACTTGAAGTTTCTGATTTGGATTAATCCATCTTGTAGACCAAGGATCAATGATTTCTCCATCTCTCACTTGAAAAAAAAGGTTGTTCTTAATAGCATCTCAGACTCTGATAAGAGATTTCCAACCCCAAGAAGAGCTTTTGTTGACAGTAGCTTGAAGGAAGCTGCAGTTTTTAAAGTATTTGCTATTCATGATTCTATACCACATTGAATCTTTCTCAGTGATGAGGTCCCAAACTTTCTTTGCTAATAGAGCATAGTTGAAGGATTCAAGATCTTTGAGATTCAGACCACCACAGCTTTTTGGAAGACAAATGGTTTTCCAATCAATGGTATGAATGTGATCCTTATCACCATTGGACCAAAAGAACTTCCTGTTGGCTGCATCAATGGTCGCAAGAGTTCTTTTTGGTAGAATAAAGCATGACATGTAGTGACTAGGCATAGTTTGTGTTACCGATTGAATCAAAACAGATTTCCAGCATAGTTCAATAGCTTGGCTTTCCAACCTTGTAGTCTGTTGTTGACTCTTTGTATGAGATTGTCACAATGTAAATGCTTTATTTTACCACTGAAGAGAGGGATACCAAGGTATATATCAAGTTCAGAAATGGGTATCAAATTGAATTTTTCCTTGAGTTGGTTTCTGATGGAGTTACGGGTGCTCTTGCTGTAATGGGCTCTAGTCTTTTGGGAGTTCAAGACTTGGGCTGAAGCATGACAGTAATTGGAAATGATTTTGTAGAATTGAGCAATCTCTTTGTGGTTGGCTTGGGCAAATAGTATGAGGTCATCAGCAAATGCTAAATGAGATAAACTTTCTCCACCATTATTGAGTTTAATGCCCTTGATTCTCTTCTTCCATCTGGCTTCTTCAATATGAAACGATAGAACTTCAGCACATAAGGCAAATATCTATGAAGAAAGTGGGTCTCCTTGTCTAAGGCCTCTTTCAGGCTTAATGCTTTTGGATGGATTGCCATTGATGAGAAAAGACAATTGGGGAGAAGTGATGCAAAACATGATCCATCGAATCCAATTGGGGGGGAAATCCATAGGCCTTAGAACTCTCTCAATAAAACACCATTCAAGTCTATCATAAGCCTTGCTCATATCGAGTTTGATAGCCATGATACCTCTCTTTCCTTTTCTTCTATGGTTGATTTTGTGCATAATCTCATGTCCAATGAGGATGTTGTCCTGTATATGTCTACCCTTTATGAACCCATTTTGGTTAAAGGAGATGATTGTTGGGAGGATAAGCTTGATTCTATTGACCATGATTTTGGTGATGATTTTGTAGCTGACATTACATAAACTGATTGGTCTGAAGTCATTTACAGATGAGGGAATGTCAACTTTGGGAATGAGAGTGATGTAGGTATGATTGATGGGAGAGGAGAAGGTTGATGATTTGAAAAAGTTATGAACATGGTCAATGATGTCTTTTTTACAAATTTCCCATGAAAATTGATAGAAACCACTAGAGAATCCATCGGGGCCAGGGGCTTTTTGATCAGGGATGCTAAAGATTTTATTTTTTATTTCATTTTCAGTGATGGGAGAGTTTAGAATGTTAAGGTGTTCATCAGTGATTCTGTTTTTAATGGGATCAAGATAGGACTCTTCAAAGCTCGATTTTGATGAGGTACAGATAGACTTGAAGTGGGAGATAAATGCAGCCTCAATCTGATTGGAATCTTCACAGCAAATGCCATTATAGTTGATAAATCTGATTCTATTTCTGGCTCTTCTCTTCATGGTTGTTGTGTGATAGAATTTGGTATTTCTATCTCCCAATTGAACCCATTGTGTTCTTGATTTCTGGAGCCATTTTTGATCAATCTGATTGAGGGGGAGTCTAAGTGAGGCAAGGAGTTGGTTCTCTTTGATTTCCCAATGTGAATCTCTGAGATTAGTAGGACATTTCATGTGATTGTCAATGTCCAACCGAATTTAAAATTCTTTTTTATGTAGGTCACCAATATGGGACCAATTCCATTTCTTGAGTTTCTGTTGGAGTAATTGGAGCTTGGATGAAAAGATGTGTGAAGAGGATCCTTTGAATTGACTAGACCAAGTTTGGTGAACAATCTGTAAGAAGGATGGTTCAAGTAACCAAAATTTTTCAAATTTGAAGGGTTTTTTGGTATTCGGTGAGGGGGGATCTAAATGAAGAAGAAGGGCCCAATGATCTGATTTTGTAACAGTTAGATGTTTAACAAAGGCTTCAGGAAAGATATTAAGCCAAAGTCTATTAGCTAGTATCTATCAAGTACAAATTCGACCCTCTTTTTCCCTTCTGTTTGTTACACTAGGTATATTTGTTCCCATGGGCTTGTAAAGGAACAAGATTAGCATCAAAAGTGAATTTTTGAAAATCAGCTGTGCGATGTTGTTTAAGGTTTAAACCTCCAAGTTTGTCAACAAATTGTGCAAGATTGTGAAGTGTTAACCATTGGTATATCCTAATGTTACCATAGGAACTCAAATAAATGAAAGTCATAGTCCATTGAGTGGAGTTATAAGATACATGAGTATGGATACACCATTCAGAGGACCATAAAACATGAAGACTAACTGCAGCAAACCAACATAAGAGAAGACCTCCACTACTGGGAAAGGGGGGGGGGGATAACAAAATGAGAATCAAAACCTAATTTCTTAGAGAAAATACTAGGACAAATAGTAGAACTTTTAATTTCAGACAGGAAAACAAGTTGAGGCCTCAGCTTATGGATGTTAACTTTGATTTCCCTTTGAGCAGAGGGTTGGCCAAGCCCTCGCCAATTCAAGCAATAGGCCATCATGGCTCCCTTGATGGCAATTGACGGTTTGCCATCAAAACCTCAGAGTCAGTAGTCTTTTGCTTCTTTAAGAGAAAATCAGGGTCATTAGATCCTTCCCCAATTTCTTTGATGGTGGATTTTCTCTTATAGGAGGGGAGAGTAGATGCATGGGGGGAAGGAGAGGACCACCCCTTAGTGCATGAGTGATTGAGATTTCTAGATAATGGGATGTTGCTCTGCTGGCCAGATGGAGTTGTTTGAAAATTTTGATTTTGAACTTGTTGGATCATCCATTGGAAATGTTGGAAGAGTGGGGTGATGGGAGAGTGGCTAGTGCTTTGGTTCTCAATAGGTTGTGGCTCTGTTGGGGTTGCTAGAGTGAGCTTTGTTAGGGGTTGGGGGCTGGGATCAGTTGGAGGAGTAATCATGAATTTCATATTTTCAAATTCAATGGGGGATTTATCAAGCTATTGATCTCTATCCTTCAAAGGTCTAATGATGTTAATGGGGATGTGATCATTCAGAGTAAGATACCTCGGGATTTCAAGGTTGAGTGAGTGAGCTATCCATAGAAGGGACTTTAAAATACAAAGTTGTCTGGCCTTAGTGTATGGAGTTTCGATGGGAGGGTTAGGGATAGCATTCAGATCAGTAGGGTTAAAGGGAATTGATCCTAGAAATTGATCATCATAGATCCTACTGATATCAACCAATGAACTTGCTCTTCTTGCAGGTATGGCAGCCGTGGGGAGCCTGAGTTTCAGTTTTTCTGCTGCTCTAGTGGAGGAGATTGATTGGGTGAGTTCCTTTGTGTTCTTGTGTGAGCAATCAATGCATTTATGACCAATTCTGATGCAATTTGGGAAAATGTTGGATGGAAGATACTCAAAGCTGAAATGGATGACCTGTTTTTTGTTTGGGGTAATTTTAAAGATGACGGAAGTGGTGAGATCAAGCTTTAAAGGGATGGCTATGTGAGCAGCAGGGAGATTGTTTGAGGCAATGGGGCCTTCAAGATTCTCTAATTCAATTACATGACCAACAATAGAGAAAAGGTCGATTAGTATGTCAGGTTTGTGAAGGCTCCAATGAAGATTAGTAATTTGGACCCACATGATTCCTAATGAAAAGGTAGCAAGACTAATAGGTATTGATTGGTTCCAGGGTTGCATAAAGATAACATGGTTTTTGTAGTACCATGGCTGTGAGAACAAAACAACATTCAGATCTCTAGCTCTATCAAATTTGATGATGAATTTGTCATGAGCTCCTTCGACAAGGTGGAAACCTTCAACTTTGACCGATTTGGATTTCCAACCACCTTGAATCATCTTCTGAAGTTCGGAGTAGGTGATGTGAATGCCATCAGGGACCCAACCAATGATGGTATATTTGAGATCCTGTTTAATCTCTTCAAGCAACTGTGAGGACAGGGTAACCTTGCTAACGGGGATGTCTATCTTAGCCGCAAAATCCGCAGCTAATCTCTCCGCAGAAGGATCATTGGGAAGGAAATGAAGGTAATCAGCGTGGATATGGGGGACAGAGGAAGATGAAGATGGATTGGACATGATATCCTTATCAACGAAGGATCTAACCATAGTTTTACTAACACAGAGAGGGTTGAAAATCAAAAGTAGATGTTCTAAGTGACAAGGATGACCGAACCATCTCCTCCAATATATAGATGGGGAGAGATGTAGTGGAAGAATGAATGGAGACATAGAGGATGTCCAAGAAGAGACTAGCTAATAAAGATCAAGTTGAGTGGCTAATGTAGGTAGTTGAACGCCGGCTGAGATAGAGTTAGGTTTGGCATCTCAGAAGATGCAGGGTCGTAGAAGGATGGGAGGGAAGTGGGGGGTATGAATAGGTTCATGATGACACATACTCAGGTATCTTATTGAGCTCCACATAAATGAAGTTGCAAAAGAACGGTGATGATACAACCAAGAAATCATGCATGCAAAGAATAACCAATAAATCAAGAAAATCAAAGCAAAAATGTGCAAATAAAACAACCGTAAAGTGTGACTGGGGAAAAGGGGATCTCGCTCTGACCTTGATCCATATTGACTAGCTTAGATGAGGTAGGTGGTATTACCAAGATGTGCTAGAGGGTGATGGCCAAGAAGACGATGTAAGATCCGGCGGATTAAATGTGCAAGGAAGATCCTCCTCAAATATCCAAGCAACAGTCCCTTCAAAGCGAAAAACACCGGGCAACGAAATCAATATCTTCGTTCTCGGGAACACATGTAAGGGATAAATGCATCTGTAATATAGCAGATCAACTCCAAAAATGAAGAGACATGATGAGATTTTGAGAAACCAGAGGAAGAGAGTGTAAGAGAAATTAGGGTTTAGAGTTTCGGGGAAGAAGAAAAGAAACCCTAGAGGGAATTGCAGAGCTTCTCTCTCCTCACTTGGGGGTGGGGGCAAAGAACTGGTAAGTTGGAGGACAACCGCTTATTTTGAAGCCTTGGTCAAAGAATATGCCAATGATGGGTTAATCAAGCGATTAAACACCCGCCCTCCCACGGGGAGGTCATGGGTTCACACCCACTCGGCGGCGTATATTAGTAATTTAATTCCCACCCATAGTAACAACCTACCTTCAAAAAAAAAATGCCGTTGAAGATGACGGAGGAATCCACCCTGCCTCTTTGGATTCGGTTGCCAAATTTGAATCTTCACGATTGGGAACCTCCAGCTCTTAGCAAGATTGCAAGTATGTTAGTCGTCCCAATCTGGACAGATCATTGTATGGCAAAATGTGAGGCTGCGTTTGCCAGATTTTGTGTCATTGTTGATGCAAAGGATCAGGGCGGAACCAGGATTCAATATTGGGAGGCCGAAGAATGGAATTTCAGATTGGGAGAAGCACCAATGGTTTTTCGCCACACATTGTGTGGGCTCCGCTCTTATAAGGCCCATTGGGGGTCCATTTTTTAGGTAGGAGATGTAAACCAATGGTAGTTAGTTACCTTACTAACAATAGACATTTTATTTACAATATAAAATCAAATAACAAAAATTGCAAAAGAAATAAATAAACCAAGAATATAAAATCAAATAAAGAATAACAAAAAAAAATGAAAAAAAGAGAAATAATTAATAAATTGAGAAAGAGAAAGAGTACTTAATTGTGGGAAAGATTTTTTTTCTAAATTTTCCTTAACCCATAAAGGGAAGAATAATTAGGAAGAAAGAAACAAAAGACAATAAATAGGAAGAAAAGAGGAGAGAGGAGATATGAGAGAATAAATAGGGATTGAGGAGTTAGTTTCAAATTAGAAATGACATTTTGAATATCTAATAAGATTTTTTTTTTTCAAAATTTTTTTTTTAACCCACATGTATAGAAAGAGAAGAGAATAAATATGAAGAAAAGATGTGAGAGAGAAAAGTAGAGAGAATAAATAGGGATTGAAGAGTTAGTTTTTAGGGGTGGGTGGTGGCCCCCGGGGGGCGGGCCGGCGCCTCCCATATTAAAGCGCCTTGACCCAAAAAATGGGTTGAAGAGTTAGTTTACTATGGATGACTTTTATACTTATTATTTTACCTTTAAAATTTGTTTTCAATATTGATGGGTGCTGAATCCACCAAAGATAATCCTTCTCTCAACTGCTAAATTTGTAATAGTAGTGAATAGGTCAAATTCACAAGAGATTGGTGAAGATATATTCCTTGATAAAAATTGGAGGGTTTTGAATCAATAAACTAAATAAAAATAAACGGATACAGTAATTAACAAGAAGATCAAAATAATAAAAGCTTTCAATCAAGATTTAATTTCAGTATTGATTCTCTCAATTGATTATTTACTTAAAAACAAAAACTTTAATTTTAAGTAGATTGGTTATTGTCATTGAGGATTAGTCCTCTAACAACCAATCTTTCCCTACTTTGTCGACAACTTTCGGATCTGTCCTTTGAGTTATGTCTATTAATCGCATAAAAAATGAAAGACTCAATCCCTAGTCAGTAAACCTAGAAAATCCTTGTTTATTTAAACTATGACATACATTCTCATAGCAAACTCTCTAGGGGATTGATTACCCATTCGAGCATGCTATTTGTCACTTATATGAGAATAATAAAAAATTATTCTAATTGACTAGGTATTCTATTAACCATCAAACTATAGATCTTTTGTCTAAGAATTAATACAATAACATAATAAATATGAAAAACGCATAAATACCTGAGAATTAAAAAAAAAACTAATAATTCGAAGTCTCACAATTGGCGAAAATCAAACTTCTATTAATCTTGATCTAAAGATGAAATTAGCTAGACATGGAAAAGAAAAATAAAGAAATGAAAATAGAACACATTGTGCCGTTCTTCTTCAGAACTGTGACTTCCTCTTGCTGTAGCTTGTGTTCCTCAATTTCTGAAAATGCATTCCTTCTTATTGGAGATTCCTGTCAATTCTGCATCCTTTCCAATTTTGTCATTTCCATTGTTCGCTTTAGCAATGCAATTCTTCCAAATTCAGTTGTTTCCTTTCTTTCTCCTTGCCCATTTGATTATTTCCATCTTCCTCTTTGCCAATGCAATGGTTTCTAATTTAGTCACTTTCCAATTCGGCTTCTTCCTTAGATGTCTGATTGCAAGAGAGAACAAAATATTTGCTTGTTGAATTAAGGCGGGCAGAACGAGAGAAACGGACAGAAGAATAACCCGTGGGAAAACCAGACAGAACGACCCCACACGGACCAGATGGGTGGGGTGAACCGAGATTTCAAAAGCTCATTCCATTTCAAATCCGCGCAAATAATTTTGGTGAATCCGTTCTCCCACCAACACCAATTTTAAATTTAACCTGATTTCAATCTTAGATTTCAATCTTAGATATTTGAAATCTCCGCTCTGTAACCACGGCCCTAAGACATTTCACGAAAATCCTTCTGATTTGGACAAAAGCAAATCTCTAGCTTTGGACATAATTAAATCATCCATCTTAATTTGGGCATGATTATTTGATTTGATTTAAATGTGGCAATATGGTTGTAATCATTATTTTTATGGTTATAATCTGTCCATATTCAAATAAAACAACCAATTAGTCTCTTTAAAATACAAAGGATTTGATATAATATTAATGCAATTAAGTGACCTATCAAGAAGGAGTACTTAATTGTGGGAAAGAATTTTTTCCAAATTTTCCTTAACCCATAAAGGGAAGAATAAATAAGAAGAAAGAAACAAAAGACAATAAATAGGAAGAAAAAAAGGAGAGAGGAGATATGAGAGAATAAATAGGGATTGAGGAGTTAGTTTCAAATTAGAAATGACATTTTGAATATCTAATAAGATTTTTTTTTCAAAAATTTCTTTTATCCCACGTGTATAGAAAGAGAAGAGAATAAATAGGAAGAAAAGATGTGAGAGAGAAGAGTAGAAGAATAAATAGGGATTGAAGAGTTAGTTTTTAACTATGGATGACTTTTATACCTATTATTTTACTTTTAAAAATTGTTCTCAATATTGAGAGGAGCAACGGGGTTGGTCACAAGTGAGTAGAGGCAAGGTGCGAAAGTAAAAGGAAATTTATATCAAAAAATGAGTTAGTTCTTAACCGGTTAGTCGGGCAAAGTCTTGGAAACCAGGATTGGCAAAAAAAAAAAAATGTTCTCAATATTGAGGGGACCAAATAGTGATATTTCACATGTGAGAAGAGAAAAAAGTGAGAAAGTAAAAGGAAATTTATATAAAAAATTCATAACTTAAGGAAATTATTAAAAAAAATTCAAAATTCCGAGGGGCTAGTGGGTCTGCCCCTGCAAAAGATAGGCTACCTACCACAATTGAAATTGAAGATGATAATGGTGATCTTTATGAACAACACGTAGAGTATGATTGGGCTCTAGTTCATGTCCCAAGAGAACTCCGGCAGTCTCGGCTCCGAAACCTGTCACTCAAACTCCAACTGTTCCTCAAACAGTGGCTGCCAATGAAGGTGTTAATGGAGGGTGGCAAACGGTTGCTCCAAGGGGTAGCGGCAGTAGAAGAGGAAGTGGGTGTGGTCATGGCGGGCTGGCAGCTCCCTGTCAACAAGGTAGGGTAGCAACTCACCCACCTAAACCACCAGCTGGTGGACAACGGTTCAACCGGAACCAACATAGAAATGACCTCAATGGTGATATCCTTGGGAAATGATTCGTGAGTGCACAATATGGAAGGCATAATTCAGAATTTACCAAATCAAGAAAATTCCCGTCAAGTGTCAAGAGTGCGAAATGCGAAAGAGTTTACCTTCGTGCAATAACACAAAGGAAACCAAATTGTTGCTCATTCATTACCAATTCTCAGCATGACTTAATTGACTATAATTCAAATATTGCTTATGTGGATGAGGTGGAGCCAGCAAGGCCAACGCATGGTAATAGCAACTCTTTTAAAGAGAGTCTAATTTGGCTTCTCTTCAGTCTGACTCTTACCCTAATGCTCAAAGATTTTTGGATCGTGATCGGTTAAATATTTGCGCTCCCCCTATGGTAATTGGATCCAAGTTGACTCAGCTGGTCGCACCCGGTGGTAACCGTTTCCATGCATTACGTGAACATGAAAAAGATCTTGATCAGGAAGAGGAGGTTTTTGAAAATGTTGTGGGCATACAGGTTAGAGATAGAAGCCCGCCAAGGAACATGGCCTCCGTCTCTCTCCTCACTCTAACTCATCATGATGAACTTAGCGGCTTGGAATGAATAACCCGGTAAAAGTCGTGCTGTGATGGATTGGGTTGGTGCTCATGAACTTATTCTCTTTGCTTTTTTGGAGACATGGGTTAAGTCAAATAGTTTTTCCTATATTGTGAGATTTTTTTACAATAAATGGAGTTGTATTTCTAATTACGCCTTTAATGTGAATGGGAGAATATGGGTTTTATGGAATGGTGATGAAATTACTACACATTGTCAATATATGTCTGATCAAATGATCCACCTTTCTGCAACCTCTCAGCGAAGTGGGTTCTCTATTTTGGTTTCTTTCATCTATGGTGCTTTTGATGACAATCTTAGAGTCTCATTGTAGGAGGACATTATTTGGTTGGGCTCACAGGTCTCACCTCCTTGGGTTCTTATAGGAGATTTTAGTGCTTATTTGAATCCGGACGACAAGGTGGGTGGAGGTCCTACTCCTACTAACTAGCACAGGCCCTTCGTAATTGCATGGATATTGTGAACCTTTTGAACTTAGGTGTATTGGCCATCATTTTACTTGGAGTAACTACAGTGAAGGGGAGAACATAATTTCTACAAAAATTGACCATGTTGTGGTCAATCAAGCTTGGCTTAACACTTTCCCAACTTCTTTTGTCAACTTTGTGAATAAAGGTATTTCTGATCACTCTTCTATATATGTTAGTGAGCATTGATGTTCACAGCTTCAAGAAAAGGGAAAAACAATTCTACTTCTATAATCATTGGGCTGATCACCTTGATTTTTTGTCCCTAGTTCAATCTATTTGGCAGCAACAGGTCACAGGTTCCCCTCTTTTTGCTCTCTTGGCTAAGCTCCGTAAGTTGAAGGAGGAGCTGAAGGGTTGGAGTAGATCAGTGTATCATATTTTGGATGAACAAATTGAGGCTACATGGACTTCCCTTGACCTCACTCAATCTTTATTGCAGCAAAATGGGTTATCAAATGCTCTTCTTCAAAAAGAAAAGACTGAGCTAGCAACCTATATATACTCGCCTCCTAAGTGATAGGGAGAGTGCCTTAAGAAAACAAGCAAGAGCAAAGTGGATGAAGGTAGGAGATGGGAATACTTCTTTTTTCCATAGATCAATCCAATCTCGGAGGGCCAAGAACTGGGTCTTTGCAATTCATGATGGAAATGGCCAGCTCATTATAGATGAAGATGGAATAAGAGCGGATGCAATTAATTTTTATGAGAATGTTTTTGGTGCCCCCCCCCCCTCTTGTGTGCCCTCAATTTGACCTCCCAATTGGCAGATCCATTAGTTTTGATGAGGGGAGGTTACTCACCCTCCTAATCATAGTTGAGGAGATCAAAGGGGTTGTGTTCAAAGCAGATGATGATAGTGCCCCTGGTACGGATGGCTTTGGTCTAATTTTCTTTTAAAAAGCTCGGAGTATAAGTGGAGAGGATGTTTGTCATGGGATATTGGATTTTTGTGAAAATTTTCGTATGCCTCATACTCTCAAGCTTTCCTGGCTCACTCTCATTCCAAAGGGGCAGATCTAGAATATTTCGGTGATTTTTGCCCTATTGCGTTAGTAGTTGTTTGTACCGCTTCATTACAAAAATCATAGCTAACAGGTTAAAGAATTCATAAGGTGGTGGGCCCTAATCAAACCGCCTTGATGGAGGGTAAGCAAATCATTGGCAATATCCTCTTGGGGCAAGAGATTCTTCACAACTATCAGTTTAATTGGGGTGGAGCCCACTTCACTACCATGATTGACCTTCACAAAGCCTTGACTCCGTGCAGTGGAGTTTCCTCTTCACCTTCACCCTATTTAGTAAGCTCAATTTTCCTTCTCACTTTATTCAGTGGGTGGTTCATTTTGTTACTAACCCCAGTTTTGTTATCTTTTTGAATGGAGCTCAATCTACCAGATTTTATTCCAATAGGGGGTTGAGACAAGGTTGCCCAATGTTTCCTGTGCTGTTTAATATTGTCCTTCAGGTTTTTATTGACTCTCTCACCATGGCGGCTAGAGAGTGATCCTTTGATTATCACCCTCATTGTAGGAAGCCTGATATTACATCCATGTGTTTCGCGGATGATGTATCCACTAAGAAGAATGCAGAAACTCTCAACAAGCTCTTTGCAGATTTCTCCACTTTGTCCGGGCATTCTATCAATCGAAATAAATCTTATATCTTTTTTGCAAACTGCCCAAGTGGAATCATTGATATTTTTGTAATCATAATTTGGGGTTCTATTGCAACACTTTCCCAGCTAAGTATTTGGGTGTTCCTCTTTCATGCAAAGCTCTAAAGGTTCAAGACTTGAATGAGCTTATTCAAAAACTGGATCAACGACTTAATGCTTGAAAGAATAAGGTTTTATCTTATGTAAGGAGGCTCACCCTTATCAAGTCGGTGTTTATGAGTATCATTTCTTATTGGCTACATGTCATCCCCTTCCCTAAAATTGTTATTAGTCATCTTGAGAGCTCAATGGCAAAATTCCTTAGGAAGGGTGGAAATGATCATGGGTCTTACAAAGTGGCCTGGAAGTCCATTTGTAGTCCTAAGGAAGAAAGTGGCTTGGGGTTGCGAAGCTTGGTTGAGTGGAACCAAGCTGCTCTTGCTCGTCATTTTTGGAACCTCGCTTCTAATCAACCCTCTTGTTGGGCTTCTTATATTCATCAGAGGTGGTTGGAAAGGGATTCCATTTGGTCTCTAAGTACCCCTAGTAGATGTTCTTCTACTTTCAAAGCACTTTTGAAGACTCGTGACATTGTGGTGAAGTGCATTCAAGTTCGCCTCAAGGATGGGCAGAATACTCTTCTTTGGCATGATCCTTGGGCACCTAATGGCCCTCTAAAGACCACAGACTCTTATATAATTGAAGCATTGGGCAGGAGAGAGAAGGAGTATGTGAGGGTTTTGTTAGATGGCTATGGGTCATGGTGCCTCACTACCAATGACCCTCTCCTTTTGAGTAGATGGAATGACATTCTCAAGGTTAAGCTTCACCCAAAACTCCCATGTGACTCAGTGGTTTGGGCCCCATGTAGCAGTGGACCTTCCTAAGCCTAAAGTCCCTTGGCATGCTCTTATCTATGGTTCTCATTGCCATCCTTGCTTTAGCTTTATTGCTTGGTTAGCTGCCCTTGGCCATTTACTCACCAAGGTGGTGATCGCAATGTGGAACAATCCCATTGACACGACTTGTGTTCTTTGTGGTAATGAGGCTGAATCTCAGTCGCATATGTTTTTTCGTTGTGCCTTCTCAAATGAGGTGTGGAAGTCAATCCTCTCTCTCAATGGTTTTCCCTTACAACCCAGAGCTTCTTGGCATTAAGAATTGCAGTGGATGATGGATCATTTTGGTGGCAATGATATAATTAGTAGTATTAGAAAATTCTCCTTCTGTTGTTGCATTTATAGGTTGTGGGTGGAAAGGAAACACCGCATATTTCAAGGTAATTGTCACAGTAGTATTGGCATCGTCCGGCAAATTATATGGATACTCAACGATGCTTCACTGGATTCTCTAAGCCTGTTTCTGATAATGCACATAATAGAGACTTTTTCAATAAGTGGGGAATTCCAGTCAAATTGAAACTTGGTTCCTAAAGCATTGAAATGGGAACTGCCAGACATTGGCTAGTTGTGCGTGAACTACGATGGGTCTGTGCGAGAAGTACTGGGTGGTTATGATTGTTTGGGGAGAAACTATAGTGGTGCTATCATTTTTGCTACTATTGGTGCTATCCACAAGGACCAAATATTAGTATTGGAGCTCATTGCCATCAAGGAAGTTTTAGAGCGTGCTTTATAGAGTGGTACTCGAAGACTTTAAATCTGCTCTGATTCTCGCAAGGCCACTCTTATGATCTTGGGTTCCCATAGAATTCCCTGGTATGTTGATTCTTTGGTTGATGATATTCGCACACTTCAATGGAGTTGCAGGGATGCCTCATCTTACACCATGTTCGTGAGTTGAACCAAGGAGCAAAGTTATTGGGAGTTACTCCAAGCTCCTAGTGAGATTCAATTTGACCCGTGAGGGTTACCTCCTGGTTTTGGATATTATCGTCTATAATAATGCTACTTGCAAACCATACTATAGATTGTAATCCTCTTATTTAATTACCCTTTTAATACAAGCTTCTTATTCAAAAAAAAAAAAAAAAAACTAACTTGATTGTAAATCCAAAGGATTTATATGTAATTTGATTTACAAAATGCATTAGAAATAACAGGTTTGACTAATAAATTGGATAACTTGAAGGATAACATTACTTTTTAGAGGATAACTTAAGAAATGGCACTGAAGATTTTTCTTTTCTTTCCTCTATTTTTTTCCCTTTTTTATTCTATATATTTATTTGTATTATTATTATTTCCTTTGAATGGAACAATTGTATAATCAGGATCAACTCTGGGAAGGTCGTGACATATTTCACATACCACGAAGAATAGGATGGATGGCAATGGTCGGTTAGTTGAGCGGTTAAAAGCTCAAACTCCTATGGGGAGGTCTTGGGTTCACACGCAACTAGCGGCATCTATATTAGTAAATATTCCCCCCCCCCCCCCAAATTAACTTGCCAACTAAAAAAAGAAAAAAAAAGAAGAATAGGATGGAATTGGCCAAAAGAGGCTAAGAACCAATCTTTTTAATTTTTATGATCGATTTTTTTTTCTTTTTTTTCCTCCTGGTTATCATTTTTTTAGAACAAATTGCACTAACACCCCAAAATGGAGGCCTTAAAGCACTGACACTCCACTTTATGTTTAAAAAGCACACAAACCCAAAAATTGAATTTTTATTAGATATATTTGTCCAATTTATCACTAAAAACATTTCAGACACTGTTTATTATAGGAATATTTTAAAAAATAAACAATAATTTTACTATTTTCAATGATGAATTTGACAAATATATCCAATAAAAATTCAATTTTGGGGTCTCTATGCTTTTTAAATATAAAATGGGATGTCAGTGTTTTAAGGCCTCCATTTTGAGGTGCCAGTGTAATTTGCTCTTTTTTTATTCATCTTTGTTGGTTTGTGGAATCAATGAATATAATTTTGGTACAATCAGCTTCTTGCTTTTCCTGTTTCTCAAATTCTCACTTTTCTTTTAAAACTCAACTGCAATCTATGATTTTCAATTTTGTGACCTTTTAACTGAGATTGCAGATTTTTCATTTCCCATTTTTGTTACTTGTGTTGGTGGTTATTGTAACCAGTTTCTTGACACACAGGTCGCTTGTGTAAGTGGGCTTCTCTATTATTTCATTTTTGGCTTTAATGAAGCTTTCTAATTTAACGAGGAGGATCGAATCAGTACTCTTCTAATCAATTTCAGAAGGAAAGAGTAGTGTTGATCTTTGCTTCTGACTTGATTTATTTTTTCATCTTAATAGGAATCCATTTTTTATTTTGCTTGCATAATGTTCATCTAATTGTTTCCTTTTTGCTATCTTCTTGAATATGAAACTGAACATCTTGAGTTGGGGAGAGAAAGCTCTGAAAGGAGTAAAAGCATGTACATAACAAAGCCTATTTTTATCAGAAAAGGTTCACAAGTAAATTGTTATTGGATATTAGTCTTTCAGTGTAACACAAAGACTAATAGTCCCACTCATTGTAAAGTTCCTTTACTTGTAGAACTCTACTCATTGTAAAATACCACATCATGTACACTGCCATCTCTATTTAAAGATAATGAAAGCTCTCCCCAGAACATAGTTGATTGGGGATTTCGCCGTGGACATAGACCTTCTCACTGAAGATCGAACCAAGTTAAAATCGTGTATTCATTCTGAACATGGTATTAGAGCTCACCTGGATTTGTTTGGTGCACGCTCGTTCTTGAAGCGAAAACTTCAGTTCGTTTTCACATTTGTTCGTTGGATTCCTACTGCAAATCCACCTTTCCCGCTTACCTGAAGAAACCTGCAAATTTTCAAAGATTTTTTGCCGTGGTCTTCCATATCCATTGCTGCTTCACGAGACGAATTTGAGTTTCATCACACCGCCATTAGGGCGATTCACTGCTTCTTCTACGGCAAGATAAGTACTACCCCTTTTGTTTTGTTTTTAATTTTTTTTTTCAAATTTAGAAAAGAAAAAAAAATCCAAAAAGAACTTTGGGTTTCACGTGGGGTTCTATTGGAGTTTTGTCTTTTGTTGGAGTTTTGTTTACCAAAAAAACAAAAGCTTGAAAAGTGGGAAACCAAATAGAGGACTTTGAGTTTCACGTGTTGGGTTTCACGTGCTTTTAAGCTCTTTTGTTTTCTTTTGCTTTAGTTGTTGATTAAAAAAAAAAAAAAAAAGAGAGGGGAAGAAGAAAGAAAGGGTGAGAGTGTTCATCATGACTAATTCAAAGGTGTCATACGAACCCACTGGTCGACTTACTTCCACCTTACTTAATGAAAGAAATTTTTTGACCTGGTCTCGTGCAATAACTGTTACCTTAGGAGGATGTTCTAAGATTGGCATGTTAATGGACAAACCAAAACTCCTGAGATTGCTGATCCCAAATATGGTGAATGGCTTGCTACTGATAACCAAGTTATGACTTGGCTTTTTAATTCCATGGAACCTCAGATATATGAGATTTTTGCTTACTCTGAAACGGCAAAATCTTTGTGGGATGCATTGGGACTCATGTATGGACAAGCTGATAATTCCTCTAGAATCTATGAACTGCAACAAGAGATTGTCCATGTTGAGCAAGGCTCTTCTCAGTCTTTTTCTGATCATCTTGGAAACCTTAAAAAAAAATGGGACGAACTTCGTCAGTATTGTCCTCCAGCCCAAACCATAGATGAATATATGAAGAGAGATGAGCATGATCGTGTCTTTCAACTGTTAGCCAGTATTCGTCCTGAATATGAAGACTTAAAAAGACAGATACTTATGAATTCATATATTCCCACATTCACTATTGTTTGTGCAATTATTCAGAGAGAAGAAACTAGAAGACGAGTTATGCAATCTGAATCTAAAACAGGGACTGGTCAAAGTGAGACTCTTGCCCATGTTGCAAAAACAAACATTTTTCCTAATTCTGGCTCTGGAAATCAAGTCTCTTACGGTCGTCATCGTGGGAAAGGTCGTGGAACTCGACCTACTTATCATTGTGATCATTGTAATCGTGATGGTCATTCTAAAGAACGATCTTTGGCGAGTTGCACACCTCACTTGCGTCCTTCTAAAGATCAGACCACCACTAAAACATCAGATCAAAAAATTGTTGCGCAAGCAGGCTCTTCAGATTTTCAAGGTTCTCTTGAATAGATTGCATCTCAACTACAACAGTTCCTTCAGTCAAATAGTTCTGTTCGCTCAGTAGCTGAATCAAGCAATGTTGCTCACACCACTGGTACTCCCCTTGCCCTTTCCACTTTATCTCGTAATTATTTTATAGTGGATTACGGTGCAACCGACAATATGTGTCGTTCTTCATATTATTTATCTGATTTGAGTACTGATAAAGTGGACTCCTTCCCTCCTATTACGGTTGCTAATGGCACCACTGTTCCTATTCAAGGACATGGGAAATTGAATTTATTTTCAACTGAAGCAGATGCATTGTTTGTGCGATCTTTGTCTATGAATTTACTATCAGTTAGCAAGATCACTAAAAGTTTGAATTGTCATGTGATATTTTCCAAGGACAAAGTAATATTTCAGGACAGCAGAACCGGAATGACAATTGGTGAAGGTCGCCTGCAAGATGGTCTCTATGTGTTGGACTCTCCATACAATGCTTTGGTTTCTTTGAGAAAACCTGAGAAATCCCAACTTTGGCATATTGGCGTATGGGCCATCCTTCTGATAGGATTCTAAATTTTTTGAATTCATCTTTCTTTTTTGATTCCAGTTGTTGTGATGCTTGTCATTTTGCTAAACAACATAGGTTGCCTTTTCCGAACAGTACTCATGTTTCCAGTACGTTTTTTGAAATTGTGCATTCTGATTTTTGGCACTCTCCTATGGATTCTAGAGATGGTTTTAAATATTTCATTAGTTTTATTGATGATAAATCACGAGCCACGTGGTTATATTTATTGCGATCCAAGAATGAAGTTTTGCGAGATATTTCAAGATTTTTGCAAAATGGTTCACACTCAATTTCGGACGAGTATTAAAATCTTGCGAACGAGATAACGGCACAGAGTATACAAATACTCCTTTCCAGTCCTATCTTAGAAATATGGGAACCTTGCATCAAACATCCTGTGTTGGCACACCTCAACAAAATGGAGTTGCTGAACGTAAGAATAAGCATTTGCTGGAGGTGACCCGTTCTTTACTTTTTCATGGAAATCTTCCAAAAATTTATTGGTCTGATGCGGTTCTTACAAGTTGTTATTTGATTAATCGTCTTCCAAGTAGTGTGTTACAATTCAAGATTCCACTGGAAGTTCTCTATAATCGTCCAATTACAATGACTCATCTTAGAGTCTTTGGTTGTGTTGCTTATGTTCACTCGCAGCATGGTAGCAAACTTGATCCTCGCTCTCGAAGTGTGTATTTTTTGGGTACCTCGACATCACAAAAGGGCTATAAATGTTATAATCCTTCCACCAAGAAAGTTTTTATTTCTCGTGATGTTTCCTTTAATGAAACTCACATGTTTTATCCTGGCAGGAGTCAAATTCAGGGGGAGAATATGGATAATTATAATGAACTTGTTGTGCAGGAATTTGCTCCTACCCCATTACCAAGTATGCCAGATAGCTCATCAATCGACATTGAGCAACAAAATCTTGATACTCAAGAAGAACCACAAATATTGGTTCCACCTGAGAATGAGCAGACATCATCTATACAAGTTCGAAGGTCAACTCGAGTCTCTAAACCTTCCATCAGATTGCATGACTTTTCAACATATCATGCAATAAAATATCCCATTCAATCTCATATTTGTTATGATCGTATTTCTCCTCAATTTCTTACATTTTTAACTGCCATTGATGATCATAAGGATTCAATTAATTACCTTGAAGCCAAGAATTCATCAGTATGGATAAAGGCTATGGAAGACGAACTAAAGGCCCTTGATAAGAATCATACTTAGGATATTGTTCCACTTCCAAATGGTGTACACCCAGTTGGTTGTCGATGGGTCTATAAAACCAAATACAACAGTGATGGTACAATTGAAAGATACAAGGCTAGGCTTGTTGCCAAAGGATATACCCAAACATATGGGGTTGACTATAAGGAAACTTTTGCACCAGTAGTGAAGATGAACACTATAAGAGTGTTAATGTCAATAGCCGTCAATTGTGAATGGCCTCTCTTTCAAATGGATGTTAAGAATGCATTCTTACAAGGAGATTTGCTAGAAGAAGTATACATGGAAGTTCCTCTAGGTCATCCATTAAAAAATCAAGATGGTATTGCTTGTAGATTGAAAAAGGCAATATACGGTCTTAAGCAATCACCACGAGCGTGGTATGAAAAGTTAAGTACAACCCTTATAGTTTTTGGATTCAAAAGAAGTGGATCAGACTCTTCAATGTTTGTCAAGAAAACTACTGGCGGTATAGTTGTCGTCTTAGTCTACGTTGATGACATAGTTATCACTTATGTCATCACTGGAGATAATCATCAAGAAATTACTACTCTCAAACAATATTTGGATAAAACTTTTGACATCAAGGATCTGGGAAAACTTCAATATTTTCTTGGTATTGAAGTTGCAAGCTCTAGTAAGGGATTGTTCATTTGTCAAAGGAAGTATACTCTTGACCTTCTAAAAGAAACTGGAAAAATGGGTGTGAAACCAGCTAATTCTCCCATGGACTATAATAGCAAAGTGGTCAATGATTCTACTCCTCTGCAAGATATTGGTTGTTTCCAACGATTAGTAGGACGGCTAATTTATCTTACTATTACTAGACCTGATACTGCTTATTCAGTGAGTTATGTGAGCCAATTCATGCATGCTCCTACCAAAGGACATATGGAGTTGGTAGACCGTATTCTATGTTACTTGAAGTCATCTCCAGGACGAGGTATATGGATGAAGAAAAATAGGAACACTATTATTGAAGGATTCTCTGATGCTGATTGGGCGAGTAATCCTATTGATCGAAAATCAACTACTGGCTTCTGCGTATTTGTTGGAGGAAATCTAGTCACTTGGAAAAGTAAAAAACAAAGTGTGGTTGCACGTTCCAGTGCTGAAGCTGAGTATAGAGCAATGGCATCTGCAACTAGTGAATTGGTATGGATAAGATCTCTTCTTCAAGAATTAGGATTTGACAGTTTTAGTCAACCTATGAAGCTCTTCTGTGATAATCAAGCAACTAATCACATTGCTTCCAACCCAGTATTTCATGAAAGAACCAAACACATTGAAATTGATTGTCATTTTATTCTTGAGAAAGTCCAAGATGGAACTATTGAAACTCCATTCATAAGAAGTGAAGAGCAACTTGCAGATATTTTCACAAAAGCTTTATTCAAGGGAACATTCCAAAAACTATTATCCAAGTTGACCTCAGATGTTATCTTCGATCCAACTTGAGGGGGAGTGTTATCGGATATTAGTCTTTCAGTGTAACACAAAGACTAATAGTCTCACTCATTGTAAAGTTCATTTACTTGTAGAACTCTACTCATTGTAAAATATCACATCATATACACTGCCATCTCTATTTAAAGATAATGAAAGCTCTCCCCAGAACATAGTTGATTGGGGATTTCACCGTGGACGTAGACCTTCTCACTGAAGATCAAACCACGTTAAAATCGTGTATTCATTCTGAACAGAAATCATATTGCACCCATGTTCTTGAGTCCTAGAACAACTCCCACACCAATTATGTGGCCTACAACTCCACAAGCCAATGTATCTGCAAGAGTGAAACCAGCAGGGTCACCTGTCTGTAGCCCAGAGTCCCTTACCTCAAGCCTCAATCCTGCAGTTGCCTTCCTGTTTGCTGATGGAGCCAACCCAAACCTTCCAGCAAATAACATGAGGCTTGTTGAGGTCACCATGATCTGCCAACAGAAAAGGAAACTGGTTTTAAGCATCATTTCAAGCATTGTTCTGCTTCACAGAGGATGAGTTATACAATTCAACTCCTGAAGAAGAAACTCTTAAATTTTTTTATGACATATTTACCAGATTTGTAGGTGAGCCAATGAAGTCACACCGAGCACCTAAAGCACCTTTCCCTCTGTTTCTCATGGGTCGAACTGTTACCTTCACAGGTGGAAAAGAGTAAATATCATTACTGAGTCTGAACATCTATTGAACAAAGAATTCATACCACATTATACCCAGAAGATAATCCATTGCTGACAGTGAACGAATAACCATCTAAGCTCAAACGATGAGAAACAGTGGTTTAACAGGCATCATATCAAACATCATCAATGCAGTTATTAGACTTCCATAGCTGAATAAATCAAGAAACTAATTATATATACAGAACAATCAAATAAAACTATAAACTCACCAAGCTCTCTGCTCTGTTACTTGAAATATTGGACTTTAGACCACTAAATTGGGGGAGAAGTGTAACAGCAGCAGTTGGGGATGAGAGTATAGCTGCCATTGCTTGGACTGATCAAAGATACGAGTCTCTAGCTCTGTCTAAATCCCCCTTTCAGATGTTTTAGTTCTGCTTCTCTCTGTTTCTTCGCGTTCCCAGGTAGAACTAGAACTCATGGAAGGTTCTTACATCATAGCCACATAAATTTTTTGTGGCTCCAAACCGTTGTGGTTGGATGCACTTAGATGCTTGGTCTGATATGGCAGAATTTGAGTGGCTATTTCAAAATTCAAACTGGATAAGATGTTGGGCTTGAGTGGATTTTGCAGAATCAATCTATTTTATTTGGTGGGATAGAGTTTTCTAAACCCTTTTGACAGCTATCCGGTATCAAGGCCTTTTAGGGTTGGGACATCAGCTTGGGTGCTTGTTCCATGTTGTGTACAGTCGACATGAGGGTCGAGATCGAGATCGAAATCGAAATCTCGACCTCTTGTTTCGCAAAAGTTGCTCTGACCATCTTATATGAAACCAATGGTTGAGATCGAAATCCAAACCTTCCTTTCAATCTCCACCGTAAGCAGCACAGTACTAGAGCTGCCAAAACAGTGGCCCATGAAGTTACGTTTGTTTCAAAAACCAAAAGGAAAATAGATTGATCTTGAATATTTTGATATCATGAAAATATCTTAATAATATTTACGTTATATTGAGTGTTTGTATTATCATCTGTAATTATTTTATTGTGCACCACTACAGAAAAATAAAATCATTGAACAGCAACCCTAGAAAATAAATAAAAACTGACAATAGCTCCAAAATTTGTTTTCATAAAAAATATAACAATTTTAACCTCTACATGATTTGTGTTTCAGATAAACGATCAAAACTAACCTCCAAATGATATGTATTTCAAACAATAGATCAATCTGTCAAAAAGGATGACCACACTTAAAGAAAACTCTAGACTAATTCTGAGAAAGTTCTCGGCCACGTTTTGCAGCAGCTAAAATAGCATTCATCAAGATCCCCCGAAATCCACCCTTCTCCAACTCATGAATTCCGGCAATGGTAGTCCCCCCAGGTGATGCAACATCATCTTTTAGCTGACCTGGATGCTTCCCTGTGTTGATGGCCATGGATGCTGCTCCAAGAACCTACAGAAACATACAGACAAGTTGAACTGTACATTCTAAAATCGTGAAAATTATACATGAAACAAAAAGAAGAGAGGGGAGGGGTGATAGGCAGTGTTTGTTGTTAGGCATGCAGAATGAGACATTTTTGAAAGGATAAAATTCTTTGGGATGTTAGTGAAACATACAGTCTGAGAAGCCAAACCCCGTGCCAAATCACGTGGTAGACCAGCAGCTACTCCTCCATCAGCCATCGCATCTATCGCTAGAAATATGTATGCAGGGCCGCTACCACTGAAAATATCAGGTGAACAATAACTTATTACAACTTACCCTAATTAGCATGCTCCTTTTCATGCTCGCATCAATACATACATTTATGCACACCCATATGCACAGACAAAAGAAATTTAACACAAATGCAATACATATTAAGCTCCTTTACATCCACCTTCGAAAGAAAACATATAAATGAACTAGAAAATATCTAGCAATCCAGTATGGAACCGCAGTGGTACTTCCAATGTACTATGGTGCCATATACCTCAAGGCAGTCATTGCATCAAACAGTTTCTCATTGGCTGTCCATATCTTGCCGATTGCTCCAAATAGAGTAGCAACTAGTTCTCCATCTTCTTTTGTTGCAGTTTCCCCCAGGCTCATAACTGGGAAAATTGCAACAGTGTATCAGAAATCCATTAAATTCTACTAAAAGTACAGGTAAAAACAACGGAATTAACAATGATGACCAAGAGATGAGCCAACTTTATCATCAGATGCAAGCAAATGAAATGGCGGGGAACTTCTCAAACTGTTGGGAACAAATTCAACTAAAGCTTAAGCCAAACCACACAGGCTCAGCTTAACATGAATCCGCCAACTCTGCCATTCTGCCTATAAAACCATTTGCAAAATCATAAGCACCACATTATCTGAAGTTCAATTTACAAGAAAAACCAGAAGCTCTGAACTCATACGATTAATCATTGAGATAAGAGAAGGCACATAACAAAAGGGTCTCAGGACAACTAAATGCTACAGAACTTCAGTCGTATTAAAAATAGCCACGGACCATTTTGTTTATAGAAGAGTGAGTAGTCAAAACAAGTGCTTTCTTGCGAAAAGAGTGATACAGTGCTAACCCTGAACCAGTGATATCCAATGGGAGATCACCTTGCCGAATAATCAAAGGGAATGAAACCAAATTTCTAATGAATTAAGTAATAGAGGATCAACAGATCATTCAGCCAAAATTCTCATCAAATGCACTAATTTGGATGGGAGAATATAGTAGACTTGATCCAATGGTCAGATTATTGGGATCTAAGATTCCTCCTTAAAGAAGAAATTTCCATGTCTCAGAATCAATGGAAGGTTTAAAAGAACCAGTTTAGAGATTAACTTTAGTACCAAATAACAAGCCTAATAATAGTCAGAAATCAGAGACCAGACTCAGAAAATAGAACTTGGAAATGGACCAACTGAAATCAGACTTGTAGTAGGAAAACAAGAAATGAATTTCAAGCATGAATTTTCTAAACCATACGAAAGCTTGGAACAGAAACCACTTTTCCAAATATGGGAGCAGATTGAAATCCAACCAACAAATGTGGGAAACCACCTAGACAAAGACACCAACACAGTCGGACGAACACCACCAAGCACCAAGCCAAACCACGAGAACGACAAGAAAAAACAAGGAGGATGAAACCGGCAAGACACAAGGCCGAAACCCAAGAAGAGGAAGACAAACCCAACAGGGACAAGAAAAGAAGAGCACGGGAAAGCCGGAGAGGAGGAGAAGCCAAACAAAAAAAAGGAGAACAAAGAAAACAGGGGCAAAAGATGACCACGATGAAAATGGGAGAGAATAAGAAACCGGAGACACAACCGACGAGAACCAAACCGAAACACAACGGAGGCACAAAGGAACGGAAGGAAGAGAAGTAGGAAAACCAGGTAAGACCGAAAACAGAAGAGCCCGAGCAAGCAGACAAGAAAGAAAAAAAAAAAAAAGGAAGAGAGGCGGGACAGGGAACGGGGGACAAAAAGAACCGAAACAAGGGCACACAGCAACAACCCAACAGCCGGAAGGAGAAAACCAAAACACAAGAGAGGCCCCGGGAGCGGAGAAGGGAGAGAGACCCAAGGGGAACCAAAGAACAGGAGAGAGCGAACAAAGGCCAAACGAACAAGCGAAAAAACCAACGGCAAAGAGAGGGGACCGAAAAACCGAGTGATAGCCGCAACACAAAAGAGGAAAGAGGGCCCAAAGAAAAAAGGGGGAAAGAGAGGCGCCGGGCGACGCGACCAAACAAGGAAAAGGACCGACCAGCGCCAGGCAAACAAGCCGCGAGCAAGAGGAGGGCAACAGGATGGAGAAAAAACAATGAGTGGCGGAGTCCAGTGTAACAGACGGGCCCCCGCACGACCAAAAGCCGGGGAGTATACCAGAAGGAACTGAAGAGGGGGACCAAGTAACCGGTGGGGGAGGTAGGCTTAGGCCGTCGCGGCCAACGGGGGCAGAACGGACCCCATTGGGGCAAGGCTGTTGTTGTTGTTGTTGTGATTGAAATCCAATCGTTAGAATTACTACCAAAAAAAGATCCTAGTAGGATTATGAATTCAATAGACCAGAAAAAAACATGGATATGGGGTTATATGCTGATAACAAAATCAAAACTAGAAATAGAGATGAAAGAAAAACGATGCAGATAAAGAAATCATGTCTGGGATACCATATGGTACATCAAGCTCAAAGCGCATAGAGCCCAACACTGGGCCAAAATTAAGTTTTCCAAAGGCCCAGTTGGCACCCTTAACCCATAGACCACTTGCTAATGCAGTACATGTTTCAAAGAAGGTAATATTGAATTTCTTGTCCACCTTAGATTATTTCATTGCCTCCTCACATTGGTCAAATGATAAACCATTTTCAGAAAGTGCTTTCATATTACTGTGAAAGTTAACGGAAAGAAATTTATGGGTAAACCCCTAGAGTAATACTGAATTACGAACATACCCAAAGAACTCGAAAGTTCACTGGTGCAAACCTAAGGGGTGATCTGCCATAGTAGGCTTCACAAAGAATGATGAGAAGAAGGAGAAGGAGAAGAGAGAAGAGGAAATCACATTCACACATGATCATGCACAATTCCTGAGCCATAACTTCATCAACAATCTGATAAGCCCCTTGTATCACAAGTCTACACTCGACAGCGTGGAAAGCAAATCCCTAAAATCTAGGGAAGGAAACGATTGGAAGATTTGAAGAGTCATATTACAATTAGGATTAGATTCAAAGAGTCCTATTCGAATTACTTTTTAGGATTAGAATTGAAGAGTCCTATTCAAATTGGGATGATTCTGTTAATTAACATTGTAGGAACGTAATTGCTATAAATAGGGGGAAGGAATAGTAGAGGGGGATAGTTTTTTGGAGTTATTGGGGAAGATTAGGTGAGAGCTATTGCTCTTGGGTAGTCGTAGGATTCACCTACTGCTAGTAGTGTGTTTTGTCTGGAGATTATTTGATTCAATGTTGCTATTATCGTGGTGAGTGAATTTATTCATCGTTTTTTAGATCGGGGTCTTATCAATTTGGCATCAGAGCCATCGATTCCAGGGGAATGGTAAAGAGCCGAATGGAGCAGAGGGTAGAGGAATTGGAAAGTATCGTGAAAGAGATTCAAGGTCAAGTTGGACTCTTGGCACAGAAAAAGGAGAAAAGGCGAATGACGCTTTCAGAGAGGAATTAAGGGTCATGCTGTTGAAAGGAAAATCAGCAGAGATGCATACCTTAACGCCTGAGGTGAATGAAAATGAAGGAACTCCAGATTTCAGCGAGCGAACGATCGAACCAGAGAAATCGAGAGACTTCCTTCCTAGACATCTTAAGATGCTGATTTTCATGGGGGAAGATCCGATGGGGTGGATCGCACGGGCTGAGAGGTACTTTGACCTGTACAAACTGAGCGATGTAGAGATACTCAGAATGGCAACTCTTTGTTTTGAAGGTGCGGCACTAGGATGGATACGCTTCCGAGAATTGCAGCAGCCATTGTCATCTTGGAGAAACTTGAAAAATCGACGATCCATCGATTTAACTCGGCACAACTGAAGACTCCCCAAGAAGCGTTGATTAATCATAAGCAAAATGGGACATTTGCAGCATATAGAGAAGGATTTGAGGAATTAGCAGCGGGAGCCAGAGCGGTAGATGAAGAATGGTTGAAAGGGGTGTTTTTCGCTGGTTTAAACGAAGAAGTGAGGGCGGAGGTACGATTATTTGGCCTCACCAAATTGGGCCAAATAATGGACCTGGCCCAAGACGTGGAGGACAAAAATAGAGTGGGGAAAAATAAGAAATCTTTTTTGGCCCAGCCCACTCAATCGGCCCAAAATTTAACCTCACGTTTTATTAACTTCAGCCCACCCAACGCCAATATTAGAGGAACCAATATGGTTCAAGGAACCGGAATGAACCAAAGCTTTAACATCTCGGTTCGCCCAAACCAAAGAAGTGAACCCTCGTCTTCCTCTTCACAATCTCGACCTACAACCACAGCAGCGACGGTGAACTCAGGATGCTCACGATGGCTATCCCAGGAAGAAATCAAAGATAAAATGGACAAAGGGGGTATGTTTCAAGTGTGATGCTCCATACTCCAAAGGCCACCGATGCCCTCTAAAGCAACTAAGGTTGCTGTTACTCCACGACAATGATAATCCGAAGTTGCCGCAGCGGAAGGAGTGATCGATGACAATACGACGGTCGAAATGGAGCCAGTGCTCGAGATGGAACTCTCGCATACTTCTTTGGTGGGAATCGATTCACCACATACCCTGAAACTAACGGGACAGATAAATGGCTGTGAAGTCATCGTTTTGATCGATTGTGGTGCAACGCACAATTTCGTCGCTCAAGAGTTGGTGGAGCCGCTGGGATTGGTAATCCAGAAAACAAAATTTCAGGTTGCTTTGGCCGATGGAACGATTAGCAAAGGTACAGCGATCTGTCGAAAGATTCCGATTCAGTTGGACGGTGAGGTCTTTGTACAAAATTTTTACCCTTTCAATTTGGGTAGCATTGATATAATCTTGGGCGTAGAATGGTTGCAGACACTCGGGGAGGCAGTAATTGGCGTTTGAGAACCATGAACTTTGAGTGGCAAGGACGACCCGTGAAACTAAATGGGGATCCGACCTTGCTGCGATTGGAAACAACATTGAAAAGTGTGCTACATTATATTCAAGTAGGCGGTGATGGCTACTGGCTGCAGCCTCAACATCTCGACGGAGACGATATAGAGGTACACCAGAGTACAGCAGTATCAAATTTATTAACCGACTTTGCTTAACTATTTGCTGAACCAACTGAACTGCCACTAAGAAGGAAGCAAGACCACCGGATACAACTAGCCGAGAAAAGTAACCCACCTAATATTCGACCCTATCGTTACCCACACTCTCAAATAAACGAGGTCAAAAGGTTGGTTACAGGAAATGTTAATAGCAGGATTGGTACGGCCTAGTGTGAGTCCTTACTCCAGTCCAGTATTGTTGGTTTGAAAGAAGGATGGCGGATGACGTTTCTGCGTGAATTATCGTGCCATAAATAAACTCACAGTTCCTGACAAGTTCCCCATTCCCGCAATTGACAAACTATTGGATGAATTGGGAGGAGCCATAGTGTTCACCAAACTTGATCTGAGAGCAGGATACCACCAGATCAGAATGGCGGAAGGTGATGAGGAAAAGACGGCTTTTCGTACCCATAATGGGCATTACGAGTTCCTGGTGATGCCATTTGGGCTTTCGAATGCTCCGGCCACATTTCAATCACTCATGAATGAGGTATTTCGAGAATATTTGTAAAAAAAATTTATTTTGGTGTTCTTTAACAATATCTTAGTGTATAGCAGGACCATGGAGGAACATGTGGGTCATTTACGAACCACCTTTATACTTCTCACACAGCACCACCTCGTTGTCAACCGAAAAAAATGCATGTTTGGGGTTGCTACACTGGAGTATTTAGGGCACATCATATCTACAGACGAAGTTGTTGCGGATCCACGAAAAATCAAGCGCATGGTGGAGTGGCACCAACCCGCCAATCTTAAAACCTTGCGAGGGTTTTTAGGTTTAACCGGGTATTACCGCAGATTCGTCCAAGATTATGGAAAGATTGCCGCTCCGCTTACTAACTTATTGAGGAAAGACGCATTTTAGTGGAGTAAAGAGGCAACAACGGCATTTAACGCCCAAGACAGCAATGACAACCGTTTCAGTATTGGTTATGCCAGATTTCACAAAGGAGTTTTTGGGTTGGGTGCGGTTTTGATGCAAGATGGCCACCCCATTGCCTACTAGAGCCAAGTGTTGTCCCCTCGCGCACAAACCAAGTCAATCTATGAGAAAGAACTAAACGCAATTGTGCTAGCGATCCAAAAATGGCGTCACTACTTGATGGGGAGACATTTCAAAGTACGAACTGATCAAAAGAGTCTGAAATATTTGTTGGAACAACGCATTGTGTCTACTGATCAACAGAAGTAGGTCTTAAAGCTTTTGGGATTTGATTTTGAGATATTGTACTGACCGGGCAGCAAAAACAAAGCCGCCAACACCTCTCGCGATGGTCGAGAGGATGATAAGCGAGCTTCTCTCTATGACAATAGCAACTTGGCAGAAAGTGAGGGTTTAGTTAATGCGGCAATTCACGCATCAGAGCGTTACCAGAAAATTATTCAGGCCTTGCTGAAGGGATCCCAAGACTATCCTAACTATCATCTCCAAATAGGAACATTACTCTATAAAAACAGGTTAGTCATCCCTGAAGGATCCCCCCTAATTCCCAAATTCTTGACCAAATATCACTCCACCCTAGTTGGTGGGCATTTAGGGTTTCTGCGAACCTACAAGCGATTGACAGCTGTGGTCTATTGGGTGGGAATGAAGGCTGTTGTTCGAGACTTTGTGGCTAGTTGTTATGCCCGTCATTTTGAACCCTAAGTAAATACTTGGCTATGAAACCCGCAGGTCTCCTTCAACCGCTACCAATTCCGGAACGCATTTGGGAGGATATTAGTATGGATTTTATTGGTGGCTTACCCAAGACTAAAGGCGGGGACACACTGCTGGTGGTAGTGGATCGTCTCACCAAATATGCCCATTTCCTTTCTCTTTCACACCCTTACTCTGCTAAAGGAAGTGGCTGCATCATTCACTAGGGAAGTTATCCACTTGCATGGATTTCCGCGATCCATTGTCTCAGATCGCGATCATGTCTTCCTTAGTCACTTCTGGATGGAGTTATTCAAGCTAGCAGGCACCCACCTGAAGTATAGCAGCGCCTATCATCCACAAACCAATGGCCAAACAGAAGTGGTGAATCGCAGCCTTGAAATTTACTTACGCTGTTTCTGTGCACACCAACCAAAGGATTGGATTAATTGGTTACCTTGGGCGGAGCATTGGTACAACACGACATTCAATTCAGCCACTAAAATGTCTCCATTCCAGATTGTATATGCCCGTGAACCGCCTTCACTTTTGCATTGGGAAGATGGCTGATCCAAGGTTGATGATGTTGATTTGTTCCTTCGTGAGTGAAATCGAGTATTGGATGATCTCAAATCTAATCTCCGGGTGGCCCAAGAACGGATGCGCGCCACCGCTGATCCCAATCGCCGGGAGGTGCACTACAGGGTGGGGGATGAGGTTTTTCTTAAGCTCCAACCTTATCGTTTTCAGAAACTTGCCAACCGCCCAAACGAAAAGCTAAGCCATCGTTTCTACGGGCCATACCAAATCATAGAGCAAGTGGGCCCCACGGCTTATCGGTTACAGTTACCAGAGGGGACTCGCATCCACCCTGTGTTCCACATTTCGCAATTGAAACCAGCAGTTGGTCAACACATGGTCCCACAGCCTCTTCCCTCATGTTTGCGAGAGAATGGCGAGTTACATCCCACACCAGAACAATTGCTCAGCATTCGCTTCTCTGCCCAGGGGGTTTTGAAAGTTTTGATTCAATGGAAAGGACTGCCTCCTTGAGAAAATACTTGGGAAACTTATGACAAGATGCATTCCCACTTTCCAGATTTTTACCTTGAGGACAAGGTGAAACTGTTGGAGGGGAGTATTGATAAGCCCTTTGTATCACGAGTGTACACTCGACAGCGTGGATAGCAAATCCCTAAAATCTAGGGAAGGAAACGATTGGAAGATTTGAGGAGTCATATTACAATTAGGATTAGATTCAAAGAGTCATATTTGAATTACTTTTTAGGATTAGAATTGAAGAGTCCTATTCGAATTGGGATGATTCTGTTAATTAATACTGTAGGAACGTAATTGCTATAAATAGGGGGAAGGAATAGTGGAGGGGATAGTTTTTTGGAGTTATTGGGGAAGATTAGGTGAGAGCTATTGCTCTTGGGTAGTCGTAGGATTCACCTACTGCTAGTAGTGTGTTTTGTCTGGAGATTATTTGATTCAATGTTGCTATTATCGTGGTGAGTGAATTTATTCATCGTTTTTGAGATCGGGGTCTTATCACAATCAATTTTCAAAAACAGAGCTCTCTATGGTTACAATGAGCCTTGCATAGAAATGGGAACTTAGCTAGAATGAGAATAACTTCAAACAGAAACTAATCATAATAACCCCAGTTTAAGAAAAAGAAAACTACCTAAGAAGCTCCACTACTCCATCCAAAATAAAGTAAATAAAATATTTCCTCCTAAATAACTAAATTACCAGCTCTTTGTCCAACTGCAAAGTGGATCATCCCTGTCCAGCCAGGTTTAACCTACCACATCAATCTAATGCGAACCAAAATTTTCCCCTTCGCAGAAACCCTGGAGTGGGCCTCAAAGCCACTCCCAAGTGTGCACCTAGGGCTAGTCCAACTCTCTAGGAAGGGTATTGTGGTCACTTTAGCCCTGATTTAATTGCTGGTTTATTTTTCAGAATTCTAATTTTTAAGTTCTTGAAGAGTTTCAATCAGTTAGGAAGTCAAGGAAGAGTTCTTGAGCCTTGGCTTTAGATAAGATTCCCAACAGTTTTTATTTACAAGAAGAGTTCCTTCAGAATTTAAGTCTTTGGAGGTATCTATTTTCGAGTAGATTCCATTAGATATTTATTATTTATTGGACGGTTGTGATTAATGTGGTGGGATCCTAATCTATAAAGGAATCCCACTTAGAGTTAGTGTCTTTTAGTATATAATTAGGCTATTCTTTCTTTGTATTTCTTAAGTTTGATTATTTGAATAAAATTAACTGAGTTCAGGACTGTGGTTCCCGTTGAAGGGGCCATGGCGGATTTTAATTAAGTTCTTCAAAGATCAGCACCATTATTCAAGTCTTGCATTCATCTTCCAATCTCCAGCATCTACAAGCATTCAAGCACTCTTCTTCAAGAACTACAGCAGCCTACAAGTACAGCGGACCCCCATCCCCTTCCTTCACCTCCTACACCCATCGCACCCCTTTTCCAGCCCCTCCCCCCCTTCCCCTGCCATCACAAACCCCTCCCCATCCTCCCCTGTTTGTGCAAGTCACCCAGGCCCTCCCCCTTGCTGCCATGACCTGCCAGCAACAATCTTCCCCCCCCCCCCCCCAACAACACCCCCAGCCCCTCCCCGTACCCCTGAGATCACCCCTGACTCCACCCAGCCCCTCCCCTACCCCACAAAACCCCCCTACCCCCTCCACATCTCTCTGATCGCTCCCTCTACACCTCTCCTTCCTTGCGGCAGAACCAGAAAACATAGAAAAAAAAAAAAAGAAAAGGAAGATAAATAAAGAATTAGAAGAGATCCTTTTCCTTTCAAACATTCAACCCATATCCATCATAAGATCCCTTCTTAAACCCAATTCTACTTTGAAACCCAAATTCTCTTCCATCCCATATAATTTAGATTGATCCTTTTTCATCCCACGTCTTTTCCCTATCAACCCAAAGGATCCCCATTTTTCTCCTTGTCATTCCCTATAGAATCTAACTAATCCACTATACCATCCCTTGCACTCATAGGATTTTAGAGTTAGTTGCTGGAAGATTCTGGGCAAACCCCTAATTTTAGGGAATTCTTCCAAGAAACCCTAACCCTAAAATTGGGTTTGCATCATCACATTACAACAATCCCCTCAAGTTGGTGCGAAGATATCAAACTTTTTCCCAACTTGCACAAATTAGAATGAAAAACTTTACTACTAAGCCCTTCAGTGAGGACATCAACCAACCGATCACCAGACCGAACAAATGGAATGCAGCCAAAACTTTCATCAAGCTTCTAAAAAGAGCAAAAAAAAAAAAAAGATGAAAACCTATACAAGCCATATAAGTCCCATCCTCTCTACTCTGTATTTTAACATTACTGATAGACTAACTCTTAAGGTTTTCTACCACCCTGTTTGGAACTGATACAAATCATATTAAAATATTCACTTCTTTTTCAAAAGAATGAAAAGTAATCTCCAAGTTAATCATGAGAATATTAAACTAATAAAAAAAATTCAATAACATCCCAATTTTCTTCTAGTGAATCATGTTAATTGAGAAGCGGAAGATTGCAGAATACTTGAAATCAGACGACAAGTCAGATATCTATTCACAAGAAACTGTTACCTGATGCTGCCTCACCAACCGCAGCAGGAGTATTTGGCATCACCCTGATAAATCGACTATGACCAGCCCATTCCTAAACAAAACACAGTCAATTTTCTTTCATAAGAATACTTCTACTACAGGTTAAGTTATAAGAAACATAAACAGGACAATCTAATCCTAGAATTCTTAATGAAAGGCAATGCCAATTACATAAAGAAAATAAGGAATGCGAGAAAAGAAACTAGCTGAAGAAAAAGGAAATTTTACAAAATGGGAAATTGAAGGTTCATGAAAGAGCTTACTTATTCACACATATAATACCTGAAATTGAAAATTTATTCCAACAGTGAACTTTTTTCCTTAAAAATGGATATTGCGCCCCTATTGTAAAAATGTCAAGATGCACAAATACAAAGGCTATGCTCGGTTATCAAGAGAGAATAAGAATGAATAAATTGGGGAAGCACTATTTTTTTGGACATTCTCACATTGTCCACATGCAGGGTTGTTTGGAGAACTTGTGCATTGACATTTGAAATTTACAAGATCATGTTACATTATCTCAAAGATGCCTGTCAAAACTCAGAAAGAAAATTCTCGGACTTCAGAAAATAGATCGTGAAACTCAAAAAGGAGCTAATCGTTGTGAAGCAGTTGCATTGGACAGTAATCCCATATGAAGGCCTATGTGCAACCATGCAAGGTTCATAATGAGTTATGCAGTCCAATAGACTGAAATTGACCTATCGGGGTAAATATGTTATAGGTTGGAGCTTTTTCTAATACAACTGCCAAGTGAGGATAGAGTGTACATGGACTTAGTGGTTTAAGTGATTCAGTTAGAAAAGTTAATAGGTCAAAAGGGTTTTGTTTGAGTTTATTTATTTATTTAATTATAGGTTGGCACTTTTTCCCATCGTGAAGGGCATAAGTTATATGCCTACAAGGTGGGGATAAAGTTATAGTACACAGGATTACCAGTTATGTGATTCAATTGGATTGGAATACTTAATATGTAGATAGAGTTTCTTTCTTGATTATTTAATTAGTTGAGTTCATAGAGTGATTCGGAGTCTATTTGAGTCAATTTATGAATTTACGTCTTAATATATGCAACATACCCCCAAGGGGCAACTGCCTGGGCTTGAACCTTTAAGGGTGAGGATAATCTTATGGGCAGATTGATAGGATCTCAGTTCTTGATTTTAGAATTCAAAGAAACTTGAAAAGGAAGAGGGCTGAATTACAGCTTTAGGTGAAAGAATAGCAAGCAGCTAGGGTCAAAGGTCAGGGTATGTATTGGGGATTATATGTATCAAGTTTGGTGTAATTCTGAGGGAGGGATAGGGAGAAACAGGGCCCTTGATGACTAGGGTTGGGGGCAGACAATGGAGTTGCTTAGGGTTCTAGAAAAGGGTAATGAGGGAGAAAGAATGGGGTGGGGAAGAACTTGGCCTGCAACTTACCTACTGGTAGGTCTTTTGTTCTTTAGTCAAGGGCGGCTGGAAGTGTAGGCTGAAACACTAAGACACCCTCAGTCTGGACTCAAAACACCAGAATAACTCACAAAAATGCAGAGTACAAATCTCAGAAATTAAGTGTATCATACCATTCCTCGCATCCATGATCTTTTTACATAGAGGGCTTTGCCTCTTTGCAGCCTTAGGAGTCCTTCCACCAACAGGATAAGACTAAGACCAAAACAGAATTGGAAATACATATAACCACTTAGACAACAGCCAACTCCTGATGCGTGAAGGTATTCTAATTAAAAGAACCCTAATCATCTTCTTTTTTTGGGTCAAAACCCTAATCATCTGACTAGGTGGTCATATGATCGCTTGAACCACTTAAATTGACCCAGCTGAACCAACAAACCTGGTCCAACTGAAATAAATAGAAGAGCATCCCAGGGACAGGGGGAGGTGTTGAGATAAAGGGTACAGAATTATGCCATACTACACTAATACTAGTGCTACTCACGCAGCAGCTTCTACAACTTCTTGAAGATCAAGGTCTGCAGATCTGCATCACCACACTTCTGTTCCACACACCCAATTAATAAAGTGAAATCCAAAGGGAGGAGGGAAGACACTTAAAGGTGGATGATTCATAAAGCAATGTAATCACATTTCAAACTTCCAACATAATGATACAGAAATCAAGTAGAAGCTTTCACAAATACATAAATATAGTATTCCTACTCCAAGCTACAGGAATAACGTTGAGATGCCAGTTAAGACCATGAAGACGGATCTTTTCTGATATTGATATAACGTGCTCTTCGGATTTTTATGAAACCCTTTTACTATTAGAACAAGGGGCAAAGAAAAGGTTTATGGGAAAGTTGAATAGAGTAAAAGTTACTACAATACTTTGGAAATCCTCAAAACACGAAAGAAAAGTAAGCCATGCACACCTGCAAATCACTCAGGTTGGTTCCTGCAGCAACTGAAACCAAAAGTTTCTTCTTTGAAAGCAGCGGCTTCAACTGTGAAACCACGTCTTTAACTGCAATTGCAAAGCAGTCATAATATAAGCAAGCGAAGGAAATGCAATATTGCTCCAAGGATTTTTACCTTACTATTATGAAATCTATAACATTTCTGGTTTAAATTGGGTTATGGGTATCATCAAAGTATGGATATATGACTCCACTCGGGAATTAGGTGGTTTGGAGCATAGAAGAAAATTCAACCGAAATTGTCGAAATGTCAGAATTGTTCAAAAACGAAGCGAAATTCCAATTATTTCGGAAAAATGTCAAATTTCGACCAAAATTAATTTCAACCATTTCGGAGGTTTCGTCCGAAATTTCAACCATTTCAACATTCCAACTTGTTTTTCTTTAGTTTTTGTTGATTTTTATCCCATTTTCACCTAATTTCCACAAAAGAAGCGACGCGCTACACTATGGCCCGGGTGTAGTGATAAGTGGGCAAGGGTTAGCTAGGGCGTCCCCTGTGAGCGACGCGTCGCATCGGCGCCCGGATGCGGTGATAAGTAGGCAAGGGTTCCCGCGCCGTGGACGAGTGCGGGTAAAGAAGCTAGTCCATAAGCATAAGCGTAGGATTAGATTGGCATCTTGGAACATAGGATCTCTAACTGGTAAGAGCTTAGAATTGATAGATGTTATGAGGAGAAGAAGGATTAATGTAGCTTGCATTCAAGAGACTAGATGGAGGGGTAAAAAAGCCAAAGAGTTGGATGACTTTAAACTTTGGTATACTGGGGATAAAACAAATAAAAATGGAGTGGGTATAATAGTGGATAAAGATTTAAAAAATGATGTGGTGGATGTTAAAAGAGTGGGTGATAGGATTATTGCTATCAAGCTTGTAATGGAAAAAGAGTTCAGAAATATAATTTGTGCATATGCACCTCAAGTAGGACTAGATGAAAGTCTAAAGCTAGAATTTTGGGAAAATATGGGTGGACACGCAAGGAATCGTCAAGGAGAAAAGATTATCATAGGAGGTGATTTAAATGGACATATTGGAAAAGATCAAAGAGGATATGAGAGTGTTCATGGAGGTTATGGTTTGGAGAAAGGAATGACGAGGGGATTTCAATTTTGGATTTTGCTACTGCGATCTATCTATTATAAATACTTACTCAAAAGAGAGATGAGCATTTAATTACTTCAAAAGTGGACATCATAGAAGCCAAATAGATTTCTTCCTAACTAGAAGGACTGATAGATTGTTGTGCAAGGATTGCAAGGTGATACCGGGGGAAAGCTAACGCACAACATAGACTTGTGGTCTTGGATATGTGCTTAGTCCCAAGAACACATAAAAGGTCCAAGGTAAACTATCCCAGAATAAGATGGTGGAATTTGAAAGGAGAGTACTCTAAATCCCGTAATGAAGTAGTCAAACAAGGAAAATGGGATTTTAAAGGGGATACCAATGCAATGTGGAATGAGATGGCTATGTGTATTAAGAAAGTGGCTAAAGATGTCTAGGTGAATCAAAAGGAAAGATCCACTATAGAGAGACGGGTGGTGGGATAGTGAGGTTCAAGCTGCCATTAGGAATAAAAAGCTAGTTTTAAGACATGGCAAAGAACTAAGGATGTTGAGGATCTCAAAGGTATAGGTTAGATAGAAATGAAGCTAAGAAAATTGCGGGAAAAGCAAGGGAAAGGAAGTATGAAGAGTTATACAATAAGTTGGGCACAAAGGAAGGGGAAAAATCTATTTATAAGATAGCTAAGATGAGGGATAGGAAGAGTAGAGATCTTGACCATGTTAGATGTATTAAAAATGGAGATGGTAAAGTATTAGTTTGTGAGGAGGATATTAAGAAAAGATGGGAAACCTATTCTCTAGTTTACTAAATGAGCATTCTTCAAGCACTTATGTTTGGACGATTACACTTTTCACCAAGGCACGGTGTCCGAACTTATATTCGTAGAATTTCGATGTCCGAAGTAAAAGAAGCTTTAAGGAGGATGAAACTCGGCAAGACACAAGGTCCCGATGAAATCCCAATTGAAGTTTGGAAGAGCTTAGGAACCCATGGACTAGTTTGGTTGACTAAGTTGTTTAATAAGATTATGAGCACGGGGAAAATGCGGATGATTGGAGGAGAAGTGTTGTGGTTCCAATTTACAAAAATAAAGGAGATATTCAAAGTTGTAATAACTATAGAGGCATTAAATTGATGAGCCATACGATGAAATTATGGGAGAGAATAATTGAAACCCGGTTGAGACACTTAACTATAGTTACGGAGAACCAATTGGGTTTATGCGGGAAGATCTACAACGGAGGCTATTTACTTAATTAGGAGACTTATGGAAAGGTATAGAGAATGTAGGAAAGACCTTCAATGGTATTTATTGACCTAGAAAAAGCATGATAGAGTCCCTAGAGCGTAATTTGGCAAGTACTAGAGAAAAGAAGTGTTGCAAGTAAATATGTAGATATAGTTAAGGATATGTATGATGGTTCGGTGACTAGTGTTAGAACAGTGGGGGACAAAGTAATGAATTCCGATAACAGTTGGGCTACATCAAGGGTCAACTTTAAGCCCATATCTATTTGCACCGATAATGGATGAATTAACCAAAGACATTCAAGATGAGGCCCCCTGGTGTATGCTTTCGGATGATATTGTGTTGATTGATGAGACCCAAATGGGGATTAATACCAAATTAGAATCATGGAGAGTAGCTTGGAATCAAAAGGCTTAAACTTAGTAGATCGAAGACAGAATATCTAGTTTGTAACTTTAGTCATGATCGGGCAGATGATGAAGTGGTGATACTGACGATAAAGAGATTCTCGAGTGATTGTTTTAGGTACCTAGGTTCAATCATAAGTAAAAGAGGTGATTTAGAAGATGAGGTTTCCCAAAGAATTAAAATAGGGTGGATGAAGTGGAGAGGTGCATCCGGGGTCTTATGTGATCGGCGTATTCCATAAAGCAAAGGAAAATTTTATAGGACCGTTGTCCGACCAGCATGATGTACGGTGCAGGTGGCGTTAAGAAGAATCATATAGATAAACCGGGAGCAGAAATGAGGATGCTAAGATGGATGAGTGGCAAAACTAGGATGGATAAGATAAGAAACGATCATATTAGAGTTGGTCCGGGAGTTGCTCCTATAAGTGATAAGCTTAGAGAAAGTCGTTTGAGGTGGCACGGCCACGTTCAACGGAGACCTATAAAGCTCGCTCGGAGAAGTGATATAATCTATATTGAAGGAACTAGAAGAGCTAGGGGTAGACCTAAGATAACCTTAGGAGAAGTGGTGAGAAATGATATGTATAGCTTAGGCCTTGTATCTAGCATGGCCTTGAACAGAACCGATTGGAGGGCAAGAATCCATGTAGCCGACCCCATTTAGTTGGGAAAAGGCTTATTGTTGTTGTTGTTGTTTCACCTAATTTCCACAACTCCTTTGCCTTTAAACATCTCTTTTGCTCATTTTTTTGCCTCCAAACACCTCCTAAGGCACAACAGCTACAAAGGAAACTCCGGCAACAATAAAATGTGAAGCATGAGCCATAGTCAACAGTTCCAAACTTCCCCTTTTTTATTTTTGTTTTGTTCATGCCTTAAATGATCATGTATTGCCTTGAAATTAATACATGTTTAGCCTAGGACTATGATGTATGATTGTGTTTTGTTAAACTTATCTTTTTCTTATTTGCTACCATTTTTCATTTTCTGATTTTAATAATTATTTTCTAAAATTATGTATTTTTATTTTATGTATATATGATATATAGGCTTCAACTTAATATATGTGAGACACCATCACTTGATCTAGTCGGTCATTTTATTTTGTTCGCTTGTTGTATATGTAACCATTCTACCAAACAATTCATGTATGCTAATGATTCTATGCTTGTATGCAATATAGTTTGCATTTGTCGAACCAGTCATTTGTTAGTATACTTGAATGATTAAAAATTTCAATGGTTTTTTTTTTTTTTGGCAAAATACTAATTCCTTTGTGTTTATTATGCTTGAAATAGGCAGTATGCAAGAATCCAAATTATTTTGAGTCCATATGAGGCCCGAAATTGAAGTTCCAAATTTTAGAAAAAAGTGTCGACCGAAATTTCGACCTTTTGCAAGGTCGAAATTCCTGTTTCGGTTTAATTTTCTTCCTTGGTTTGGAGGTTAACTTTCTGGAAATGTTTGGGTCTATCTGGGAGGAAATGAATCAAGTTTTTTGAGATTTTGAGAAATGCAAACAAGGAATTGATAGCTCAGGTTTTCTAACCTTGATCCTCACCTTATCTACAAACACATTACCTACTAGAAAAGAACACAACCAATTTAAATTTTGGCAACTGTGCTTTTCACAAATCAAGCTATTAGAGATGAGAAGCATTGATCCATGCTTCAAATTCTATCGTGCCAATGTTTTCTTCTCCTACAAGAACTGCAAGAATCAGCGATGGTCGAACCAAAGGCAGTAGTAGCGTTTTGGTTAAAAAAATGAACCAATGCTGACTTTATCTTGAGCAATGAAAAGCTTTTTCCCTGTCTAAACATTTGCTAGACCACAAAGACATTCGATACAAAAAGACCTATATTAATATTATTAGGTTTCCCTGATAGAGAAAAGTTCTTACAAACCCCCCCCACACAAAAAAAAATAAATAAAAAAAATAGAGAACTGTAGTGACAACCACCCTACGGATTGAGTTTCACATATGGTTACTACTAAACAAAAGGCCCAAAAGGTTTTGGCCTGCTACGAACTTGAGCAATCCAAAGCTGATAAAAACTAGAAGAAAATCAAGAATTTTTATAATTTGGCTATTCTAAGTAGTCCTTGCGAATGCATATTTAGATTAAAATTGAAAATAAAAAATAGGAGTAAACAGGCAAAAGTGAAAATTACCAGCAGTGAATCTCATTGTACTTGTACCACCTAGAAAACTTGGAAAATACTAACTGCCCAACCAACTTGCATACAAATCACTAAGGTCCCTAAGGATGCAAGAAAAGTGGATAAAAGAATAAGTACCACGAGTATTCTCAAAGGAGGAAGTTGCAGACAGAAAAAAAAATGATATTTAAATATGGCCAAAAACCACAAGTCTTGTCAACTAGTCATACTATTACTTACTATAAGAGAGATGAAAATCTCAAATGTAACATTTGTCTTGAACATCCATGTAGATCAAAGAAATAGATCCATGACAAAAGTATACAGTCTTATCCACTTGCTTTTAGCGTTTAAAGTCATAAAATAAGATACATGACAAAAGTATACTTCCACTTGCTTTTGGTGTTTAAAGTCATAAAATAAGATACGCAATATAAAGGTGTTATACCCGCATTAAATCATAAATAAGCAATGCAACAGGATATTTGACAGAATTCTAAAGTAGCGAAAGGCTCCAAATTGATAGCCAATCAAAGAAATAAAATGGTTATTTGATCGGAAAAGGCTTCTGTAGAGGAGTACCAACTTGAGGTTTCACAGAGAAAACAATCACATTACTGTCTTCAACTACCTGCATGGTAATGACACAGGTTTAGATATCTAGTAAGTCATGGAAACAACAAGAGTAATTTACTCTCGACACTCTACAATTTCAAGAAATACTACATTCAGTGTACCATGAAGATAAACGTAAACTTGAAAATAAACAAAAAGGGGAGAATGTAATTGCTACGCCACCCCCCCCCCCAACTGCATGAGAAAAGATAAATCAAAGAAAGACAAAACTTGTAAATAATCCATTCAAGCGTAGTTCTTATCTCATCAGTATACAGCAAATAGAATGGCACATAAATTATCTACAACCAGAGCTGCACACTATCACAAGCTTAGATGTGCTTCGACAAACCATAAAGACAGAAGAAAATGATGGGTATAACCAACCTCAAGTAATCAACAGAAGATGGAGTGAAAGTGAAAAGGAACTGAGCTGAAAATAGAATATAAACTTGCAATTAAGCAAGCCCACCAGCATAAGAGGGGGAGGGGACAAAACAAAGTAAAGGGAACGCAACAGTTGGCTGAGAAGAAAGGGCAAAGATATACCAAATCAGAAACCAAAACCATACGCATAAGTGGAATGTCAGTATAAACACAATAAACAGATGCAGAACCAACTGATATAGGACCTAACCTCGAAATCAACAAGGAGAGAGGGGAGATCTATAAGTAGAATCAAATTATACCTCCTGATTGGTATCAAAGACTTTGATACCAAGCGAAGAGAAGGCTTCCCTGCGACTAGCATCCTTGTGAACAGCAGTTCGAATTCTAGAAGCAGGCAATACACCGGACTTCACCACTCCGTTTGCAATACTTTCTGCCATTTTCCCAGCTCCAATGAATCCCAAGTTGAATGTGTCAAGAGGAATTGGAGTTGCCATGGCTGCCATTTCTGGAGACTGCATTACCAAATATTTGATGTCACAAACTCTATATAATGAAGAAGTAAATAGAATATTTCCCAATTAGCAAACCTTGTTGTCAAGGTAAAACCTGTGAGTCCACGACTCTTGCAGCCTCAGTTTTTTAGTGTATAAAAGAAGTGGCTTTTTTCGAAGGCTAAAACAACAAGAAGATTTTCAAAAATCTCTTTTTAGGCATTTTAGCATGAATTGTTTAATTGAAAAAAAATTAGAGAAAAAGAGAATGGTTTTCCTTCCCCATTGACAAAAGGCAATGAAAAAATGGAGGAAGCACCTATCTGCTTTGGGTTTGTGGATGAAGAACCCCCCCCCCTAAATAAGATTGAGGACCAAGGCTCATGCTTTGGGTAGTAACTAGGGCTGCAACTGGGCCCCGAACCCTGACTCACGGCCAAGAAACCTCCATGCTGGCCTTGATACTGATGGACTGAACCCAGCCTAAGTTGGCCCTGCCCTGACACTTTTTATCAAAAAAACCAAAAAGAAAAAAGGGAAGAAAAAAAAAAGTAAGGGAAGGAACGGGAAGAGGGATTGTTGAAGGTTCCCAAAAGGATCAATTCACACTGATTGATCAGAGTGCCCAAGATTGATCCATCCAATACAAATCAAAACCTTAGTCTCTCCCAATGCATTGAACATTTATTTTTAAGGCATGAAAAGGGTATTGGAACTTGTGAAGCACATAAGAATATAAAGGAATTAAAAGAAAGTTCCGGTACTATGATAATCCACCATCTCATAACAAAAGTAACATAATACACAGACTATGTTCACGAAATCTTCAATATTCTAGTAGCAACTCTCACTTTGGACACACTTCTCTCTATAGCAAACAGTAAACTAAGTTGATAAGATGGCAACAGAAGAAAAGAAAAAAATACAACCTGTGAAAGCCAATATACCATACACCAATTACATATTTAAAAAGGTTAAGATACACCCAACATAGCATGAAATCTGAATCCATGACATAACTGTGAAAGGTTAAAGATCAGATCCCATCCCTTACCATCTGTAGGGGAGAAAAAAACAAGCAAACGAACCACCATCACAGGGACCCCTTTGGATGTGCCACACAAATAATATGAAATTTAAACTTGCCTTCCCCCCAATATAAACCCCAACCATATTTGCAATATGTATATGCACCACAAACACGCATTACTTCAACACATGGTTTATGATACATCATAAATGCCAGAGACACATTCAGCCATTAGAAGCCCTTCATTCAACTGGATCCTAGCTTTATCCATAATAGACAGCACTCTTCATTCAAAGCTCTTGTTCTCATAATAGTTTTCACCCCCATCTAAATTTTAGTAGCAAACACTCTTTCTCAATAAAACCACATTTTATTAAAAAACCAATTCTTTCAAGCTTCATGGCACTTTGCAGTTTCAACGCTTTTCAAGAGAACCAAATTCCCAATTTTCCCAGACCATTTTGTTGGAGTTAAACAAGGAAAATCTCACTGTTCAAGCCTTCCATGTCAATCTGAAAACTAAAATACAAGCAAAAGGGGCAAATCAACATTTTTTTTTTCCACAATATTTGAGAAACACTTAAGATGGACAAAGAAAAGAGAGATTCTCAATTGTTTGTGGCCAAACAGACAAGCAAGAAAAGAGTGTGTCTGCAGTAACTCGCCAGCTGCTGCAAAATCAAAAAGAAAGAAGAAGAATGATGAGTCTAGTGGAGTCTAGAGACTGCAAAGAATTGTTTACCACAGCTGCCTTTAAACCAAAACAAAGAAGAAGAACGGTGACTGAAGTGGAGAGTCTGGACTCTGGAGATAGAAGAAGTGGCAGCAGATATAATAATTCAGTTAGAATGAATTAGTCTTTTGGCCTCAGGAATTGGGAAATGGGTGAAGGGATGAAGCTGAGAAGGCGTGACAGCAGGAAGGGGTGAAGGGTGAGGGAGTTTTCCCCCCTTAAACAAGTTGTTAATCATGCATCAAGGGTGGCTTGCATTTGAGAAAATAACAAAATGGTGAAAAGACCAATTCTTAAGGAGCAACAGGATATTGAAGAATCAATTAAATGGGGTCAGATTAGACATTTCATGTGCTTTTACAGAATCTTGGTTATCAAATATTGATAACACCATGTGAGTTAAAGGTTTTCAAAGTGGAAGAACGCGAAGCAATGCAGTACGATTTGAAATGTGGTTGTGGACAATTAGTCAGAGCACAAACAACAGATCACACACATCCAGATACTGTAGTAGTGTTTTCCTAACCATTCAAGCAGAAAACATACACATGGCAAAAAAGGTGGGGAAACAGGGACTGAATCAGTGACCCCAAAAAAATAATAACTGAATTTGGTTTAATCAAACATACCATCTAACTAACTAGTCATTGTAGAGATTGTATACAGTGGACAAGTTTTTATACTGTCTGCAATAGCATCCACAAGGTTTGGGGAGAAAAGACGTAAATTTCAGTTTTATTGGCCCAACGTTGAATGTTTCAATTGGATTTTGCAGTTTGAAGTTGTTTATGTGCTTATTAGTAATGTTGATGTTTTTGGTTTTGATCCATTTTTTCCTATGCTTGGGTGGTCCTTGGGTTTTGATCATTTCCTCCGTCACCCTTCTAAAACATAGTGAGAAATTCAAAACATACCTCAGTACTTAGGATCATGAGTTTGAAGCTTGGCAATTTAAGTTCCAATCAGAACTTTTGATTTTTTTCTGCATATGGCATAAAGAGGTCCAAATAAGTTGACAGCTCAAGCCTTGAAAGCAGAATGGATTAGCAAGAACAGCTTATGCTATGGAAATATTAGAAATATTAAGAACAAACAACAGCAAATTCATATTGAGCATATCATACAAACCCAAACAAGTGGAAATTCCTTAATGCTACAGCTAGAGGGACAGTTATCGATGGGGTAAAGAACGTTGCAACATTCAGATTGCAAAAGTCTTGAGTTGCAAAGCTATTGGGAGGATGGGGAAACAGAGGATTAGTAATAGAGAAGAAGAATACATAAGAATTACTCTTGGGAGCATAACTTATAAGACTCACATGAAAAATGGAGATAGTAGACAAGAAGAAGAAGAAAAAGTGATAGAAATCCACCAGATTTAAGTGTGTAATTTACTACTTGAGGGCCTTGTCATTGAGCTTGATGCAAAAGTATACAAATGTAGTCACAAATGCAGCCTCCCCTGTTGCATTTCAGAGTGTGAGGATTAAATGGATTAAGTATTTTGTAGCTTCATGTATACTCAAGTGAATGTCTACTATTTTATAAGAGGAAACTTGTCCAGGCCTGCCAAACTACTCGCATTGCAACGGCTCTCATGATCCCACCATGGTTTGATCTTGTTCGGCCAATCACAGGTAGACCCATTATTGCTACACTCTTGATGACCCCTTCAAGTGCCTATATTGCTTTCTTCTCCAGGTTAGATGTATTAAATCAAGCTTGACATCGATCAACATGTTCTTTGTTTTTATGAAGATGCCAATGATAGAAACTCCTCCTTAAAGAAACCTCTTAAGGTTGGGGGGTTTTCAGTTATACTTCCTCAATGGGCTAGAGATCAATGGGGTTTAAGTCACAAAGGTTGGTTTCTGTAGCACCATAACCTTATTATGGGATTTTGGGATGAGGGAACTGCCATTGCTTTTGCCTCAGTAGTTGGCTCCCGAAGTATGGCGAGTTCATCTTCTTCCTTCGCTGCCATCCTTGCCCATAGCAACACACATGTACTCGATGGGTTTCTCTTGGTGTCCATGCAACTTACGACATGGCCCATCGATTGCAGATCAGACCCAGCATAGATTGTGGAAAGTAAGAATACACATATGCAAAACATCTATACTACAAACTCGAAATTCCATCTACCCACATTCCTTCAATATCCCCTACTGCAATGATTTCAACCAGCAAACTGGAATATCATACGAAAAGCTGAGAATTTCCATCAGAACATACCTTCCCATGTAGTTTTGATAGGATAAACAATTTTCACAAAACTAACTTCGCCATTTGGAAAGATTCAAGAACTGTAGAGGTCAAACTCATCTAAATAAAAGGTTGGTAAAATAGGCATCCACGATACACTAGAGATCTTTCAGTGGATTTAAATGAACCAATTCTTGGCTTCATTTCCATGACTCGAGGCCTAGTGACAGCATTAAGAAAAACAAAGCAAAAGAAGGAATCCCTCTAGTGGCATTTTAGCTATAGTTCATTTTTTTTTGACATTCTCAGTCGATAACCTTCAAGATTGCCATTAACGTCATCCATTAGCACACTCATCAAATAAAAAAGGGTAAAAAGACTCTCTTTTTTTAAATGACCCTTTATTGGTAAAAAATTTGGAGGAAAAAATGAAAACCGATAACTGGGCGGGTATGGAAAAAGGAAGGGAAAACCAAAAAGGGTAAGTTTTAGATGGTAGAAGGCAGATATACCTGTCACTCTGTCAGCAGCGACTCTCAAAGATGCTTTTGTGGGCAGTAAAGTTGATGACGAAGATCTGTTACGGCTACTTTTCTTCTCCGTCTCACTCTGCTCGGTGCAGCTTCAATTCACCAGCAAGAAGATGATCCACCCATCCACGGCCTAAAATATTATAGCCTCTCTAGCAGGGATTTTGAGCTCCTGTTGTATTGGTAGTTCATGGTAGAAGTAGAACGCGTGGAATGTGGGGCCGCATGGAAGATGCACATGCATGGATGCACTCATGCATGATGCACCATGGGTCGCTTACAATTACGTTTTGACCCTTCTTAAAAGGAAAATCTGGTTACCCTAATCCATCCCTAAGGATGTAATTGAGGTGTACATGTTACTCGAATGTTACTCGAATGAATCTTAGATTCGAAAAAATCTGGTTACCCTTCTTAGAAGTGAAATTTTCAATGCTACTTCTTGAGTTAACCCTATAATTAATGCCCTTAGTTACTTAATATATCAGTTGTCGGCCTATTATTAATGCCGTTAATCTCATTTGATTATCATTTATCCGTTTTCAATATTACTTTCACATTGTAAGGGAAGAAGGTGGAGAAGGATAGGAAAACCCAAATACATACATATATCCTACTACTACTATATAAAAGGAAAACCTCCAACACTTGTGGCACGTATTTTCTTAGACCAAAATACCCCTCCTAAATAGGCATGAACCTTCTAAAAAAATCCATAATCAACCGGCCGCACCCTTAAAAACGGTTGAAAATTGAACCCCACCCGTCCATAGAAAGAAAAATAAAAACCCAACAATTAAAAGCAAACCATCACATGCACTCACTCAAGTCTGCAACAACAGATGAACGTAAACCCTCCAACCGGGCTAAATCCACGCTTTAGCAATTTTCAAATCATTGAAGAATTGGTTGGAGAGAAATGGAAAAGCAAGGAAGAATCTGAGCTCTCAAAAGCGCAACTTTTCGATCAAGATTTCATAGTAGTTTTAGAGATCGGAAAATGGGAAAGACTTAAGGGGTAGAAGTGTTGGCACTTAGCTTAGGCACCCAAAAATGTTTTAAGGTAGTAGTTTCATCGGAATGGACCTTAGACGAAGAATGAGAAGCGGCATGGATACTCTTAGGTCTAAAGCTGAAAGAGTGGCCAAGCCCTTCATCAGAAAGGCTTTGATATCTTTATTTTTGAGCCTGGACGTCGTTCGGATCAAGCGTGCCATCCTCTTAGCGTTAGATCCATTTGGAGCTTTATCCTCCAACTCCGTTACCCATCGGTGAAAATAATATTCCAAAAGGAGCAATTGATAGATCGAGTTTAGTGATTCGGCGATCTTTCATGGCAATCGATTTCTCTTCCACTTAGTTCCGTTTCTATGACTCCCGGACCAGACCGAGACGAGAGAAAGAGAAGAGGGAAGGAGTGAAGAGGAGGAAGCGAAAACCATTAGGCCCGGTCCGAAACCGCACGGGGTGGGAATTAATATTGTGATGATGAGATGATGCGGACTCATACGAGAGAGGAAATGAAAGAAGGAGAGTCGTTGATTTTGGGTAAGAGAAGTTCTTTTGTTTTGTTTTATTTATTTGTTTTGGGGTTAAGTCACAAAACACCCAAAAGTGGGCATTAGAGGAACTCATATCAACACTTACTTATGTTGTGGCACATCCGGTTAGCTTTCAATAATAGAAGTAAACTCAAAACCCAACGAGTAAATCCATATCATATATGCGAGATCCGCACGATCAATAACGAAACCCACCACCGCCCTTCATCGCATTAGCAGATCAAAAAAAGGAGTTCAAAAGTATCAAGGATGGAGAGCTCCTTCATTGAATTTCATCAAAATCAATGTTGATGGAGTAGAATCGACAAAAGGGTTCCAACAACTTAGGGGTGGATTTGGTGGTACTTGCTCGTGATCACTTGAGGTCAGCACTCTCTTCACAATGGACCTTAGATGAAAGGAGGAAACTCAAAAGCCATTCAAAGGTGGCAAGCCCTGCAATCCGAGAAGGAATGAAGCTAGCTATCTTCCTTAATTTAAAGAAAATCATTATTGAAAGTGACAATGAAGCTTCGTTGTTACCCATCGATTAACAACAATAATCCAGGAGACTCCACCTTGGATGATCAGCCATTACATACATGATATCTTCAATCTTTCCAATCAGTTTGATGTACTAATTGTGAATCATACACATAGAGAAGGAAACTTTGTAGCTGATAGATTAGCTTCTTATCTTACGACTTCTCGGGCTTCTTACCATTTTCTTTCTCTCCCCCCCCCTTTTGTTCTTTTGGCTGTTGCATTTTGATGTAATTGGTACTTTGTATTCCAAGGACTTTTCTTTTAAATAAATTTAGTTTCTTCACCAAAAAAAGGTTAAGTCACAAAAGGAGAAGCTGTTTGGCTTTGCTTTGTCATGTCATCGACTCATCGACTCGGCAGTGAGTTAACAAGGACTCCGATCCCATGTCGCGAAACGAAAGGCATGGCATGGTTTGTAATTTCATTAGAAAAGCAATGTAATAAATCCATATGATGCTGGTGGTGGTGCATTTGCACGTAGTCTTTTTTTAGGATTCTTATCATCCCATGTCGCGAAAAAAAAGGCAAGGCACGTAGTCTTTTTCGAGTCTGATCGATATTTTCTCAGATAAACCCCTGAAAATCATCTTGGAGAAATGTGAACTTCCAGTTGAAGGTACGGACTTCCTCAAGTTTTTTGGCTTCTCTTGTTTCCCTGTGATTTTATCCATTCCTTGATTCTGCGACTAATTTGGGTGGTGGTGTCTCAGACCAAGCTCAAGAAAACTACGTTCAAAAGAAAGGATTGGAATCTTCAAATTTTGCAGAGGATATATGCTTTAAAAACGAAAATTCAGGTAAATTGTGAAACGACTTTATGAAAGAACAAGAACCTTCAATTTTATTTCCCCCTTCTTCAGATCCAAGATTTTCCCACAGGGTTGTATCTGTTGAAGTAAATGTAATCGGCCGAATTTATCTTCTTCATGTCTTACATTCTATGAATTGGTTGTTCTCCCCTGGTTTTCTGCAGGATAGTCTTCAATGCTCACTGGTTATTCTCCCCTGATTTCCTGTAAGATTGTCTTAAGTGCCCACACCCATGAAGTGGAACCCGAGAGGTGACTGTCCCAGCCATGACCTGGAATGAAGGTGAGGACCCTGGTTCTATTGTTGATACTTTTGGGAGGATTAAAGTAGTAACAATTACCTAGTGCTTCCTTGTTAGAGAAACTCATGTAATAATAGCCTCTCTGTTTTGGTATTGTTATAATTAGCGACAATTGATGAAAAAATTTGCACATCTCACCATAATAGTGTATTATTTCTTTATTTTTGTTCATGTTTTCTTCAAATCTCTGCACCAATTGTTGTACTTTCTTTCATATTGTAGCCCATTGGTAGATGAAAATTCTATCTTATAAATGTATTTATTGATTGTTGTTGAATACAATAACTGGGTGATCACACCAACGTCAGTTGATTGAAATTGAGTACAGCAGGAAAAGAAACAACAAAAAACGAGGCATGAGGATCAACTTTCATCTCTTTATTTAAACCTCGGAACCATTTGTTTAACCTGTAATAGCCACCACCAATTTATAGTTTTCGCGTTGTTGTGCATAATTTGTGAGTAGTCAATTAAGAAGTTTCATGGAAAGTAAATCACAAAAATGCCTTGGATGGGCCTGAGTGGCCGGCCCCATGGTTCTAAGGAATTCAGTCTATGATCATCCCGGTAGATTTTGTTGCTTTTCTAATAGAGCCAACGATCTTGTGTTCCTCCCAAAAAACTGAAACAATTGATTAAATTGATTGAAATTCAGTCTATTTCTATCGATGATTAAATCAAAACTATCTTTATATAAAACCTCCCATATTTTCCTAAAAATAATAATAATTATTAGAACAATGAAAATATAACTGAATTTCAAATTATTAAAGCCAAATCATGCATTACCATAAAAACCTATACTTCGTAATCTTCCATCTAAACATAGCATAAACAAAAAAAAAACCCACGTGCATTGCACGTGTGAATTTACTAGTGACTGATAAATATCTTTCCCACCCAAATCTGTATGGGGTATAATTGTAAATAATTTTTTAAAATTATTTTTACATGAAAGATTTAATATTTTACAAATTTACAAAATAAAATTCATTACGATGTCTTGCTTTTTTTGTTTCCTAATCCTTGTTTTTTTACTTTCATATCCCCAATGAAAAGAAGGAAAATGCCCTCATGATATTAACTTATCTTTAGCTATTGGATCCTCTCATTGATATTATTTTGTATGAAAAGCTCATCCAAATAAAAGAAAGGGAAGATTGCACTGATTGTGATGCAGATGATATATATTGTCACTGATGCTACCAACCATAAAGACAACAGACAACCTCAAAAAGGTAACAGATTGAACTGTAACTTTTATGTTGAGAGTGAAAATCAGTACTGTGCTTTAAAGCATTAAATGTCCATGTAATTTTTTTTTTCTTTCTTTCCTTGTAATTTCATTGATGAGCTTTAATGTATTCCCTACTTCTCATACATTATTGTTTCACAGGAAAGATGTCATTACCATTTAAGGCAAACCCCTAGTAGTAACATTTGAAGATCTTTAGTACTACTACATTGACACTCCAGTGGTAATCAAGTTGTTGCATTCTTTTTATATATAGTGAATTAACATTTTTGTAGGTAAATCTGATTAAATGACACTAATAATTAGTTTGTTGTATGGTCTTAGGAGGCAATGCGAGAAATGCTAGGTATCATGCATGAAGAAAAAGCTGCAATTTCTTCTTCATGCATGACATCACAGGTTCATTTAGGCCTGCAGGTATTCTTACAATATTGATGGGTGTTGTTGGATCTGGAAAGACGACTCTCATGCATGGATGTTCTCATTGGAAGAAAAACTGGAGGTACTATATATTAAAGGAGACATTATAATTGGGGGTAGTATCCAAAGTTTCAAGCAACATTTGCAAGGGTATATATCTGGTTGGTTAATGTGAGCACATACGACTCTCACCAGAAATTGATTCTAAAAGAAGATCTGAATAGTATGTAACCTAGCTAGCTAGCTTTAGAATGAATTTAAACGTTTCTTTCTTGATCCCTAGCTTCTTTGTGGAAACCTAGCTAATATTAGCTAGAACTGGTAAATGCTAATTGACAGGAATTTGTAGCTAGATGAAGTCCTTGAGATTATAGATCTTGATGAAATTAAAGATTCTCTGGTAGGCATGCATGCCACGTGTTACGTACTGGTATATATATATATCAACTGAACATGCAACGTAAGCTAGTGTCTTACGACAATAACTAGTTGTGGACTGTTGCCATCCATATATATATCTGGCGCCCACATCCACATCCACATCACATCATGTGGATATATATGGATCATATATAACGCTAGCTATTAGTTATGATGAGTATATATATATATATATAAGAACGCTTGTTTGTCTTGCACTATCTAATAACTAGTTGTGGAGCTTGTTGCCAATAACTTGTATGTTGAGTTATTTTCTTGAAAAATACCCCCAAGTCCACCATCGAGGTGGATAACTTTGATTGCATATTTAAAGCTTCCGCTAGCTCATGAATTTCAGTTGTGATTGAGGGCCGTTATTTAAAAATGCGGTTAATTAAAGAATAAAGAGACGGACACTTGTTTGTTTGCAACTAAAATCTAATATCTATCTTTGTAACGATTATCCTGCTTTGATCAACCACTGGTTCTTGTATGTTGAGTAAATACGTGAGTCACATGACAAAATACTTTTCCCAAACGTGCTTCACCATCGGAGTTTTCGGAGGGCCGACGCCCCCTCCCGCCAACCATTTTATTGAATATTTAATGCACATTCCAATACATCATGGAATTTCATATATGAATTAATATCCATTATTTATGTGATATATATTTATTAAAGAACAAAAACACGCATACATCAAGGCAGAAAATATAGCAAAGCTAAAGACCGATAACATGGATACTCATTTGTAACGTTATCCTCTATCCTCAACAAGTGGTATCAGAGCATCAAGGAAGTTTAATAAAATACAGAATCACCGACTCAACAATATACGTGATTCGGCAAAACCTTACCTACATTTACGGAACAACTGAGAGTTTTTTCAGATGAGAATGATAACAATATAAGAAATACACTTGGATTTACACCAAACACAATCCCTGTATCCAAACGGATACTCTTTTGTAACGTTATCCTCTATCCCCAACAAGTGGTATCAGAGCAATAACGGATATTATCTTTTATTTCTTACCAATACTTAATTTCTTCTTGCATCAAGGAAGTTTAACTACTAATTATAATTGTATTACCCTCTTCTCACCTAATATTGGTGTGATTCTCTGCTACTAAAATAAAATATATAGTGAAAAAAGAAGAAGAATCTTTCTAGTTCTAAAACTTAATTTAGATAAATAAAAAAATAAAAAAGGTTAGGACGAATACAAACAGTTTTAAATTAAGTACTTGAAATTTTCAATGCTACCACCATTTGTTACACTATAAAATTATGCTACCCTAAGTTAACCAATTAATCAATTAGATTTCATATAAGGCGGTGAAGATATATCAATGACATTCATTGTCATTGGAAAATCATAGGTAAGCACTAATTTAAGTAATTTAAACTTTTCAAAAAGATAACCTTGAACGATGAATAATACCATTAAAGCATAGGTAGACTTCTAAAGTCTATGGTTCTCGATGTTGACACTAACGCTTGAATTCTTAGAAGAAATATTATGTGGTCAGTTAGGTATTTGTGTCAACCAGAGAGAAATCAGTGAGAACTGTGTCAACGAGAGAGAAATCAGTGAGAGAGCTTTCAAGTTTTGGAGAATAGTTGATGCGTTAACGAGAGACAAATCAGTGAGAAGAGCTCAAGCTTTCAAGTTTTGGAGAACAATTGATGCGTTAACGAGAGACAAATCAATGAGAAGTGCTCACACTTTCAAATTTTGGAGAACAGTTGATGCGTTAATGAGAGAGAAATCAATAAGTTGATTTTTTTGTGCTCAAGCTTCAAAGTTTTGGAGAACAGTTGATGCGTTAACGAGAGACTGAGAACAGTTGATTTTGAGGAAGATGGCAGGTGGAAGTACTGCTTCTTTGGAGGACACTCCAACGTGGGCCATTGCTATCGTTATTTGCTTGGGTTTGGTTCTTAGTTCAATGTTTATCCACAATTTAATTCATCTAATGACAAAGGTAAAAAAGAAAATTTAAAAATCCTTTAATCTCTAAGTATTATAGGATTTTGTTTTAAAATTTCCCAAACTCTTTCTGTAGTGGTTGATCAGGACAAAAAAGAACAGTTTACTCCAAGTATTATGGAACATAAAATCAGGTAAGTTATAATTTTTACCCATGTGCAATAAAACAATGTTAAGTGGGAATAGACCGGTTTGCACGGTTCAAAATGAACCATTACAAAACCAAAATTCTATTTTAAAAAAAAAAAATCGTCTTAATCTTCCTCTCACCGAACTCTTCATTAATAGAGAATTCACCTCGTTGGTTCTTTATCCTCTCTCTATCACTCAGTTTTGCAGGTTTTTTTCGCTTTTATTTTGTTTCTAGTATATATAAATAGAAAAATGGAAAAAGAGGAATAATTACAAATGGTAGAGAAAGTCAAAGACAAGTCAAGCATAAGGTTTTTCATTTAAGGGTATTCTTGTTTTTTTGGAAAGTTTAACTTGGTTATGTCAATACTTAACTATGATTTTCTGACAGCACGAGGTGTCATTGATATGTGCTCTCCCTTATAGTGGGGTTTGATTGATCAATTGGATAACTTAGGGGGTAACATTAATCTTAGAGGGTAATTAAGGGTGGCATTGAAAATTTTCCTTTTTTGAGTGGATAAATGATATACACCTCTCCTCTTGGCTTGTATGATTGATTGAGAAACCTAACAAGTGAATCTTTTGGGTTAGTGTTGGAAAATGATAGAAAATGATAATGTGTTTGCATATATGCCAAGTATCTGATTGATTGTTTGAGAAACCTAGCAAGTTCTACCAAAAAAAGGGAAATTTTTTAGTCCCTACCCCCTGAGTTATCCCTTAATATTAATGTCACTATTTAAGTTATCTAATTTATCAACCAAACCCCATATTAACAACTTTAATCTTAGTTTTTATTTATTCAGTTTTTATATTACCTCCATATGCTAAGTAATAAACACTATCTATGAACCATATCTTCCAAAGTTTGAGAAGATTTACAATTGAGAGAAGAAGAAATCACATACGTAAAAGGAAAAGAAAGAGAGGAGTCAAACATAGTACTTTTCATTCAAGGTTATTCTTGTCTTTTTGAAAAGATTAAGTTGCTTACATCAACATTTAAATATGATTCCTTAATTACAACGGGTACCATTGATATATTTTCGCCATATAGGTTGTCAAATTGATAAATTGGATAACGATGATGAAAATTTCCCAAAAAAAGCCTAACAAATCAAAATGATAATTCTCCTTTTTCAGGTAGACATGGAAATGATAATTAATTCGAATATGATGTACAACAAATTCTTATGCCTAGTTTTGGATGTTAAGTGATATGAAATGATAATTTTATACTTATTAACTTCAAATAAAGTATTATCTCTTTACTTCAAAACTAATTTTAGACTACCGATGTTAGCAATATGGGGTTTAGCTAATAAATTCAATAACTAAGCGAGTGACATTAATATAAGGGAATAACTTATGAGGTGGCACTGAAAAATTCCCTTTTTTTTTTGGGCAGACATAAAAAATAATAATTTCTTTGCATTTGACAAGTATGTTTGAGAAAACTATCCGGCGAATCCTTTTAGCTACTTTTGGGCATCAACGGCGCCTTTGGAAATGGGCCAAGGAACTATTTTTGGCATTCTATCGTTTTCAGAATGCAAAAAACCAACCAAAAAGTGTTTGGCAAAATGGGTCGTTCTATTGATTTTAGAAGTGAACTGGTCCAATTTCGTGTCTAAGAAGACTCTTTGCAAAACAACTATGAGTTGTTTCGTCGTTCACAAAAACAAAAAGCACATCTCAAAGTTAGGGATAACGAGGACATTTGACCCAAATTTTATTCACACACAACTACTAACTCCTTTTTGCCTTCATTCAAAAAAATAAAAATAAACGTCTTCCCACGATTGCTTGGTAAAATCTCCCTCTCCCTCTCTGTATTCTCCTCTGTCTTCATCCTTTTTGTTATCCTTATGCTCTCTTCAATCACTAAAGAAGATTCTCTAAAAATATTAAAAGCTTGCAAAAAGAAACCTCCCTACTTCAATCACCTAGAGACTTTTAACAAGACCTAGATAACATGGAAAACATTTCTATAAAAACAAAATTAGAAATAGAACTAAAGATTCGAATTTGGAAGCTCTTGCAAAGAAAATGCAAAAGCAAAGAGATAAGCGGGATGGAAGAACAACGAAGAAAAACTAGAAAGAGCATAAGTGAAATATATTTATGGAGGGTTCCTTTACAAATTGTAAGTTCAAATTAAATGACAATCACCTTTTACCAATCAAGGTCGTATTTTTCAAACTCAAAGAGAAGAAATTAGAGAAGACACCATTTAAGAGCAAGACCTATTGGTTTTAACAAAAGGGGGGGGGGGAGAAGAAAGAAAGAAATAAGGTTGGTAATTTGCATACCCAATAGGGAAAAACATTCACTGCCTGCACAGCAGTGCACATATATGCCAAATAATTGGCTGAGAAACCAAAGAAACTACAAGGCTATTTTGGACTTTTCAAATTTGAAATCAAGCTTTAAATCTGAACTTGTTATTTGATATAAAAAGTGCATTGTTGTGCACATCAAAGAGTTGTGCATAGCAGGGGATGTTTTTCCTACCCAATAGTGTAATGTTTGACCAAAAAGTTTTGGGTTTTGCATTTTAAATATTAGAGTATGGTATATTAGATTTCAAAAAGCTTTTGATTGTTTGGTTTATTTCATATATGTATCAATGACATTTTTTGTTATAAAAATTGTTCTTAAGAACAAAAATTACTAAAAGCATGTTTGTTTGACAATCGTTCTCAAATGTTCTCAGCACAAATTTTACCAAAACAGTCAAAACTATGCTTAAACCACCATTCTTTGATGAGAATGCTCTTTGATGAGAATGCTAGAAAATGATTTATGGAAAGACTTTCTCTAGAAAAACCATTACCAAACACATTCTAAGTAATATGAAATGATAATTTTATCCTTATTAACTTCATATTAAATATTATCTTTCTATTTAGTATTCTCTAAAAGACCATTTTAGTCCCAATTAACTTGTTTCTAGTTAAATGATGTAGGTGAAAAGAATACTCCCTTTATCCATGCATGTGAAATCCCTTATGATCCTAACCTAGAAATTCGTATTATAGATCTGAGAACCTAGAGCACGACTAGAAGGCAATTGTGGGCCATCGAAATAGAGACATTAGATTAGAACTTGAACCAATGGAAGTGGGTGGTGATGTTGATAAAGCTAGAAAATTTTTGAAGTACGGAAGGTCTTACTCGAACACTGACGAATATGGAAGGTGGATCAAAAATTCATTGGTGGCACATTTGGAAGGTCCCAGAGATCAAGTAAGACCTCCCATATGTGTGGATTAACTATTGGAGTAAGGCCAAGGGAAGAACCACCCTCGAAACTGCTCCTACAACAATTCTAGGGGGAGTCTCCCAAAGAGACCTACCCCAGTGACCCATACTATTGTCCGTGAGTAAAAAAGGGCAATTTGGGGTTTTTGATATTATAAACCCCTATTTAATGATTTCTTTGACCTAAAACGTATTATTTCACTCCTAAGCCATCAGAGAACATCAAAGAGCTCACGAGAAAAAGGGAGAATATTGCGAGATCATTTGAAGAGCCTTCCATTCACCAACTAAGTTTTTTCTAAGGTTAGTATATTATCTCTCTTCTAGTTGTCTTCTTTTGATTCTTCACCATCAGTAGATCCTTGTGAAGAGATCCTTTGTCACACCCAACCCAGCTGGATTCGGTCATACCTGAATACCCATGGGGGTGATACACTGCAGGACCTAAGTTCAATGACAATTCCATAACAAATATTATGATATAACATAATCAAAAAGGACAAGAATAAATCAAGTTAAAATATCAATTTATCAAATCTAAAATATTAATTACAATCATCTTTGACTTCAAATCAAAAGTTATAACTTCAGAGTTTCAAAAAAAAGAAAGAGTGTCTGCAGCGGAAATGTTCAAGAATCTTGGTAAAAGATACCCTCGCCTCTCCCAAAAGAAATCAAAGTATAGATATAGAAAAGTGACATAAAAGATACGAGATATTTCCTAAGGATGGCGAGATCTCTACTACTAATAATCGGCTCCGTAGGAATAGTCAAGGCACAAGCACGTAGCTTCACGTGCTTCCACTTCTTCCTCAATTGCTCCTCTTAGATAGCCTCCGTGCGACGAATCCTCCATCTGAGAGGAGTCCTTATAACCTGTAGAAAAATCTAAAGAACACATACATATAAAGGAATGAGTTCCACGGAACTCAATAAGGTCAACTAAACATTCATGTCATGCATCAAATAGCAATTTCACATCATATTCATAAGATAACAATGTAATTGATAATATAAATAAAATGATGCATGATTATGATATGATATTCCTAACTCTATCATGAAGTTCCTATGGTAGACACGCATTAAGTTTAAACAAAAATCTCCTTTGAGCGGTCTCAATCACTCTCCCTTAACAAAAGACATCTATTGGGTTCTCTGCAGTTGTTGGGTAAAGTCCTGTCAAGCCATGGTTGGGGTATAGGTCACCACTCTCTCACATCACCGTTTGGCATGAGATTTGGTGCGTGTCAGGGATGATTCTAGGCCCAATGCTAAGTCATACGGTCTCGTACTACATATGGTCTGGAATCTCCCCTCATGCCTAGTGCCCTTTTGGTTCGATACCTTCCCACCTATGAATGGTATCCTCAACGGAAGACATCTATTGGATCCCATTCCTTAACCCAATGGTCATCCACATATAATGGACAAGTTGCTCTCCATGTCCTGTCACGGGTTGGTTACCAGTCTTGAGCGCCTATGAGCCCTTGTCTATTATATGCAACTATACCATTCTATGATGACAGTGGGCCTGCTTGACACTCAAGACCCAGCCACTGACATCATAGGTTAACCGGCTTCAATACCTCTACCGGAAGGGTAGTAGTACTCATAGGGTCATCTAGCCCAACACTTCTAGACACCTAGCATTCATGTACCTAGGTCTATATGCATCCATATTAAGTCACTTGGGTAATGGGTGGACCGACAACCCTAGTTGGTAAAATAGAATAAAAGAATCAATCTCAAGCAATATCATTCATTCTTATACATTCTCAATCATTCTCATATTATTCCCATGTCCCCAATATAAGACTCGAAAAGAAAGACCAATAATCATTCACATATTCTTACCTTTCGTTCGCTGCAAAGTCACACACAATCATATAATAATAGATATCAAAATAAAAGCAAGATACCATCAATGAAATTAAATAACAATAATAAAAAATACAAGACATGGTTAGTTTATTCTTCACCTTTCAATTTGATTTTTGTTCTTCAAAGTCACAAATTCGCTCACAAGTGTCAATGGTTATATTCAAAACAATCCTAATCATATAAGAGAAGTAATAAACATCAATTAGAACTTAATTGGGCTTCAAAAGATATCCAAAATCATCTTGCAAAAACCTTAATCTGTCATATGGTTTCAAACCTGTCATTCTCAACCTAGTTTCGGCGAAAAGTCATTATTTTACCAACGATTCGAAATCAAATCAAAACGAAACTTTGGGAATGTCTAATTGGCAATAATAGGGTCCTAAAGGTACCATAAATTTAACCCAATTTGTTCTAAATAAAAAAGCCTCAAATTTGGCTGTCGCGAGTGCCTGCGAGTGTCTCTGAGAGCCAAGACGCTAAATCGTTTGCAACGATTCGCACAAACTACTCTCAAACTAGAGGGAAGCATAAATACAACTATTTATGAGCATTCAATGTACCTAACAAGCTTCAACTACCGAAATCCAACGTTTGTTGTGAAGAAAACTTCACAAACTTATGTTTAAAGAGGATGGTTTGAAGAACTCTTACCTTTTTCAACGTTCTCACGACTATCCGGATCTCAACATGCCTTTGCGTGGATGAAATCCACTCTTCTCCTTGGTTTCTCCTCTTCCCCAAGCCTCAGCCCCACTCTAGAGGTGATTTGAAACATAAAATAGGGTTTTCAAACCCAAATTCCCAAAACTGCCCCGAACTGGGCAAGGGGTGGTTGAACCACGGTTCAAATGGCCATTCAACCAGCCAATCGACCAGTCCGTGTTTGGCAGCCCATTAGGGGTGTCACATCCACCGAGCTGGTATCCTATCTGGCATACCCGGGATGTGATCCATAGCCCGAAGATCCAGATCGAGTGGCCATGCCTCCCACATACACGATAACATAATCATGAACAATATAATCAATGTTTAAAGTAAGCAATAAACAAATCAAATGAATAATAATAAAAGATAATCAATCAGAGTGCGGAAATATCAGGTATCAACTTCTCATAAAAGTGATCTCAAGGGGAAGGAGTAATCAGAAGTCACCCCTTCAAAAATAGCGGAAAGGTGGTTAATTAAACTAAATTACAAATCCTTATCAAGAGTAAATCCATAATAGTTAAAGACAATATATTCATAAGTTTTACAGTCATCCAAGGAAATGGGGCACTACGCAAAGGTTTCTTCAATCATAATGATTGTTTCTTTGTAAGTGTGGATGAAGTGGACCCAGCTCGGCCGCTCCCTCACTAAGGTGGGGCTAACCTTGGTACGAACCATAATCCTCCTTGGCACAATAATCCTAACTCTCATCGTAGCCATCACCCGACGGGTAGTATGCGGGATCATAGCTCGGGTCGTAGTGCGTGCCATCAGAGTCTTTTTGTACTGCAAGATAATCTAACAAATTGCACGAAAGGAATGAGTTCAAAAGAACTCAGCAAGGCAAGTCGTTTCATAATACACAGTTCATTCGATACAAGTCACAATATGATGCAATATGATATGAGACAATGATGATATATGATTCTAACCTTAAGTATGCTAGTCTCTAAGGTAGACATGCTTTAAGCCATAGCACCATATTTCTTTGGGTAGTCTGTCACTCCCCCTCAATCATATAGATATCTTGGGTCTACCGGGGTAATTGGGTAAAGTCCTCATCAAACCATGGTTGGGGATTCAATCACCACTCTTTCACATCACCATTGGTATAAGTATTGGCGCATGTCACGGCGAAGCCTAGCCCAATGCAAGTCATCTACTCAGTCGTATCATGTCAGATCCGGATACTTTCCCTATGGCACCGACCAACTCGATTCCATATCCTTCACACTAGACTCAGCGTATCCTATGGCACCGACCAACTCGGACTACGGACTCATCAACCCTATTGGTCATCCACAAATGGTAAACGAGAAGCTCTCACGTCCTCTCACGGGTTGGTTATCGGTCTTGAGCGCCTCATGAGCCCAGGTCTATCCATTTGCAACCCTACCAATAAATGGCCCCTTTCAGGTATCCGCAGTATGGTTTAAGTCCTCTCACGGAGTGGATACCGGTCTTGAGCGCCCTTCAACCATACTCTACCACGGGTCATTCGGTCTCAATACCCTTCCGATTCGGGTCTGATACGATAAGGAAATATCCTAACCATACACCTAGACAATCCTATGTATGTCATCCAACAACCCGGGAAAGCGTCGATGGACACCTTCGGAGAATATCCCATACTACTCCCTCCGATGTCCAAGGACAGAAGTGTCGGAAGGACACTTCCCAATCCCAAGTCATACGTAGTCAATCACAAGTTCAATCTCATCATATCATACTTAATCAATGATTCATCATATAAACAAAGGCATATCATAACATGATTGATCATATATAAAATCATAAAGTATAATTAAACATGATATTCCGAATGATATGTAACATACTACTACTGATAAGAATGCATAGAATAGTCATGTATGATAAAGGAATACACATAGGAATATAACCATTGAGTTCTCAAATTATAAGCATGTTTACATAATTATCATACTTGAGTTAACGACCGTCCTTACCTTAATCGAGTGGTAAATAAAATCAATGATCACCAAGAATAGGCCTAGAAATCAATGCTGGTACCCTAGACAACATACAAGTAACATCAGAGAAGAAAACAGTCAAATCGGAGGTCAAACGAATCAATTCGGCCAAGTACAGGAATGTTCTCATATCTTGGTTGACTGGCTTGGTCGACCAAGACTTGTTAACTAGTGGGCAGAAATGAAGACTTGGTCTGAAACAATTGATTGCTCCTTCTTCGATTGAGCGTGTACTTGTGGAGTCCGCTCCGATGCGACACGAGCCAATTTCGGGGGAAAGGGCATGTTTATAACAGTATGAGGATACTACACACTAAATTTCATGATGATCCAACGGTCCAATTAGAAATGCCCAATTCGAAGTCTTATGTTCTATATGATAAATATTAAGAATCACATTGGAATTGTAAAGAATGATGGGAATCAATCAATTGAATGTTAAGAATCAAATTAGAATCCTAAATTCATAGTAATCTAGGCCTATCATGCATTTACATATCAGTTTTAAATCAAGACAAGGTTGAGATGGAGGGAATCAAAGTAATGATGTGCAAGTAATCTTAATGGAGCTATAACATAGTGAGAATGGGGGATGATCATGGAATTGGAAGGGGGAAACTCATGGTTAAGTGTTGCAAGGTTGCAGCACTTCAACCATGGTTTTAGGATCATAAATTGATAGAAAATGAATAGATTAGAATAAGAATAGAAGGAATCATACCTTGAGTTGATGATTGATGTGCAATACTAATGATTGGAGTCAAAGATCTTCCCAAACACCAAGAAAAGCACAAGAGAGTGTCCAACTTCGTGCTCTGGAGTGCAAATGATTAGTCTATGTCCTCATTCACAAGTTCCAAAAAGGTAGGGGCAAAATGGGAAGTGATTTTGTAAAAATTCGAATTCCATTACTGCTGGTCGACTGGCTGGTCGACTGTTAGTCGACCAAGCAGTCGACCAAGGCATGACAACAACTTCAGGAGTGGATTTGGAAGGCCAGACAGATCCGAATTGAGTTGGGTTTTCTCCTACAAGTCAATCAACAAGTCTAGTTTTAAGAAATACCTTCGGATTGATCACGGGGGGTCCAATAAGTGCTTCAACTAATTCAATCTTCATCAATGCGCAGATTTTCACTCAACACTGACAATGTACTCAGGTAAGGGGCATCATTGTCAATGTCCATAGGCTCTGGATCAAGCATCGAACCTTCAACTAAGAGGGCCCACAAGTCTCTTCTACCACCACTTCGGGTCTTCAGACCTGCAACAGTATAAAATCCGGGCTGGGTCAAGGTTAGGATAGGGCCGGATTTTACAAGGGGTCCGATTCCTAAAATTCTTGGCTTGAATGAAAGGTATTTCAATTATCTACATTTGGGTATATTTACCTCATCGATCGGACTCTCCATCGTCGGTCTACGGACGTGCCAAAATTGTCTTTTAACACTATCGTGGTTGATCTTCTCTCTCCTCTTAAACTCTAGGAGAGAGGTCGAGTCCTCACAAAGTTCATCCACCATCATAGGATCCACTTTTGAACTTTCGGGCTCGACTTGAATGGCCCATAGTTGTCGCTGACTCAAGGCCCGGGTTCGTGGTCCTGAAATCATGGGTTAATGAGTTAGAAATCCGGGGGATTTCACATCCTCAGTTAAAAGAGACCAAGACCCTACCTTTGTTTTTTGCTTTAGAGTGATCCCACAATCACTCTATTCTACTTTTTCTTTCCGGATAGATTTTGGAGAAGATTTATTTGTGCTTCATTAGGTTTTCAATTTGAATTAAGTTTGTGAATGATTTCTATTGTAAATCTTGTTCTCAGGTGTTTTTAGAACTTCCTTTTCGTCTTGGAAAACTCTAGAACCAAATTTCGTAGCCTATAGCGTGCTAGAGAAGATTCTGTCCATACTCAGACATGGGTCTCCTTGGGCGACTCATGTAGGGTACTAATCTTGCAATCCATACCCCCTGGGTTAATTGACCATGGGTCCCTGAGCAACCCATACCGTCACATCCACCCTAAGGGTACCCTATCTGGAATACCCGGTGGAGTGATCCACAACCCAAAAGATCAAGTTTAGGAACGATCATATCCATTTAGCACAATAATTTAATCAAAAGCAAGAACAAATCAAAATTTTCAAATAACTTAATAATAAAAGTCAAGGAAGAATCTCAGAAGAATCACAAAGAGCATCAGAGTGCAGAAAGATACTAATAAAATAATTAATCAAAATGTGAAATGAGGCGGAAACTCATTCTACAATAACAATGGAAGGTAGATCGAGATAAGGTGCAGGTTACAACCAATTCTTAAAAGAAGGGAAAGGAAAGGTAAACAACAAAATTAAAGTTTCTTCTAACTTATACAATGTCTCCTAAATAACAAAATTATAAGAAACTAAGCCAAGCCGCATCTGCTCTTGACAAATATCAGTCTCGAACTGCTAATCTTTATCAACGTGTTCACCGCCACCAATGTGGTACGAGTCACTAGCTTGGTCTTTAGAGTGTTGACCGTCACAGTCAACAGTAGTAGTATCTGCAGAAAAGTCTAACAAAATATGTTGCAAAAATGAGTGAGTTCAAAAGAACTCAGCAAGGTAGTCATTCCATAAAACATAAGCCATATGATACAAGCCATAACATGATGCAATATGATATAAATCACATGATGCAATATGGTTCTAACTCTATGAATGTTGATCTCTAAGGTAGACATGCTTTAAGTCATAGCACCATACTTCTTTGGGTAGGTCTCAATCACTCAAGCCGGTGAGAATTGGGTCCTGAAACCTTCCAGACAACCTTGGATGGGGTTTCGATCACCGCTCTCTCACATCACCATTTGGTCTAAGTATTGGCGCATGTCAAAGTAAAGCCTAGCCCAATGCAAGTCTTCTACTCAATCATATCATGTCAGATCCATTCCTCGCCCCCGGCGATCCTTTTCGGTATCCTTCACACTAGAGTCAGCGTAATCCCGGATTACGGACTCATCAACCCTATTGGCCATCCACAAATAGTAAACGGGAAGCTCTCACGTCCTCTCATGGGTTGGTTACTGGTCTTGAGCGCCCGTGAGCCCAAGTCTAGCTATTTGCAACCCTACCAATAAATGGCCCCTTTCAGGTATCCGCAGTATGGTTTATGTCCTCTCACGGGGTGGTTACCGGTCTTGAGCGCCCATCAAACCATACCCTACCACAGGTTGTTCGGTCTCAATGCCCTTCCGATTCGGGTCTGATACGACAAGGATAATCCTACCCATATAGCTAGACAATCCTATGTATGTCATCCAATAACCCAGGAAAGTGTCGATGTGCACCTTCGGAGAACATCCCATACTATTCCCTCCGATGCCCAAGGACAGAAGCGTCAATAGAACACTCCCCAATCCCAAGTTATACCTAACCAACCACATACTCAAGTCCAACATCTCACATACATTTGATACATCATCATAACAGAAGTTCAATCATAATATTGAAATGATTCATCACAAGTATAAGTGACAATAATAATTAATCATTATAACAAGAATATATGAAATCACAATACTACTGTTCTAAAGCATGTATAACAATCCTATAATGTTCAAAAGTAATAAAGAGACCATGTTCACCAAGTTATGAAATTCAAGGCATAAGCACATAGCCTATGTATTTATGGCGATAACCATCCTTATCTTAATCGAGTCGGAAATAATACCAATAATCACCAAGAATAGCCCAAAAGTCAGTGTTTGTACCCTAGACAACACATAAGCAACATTAGAGAAGAAAACAATCGAATCGGAGGTCAAACGAAGCATTTTGGCCAAGTACAGGGATGTTAACATCTCTTGGTTGACTGGCTTGGTCGACTGTCAGTCGACCAAGACTTGTTAACAATGGGTAGAATTGAAGATTTGGCCCGAAACTAAACTTCCGGTGCTCCGATCGACACGAAATTTGGAGGGCATGATTATAACAATATGAGGACGCTACACACTAAATTTCATGACGATCCAACGGTCCAATTATAAATACCCAAATCAAAGCCCTATGTTCTATATGATAGATATCAAGAATTGAATTGGAATTGATTGAAATTGCAAGAAATGATGGTGAATCAGTCAAGGGAATGGTAAGAATTAGATTGGAATCATGAATTCATAGTAATTTAGACCTAGCATACAACTACATATCATTTTTTTAAGGGATAATTACTATTGCCCCCCGACTTTGATTTTATTACTAATGTATCCCCGTATTTTCAAAATTACTAATCCAACCTTAACTTTGTCTATAATTACTAATGCCCCCTCCGTTAAGTTCCGTTAATGATGATGTGGCATCTCCATATTTTTAAAATCCCAAAATACCCTTTACTTATCTCTTTACTTATTTACCCTTTTGTCAAGTTATAGTAATACCCTTAATTAATTGTAGAGAAAAAATAATCATAACGTTTACTCTAAAAAAAATCACCAAAATAAAGAAATAATAATTGAATAAAATTAAAATAGAAACCGAAGAGGAGGAAGATATAGTTCAACTCAAATTTGGAAACCGAATATCACCTACCGTAATTCCTTCTCGCAAGATTTTTGGTTTCGCCAATGGTGGGTTAGTAAACGGTTAAAAGTCTAAACTCCCATGGGAGGTGTTACGTTCGCTTCCAATATTTAAAAAGCACCAGTCCCCAAAAAAAAAAAAAAAAATTGTGGTTTCCTTCCTACGATCTAGAGGAGAATGTGGGAAACCAAATCGAATTAATTTTGTCAATTTCTTTAATTCAAAATAAATAAGTTTAGTGAAGGTGAAACCAATATTTTTAATTCAAAATAAATAAGTTAGTAAAATTGACATTTAATTTGTTTTTATAAATGGGGGTAGTATCCTTTGATTTCTTAATTTTAATGAAGGACAAAGGGACATTACATATTCAAACTTAACGGCTACTTAACACCTTATAAGGAAGGGGGCAACAGTAATTTTGTAAAGAACAAGGTTTTATTAGTAATAAAATCAATATAGGGGGGCAACAGTAATTATCCCTTTTTTTAATCAATAATAGGTTGAAATGAAAGAAATCAAAGCAATGCAATGTAAGCAATCTTAATGGGAGTATATCATAGCAAGAGTGGGGTGATAATCATGGAATTGAAAAGGGAAACTCATGGCTAAGTGTTTGCAAGGTTGCAGCACTTCAACCATGGTCTAAAGATCATAAATTGATAGATTAATGAGTAGATTAGAAGAAGAATAAGAGGAATCATACCTTGAGTTGGTGATTGAGGTGGAAAACCAATGATTGGAGTCAAGGATCTTCACAAACACCAAGGAAGGCCCAAGAGAGTATCACCTTTTGTTCTCTGGAGTGCCAAAGATTGGGGTAGACCTTCATTCACGAGTTCCAAAAAGGTAAGGGCAAAATGGTAAGTAATTTTGTAAATTCTCGAATTTCATTACTGCTGGTCGACTGTTCAGCAACTTCGGACAAGGATTCGGAGGGCTATATAGGGTCAAAGTGAGTGGGGTTTTCTCCTAAAAGTCAATCAAGAAGTCTAGTTTCCAAAAATACTTCGGATTGTGCATGGGAGTTCGTTAGGTACTTCAACTAATTCAGTCTTCATCAATGCGCAGACAGAATTGGCCAGACATAGTTCAGCAACTTCAGACAGGGATTCAGAGAGCTATACGGGGTCAAATCGAGTGAGGTTTTCTCCTACAAGTCAATCAAGAAGTCTAGTTTTCAGAAATATTGTTGTATTGTACATGGGAGTTCTTTAGTTCCACCAAATAATCTCACCTTATTCAGGCTGCAGATTAAAAACTAACCCTGACAATGTTCTCAAGTGAGGGGCATCATCGTCAATGTCCAAGGGTTTTGGGTCAACACCCGGATCAACACTAAGGGAGAGGCTTGGCTTGACTTTACAGGGTCTTCTAAACATATCTACACTGAGCTTTGGGTCCCACTTCAAGGTCTAACATCAAACAAGTCTTTCTTTGTCCCAAAACAAATAGGGTGTCCAAGCTAGGTTTGGGCTGGATTTCACACATACCCCCCCAGGTTGATTGACCAAGGGTCTCCCCAATCAACCCATTCGATTACTATTCATGCTACCCATACCCCTTAGGTTGATTGGTCAGGGTCTCCCTAGGCCACCCATACCTGTTACTATTCATGAGACCCATACTTGATAGTTTTGGTTTGCATTTCTACTTTTTACGCAAGACTTCTAGGGTTGTTTCTAATATTTAACCAGCATTTATATAACATTATTTGGGATGTGAAAAAGCACCTTTTGTTTCTTTTAAAGTAGTACAACTAAATCGCAAGGTGGGGGAATTCATTACCTATGCTTATCTTAATTCCTAATGCGGTATTGTACTTGTGTATTCATTTTCATGTTGTTGTTTATATACGTTTATAGTTTTATAATGCTATGAAATTATAAATCATAACTGTTTACATAAATTATTGGTGCTTTGTTGAGTTAGAATAAAATTGGACTTGATCTGGGGTTGTGGTTTAACCATTACCTTAGAAACCTTAGAAAGAACATATAGATTAAGAAATATCTCTAGGTGGTCTAGATGAAATATGGTTAGGATACAACCACATTGTGGCAATAGTAACCCTATCGACAGGGGTATTAAGGTCAAGTGACCCGTGGCAACAATGTGGGGTGGTGGACGCTCAAGACCAGTAACCAACCTATGGAGGATACAACCACATTGTGGGGTCATTCATTGGTAGGGTTGCTTATAATAGGCTTGGGCTCATACCGCTCAAGATTGGTAACCAACTCGTGATAGGACATGAGAGCTTCCCACCCTATTATATGTGGATAACCAATATGGTTAAGAGTAGCCATAGTCCAAGTTGATTGGAGCCATATGATACGTTGACTCTAGATAGGGAAGGATACCGAACGGAATTGGTTGGTGCCATAGGGGAGGTATTTTGTCACACCCCACCCCACCCGCCGGTCTCAATTACACCCGACAACCCGTGAATGCCATCCGTCACAGGATCCACGATCTTACCATCAATAATAATAAATGCAAGAAATAGATAAATCAAGAGCAAGAGCAAGTTCAAATAATTAATCAAAAGGATTACAAGAGTCGAAATACTCTAAAGAATGATCAAAGAAAAGAATCAAATCAAAGTAATCAAGTTTCAAAAGTTATCGAGTTCAGCGGAAGCAATAAAATAAACTAAATCAGTTTCTTTCTAGTAGCTTTCTCTAAAGCCAAAGTATTCTCTTCTAAAACAACAAGAAAGGGGGTTCTCCAGTTCTTCTCCAAGGACTTCTCAAAATGCCTGACAATTTGCCTCCTTCTGCCGTCAATGAGTGCTATAAGCACACTCCGAGCTGTAAGCGCACTCTAAGCATCCACAGGAGGCTTCATGGAATAAATCTCCGTCTCCCACTGACAGTACCATATCTTCTTCATAGATGATGTTGCACTCATGCGGAACTTCTCTTGATTCCGTCGCACTACCATCTGTACAATATGTTATAACATACAAAAGAAGGAATGTACTATGACGAACTCAGTAAGAATAACACATCTCTCATATATACGACAACATATCAAGGTAAGCATATATGTAATGAATGATATGCAAGTATATGAATGCTACTAAGATTTAACTATGCAAGTCTCTAGAAAGTTGACATGCTTTAAGATATATCACCAGCCCTCCTCTGGGTAGGTCTAGTCACTATGATCCCTCACAGACTGGTTACCTCTGTTGGGATTCCGGATAAAGGGGTTTAGTCCTCATCAATCAACCATGGCTGGGGTTTAAGTCAACAATGTGAAACCCAGCCCTGTCCTAACCCTGAACCTGACCCGGATCTTTTGATGTTGTAGGTCCGAAGAGCCGGAGTGGTGGAAGAAGAGACTTGTGGGCCCTCGTAGTGGAAGACTTGGTGTATGATTCAGAGCCCATGGACATTGACAGTGCTGCCCCTTACTTGGATACATAGTCAATGTTCAGTGAGAAACTGCACCTAGAAGAGGGGAAGCTTAGTTGAAGTGCTTGATGTGTGTCCATTCTTGTTTCGAAGGTATTTCTCTACTCTAGACTTGTTTATTGACTTGTAGGAGAAAACCCAACTCAATTCGGATCAATATAGCCTTTCTTTTCCTTGATTAAAGCATGTTGTCCATGCTTGGTCGACTGATTGGTCGAGCGCCAGTCGACCAAGCCAATCGACCAAAGGTTGTGCAAATCCAAGACAAAGATGTTTTTTGGATATTCCCTTCTCTACTTAGTTCTTCTCGTGTTTTGAACCCTATTTCACATTTCTAACTTGTTGAGAACGTGGGGAGAGCTTCCCAAAGCACCTCCTTGGTAGTGGTGAAGATTATTCTCTTCTAATCATTGCCAATCATTGATTCTTGTCTCCATTAACACCTACAAGGTATGATTCATCACTCTCACTCTCTATCCTACTCTTTTCTTTTCTTTTCTTGTTGTTGCAACCTTGGAGTTGATGCTGCAACCTTGCAACCATCACTCCAAGTGTTCACTCTTAGATAACCTATGATCTTACTCCAATTCTATTGATGTTATGCCCTCATTTCAATTCTTGCATATGCATTGCTTTGATTTTCTTCTTAACTTCATGTATTCTTGTCCTAAACTGAGGTATATAGTGTGCTATGTCTATGTTATATGCTAGCATATGATTCTAATCCATTGCCCATCAATTCCCCTAGCTAAATCATTCATTTCCAATGCAATTTCATTTGATTTCAATTCATGCTATGATTCTTGCATCTAGAACATAGGGTTTTAATTTGGGAGTTTCTAATTAGACCATTAGATTGTGTTAATTACTTGATTTATAGTGTTCTTATACTGTTACAATGAATCCCTCCAAGTTTCAGATCGATCTGAGCCCCGGAAGATCGATTTTGGGCCAAAAATCACTATTCAACCCCAGCACTATTCACTTGGTCGACTGGGTCAGTCGACCAAACAGTCAACCAATTGATTGTTGAATTGTATACTTCACCGATTTGATCCATTCGACCTCCGATTTTTCCGATTTCTTTTCTAATCTTTCCTTTATGTTTGTCTAGGGTCTTAATACCATATTTGGATCATTCTTTTGTGGCCTTTGGATTATCATCATCGCGGCTTAAGGTAAGGACGGTTATACCCATATGACATAGACTATGTGATTGTTACACTGATGTTGGCAACTTAGTAGGCTCAGCTTATTAGTTGTACTCAGACATCATATGACTACTATAGTTACCTTATGACAGTAGCACCATGTTTATTTACTTTTATTATCATGTCTATGCATTCTTGGTTTGCGATCTGGATCTATTCCCCTCGTCTGTTTGCTGATCTGGTTGAGGTAGGTGAAACCCTTTCACTCCTTTTTCTTCTTTCAACTTTGGATTGGTGTAGATCCATCTCCTCCTGTTGGTGATAACCTTTTGTGATTAGTTCTATTCCCTTTTCAATGATTTTGAGAAGGTCCTGTACGAAATGAATCCCTTGCATTCGAATAAAGGATGGATTTAATCAAGGGAGAAGAATTTGGGTTATGGATCTGTGTCAATTTTAGGTTGTCGATTTGCTCCTTTGTTATAGACTTGTTAAGATTGAAATTTGGATTAAGATCATCCCAAAACGGATTGCAATCGAATGATCAAAAGTCTGGATTTTGGAGTTGGAAAACTGTTTGTAATAGGGGCGGTTGCTTGTGGAGGTCGCTTGACCCAAGCAACATGCACAAGCAACCAACTGGGTCACAGTAGCTATGTGAAGTTGTTTGTTGCTCTTATTTGACTCATGACTCTTGTGTATTTTTGTAACCCTATATTTAGGTGTTCTCTGAGTCTACTAAAGGTCTTGTAATTGTGATTGGATTGCACTTTAGTAAGCTTTTTACTTAATTACAGGTAAGGACACACTATCTTGTTTATATGCAATGACATGTATATGATGAATCAGTTTATTCTTTCATCATGTAATGATCATGTACCTTGCTGTAGTTGTTTAATTCACTTTAATACTATTATATACTTGATGTTTGTGTTATATTTATATACTAAATTACTTCATGATATTGAATGAATGGATTGTGATATGATCTTGATGATATGGTGTAGTTGTGATAGAAAGGTTATCTATTTGGGTATCTTTGCTTAAGATATCAAAGAGCGGTGGTATGGGACACATGCTCACTGATGCCTCCAACACTATCATGACTACTGGATGACATACCTAGGGAGTCTAGAATTGCATGGCTAGGTACCCTACATACTATTACCCTTTCGGTAGGGGAGTTGAAGCCGAATAACCCGTAACGATGGTGACGTGACTCTGCTTCATCCTATAGTGGTAACCAGTCCATGCGAAGACTCAGTGGTCCACTATTGTTCATGCAATGGTAGGGTTGCATATGTTAGGGTTGGGCTCATGGACGTCCAAGGAGCAGCCGGGGTGTCGTGAGGAGTCATGAGTGTCACACCCCACCTGCCGGCCTCGGTTACCCGCCCGACAACCCGTGGGAGTGATCCGTCATAGGATCCACAGTTTTAGTCTATCAACAATAATAAATACAAATAAAGACAATCAAGAGCAATAACAATTCAATAAATGAATTACAGGAGTCCAAATACTCCAATAAAAATAATAAATGAAAGAATAATGAATTAAAACGAATACGAGTTCAGCGGAAGCAATCAAAAGAGTTATATTATTTTCTTTCCAATTTCCTTTTCTGAGGCTAAATAATGTTTTTCATGAATCTCAAGAAAGGGCGTCCTCCAGTTCTTCTCCAATAGCTGAGCAAACTGTCTAACCACTTTCCGTCTCTGTCCATCAATAGGTGCGATAAGCGCACTCCATGCACTCACAGGAGCTCCTGCACAGGCTATCTCCATTTCCCATTGCCGATGCCACATCCTCTTCATACGGGAAGGTTCCTTCATAGGAAACCAGTCCATCTTCCGGCATAATTCCTCCATCTGTGCAAGCTAATAAAACATATACAATAAAGGAGTGAGTTCTAGAGAACTCAGTAAGAACAATTACAATTCCCATCAATTATCCAACAAAGCAGAAATGCATAAATGATATGAATGAGTGCAATGTATGAATGATACTATGATTCTAACTATGCAAGTCTCTAACAGTTGACATGCTTTAAGATATACACCAGCCCTCCTCTGGGTAAGTGTAGTCACTCTGATCCGGCAAGGATTGGTTACCTCTGTAGGGATCCTGGGCAAAAATGGAAGGTCCACACCTGGCTCTCAAACCATGGTTGGGGTTAAGTCAACACTCTCTCACCACGACCATTGGCAATGAGTACTGGTGCATGTCGGGGTTTCTAATCCAATGCAAGGTCATACTGGTAACATGTCTACATGAAGTCCAAATACATCCCCTATGGCACCAACCAACTCGGTTTAGTATCCTTTGCAACCTAGGAATGAGAATCCTCATGGACTGGCTACCGCTGTTGGACTCCACTCCTTAACCCTATGGTCATCCACATATTATTGGGGCGGATGCTCTCATGACTCCTCACGACACCCGGTCCATTCCTTGGACATCCATGAGCCCAACCCTAACATATGCAACCCTACCATTTATATGACTAACAGTGGACCAACACCACATCACTGTCATCACGGGTCATCCGGTTTCAATCCCCCTACCGAAAGGGTAGTAGCATGTGGGGGTACCTAGCCATGCAATTCTAGACTCTACCTAATAATGTCATCCAATAGTCATGACAGTGCTGGAGACATCAGCAGGCATGTGTCCCATTCAACAGCCTTCTGATATCCCAAGCTAAGATATCCCAGAGGAATACCTCGTCCATCAAAACCACATACTAACCATCATCAGTACATAATGTTCATAATCAACAAAGTATATATGTAAACAAGATAAACAGCAGTAAGATGACAAGATCAATATGTAAAACATGATTCCAGCAACATATATAATGAAAGTCTAATGCTAACAGACATTGGACTAGCATGTTTAAGTCTAATTATAAAGATAGGATTGAATGTCCTTACCTGCATATAAGTAAATTGTCTGTAAAACGGAATCCGTAAACTATTACAAGACTTTATCTTCAAACAGAGAACACCTAAACACAAGGTTACAATAATGTATAAGTTAATTGAATCAAAGTGGATCAAAACCAAAAGTCATTTGGTCACTGTTTACTATCCGGTCGCTTGGGCCTATCGCTTAGGTTGAGCGACCGGCACTAGTGACCGACCCAAAACAGAGAGTTTCAATTCGAAACTCAAGCTTCTGATCACCCGTTTTCAATCCGGATTTCAAGTGATCATGGCCTAAATCTCGAATCTAACACTCCTATAGCCAATGGGTGAAAGGAAACCTAACAATTACCATCATTGGATTACCCAGAACTCTCCCCTTGACTGGATCTATCCTTTTTACGAAAGCAGAGTTTCGTTTTCGGATGAATCACATCAAGAAGATTGGAAAGAGAGTTACGATTGATCAAAAGGGTAACCACCATGATGAGGGGATGGGTTAACACGAAATTGAAAGACAAAGGAGATAAAGGATGAAGGGTGAATCCATTACCTCACTTCGGAATACCAGAAACAAGGAAGGATTGATCTCCAGATCACTGCCAGCACTTCAGATCCGCTTTCGGCACTTCTCAGCAGCCGTCTAACCTCTAAAAACGGTAACCACGAATAAAATATTCGTAAGTGGGATGAGGGTTACCTTTTATAGAAGTCGGGGGCAAAATAGGGCAAAACCCCGAAAATAGACCGTGCGGTCGCTTGGTTTGATTGACCGCCACTAGCAACCGCCCCCATGTATTTTTCCATACAAGGGTGTTTTTGCTAGGGGGTTGATATCCAAGTTCAACCTAGCCCTAAAGAAGAGATGGGGGAGATCTTACCTTCATTCCGGACATCTTCAGACAACACTTGACTTTCAGAAATCCAACTACCAAGCAAGGCAGGCTCTTCAGACAGAGGATCCAGATCCATGGGTTCAGGGTATGGATCATGGACTTCTATCTGGACACTCCACAAATTTACCCTACTAGACCTTCGGGTTCTCGGACCTGCAATACGGTCTCGGGTTAGAATTACGGGGGTTGTTACAATGAGAGCATCCGCCTCAATAATATGTGGATCGCCATAGAATTAGGGAGTGGAGTCCAACAGCGGTAGCCAATCTGTGAGGGTTCTCATTCCTAGGATGCGAAGGATACGGAACCGAGTTGGTTGGTGCCATAGGGGAAGTATCTGAACTCCATATAGTACGTTACCAGTATGACTTGCATTGGATTAGAAACCCCGACATGCGCCAGTATTCATTGCCATTGGTCGTGGTATGAGAGTGTTTACCTAATCCCCAGTCATGGATGCCTGATGAGGACTTTACCCCTTTCCCCAGGATCCCAACAGAGGTAACTAGTTTGTGAGGGATCAGGTGACTAGACCTACCCAAAGGAGGGCTGGTGTTATATCTTAAAACATGTCAACTGTCTAGAGATTTGCATAGTTAGATTTTAGTAGCATTCATATTATTACATATCATTCATATCATATATGTATTACTGATTGTGTTGACATATGGATGAGAAATGTGTTATCCTTACTAAGTTCGTCAGAACTCATTCCTTTTTATTTGTATGTTATATTAAACTGCTCAGATGGTTGCACGTCATTGGAAAATTGAAGAGAATTAGTATGATCGAACCATCACCTATGAAGTAGATGTGGCACCGTCAGTGGGATATGGAGATAGCTTGCACAAAGCCTCCTGCAGATGCTTGGTGTGCACTTATAGCACCCATTGATGGCCGAGGGGGCAAATTGTCAGATATTTTGAGGATCATTTGGAGAAGAACTGGAGAACCCCTTTGCTTGCTAATTTAGAAAAATGGTTCTTAGCCTTAGAAAAAGAATCTGGAATGAAGTTAATTTAGTCTATTTTGATTGCTTCCGCTAAACTCAATATTTCTTTTGAACATTGATTCTTTCTTTGATTCTTTTATTGGAGCATTTGGACTCTTGTAATCCTTTTTATTAAGTATTGAAACTTGCTCTTGCTCTTGATTATCTATTTTTTGTCTTTATTATAATGATGGGTAAGACCATGGATCCTGTGACGGATCGCACCCACGGGTTGTGGGGCGGGTAACCGAGACCGGCGAGTGGGTCGGGTGGGGTGTGACAGAAATTATGACTTTTGATCATCCAATTTTAATCCGATTTTGGGAAAATTTAAATCTGAATTTCATCCTTAAGAAGTCTACAACACAAGCATGAAGCAGCAACCCTAAAATTCTAAAAATTCATAATTCAACTCATCTCCTTTGATTAGATCCATCCTTTATTCGAATGCAAGAATCCGTTTTCGGATAGGATCTTCTCAAATTCATTGATAATGAATAGAACCAATACAATTTAACCACTACCAACAAAAGGGGAATAGATCTACATCATTCCAAAAGATGAGGGAAGAGAATGGAGTGAGTGAAGATCATTTACCTCTTCAAGATACGCAAAACTGACAAGGGATTGGCTCTACTTCGCAATCCACGCTTCTCTTACCTTCCAGCACGTGTTCTCTGCCTCCTAACCGTCCACAACAGCAATCCCGAGTAAAATAATAAGTAAAAAGGTCGGGGTCAAATTAGGGCAAAACCACGCAAGCAGACCTAGCGGTCGCTTGGGGTGGTTGATTGGCCAATCAACCGCCTTAAGCAACCGCCCCCTAATACCTTTCAGTACTTGGGTGCTTTGCTGAAAGGATTGATCCCCAACTCCAACCTAACCCTAAACAACATGTGGGGAGGTCTTATCTTCAATTTGGACATCTTCAAACACCTCTTGACTTTGACTGGAAATCCACTTTCCCAGTAAGGCATGTTCTTCATCAAGACAATCCAGATTCATAGACTCAGGATATGGATCATGGACTTCAATCCGGATATTCCACAACTTATTCATGGCTTGGCCTTCGGGTTTTCGCCTGCAATACGGATTCCGGATTAGAAATACAGGGGTTGTTACATATTTGAACCTATAATGATATGGTAGAGTAAGTGACTTGCATTGAGCTAAGATTTTTCCTGACACGCACTAGTACTCATGTCAATGGTGTGGTGACCTAAACCCAGCCAAGGTATGAAGTGGTTGTACCCCCTTACCCAGGATCAAGAGGTAACCGATCCGTGAGGGGTTAGAGTGACAAGACCTACCCAGAGTAGGCTGGTGTTATATCTTAATACGTGTCTACCTAATTAGAGACCTGTATTGGTTAGCGTATAGGAGCATTATTACATCGCATTGCATAATCATGACACTTATACCATGTTAGCATATTATTATTATTACTTTTTGTATGAATCAAGGACATGTATATTTATATGAATTACTTGTTGAGTTCTTCGGAACTCATCCCTGGTGGCTTATTGTTTTTAGATGTCAATACAGGTGAAGAAGAAATCTCGAGCTCAAGTTCAGAAATATTTCCCCTTGATTATACAACTGAGGAAGAAATGGGAACTGACTATGGCTCGTGGTACGATCCAAGTACTAGTGTGGAGTACTATTATGGCCCGATCAACAATGATAGGACACACCTAACATGCCATTGGGATTACGAGCTAGACATTGACTTGAAAATGTAAGTGTATAAACGCTCGGAGAAGAAGGCAAAACATTATAATGAACAGATTTTTGTTCAAGTTTATTCCTTTCAAGTTCACCTCTCTTTTAAGGATTTAGTTTTATTAGATTTGACTCCGCTTCTGCTTATTTGTTTTGAGATCTTTTTAAGATCCTCCAATACTTATGATATTTATTATTTAATATTAAACATTTGATTTATTCTTGCTAATGATTGTATTGTTATGTGGAATGGTGTATGACGTGAGTTGAAACTGGATCTTCTGATTGTGGATTACTCCTTTGGAATTTCAGGTAAATGGACACTAGCTGGGTAGATGTGACAATACACGCATCTTCTTAGAGGGGCATCTCTGTTGCTAACTCTTGTTTTTCTTACAAACATAGATTCTCGCTCCTCAAGGTATTATCTGTAGAACTTATAGTCCTCTACTAGTTGAAACTATTGAAAACAATGACTACACATCGGACAATAAAAATTGCATTGTGACTCTTAGTAGCAATAGAGTTTTACAATGAAAACCCTAACTTTATTAATTGTTTTTACCCTCCAAACTTTCAAATGGGCATATTGGTGAATAGCAAAATGTTTATCATAGTAGACCTTGGCAAAGTTATCTTCCCTTAGTACCCCGCCCCGGCGCCCCCCGGCCCTTTTCTTGCATTCTACTTGGAGAATAAAGCAGAAATGTTGTGAAAGTCTAGTGTTTGTTTGGTGCCAATTAGTCAACCCTAGTGTTTGTTTGTGTGTTCCTCATTGCAATATATATAGTCTCATGGAGTAATGAAGACCAAAAGTGGTGATCAGCTTCACAAAGAGAACAATTGAAGGATGGGAAGAACCAAAAAAAATGAGAGGGTTAGGGTCTCCATATTCACATACCCATGCTGAGAATTATGCACAAGAGAAGCTTATAGAGAGTCTTTAAGGGTTGAATTTTATAGCTTCTTGAATGCAAGCAAAGCAGTTAATGGAACCTTTCATAACATCCAATGATATTTATGGGGTGGGCTATCAGGCTTTTGAAGACTAAGGCCCACAATACCAAGAAGAAGAAAACCAAGGCCCAACTATGGTTTCTAGGGCTCTGCCCAAGCCCAATCCACAGCCTCGGCTAGTGGACTGAGCAGCCTAACCTAAATGCTTAAATTTTTCAAGTCTGCTTTGGGTGGGCTTGGGCTCTCTGTGGACTCCTCTAGTTCATCTTGTCATCGATCTATATAGCAAATATTTCAAGTTCCACCACAAAACGGAATTATTGTGAAAGTCCCTGTAGTTCTCTGTTGTAGTACTTATCATTTAAAATAGTAGGTTAAAAGTTGAAAAAAAGATAATCATTAAATATGTGACTTAGTCAAATCACTAATTATTATACCTTTGGTAACAATCTACGTGTAATTCTGTCTCCTCGACTTTGCCGCCTGAATAATATGCCTTTTCCACACTAGCCACATAACCAATTATTTGTCGGCCAATATATCCAATATTGTCGAAGATATTAAAGTTTTTCTCAGCAGGCCTGACTCTTTTGTTTTAGAGTCCATTTCTAGGTAGGAGTGTAAACGTACAGGATTCGGATCGGATAGTGGTAATACCATATCCCCATCCTATTATATTCGGACGGATTTGGATAATATCCTATCGATTTTTTGATGGATTCTATCGGATTCAGATGATAATCGAATAGTTATTTTCTTAAGTAGATTCTTCTAAATGGGGATGAATACAGATTGAATACAAGTTTTCGATTACCTGTTCACATCTTCCCATTTTTATTTGTGAACCAGGTTTGAAATTTAAGAATTTAGCAACATTTGTAGCTATTTTAGTAGAAACTCTAGAAAAATAGTCACCTATCATAGGTAAACAATTTATAAAAATAATAACTCTAAATAAGTAACTTAATCGGATAATTTTATCAGACAGATAATAATCGGTAAGAAAGGGGTATACCATATCTGCATTCTATTAGTAATTGGACGGATTTGGAAACCCTAAACGGATACGAATGCGAATTCAGAAGTAGATTTCGGTTATCCATTTACACCCTTATTTCTAGGGCAACAAACTGTATTGTTGATGCTCTAACTAGGAAGACATCATCTATGGCAAGCATGATGATCTAGCCTAATTCCACCAAGGCTTCTTGATCTTTGTAATTAGGACGTCATTAGTCCTTCTTGTCTGTTTCAATGAAATTCTCTTAGCAAAAAAAAAAATTTGTGAATAGAAAAAAGGTTTTATTTAGAAGATATCTTTGATTTATGCGAGTGAAATTTATGAATAAATAAATTTATAAGTCTTCAACTAATATGTCAAGTTATTTTAATAAATAAAGTTGTCCAACAAGCAGCATGTACTAAAAACTCTAAAGGCTACGCAAAGGGTGCACAGACCACACACCCAAAGAGCCGACTTCAAGTACATGTCAATTAATATTACAACGGAACAACCTTATTACATATAGTTATTAAATATCCAATGAAACCATCAAATTAATCTTCCTATCAGGTGTGACTAAATCTGACTCCTTAACAGAACCAAGGTCAAGTATTGGGTTGATCGGGCCAAACTTATTTACAAGAGCAAATAATCAAAGCGGATTGATTATTGGGATTGGGAAGCTGTTTTGAAGCTCAAGTCAGATTAAATCACAACAACAACACCTTGAGATTGGGACTTTTATTAAAAGTAGTTTGGGGTTGAAGCCCTTGACTTGGGAAATTCAAACACAACAATGCCAGATTATTTAATTAATAAGTGGAGAATACAAAGATGCTCCACTATGTTAACATGACCAGATCCATTTCTCTCCACCCATAATATTGGACTGATTATCTTCATTAATATCTCAAGATCCAAAAACTCTGATTCTATTTTAAAATGAAAAGAAGACAAGCAAAGGTGTGCCACACAAAAGAAACCCATATAGTATTTAGATTGAGCATCTCCAAAAGGTGTGGTGAACAAGGAAGGACCACCATAGAGGGAAGGACAAACTCTTATAATGAAGAAGAAGTTTCAAAGGACCTCACTTTATTGATTCATCAAGTGGAAAGCTTTTCTGTAGAAAGAAACAAAACTTTTACATAATCATTAAAGAAGGATCCTAGTTCTAAAGCTTCATTCATTTACAAAAATCATTCTAGAATGTCATTTTTTTCACAAAGATCTATTCCAATACAAACAATAGATCCTTATACATATATACTTTTGATGTTTCAGAAGAGCTGTACAAGAACAGCTTTGTTTCTTATTCACATGGTGGGTCTTGATGGCAAAGGAATTTATCTCAATGGCTGGTAGGTGAGTGGTGAATATATGCTTTGGAAAGAGTCAAGAAGAAGACTAACAGGTCGGTATCACATCAGGAAATGTGAAGAATGCTAGGTTCATATCACATCATCGTATTCGTATTGTTATTTCTTTTAGACCTTTTGAACAATACAAGAGTGATGCATGCATCAAGTAAAATTTTATTTTCAGTTAATGTAAGGTCGGTAGAGTGGTAAGATTCATATTCTCTCAGTGCAGAGCTCATTGGTTCGAATCTTGCGAACGACAAAGTTCATTCTGAGAATGTAATCAAGGTGCACGCAAGCTAGTCCGGATGAACTTAAAAAAAATAAAATCACTTTCAGAATTACTTATGAAAACTTAATTTTTAAACTCTAAAATATAATACTTAAATTACATATAATATGTTGGTCAATGTTTATAATTTAATTTCTAAAGTCATTCTATTTAAAAATTGAAGTACATTTAATTAGGATTTTAGGTAAAACTTGTGATGCAAGTAACCACATCTTAATGGGTTAGAAAATTTTATAAACACTCACCTGATTTTCAAATATGAAACCAATTAAATTGATAAGGAATTTTTGGTCTGCTTTCTCATAGGATTTGGCTATCAGTTTTCAACCTCATTAACGTTAGGTTCAGTTTTATGTACATGAGAGGAAACCAATGGAAATGTTTTTTCTCAATTCGCTCTCAGTTTTTATTTGACCTCAATGCTTGATATCAAGTAGCTCATCAAATCAAACCAGACAAACAAGAGTTCGGCTATTTTCTACACAAGTAATGATTTTTCACCAAGTGATCCAATTTGATCCTGAACAGTTGGATGGACCAGATTCGTCTTTTCCAACCAATTCAAATCTAATCAAATCAAGAGGCTCATGAACTCGAGAACCTAAGAAGACTGGATAGTAGTTGTTGGGAAGACAAAGAGTTGACGAACCTTTACGCATGCAAATGACAAAGTGATAAGTGTAAAATGATAGTCAACCGGGTTTAACTGCAGTCGGTTCAATGACTCGGGTGGACCGGTCGAGAACTAAACCTAGAAGTATCATAATTATGAAGGAACACTGACAAATTCGGGATAAATGATCATGCCTTACATGGAAAATGTAACTAATTAATTTTTGATTAAGAGGGAAAAACCCTATGATCAAACGACAACTAAGTAGACTCATGAGAGAATCCGATGGTCAAGAGTAAGAGGTAAACTCTATATAAATTAGGTTGCGTTTGTTTGCAAAGGTGGGGTGGGAAAAAATGGGTGGGAAAAAAAAAAAAATGTGGGTCCCATGTGTAGTGAGTGAGGGAGAAGAAAATGAAAGGGAAGGGTTTTGTGAAAAAGTGATAGTGGTGGGTCCCACTTTTTACTTTTCTAACTTTTCCACAAAGTCCCACCAAATATGTGGAGTTTTAAAATGGGTTAGGGTGGGAAAGTTGGGCTGTCATATTACCAGACAAGCTTCTCACTTTCCCACCCCATGCAACCAAACAATCTATCATTTTGGGATTTCAGTGAAAAGTGAAAAATCTACACTTTTTTCAAGAATTTTCCCACTCTTTCTTTCCCACCCCACATTTATTCCAGCAAACAAACGCAGCCTAAAGGATCACGCAAGGCAAAGGTATCTAAATCGTTTCCCTCCATTATCGTTTTTCAAATAAAGCTAGCTCTATATCTAGCTAAAGCTTTGTGGTTATTCACTTATTGACTTAGCCGTCGGAGGTGATTTTTCGACTTTGAGTCCGCCTACATTTAACACCGTTTTGCCAGAATTCGAGGGGTGATTCACTTATTGACTTAGACTTCGGAGGTGGCTTTTCGATTGCTAAATCAGCCCACATCTAACACTGTTTTGCAGAAATTGAAAAGTTAATCAATTTTTTTTTATGCATCATCACGTTCGAATAAAAATCAAGTAGATGAGAAGCTAGGCTATTATACAGTCCGGGAATACCAGCAACTATTATGGATAAGATCTACTGACAAAGTAGCATATCTGCTTCGAGCAAGAGATCTAGCTAGATCGAAAAGGGTAATTTTCATCTGGACCCCCTAAGGTTTGGTCCATGTCACAGCAATAAGCGCAAGGCCCCGGGTTTAAGAAATGATTAAATAAGGACAAGAACGAAACGGAGTTAATAAAGGACAAAAAACCCGTGTCCTTGAATATAATTAACTACTAAAATAGATATTAAAATAAATAAACAAAACCACAAAATCCCTGCAAAAACAGAAGAGTTAAAACAAATGGAATACACACCAAGCACAAACGCCACCAAGCCACACGAGACTTGACCCAACCACGACGCCCGGCGGGAAGAGAAACACGAGAGAAAGATGAGAAGCCTCTTGGGGGAAGAAAAACACGAGAGAAAGATGAGAAGAGACGAGAAGAGAAGACGCGACACGCACCACCACGGCGACAGCCGAACCCGAGACGAGAAGAGAAGAGGCGAGGCATCTCACCCGGCCGAACCTCGAGACGAGAAGAGGTGGATCGCAACCCGGCCAACAGCCCGCACTCTACCCGAGCAAAAGCAAACATAAAAAGCCCAAGGATGCTGGAAGACAAGCGAGCCAAAGGCCCAAGAACAGACGACACTCGAAATATGAAACTCCTACAACGAGCTCAACTCACTCGATATCTAGACTTGATTCTCCATCTTTTGTAAACAAGAAAGAAAATATACGGATGCAAAACGAACAGGTCATCTCAAACCGCAGATGTGCTCAGCAGATTCAAGAAGAAGCATTCACAGGGTATCGCGACTAGCAAGAAATTTTGGACACACCAAAAGAGGGGATGTACCGAAAAAAAAAGAGGGGAGCACGAGCGCGAACACCCAACAAGAAAAGAGCAGGATGGATTTGAAAGTGCCCCGGGAAACTGCGAAGCAACATCCGTTGTTTCAACCCTTCGGTTTGGAAGGAAATAGTTTGGAAGGATTTATTATTTATTTTAGTATCTATTTTAATAGATTAAAATAAAAATAAAAAATCAAAGGACACAAGGGATGTCACAAATTTTTAAACAACGGTCTAAACGCTATATAACATTTTTAAACCCGGGGAGCAGCAAAGATAACTAAATGGCTAAGAGGAGGCGGGGGGGGGAGGAGAAGATCCAAAATTTGTGGAGCACGCCTCTACTTACTCAAGATAAGACTGTGGAACGGATTCCCATAGGAAATCTATGGTAACTGTATGATCCAACGGCTCACAATGATCACGTTTCACTATTTAAACCCCGTACCTACTTTGCTCAAATGTAATGAATATTTTGCTAATTTCTCTTTTTCTTTTTTTGGGTAATGAATATTTTGCTAATTTCTACTTATTTCTCATTGTGTTTTTTATCTCTACATTGAAAAGTATGATAGAGTTGGTAACTGTAGACTACGCTCGTCATCTTTGATTATTGACTTGTATTTTGTGCTCAACAAAATTTAAAATTTTTATTTTTAGTTAATAAATTGAGAAACATTTGTCGTGGAAATGATAATATTCTTAATTTTGATTAGATCACTAATTCAGAAATATATACCAAATGTATTATATAAAAAGGCAAGTTGATGTATAATGGTAGAGTTGTGTAATTTTGAAGTCGTTTTTAATGGGAAATGGGAAGTAAGAAAACAAAAATGGAACATGTCATGCTTCATAAGTAATGTGTTGGTAATACTCCAAAATAGTTCAATTCAATTAATTGATGGGGAAAGATTCCTTATCCTGGATTCGCTTTCCCTTTTATGAAGTATTCGCAGTGGAAGTAAGTCTTGATCCACGTTCTTGTTCCACCTCCAAAGCTCTACCGGGATGATTCCACAACCCAAATGCCGTGGATTAATGGAATGAAGATCAAAAGCGAGGAGAGAAAAAAAAGCTTCCTTGGCCTGCGATTCTAGAAGAGAGGGAGAGAGAGATGGAGCCGCCGTTTCTCTGAGATAAATCTCGTACGAATGAATCGCACACTTACTCACAAATGCGGTGGTTACCAAAATATATAACCCTATTTTGTAACCGCCATAATAGTGAGTTTCCAATATTGCCCTTGGGCATTTAATTTATTAATCATATTAATAAATTCCAACATAATGAATCTGGATTATCATCCCGTCAGGGAAGCACAGAGTGTGGGACCCACAGGTAAAAATAAAAAAATAAAAAAAGCTCCCATCACCCAACCCCTAGGTCCCCCTGTATTTATGGTGGTAAAGCTGTTGGGGAGCACAGAGTGCTCCTCCTCTGTGCTCCTCCGACGGGTAGCTGATCCGGACTCCATAAGTAATATTAATATTTTGAATGATAGATTGAGTCCAAAGATAATGATTTGAGGAATTAATATCAAATGAATAAGATAAAAAATGATGAATGATTGATTAAAAAATCCCATTAAGTCAAGAGTATGAATTTTCTTTAGAGCCTACAAGTTATGTCGTATATTTAAATTAAATATAAAAAAACTATTGGGCAAGGAGCATTAAATATGTGACTTCTTTACTAAAAGGTGCTAGTCATTAATGACTGAGCAGCCTTTGATGGTAACTCAATTCAATTTTTATTTTATTTTATTTTATTTTATGTTCTTATGTTTACTTCCTCATCAAAATTTTGAATCCAGATAAATTAATATTAATTAAATATTATTTAATATAAAAATAAAAGTTTATTATATTATATGAAAAATTACCTCACATACTAGTGTAGGAATCCTGTGGCATTAGATTGTCTTTTCTTAAATTATGTAAACTAACTCAGAATTATATTTATTTTAACATTATGGGTAGATCTTAATTTATTCAGATGGCCATAGATACATTGGATCTGACTTTAGTCAATGGAATTATTTGACCGATATAGCAGTCATATATGAATATTTCAAAATTCTCTCTTTATTTTATTGTTATTTCATCATGCATAGGTAGACAAATAACCACCAAAGGCTTAAATATTTACGTAACAAAAATATAAATAAATAAATAATAATAATAATAATAAAGAGAATATACTGGCATCCAAACATATGCTAGAAAGTTCATATCTAACTTTAGCACTAAAAATTTATATAAAATATTTTATCGACAAAAGAGCTAAACAAGGAAGAAGATTGGGTTGGTCGAAACTCACTATAAGGCCAAGTTCGACATTGACCCTACTATGCCAAAAATTCTTGGCCCTGAAGATCTCAATCAAAGCCTTGTTGTGCTTAAGGTCTAGAGGGTCTCAAGGATATAGGGATATAGTTAGACTTACATGCGTGTGTGTGTGTATATATATATATTTCTTAGAGAGGTACCTAATTTATTGAAAAGGAGGGGAAAATAAAATCAGACACTTGAACTCAAGAACCATTAGTAGAATGATTTTTTACGTTCGACACTTTTGCACCAATTGTGTTTTTGCAGATGTTTCTAACTTTATATTTGTTAGTTTATTTAAACCGTTAGTTTTTTTTCAAAGCATTCAATATTGGTTTGTTATTTTTAAGTAAAATCATGTAAGGAACTATAAACGATTTTTTTTTTTTTTTTTGTAGTACAAAAATTCTCAACACAATTGGTCACAAGAATAGGTCAAAATAAAAGTATTAAAATTAAGGTGCAATTAGTTGAACAAACATTTAGTAGCTTGGTCCTGAACCAAATAAAGAAGGGTGCCTGTAAGAAGAGAAAGAAAAATAATCTTACCAAGTTACTTTGTACTTGTATTGACATTGATGTGATAAAGTGATGGTCTCATAACTCTCACCTCACCCTCTCAAATGAAGAATTGGGATTTTGATAACCCAACCTTAATGTCCCCTCTGTGTATCACACATTTAAGAGGAAGATCCACTTATGAACACTAATGAAGTGGATTGAATATATGGTGGCAAGAGTTTATAATAAGGTTATCAAAAAACTTAACTCTCAAATGAAATAATGCATCCAAGATTCTACAAAGAGAGAAGGTCTTCCACCAAAGGGGAAAATGTATAAAAAATGGTATGTCCTTGTAAACTTCTCAACGTCATAAATAAAAACATCAAAGTCTACATAGAAACAGAAACCTAACTTTGATATTAACCAATGTGTGTTGGTTATAGATCATGACAACCAAAAAATAGATAGCTTACAATCGAAATATTAACACCACCATTATCAAAGTAAGTTTAGGCAAAATGGACATCTACAGTGATAAAGCATAAAAGGAGGGAGTCCTGGTAGGGTTGGATATAAGTTGTTCACATCCCGGATGATTTGATACCACGAGGGAGAGAGTTAGACCCATAGCTCTGGTAAAGCCTTAAGTAGGACATCAAGTTATTGCTTGCATGGAGTGAAACCTCAACAGATGGCAAGGAATGTCTACTTTGGGACTGACTTGGAGTTTCATAGCTGCCTAGGCCAAGCATAGTCGAGGTTTCTCCTCCGAGAGGCATGAAAGTTGTTGTGAAAAATGTGGTCTTAGCTCCTTGGTTCGTCATGGATCTGGGCCTGGTTTTTGCGACCAAAATGAAGGTGAGAGTGGACAACTCCTAGGGATGGAAAGCCACCTCCGATGATCAAGTCAGTCCAGGTCAAAAAGACAAAGATTCCTCTTGAGAAAGTTATCCTCAAAAAGAAGATCAGGAAAAAGAAAAACCAGAGAGAGCCCCCTTTCTTAGGCATGATGGGGGGAATATATAATTCGTCCATACCTTCCCTCCTCATTATCATTCTATGGCCTTTGGATATTGATGAGCACATTATGTGAAATCTTAGGGCATAAAACATGCATTTTACATACTTAGAGTAGAGCTATCTTGGGTTTTATGTTGTTTTTATAGATTTAAGGACTTTTCAATATTTAAGCAAATATTTGGAGTTTTGGGTATGAATCATGCAATTTTACACGTCAAGAGGTCCATTCAAATTCTCAAATGCGAAAATGAGCTTGATCTAGAGCATGATGGGCTAGAGATGTGATTATGGGCCAATTCTGAAATATTTAAGAGATAAAGAAGACAAATTTGATTTACGGCTGAGATTATAAATTATCAGTCAAATCTATAGAGATATTATTGAGAGAGTCCAAATGGAGAAAAGAGTCCTTGCATACTTCAATATCTTATTTCCTATTTGTAATTTGGTCAAAGAAAGAAAAAGAGGAAAAATAATTATATTCAAAGAAGGAAGAGGGAAAAATCCCGTTTTTGAATGTCTCTATCTAATTTTGATCAAGCCCTTCATTGAACAGTCATCCGGTCTCCGATCGTGTTGATTTTTTGATGAGAGCTTTGCGACTTCTTAAACCTCAAATCCAACGGTGGAATTGTGCATATGATCTCTCTAAGTCGGTCCGATTAGTATGTCAAAACCCTAATTGGTTGAGTCAGATAAGAACCCTAAGTTTGATTCAAATTCTGTCAAGATTCATATCTTATGTAAACTCTATAAAAGGAGAGCATACTCCATCAAGGGAGAATGTATTTTAGAGCTTAGTAGAAGCACTCTTTTTCTCTCTTCAGTTTATTTAGGCTTTCTCTAGTTTTCTTTGCTTGCATTTGTGAGATTTAAATTTCTAGATTGAATGTTTAGGTTTAATTTTTCTATGTAATGCAATTCAAGTTCAAGTTTCAAGTTTTAAGATTCATTTTTCTCTGGGTCTAGCAATTGCAAATCTAGGTCATTCTAGATCTAGATCTGGTTGTTAGGGTTGGTTGAGATTTGAATCGTTTGTTCAATTCGTAAGTAAGTAACCTTCTTCAATAATCTTCTCTCCTCCCTCCATTCCCGCTTCTATCTACCACTCCATATTCTAAATTTAGGATTCACTTTCAGCATTTATTTATTTTTCTCCCTTCCCCTAGGTTTTTGATCAGAGATGCCTATAATCGTGCCTCTCTTTGGTTAAGGTTTCCCTTTCCTTTTATTACTATGTTATTTACTTTATGCAATTTACTTTTTGCATTTATTTATTACTCTCCCTTCCCCTGGGTCCTTGATCAGAGATGCCTACAGTCGTACCTCTCTGGGGGGTCCCTTTTACTGTTTTGATTATTTCTTTTTTGTAATTTCTCTTTCTCTATTCCTCCCTCGGTTGTAAGCTTGGAAATGGTCCACGGTCATGTCATTATATTGATACTCTCCCCTTTTACTTTTATTTATTAACTCATACTAGAAGTAAAGAGGGGAATAGGTTTAATAAGGGGAGGGGGATAATAAGGGGAAAAGAGCGGGCGGGATCCGAACAAGTATGAATCACTCCCACTCTTATGTCTGGGCGATGGAGAGCCATCTCTTTGGTTAAGGTCCCTCCTCTTGGGCGGCGTAGTGGATTTGCAAATTTGTCTAATTTACCCATTTCCCATCGTCGTTGATTCAATTGCTAAGAAGGCATTTCCTCCATCTTCTTTCACAACCTAAAGCCCTTTCTCTTACTGAGGATGATGGGCTAAGGGCAAGTCCACTATTCCATCCCATTGATTGCATAGAGCCATCTTCGGTTCCTCCTGTCGGGGGTCTTTCTCTGGGCCGAGATCATCCACTTCATCCATCTCGGTGTCCCATCTTCGGTGGCCTATTTTCCACCGCTGGACCGTAAGGAAGCTGCTAGGGCCATCTCCCATACAAATGGTCAACGATTTGATAGTTTCCAAAGTCGTCATCCCTATAAAGTGATTAAGGTTTTCCTTCCCTAGATCCGGACTCACTTAGTCATAGTTCAACATCAGGAATGAGCTACAAGGCCTCTAAATTGAGCTTAAAGCGGACTTTAGAGTTGTTGTAGGGTGATTGTGCTAATTTCGCATTTTTCTTTGCCTTTATTAATTATGCGTTGATTATGTTTGCTTTATTTTTCGTCTCAATTCGATTGCATTAGATGTATGGATTAAGACCGTTCGTTTAGTTTAATTAAGTAATTAACAAATTTGAATCATTGCACTCTCGCATTATCATTAAGAAGTTAATTCTAAAGTGGCATATCTAATTGAGATCGACCTATTAGCTACACGATACCGTGCATTTGCGGTTACTTTTAATTTCACAAACAGATATGTATCTAATCTAATGTAGGGTGGATGATGGACGTAAGGGTGTCAATTGCGTACCGAAACCGTTTAACCATACCGAACTGCGCCTTCTAAAACCGCACCGTACCGTACTGTACCGTTCACAATTCGGTACGGTACGTACCAAAACCGAATTTCTTTGGTACGGTTCGGTTTTAGCCTTTTAGGTACTCATACCGTTGGTACATACCGAAACCGTACCGAATTGGTACCTTACCAAATTAAAGGATATAAATTGTAGTTTTACAATTAAAACACTTTACCTTTACCCTATCCCTAATTCCTTATTTCAAAATTTTGTTTCATCATCCACTCCTCTTCTAGATTTACTTGTTTTTGTCTCTATTAATTAGATTTACTTGTTTTATCTATGTTAATTTCAAATTCTATTGATTGGTTGATCACAGTTTCATTAGGATCTTAATGAACTAATAACAAAAGTGGTATAAGTTTATTTGTACAAAAATTGTACCGCACTAGATACCGTGTTTAAACCGTTTTTCCGTACCGATTTAATACCGAAACCGTACCGAACCGTTTTTGTAAATACCAAAACCGTACCGTACCGTTTAAATTCGGTACGGTACGGTTATGGTTTTCAGTATTCAAAGTTGGTACCGTACCAAAACCGTTCCGAATTATCGAAACCGTACCGATTGACACCCTTAGATGGACTTGACTTCGTGAGGAGGCAAGTCAAGGTGCCAAGTGGTTCCGCCGTCAGAATATCTTGTCAATGAATTGGAGGTCAGTGTTAGTCTATTGCTGACGTGACCGCGGCCCACAAAGGAGGGGACAATAGAGTCGCCAGCTCTGGGCTCGAGGAAAACCTTGAGTGTATCAGAAGCTTTCCTATACGTAGCAGGATAGTGAGAATCTTTGGTGCCTAAGATGCTGAAATGTCCATTACGTGGAAAACCTTCCCCTCGTCCTCTTCTCTGAAAAGTCCCAAGTGACTGGGAGAAGGCCAAATTCGTATCGTTCTCTATGTGACTTCTCGGAAAGAGGCTCTCTAGTGAGTATCTGGGCCGAGAAGTATCTGTCGGACATCCCTGGTCCAAATGTAGTCCACAGGGGTTGGGGGTTGGTTCAACTATCTGTTCCCCAATCCAAGGTTCGTGGAATATGCTGCTAACATAAGTCAAATCAATCAAAGATGGATTACTGTTGACACTCACTTTATATGTTTTCAAGCTAGTTATTCACAATGATTGCCAACCAATTGTTGTTGCATTTAACGATTAGGGGCAGTCGCTAGATTGGGTATCTTCTAGTATATTTTAAGAAATGAATAGACTGAGACTTCATTTTGTTTCTATAGTTTTCAAATATATTTATGGATTGCAAAACACTTGTGCAGATTATATTGCTCGTGGAGCAAAGATGTTTAGTTTTAATAGGTGTTGGTGGAATGTTCCATCTTTATTTGTTTCGAAAAGTAAAAATTTCCCCTAGCACGATGACGTTTAATATAATGATATTTTGGGCAAATCAAGAAACCTCAGCAGATATTGGTCTAATCTAATAGTGTGAGATGGTTTAACGTAATAGGTGCGGAACAAACCTAACTAGTATGCAATGCGTGTGTAATTAATTTTACTTTTTTGTCTTAATACAAGTCATTTTTCCAAAAAAAATAAAAATGCAATGCGTGTAATTGAAATTCATTAGAACATTCACAGGGCGGTTTTGTCTTGAATACAAGCTATCGTTTTTTTCCAAAAAAACACCTTTTTACACTAAAAACATGCAGAGATTTATGCGTGTAATTGAAATTCAATAGAACATTCACTTAAATTAGTAAATGAAAATAATCCATTGGAAACACAAGTTTATTGAGATATTGTCTTATTAGTCACATAGATTTGTTTAATTGATAAGACCAACACCTTTTAGTAAATAAATTATAGGTTAAGCAAGGTTCCGGTATAGAAACCTTGTGGATGCAAAAATTCTCGCTGGGAGACTCACCCACCACAGCTAGGTGTGCGACCCGGGTCGAACACCGGATTAGTCGGGGCAAAGACTTGGAAACCGGAGTTGGCAACCAAAAAAAAAAAAAAAAAAATTATAGGTTAAACTCACTGATGACATATATAACATTTGCATTCGCTATGAATAAAAAGTGCCTTTTTACCCTAAAAAAGAAATGTTTGTTGCATTTATTGAATAACATGTAACATGGTTGGACAATTGAAAAACGAAACCTAAAAGGTTTCAAAACGTGATTGAAAGCAAAGTATTTACAAAAAAAAAAAAAAAAAGATTGAAAACAAAGTAGAAAATGGAAACCGGAGAGCGATTGACGTATGAATTAGCATTGACCCAAAATCGAACCGGGTCCACTCGATCCAAATAATTGATGTCGGCCCATCTGTGTGACCTACAGAGAGAGAGACTTTTTAACGTACAAAAGAGCTGCAGGGGTTTGCAACCACACTGCTGACTGATTCCCGCCGGCCTAAAAGGCGAAAGGTGGCTATTTACAAGAGCTGAGTCTTGTTTTTGTGTTCTTGTTTTGTTTCTTCTCAAAACATTTTTCATTTTTCAACCCAGAAGGAAATATAGTAATTTTAATTTTTATATAAAGAAATGATCATCTTTAATTCCTTTAAAAAATGATCATATAGATTCGACGAATCTTCCTGAATAATTTATCCAACCTACTTGCCAGTCACTGCCAACCACAGTTAAACAAGAATTCGTTCCATTAACAGCCTTCAAATTAGGAGTAACTCCTTTAATGGATATGTCGTAAGAGATGACGCCTCTTGGTTGTGTTTTGTCGGTTTTTTCACGTTTCCACGAAGACCTGGAATAGTAGGATTTGATCTCTAGTTGGTAATTATTTAATCAAAGCTCTAAATAAAATTGTCTTTCTCAGAAACTCTCTTCTGGTTTGGGTTTTTACTATTTTTCTTCCTAAGACCAGCGATGTGCATTCGTCATTGAGTCGTACTGCCAAGTTGAAGGCTTGCAACCGGAGCTTCTTTTTCAATTTGTAAGCCCTTCTGCCTTCGTAGTTTTTTTCCTGTTCCTCTATATTAGTCTTATCTGTTTGCGCTCACACAATTTGACAGACAGGGAGGAGAAAATTCGGTCATCTGGGTACTCTTGTATTGCTTTTGATGTATTCTTGTTGTTGATTCTTAAGAAAACCGTGCTTAATTTTTTTCCTTCTTCCTTGAGATGCTTTAGAACTGATTTAAGCCCATTTCTGAGCCAAATTTGCAGATGATCTTGGAACTGGATTGTGATTTTATACATTGTTTGATTAAATTTGGCTTGAGGAAGATTTAACGAAGGATTTATTCATTGGGTTTTGAAATATTTGTTCTTTTGCTTTTTGTAGGAATTGGTTCTTTTTGGAATCAAAACAGTTGCTCACTGAAAGCTTTAGTTGTCGAACAGCCAAACTCAATAGTTGTAGGGAGAGGAGAAAAGGAAAGGAGAAGGGTCCATAGAATGTGTGTTTAGCAGAAGAACAGCTGTAGAATAAAAGGTTTTACCATGGGTTTTAAGCCTCTGCTTTGGTATTGCCGGCCTGTTGAAAATGGGGTCTGGGCAACTATGGTGGAGAATGCATTTGGGGCGTACACGCCTTGTGGAATTGATAGTATGGTGATCTGTATCTCTCATTTGATACTTTTGGGTTTATGCATTTATCGGATATGGCGGATCAAGAAGGATTATACGGTTAAGAGGTTCCGCTTGAAGTCAAAGTACTACAATTGTTTCTTGGGCTTGTTGATTGCTTATTGTACTGCACAGCCTTTGTACAGGTTGGTCATGGGTATTTCAGTTCTGAATATTGATGGACAGACCAGCCTTGCTCCCTTTGAGGTGGGTATAATTCTATTTCTTTGTATCTGTTATGTTGTTAGTGTTCTGAGTTCCACTTTGCTTCACGCTTTACGTGCAACTTTGAAAACATAACTCAAGAAGTTTTTATTCAACCTGGTAAATTTTACTCTTTTTATATTTGATGACCAAGCTTCTTTTCTCAGGTAGGATAATCATGTTTTTGATCTGTTTAGCAGTCCAAAAAGTTATTTACAATTTTGAATGGTTTCTTAGTATGTTAAAGGTGTATGTCAGACATCACATAATGTTTTTTGAGTAAATAGATTCTATTATTTCAAGAACTTCTACCACTTGCATCTATAAAAGAAAGAAGTCCTCTAGTCTTCTTATTTCTTCTACTTGCATCCAGAAAAAAAGAAATCCTCTATTCTTTTATGTAAAATTTAAACCACTGTAATGCTTAGGTTTCTTTGTTTAGTAGGTGCATTGTTGTGTCAGTTATAGATACCCACATAAGACGACCTTATGGATCTTGTTCAGCATATGAGAGCTGAATTGGGCCTGCAAATTTTAAATTCATTTTGTGGGTGTAACAAATTTTATTTTTACTAACATGATCCCTTTCTTTTCTGCTACAGATAGTGTCTCTTGTCATCGAGGCTCTTGCTTGGTGCTCCATGTTGGTCATGATTGTTGTAGAAACTAAAACTTACATCTGTGAGTTTCGGTGGTATATTCGATTTGGAGTCATTTATGTTTTGGTAGGGGAGGTTGTTATGCTTAGACTTTTCCTGTCAATCCAGGAATACTTTTCGAGGTGAGTCATCAGTTTCCCTGTTTGATTCTTTCACTTACTTACTGAAGATAACTATCTCCACTTTAAAGCCATTGCTTTGTTCCAGTAGTCTTCTGTAATTCATTTGAATACATTAGCTTTTATTTTCCTTTGTTATCTTTTTCCATAGTTTACTGATTTTCTTTCTTTACATTTTCATTGTATGATTTTCCTTTGTTATCTTTTTCCATAGTTTACTGATTTTCTTTCTTTTCTTGCTTAAGTATTATATTCAAGTTGAAATCATGGGTTGTCTTCTTTAGCATGTTGGATATTTCATTGAGCAAACATTTGAAATATCCATGCTGAATTTACACCTAGGACATTTTGAGAAAGACCTGATTAGTGTCAGTGCTTAACAATATGAAGATATAGGGATCCATATGTGCTTATATATATTTTTTCTTTTGATGCAGATCTGTGCTGTACCTATACTGCAGTGAGGTTTTATGCCAGGTTTGCTTTTTATTCTTTTGATCGTTTGAATTTTTTGGATCCTCCGTCTGCTGTCTATATGTCATGATCTGTTACATTTTCATATTCATATTTGTTATTGGTCTTTAGAGCTTGTATCTTAAATGTCAAGTGCTTAGACTCACATAGAGGTAATTCTTATGAAACGTTTAAGAAGAGTTGGCTGACACAAAGTTCACCAGTCAACCAAAATGCACCTGTTTCTTTGGTTTTTTTCAGCATCGAGTTTTATCTGTAATTTTATAATGAAAAACAATAGGTATCCAATTATATCGTGCTCATTCTTTGTATGCAGGTTATGTTTGGGATCCTTTTGCTGTTTTATATTCCTGGTTTGGAGCCCTACCCGGGTTATACCCCTATCCAGACTGAGACTGTTGATGACACTGAGTATGAAGAGCTTGCTGGAGAAGAGAAGATTTGTCCTGAGAGGCATGCCAATTTCTTTTCCAGTAAGTATTTGTTGCTTAATTCTGCATTTCGAATGTCAAAGTCATTAAGATTTAGTTGTCTGTTCACTGACCTCGAACGTAGATACATTCTTTTACACTCCCCATCAAACTGGAGTATACATATATTAAGAGAATTTATGGCTTCAAGAATGGAAATTAAACACAACACCATTTCTGAATAGCAGTTGTAGATGCCAATAAGAATGGAGGGAGTTTCTCAGGTAGCAATATCAGCTCAAGCACACCGTCATTTTCAGTAGATTGAGTACATATTAAGCTTCACGTTGAGCAAATCCAAGTGTTAAATAGCAAAATAAGCAGGCTGCAACGTACAAATCGTAGCAGCAACAGTTATATCAAAAGCCCTTCCCAAAGAAGACCTCTAAAAGGTAGCCATATCTAAAAAAAGATAAACCTGCATAACCAAACTGCTACACCATATGCTTTTTCAAATGAAGGCACGTTGTAAATAGTAATCTGCTCAAACAATGATGAAAGTGCAGCATTCAACTGCTACATGGTGTGACAAGTGATAGGTAGTAAGAAAGATGAAAGTGCAGCAACCAGTGGGTACTTCATTAGACCTTATCTTTTCAATCAGAAACAGATAAAAGTGTAACACTCTCCTAAGCTCGAGAGTTCTACAACAAAAATTCTACTAATTAACATGTAGTAGTAGCATCAGGTTGCAGGGGAGCAGACAAAATTAGTTTGCTAAACCATACAACATGAGGCATGGTTCAGAAACTTGTCAAGATCTTGGAGATCTTCTGTTGACCAAGACAAAACTGCATACAAGATGTCAAACTTACATGGTTTTGGTTGAGTTTATGAAATTTCAGTGGTGTCTCAAAGATCTCAACATCTCTACCTGCTTGAACACTATGTTGTGGCATTAATATGTCATGCAGATAGAAGCCGGCACTGGAGAAAATCCAGCCAAACCTTTTACATGGATTGGACCTTATATGAATGCTATACTAGGGCGTTCCTTGGCAAATGAAGCTACACGCTACACTATGGCCAGGTGTAGTGATAAGTGGCGCAAGAATGCCCTTGTAAGGAGAAGTGTTTTAATCCAGATTGAAGGAATATTAGAAGAGCTAGGGGTGGACCTAAGATGACCTTAAGAGAAGTGCTGAGAAAGAATATGCATACCTTAGGCCTTATATCTAGTATGTCCTTAAACAGAGCTGATTGGAAGGCAAAAAGCCATGTAGCCGACCCCATTTAGTTGAGACAAGGCTTGTTATTGTTGTTGCTGTATAGAAGATGGTGCATGTCTACTCCATCATGCCTTAAGTGAATTTGATCTGGCACGTCATAATTCATATAACTAGATTGACACAGACTCATAATATTGTTGTTGGGACATGAAAGAATATCATGTCTATGGCATATGTGTTCCTCACTATACTTGGGTGTCTATGTACTAACCATAGTTGTCACGGCGAAGAGGCGATGCAAGGCGGTTTAGGCTAATTGAGGCGATGAGTCGACGAGGCGCACTCCGAGGCGCTTTTGAGGCGGTTGAGGCGTTTTAAGTGAAATTTTTAGTGTACATCTTCATTCACTCTAAATCTATCATATCTTATATAATAAAAAAACTAATATCATACTACCTCAAGTCATCCAACATACTACAAACCACACATAATAGGTCCTAAATAAAAAGTCGCGAGAAGAAAGGAAGAGAAAAAGTTGCTTGTCGCTGGCCACTGCTTGCCGGAATGTCGTCGCGGGAATGGAAGAGAAGAAGAGAGGAAGAGAGAAAGAGATTAGGAATTAGAGTGAGAGTGTGAGACTTGAGTCAAGAACTTATTCTCTTTTAATTTTGTTTGTTTTTATTTTTATTTTAACATTTGATCACATGTAGCGTCATTATACATATGCATATAGGTTCAAACAATAGATACTTTACAATCGGAATCTAATAAGTATTTCAATATATGCCTTCGATTAGGCATCTTTCTCGTGATTTAAAAAAGAAAAAGAAAAAGCGGATGCCTTATTGCCTAAAAATAAGGCGATGCCAATTTGAGGCGCTCCGAAGGAGCCCAGACACCGAGGAGATGCGTAGGCGACACCTTGACAGCTATGGTACTAAGCATGGTTCACTGTACTTTGTGGTTTCTACTTTAAGCCTCCAACTATTTCTTAAATAATGATTCAATATTATTCGTTCCCTCAATTCTTGTGTGTTTTACTTGTTTTGCTAGCCAATTATGTCATAGCAAACATTGTGTAGAATAGGTAATATTGGATGCAGGTTCAATCTTTATTGCCAGCCAAGGATGCATATCCAAAACCCAAAAAAAAGAAAAAAAAGAAATGGGAATTTGAGTGTATTCTTTAGCATTTGAAAATTTAATATGTTTCTAATGACTAAAACAACCTTCCCTTAAAAGTTATGGGCCAACTATGACCATCCGCCCATTGTAGCATCAAAATGAAAAAAAAGGTAGGAAAAAAAAAAAAACTGTACTATCTTGGTTGTCTCGACCTGGATGAGCACATAATTGAGAGTTGAGACAGGGTTTTGAATCTCGGCTTCGGGTTTTAATGTAACCCCGTGTCTGGGTTAGATCTTCAGGATGTTCTAGATAGGAACCAGCACAAAACTAGGGTTTGGATGGATTCGGCGAGGGTGAAAGAGGGCTCTCCCTGTTGATTCTGCTGTATAGAACTGACTTATGTTGCTGTCCTTTCAACTAGATTGGGTCCAGTTGATTAGACTTTAACAAAATCTGATTTCTGGAAACTTAAAAATTCTGCTGAATTCATGGAAGTGCAGGGCTGTTTGGAAGAAAATAACAGTAAGGATGACACCCTAGGGGCTTTTGCGATTCTAATGAGGGGAGAATGGGTTGAAACGGAGCAAGGGGAGAGGGCAATCCTAATGTGGTTAGGATTTGGAAGCCCTAGGGAAGAAGGGGAGTGGGGGGAAGGTCACGGTGGCTAGTGGAGGGGCTGGAGTTGCAGAGAACTAAAGGGGCGGGGGCTGAGATGATTTGCGATGGGGTGGGGATGGGTTTCTAGGTCAAACATGAAGAGAGGGGGGTTGGGGATGCTACGTTGTGGGGGAAGGGGACTCTAGGGTTTGTGCAAGAGAAGAGGTAGGGTGGGAAGCTCTGTGCTTACTTGGGAATTGAAGACCTCGCTCAAACTGCCTTAAAGAAGATGAACTGCTGCTAGAATTGTTGAATTGCTGGAGAATTACTTTCCAGCCCAGGCCGTAAGGGTTTCCTTCCCACAGCCCAAGCCTCTGTTTAACTCAATAATCCAAAACTGCTTTATTCAGAATTAAGGAGGCTATTTATAGCCTAATACAAGACACTTTGACTCAACTTGGGATTCCTATCTTGTAGGAATTCCAACAACCTTACTACTTAAGCACTTACTAAAATAGGACTCAAACAACTTATTTCAGAAATAAACAAATTCTAAAAGATTAGATCCCCTTCTAGATAAGGAATCTTATCCACAATTAAGTACGTCAACATAATAAGATCCCCTTTTAGATAAGGAATCTTATTCACAATTAAGTACCTCAACATAATTTTAAAATGACTCTTAACTCTTGAACTACTGACTCAAACAGAAAATTGGAAGTAAATCCTTGAGCCTTGGATCTAAGGGATTCTGTAAAGACCCATATTGAGGCCCAAAAGGGGGTTTGGAAAGTGCCCTTTTTTGGGTCTGGCTTTTGGGCTCAATTTTAGGGGGGCTAAATAACTCAGCCTTAGGTTTCCGGAACTAGACAACATCAGGTTGTTCTAGACCAAATAAATATGCATTGTTGCTGAATACCAAATTCACAAATAAACTTGTCACTGAGGACACAAAGATACTAAATAGTAATCTCCAGCTGATGACTTGGCAAATAAAAATTTCCAATTGTATATATAATGACTCCAATCTCCTCTTTACGTGCAGCATTGTACATGGACAAATAATTCATTGGATGGAGAGAACAATATTCCACCATTATATATGGCAACAATAGTTAGCGTCCCAAAGGTTGCATATCACCATAAATCTCATAATCCATAGCAGTTGCAAATAATAAAGAAAGGGCTGTAGCCAGCACGCAAGGCTTCCGCATTTAGCAGGGTCTGGGGACTTGAATGGTTTGACCCCTGATTCCAGGACTTGAACACATGACAGCATTTAGCACGTGAGCTTTTTACCTATGCACCAAGCATGACCTTTATGGTGGCTATCTCTAATTTATTAAAAAGGAAAAAAGAAAAGAAAATCTCCAACCTCCCTTCATAGTAGCAAACAATTTCCATGACGTACCAATCATAAAAGGGTTAAAAATCCCAAATTGATGCGATCAAGGGCCAACCAAAGTAATAATATGGCAACTATATAAGCCCAAGGGAATTTAGGTAAATCACAGCTATACCCATGGGAGCATACAAATAACTATACCAAATAATGCAATCCATAGTTCCAAAACCCAGCTTGGATCACGTATGGACCCACTCAACACCTTAATTCCAAGTATTGAAAAAACAATTGCAGTCACTTTCATAATGGGCGCTCAGACAATAAAGAGAGTAGCAATATTGTAAATAGCATAATTCAAAGATTAACAAAAGCAAGTACGAACTTAAATGAAGAGGTGATAATTAGAGGGGTAATTCTATAGAATTCAAACAAGAGGGAGGGAAATAAAGGACTAAGTGGATATTAGGGCTTGGTTGTAATAACGTTTATGTATGTCCTCAAAAGGAGGTTCCTGGTGCTGTCCTACCTTTGGACACTGTTCAGTACTTACAGCCAAGAAATTTTGTTTATGGAATGAAGTTCTAATATGAGGTTTATTTAAATTAAAAAAAGAAAAAAGAGAAAGAAGAATTTGTCTAGGGTGTAAATAGTTTTTTACAAAATATTAGTACATCATTATTCACTCCGCTACTAAAAAATCAGAGTCTGTGAACTGGTGCAGCAGCAGCTCTAATTTTCTCTAGTATCAGTTCTATGTAAATTGATTATTGTTACAAACTACAAATTGAAAATCTACCACACAGCTAATATCATGTACTTCCTGGATGTTTTGAGCTACAACTTCATGAATCTACCAAGCAATTTACAGACTCGAACATTGTCTGTGACTGGTGGATCATTGGTAATCAATCCTGTAATTCCTTTGTGGTCATTTACATACTTATAACGGTTGATTTAAATATTAACAGATAAAATTTGAGCTGTTAGTTCAGTTTGATAGACATTGATGCAATTATGAATTTGGCCTGATCCATTTTTTTTGCCCCTTACCATTTCATAGAATGAGTATGATTTTATTGCTCTACCTAATTGTGATTTGTTGCTTTGTCTCTCCGGAAGGGGTGTATTTTGGCTGGATGACACCCCTAATGCAACAAGGCTATAAAAGACCTATCACTGAGAAGGATGTGTGGAAACTTGATACATGGGATAGGACAGAGACATTGTATAGCAGGTATGCAGTCTGTTGCTTTACTTAAAATCAGTCCATAATTGAGTCCAATTTCACCAAGGCCCTGTCACATTTATAATGCTTTTTAAGCATTTGTTGTGTAGCTTCCAGAGATGCTGGCTTGAGGAATCACAAAAGCCCAAACCATGGCTATTGAGAGCATTACATCGTAGTCTTGGGGGAAGGTGAGTATCAGTAGTTATTTTGCTTACAATGTCCAGCATTTTTTTTTCTTTCTTGGGATAATTATTGTTGCCCCCCTGTAGTTTGATTTTATTACTAATAAAACCCTGTTCTTTACGAAATTACTGTTGCCCCACTTCCTTATAACGGTGTTAAGTAGCCGTTAAGTTTGAATATGTAATGTCTAATTTGCCCTTCATTAAAGCTAAGAAATCAAAAGACAATGCTACCCCATTTATAAAAACCAGATTAAATGTCAATTTTACCCTCAACTTCATTTATTTTGAATTAATGAAATGGGCAAAATCCAAATCCGATTTGGTTTCCCACCTTCACTAAACTTCATTTATTTTGAATTAAAGAAATGAGCAAAATCAAAATCCAATTTGGTTTCCCACCTTCACTAAACTTCATTTATTTTGAAAATATTAGGTGATATTCAGTTTCCAATTTGAATTGAATTCGATTTTCCTTGCTCTTCGATTTCTATTTGAGTTTTTTTCAATCATTCTTTATTTATTTGGTGGTCTTTTTTTTTTTTTAGAATAAAACGGATTATAATTATTTTTTTGTCCACAGTTAATTAAGGGTACTACTGTAACTTGACAAAAGGGTAAATAAGTAAAGAGATAATTATAAGAGTATTTTGGGGGTTTTTGAGAAAATATAAAGATGCACATCATTAGTAAACTAACAGAACTTAACGGTAGGGGGGCAATAGTAATTATAGACAAAGTTGAAGGCTGGATTAGTAATTTTGAAAAGTACAGGGGATATAGTAGTAATAAAATCAAAGTAAAGGGGGCCAATAGTAATTATCCCTTCTTTCTTCATCCATGCGATTTCATGTTGAACTTCCATAAGCTTCTTCTGTAATCATTTTTTTGCGGTACATGATAATACTTGCATCTTGCACATAAATTCACTTTCTCTTACTGCTTTTCTGTAGGTTCTGGTTGGGAGGATTCTTCAAGGTAATGGACATGTAAACCTGATGCTACCTTTACATATTAGTCTGATCTGTTATATCCCATTGAGTTGGAAAAATACGTCCCACAGATGTCTTCTCTTGTTGGTGTCCTCTGTTGTCATTTGGACTTTTTAGCTTCCTATACTTTCTTAAGTGCAAAGTAGGAGTTTTGGTTTGGACCTAGCTCGATATCAAAATGTTAGTCATATTACAAAACTAACCAAAACCTCATGAGTTTCAGCTGCTTGTTTTGAGGCCCAAATGACAAAATTAGGTCCTAAACCCCAGGAAACTCTATTTTTGACCTTCTTAAAGAATTACTCATATGCTATACATGGTTCAATACAAAGATATGCGAGTGATTTGGAAAAAAATCACAATCATTGGTTTTCTAGGAAGTTTCCCTCTTCAGAATTGAAATGATCAAAACTAGCAAAACTTATTCAAAATTTCAACATGATTAAAATTTCTATGGAACTGTTAAATATTGATTGAAACAATGCATTTTATGTGAGGTTGACCGAAGTGATACCGAAACTAAAGCATCTTTGTAGTTTCTCTGTAAATGTGAATCTTGGTAACACCTACTCACCTAGTTCCACCCTTGTTTTGTTTCAATATTTATCTAAACCAAAAGATTTCTCGATGCTCAAGATGTTATATTCTTTGTTAGGTTGGTGATAAGGATGGCAGTAAAATTGCTGTACGTGTGGCATAAGAGCAGGATGGTCTGACTTGCTTCTGAATAGTGAATAGATCTGCTCAGTGATTTCATTGGTCTATATATTGAATATTAGATGGTACCATTTTGGTCATGTTAAACCCAGAAATTCTCCTTTCTAGACCAAATCATGTTTTTGAAGAATTTGTGATAATCTACTTGTTGGGTGTTTTTTTGGGTTATTTTGGATTGGTTTTCAATGTTCAGCCTAATTAGAGGCCAATAGATACAATGGGACTTCCCCCTGCCCCCCGGTTTGGTTTCATTGTTTAGCCTAATTAGAGGCCAATAAATGCAATGGGACTTCCCCCACCTCCCAAAGAAAAAAACAAAAAAAAAAACCTAACCCTAAGTGGTGTTCTTGATCAGCATATGTTCGGTTGTATGCGGGCAAAACTGGAATTCTGGAACATGAATTTTAGCAAATGTAAATATGGATATTATGTAAGAGATTGAAGAGAACACTAAGATTTTCATTAAATTGCAAAAAAAAAAAAAAAGAAAGAAAGAAAGAAAGAAAGAGCTAAAATTCAATATACAAGTATAAGTGTGGCCTAGAACTTAATAGTCAATAGTACACAGTTAAAATAGTAAAAGTGTATGACATAACGGTAGATGAATGAATTACAAATGACAATACACATCAGACCTACTCTAATCTTATAATGGCTGTTGTGGTGGGCTGGATCCATCCCCTGACCTAGGGAGCTCTGTGAATGGTGGACATACTCCGCCCATGACTGATATGCCTATAGTTATCGAAGAAGTCAGCTTCTGCCCTTATGTAAGTAGCATCATCCACATAAAATAGCCATCCCATCTTAGGCAAAGTGTCATAAGGGAAATGATTCATATAGCCAGTGCTTAGAACTAGATATTCATCATCTGAATCTTTCTCTGGTATAACAACTTGTATCATAATTAGTACTGGTACTGATACTAGTGGTGGCCCTGATGGATACCCAAAGATGGACTCCACAAATGATCTGCTTGATCCATCCCCAAATATGGACTCTACATATAGACATACCACTTGAATCAATAGATGAGCCACCATATGCACTTGAACCAGTAGATGATCCACCATATGCTCCACCATACACTCTCCCATACCCATATCTGTAGTTGGGCCCATAAGCCCCATATGGTGCAGACCCCACACTCACCCTGCCATCCAAGCTCATCAATTTCATTGAGTTTGCCAAGCTAGCCACGTTAGCTTCTGTTTGGCTTGGTGGGTGGAAGTGTGGAATTGGCCATGGGGCCCTCTGGAGTAACCCTCATTTGTTGAGTCCATGGACTAAATTTTGATTGAAATGGTCGAAATTTTGACCAAAATGCAATCGAAATGAAACTTCTGATATTTCGTCAAAATCATATGTTTCTACCAAAATTTCGCATATTTTGACCATTTTCGCAGTTGCGACCGAAATTTCGCAAGTTTCGATATCCAACTTGTTTTTCTTAGATTTTTGTTGATTTCTATCCCATTTTCACCTAATTTCCACGACTCCTTTGCCTTCAAACATCTATTTTGCTCATCTTTTGCCTCTAAAAACCTTTTAAGCCACACAGCTACAAAGGTAACTTTGATAGCAATAGAATGTGAAGCATGAGCCATACCCAATAGTTCCAAGCTTCCCATTTTTTTATTTTTATTTTGTTAATGCCTTAAATTATCTTGTATTGCCTTGAAATTAATATATGTTTTGTCTAAGACTATGATCTATGATTGTGTGTTGTTAAACTTATTTTTTTATTATTTGCTACCTTTTTTTTTATTTTCTAATTTTAATAACTATTTTTTAGATTATGTATTTTGAAAAAATACATTTGTATATATGATATATGGGCTTCAACTTAATATATGTGAGACATCATCACTTGATCTAGTTGGTCATTTTATTTTGTTAACTTGTGGTATATGTAACCATTTTATCAAACAATTTATGTTATGTTGATGATTCCATGCATATATGCAATACAGTTTGTACTTGTCTGAACCAGTCATTTGTTAGTATACTTGAGTGATAAATTTTCAGTGGTTTTTTTTTTGGCAAAATACTAGTTCCATTGTGTTTATTATGCTTTAAATAGGTAGAAGGCAAGTTAAATGAAATGGAGGTCATGTAAGGTCCGAAATGTAGGGTTGAAATTTAAAAAAGAAGTAATTGTGTTTATTATGCTTTAAATAGGTAGAAGGCAAGTTAAATGAAATGGAGGTCATGTAAGGTCCGAAATGTAGGGTTGAAATTTAAAAAAGAAGTAATTGGTTTTGACCGAAATTTCGGTTGAAACCTGAAAATCTCGCATTTTCCTTCGGTCGAAACCTGAAAATCTTGCATTTTCCCTAGGTTGAAACTTTAGTTTCGATCAATATTTGTTCTTAGGTTGAGTCCCTAGTCCTATGATGAGATATGCCACCATGGTGCTCATCCTAGGTGGCATGGGTGAATTGTGTCTCCTCGGTAAATCTGATGGGGTTTCACCGTGTCTTCGATAATGGAACCGCCATACGCTTTGGAAGTCCTCCACCATGACCCCCATTTGCATCATCATCATCACCACCTTAAGGATCATTGCCACCACCATTGTCATCCCTGTCTTCAATTTGCCTAGGAGCTTTGGTCTCATCTAGATCCTGTATGTATGTGGAAGGCACAACCTCATTGTCTTGCGGGGCCATCTTCCAAACCTCGTCCACAATGCTGCCTCTTGTGCATGTACCTGATCCTTGTAGCCATGAACTCATTGACATCATTGCCCGCTTGTTGAACAATATGGGGATCAGGCCTTATTCCGGGCTGGTCCAAGACCCCCTGATCCCTATCCCTCACCCAATACGAGGCGGTCTTCATCATCTGAGTCCAACTGGAAAATGTTTGCAAGATCGATGGTCTCTTGATTCTTGTCACCCTCCAGCTGGTTTGTACATGCTGCATCTTCAATCTCATGTTATAGTGGACAAATACAAGGTCATTTAGGTGATGGGATCCCAATCTTGTTCTGCCTCTTTGAGTTACCAAGGAAAAGGTGCTTCAGTTCCTTTCGAATCCAAAGGCGAAGCAAGTTTGCGAGAGGACCTTGATTTGTTGTGCTCCTGAGGTGCTATGCACTCTCGCCATTGAGAATGCACCACTCAACTACATTATGACAAAAGCATTAAGTTATTAGTTATTATGATACGCCCCTGATTACACAAGTGTATCAACGAAAGAAGAAACAGAGAAGAACAGCAGAAACATTGACTGGAACAGGGCAGAACATAGGTGAAACAGGGGAGATGTGGTAGCTACACCAGCAGCAGGTGTAGAGGAAGGCCAAGTGGCAACCCAAGAGTGGGCAAATACCACCATTTTTATTATGCACTAAAAGACAGAACTGTAGGCCAGATGGCAGCAGGACAGTGGATAAGAGAATCAAGTTTGTTAGAGTACCAGGGGATGGGAGAATAATATAAGGGAAAGAGCCGAATAGTAAAGGGGAGGAGGAAGAGAAAGGCAAGTGATCTTGCGGGAGAGGGAGCCTCTCAGGAGAAGGGTATAACCTTCTGGTGTTAGTTGCAGCTTTACTTATTTCTGTTTTATCATTCCAAGAATTAGTTAGCAGATGAATAGAGTCTGTTGTAGTGATTCAAGTTGGATTGTCGTCTTAATATATATGCAATGATATTCAACTTCCTCATCTGTTCATGTTCTTTATTTATCAATCTGAGTAATCTTTGCTGCTGTTGAGGAGTTTGGTAGGGAGATAAGTTAGGCTAGTGAGAAGGGGTCCTAACATATTACTTGATGGATAATCTACTAATTTGTAAAATGTAATAATTATATATGAGTTATTGATTTAACCTGGATCACTTATCCCATCCCCTCAATATAGGCTTTACTCCACAGGTCCCAAATCCATCCCTAAAAACTGTTATCTACAATCATTTGTAGTAATGGTTAGCTAAATTGTTTTGAAATTCCAATACAAGTCTTAAGTCCGTACTATCTCACCTCATTGTTAAATAGGGATTGAAGTGTCGAGTTTGGCTCCAACTTCGCAACCACGGCTATCACCACCTTAATAAGCTATGTCTTTAACCCTGAACGGTTGTTGTATTGGTATTTGGGGTTAAGATAGTTGGCTGCACTCACAATTAGGTATAAGGTTTTCATTAACATCAAATGAACGAATTACCGACAAGTTGCATATTTACTTACAAGCCTTATGCACTGGATGTATAATATATGCAATTCATCGATCCTCCATGATGTTCAGGAAGTCCCTCTAGCCTTTTGGATTTTCCTCATGTACGGCCTCCCAATGGCCTCAATGGCTACGTATAGATGGGGATAGTGGGCCCCTACTTTGAGGCGTCCACCAAATGTTGGACCATTGTAATAGGGTCCATCATTTTCAATACTATCCCCACCTGTTTCCAGAAGTCATTTGATGATACTATAGTTTGTGTTGTGCTCTTGCCTGGGGTGCTGGAACCTCTGCAATTAAGCCAAGCCTGAGATGCAAACATGGATGTCAAACCCGTTCTCTTGCCTTCAATACTATTTAAGGCGATGTGGTTTGTGACAAACCTTGTGACGTTGGGTCGCACTATGTCACCCCCACAAACCTCCCTTGTCATGTGAGGAGCGTAGCTGTGATTGTATATATAATTTGTGACTTGTCTAGCCCTTTCCACTATGCTCTCCACAATCTTGATCTTCCCAATATCCTTTAACATGAGGTGGATACGATAGGCCGCACATGGTGTCCAAAAGACATTGTAATCAATAGACTGCATCATCATGTGATTGTATGTAAAATTTGTGACTTGTCTAGCCCTTGTCACTATGCTCTCCACAATCTTGATCTTCCCAATATCCTTTAACATGAGGTGGATACGATGGCCGCACATGGTGTCCAAAAGACATTGTAATCGATAGACTGCATCATCATGTTATCCTTTAACATGAGGTGGATACGATAGGCTGCACATGGTGTCCAAAAGACATTGTAATCGATAGACTGCATCATCATCACTGACCTTTTAAAGTTAGAGCCATTGGCTATCACGATCTACACCACATTCTTTTGCCCCACCTCCTCCATCACCTCTTGCAGGAGCCCATAGATGTACCTATGGTCTCTCACCTATCTGGATGCATCCACATATCTCAAAAAGATGGTCCTCCTATCAGAATGCACCATAAAATTGATGATGGACTTTTTAGTCTGACTGGTCCATCCTTCATCGCACATTATAGTGACCCTATATCTCTTCCAGAGGGGCCTCATCCTTGCAATGTAAGCCTTTAGCTCCTCTTTTTGTTGGGTGAGATACTTGTTCATCACCTCATGAGGGGTGGGGCTATGGTAATCAGGACCTACCTGTGTGATCGTGTCAATTATGGACTGATAATAGGGCCCCTGTGCTGTGTTGGCTAGAATGTTATGTAAGAGCATCCATTTAACCACTGCTTCCTTCACTTTGCTCTTCATGTTCTTCCATGCTCTTGAGATTTTGGGCTGCTTCGCCCCTTTCTTCTTGAAAACATTTAGATCTTGGTCTAATATCGGATTCTGTCGCAATAGAAAATCTGATGTGGAAGAAGGAGAACCCTTTTGATGCTGTGACCTCCTAAACATGTAAATACATCACCTGACCCAGATGGGTCAATTCCTGAACTCTACAAGGACTAGCTCCTGCACTGCCATTTGGCCCTCTCCTGCTCTTGATGCAGCAACGCCCTGCCTCATGCCATTGCTTGCCTCAACTCCCTGACCTCCAGCGCTCTGGACATCGACAGGATTAACATCTTCCTTGTCGAAATCAAAGCCAACGAGGTATACAAAAGACCTGCTCACTGCCTCATCTAATGCTCTAGCCACTCTCTGCTTCTCTGCCTTCTTCTTCCCTGCCCCCTTTTCTAGCTCATTGATTGCTTTTACGTATTGAAACATTGTTGCACGCAGCAGCATCCTTTGAATTGCCGGTGATGGTGTGCCTTATTATTGGTGCCACCTCCTAGTAACTTCCACCTGCAGAAGTCACACTAAGTGTTTGCCTTAACATGTACTGCTATGCAAGGTCACTCCTCACTCTCGGAGCAGCAACCTATCCTTGCTCTCTGCCCTGATTAGTCTGTGAACCACCCTCCCTCTTCATTTGTGACTCTGAAGGCCTCGTGTTCCTAGACTTGATCATTGTTGCATCCACAAAATGATTGCATAAGTCATTGAACAACATCAAAATTATTTTTTCTAGACAAAGAAACAATTACGTACCTAGCTAATAATTCTTCCTCTACCCAATGGAACCATTTCGACAACACTTAAAAAACACATAGAGAGCCATTTCATATTTTTCTATAGTGCTCAAAACCTTTTTTCTTTAATGCTCATAACCTTTTTTTTTCTTTTTTTCCCCCTTATTTATAATTCTATAAATACTTTACTAATCTTAAAAAAGTTATTTATTAGGTGGAAAATTTTTTCAACTCCGTGAGACCGTAGATCAGCCCATGGAGTTCAACATATATTTAGTACATCACCATACAATACATATATGATTTTTTATATTTAATGTGTAGGAAAATACATTTTTTTTTTACACTGCAAAATTAAAAAGCAATTCACTTTGCAAAAAAATTTCAACATCATGAGTTTCATAGATTGGCTCACGGTGTTCAACATATGTTATTTCCATGCCCATCCAACAATTTACTAACATGAATCTTGAAAAATTCTGGCTAAGGGATGAATGGTATACCTCAAAGATGAAAACCTCCAAGACTTGACTGAAATGAAGATGGATCCACCTAGTGCATGTGTTTGTCGGCATGATCCATGCAAGAACACGCGGAAAGTGAAAAATATTGACTCCAAAATCACGAAATCGCACTTGGGAGCACAAAGTCACCTAAAACGGGCTGTCAAAATTTCGCTCGAAATGGGGCGAAATTTCAACCAAATGAGCCTCTTATATTGAGTTTTGGTCGAAATTTATTTTGCCAAGATATTGAAAGCCTTTATTTTGCAGGCCATTTCATTTCGCTGTTTGGCGAAAGCGAAATTTCATACTTTGGTCACAACCTGCATTTTATTTTATTATTTATTTTTTAATTAAATGAAAAAATCCATTATCAAGAAGGGAAACGAAGACCTAAGAGGAAGATGAAATAGATAAATTCTAACCCCACTCCCATACAATATGTCTATTCCTTGAGATGTCTTTAGTATGGGGTTGGTAACATCTGAATGTTTGCGAACATAAAAAAGATGGCTTTCGCAATGAAGACCACGGTCCTAGAATTGGAGTTTCATCTCCTAAGATTTCGCTCCATCTGAATGTGTGATACCGACGCACCAACAACCAGCTTGTGTATGATGTCAGAGATATTTCCTGCAAAGGATCTTATTATCCACAACTATTCTTGAGTGGAACTCCTAAGACATCCAATGTGGGGCTAGATGTGAGTGAAGCCAAACTGAGTGGGTAAGAAGGCAAATCAAAGTGAGGTGGTCAATGTCTTCAGCATCGCTCCAACAAGGGATGCAGTGAGAAGGGAGTTGTTTATGATGACAGAGAAAGACATAGGTTGGGATGCAAAGGTTGAGGGAATGCCACAAAATTAAGGCATGGTTGGGAGATGTCCTTTAAACCAGATTAACTGATGCCAAGGGATAGTGTTACTAGTGGAGCGAAGAAGGTCCCAAGCCGATGAAGTGCCAAAATAACCAGAGGTTGAAGTAAGCATAAAAAGTGATAATGGTTTTCTGAGTTCTACCTGTATATATCTGATTCTTAATGTTTACAGGTTATATTGTATTCTTACCCTTGTGATGTGAAAAGTGTTCTGTTAGATATGGCATATTCCAAATGCTGATGGTATTTCTCTCAGTGTATTCACCCTGCTTTTCTTTTCAATTTGTAGGTTGGCAATGATCTTTCACAGTTCGTAGGGCCATTAGTTTTGAACCTCCTCTTACAGGTCAGTTATCTCGTGCAATTTTCTTGTTTAATTTATTGTTTATTTTAAGCTAGTAGCTTTGAAGTAGGGGTGTTTACATAATCATTTGAGTAAACATTTGTCAAAGATTTCACAGGTGCTCAAATGGTTACCCCCCTAGTTGAGTTTGTGAATGTTGATTCAGTCCTTGATTTAAGTATCCTAACTTCTGAGTAATTGGGGATGTAAGAAGGAAACAGATTGTTTGTGAGTGCACCTTCATCCAGTGTATGACAAGGTCACCTGGGGTTTGTAAACCATGTAATGGGCAGTGAAGGTTTTGCTTTAGCTGAATAGTGGATGTTTCTTCTAATTATTTTTATTATCATCAACGGATCTCATTGGTTGCCATGGTTTGGTAGAGTTGGAATCCAATAATTGTGAAATTATTCAGAAAACTTATTTTCTTAAACTTCCCTGTTAAGATTGAAGGTTATGAAATGTAAATGTCATGGTGAAGTATGGGATGCTTGAAATGTCCACAAACCAGGTTTACCTCACTTGTCCATATAAAGTGAGAAGGATATGCTCCAACTATTCTGCATTAACTATATTGTATTAAAGAGGAATTATCTGGTTTGGACAACTGTGTGGTGAGGTTCTGGAATCTTGAAGTTAAAATCGTATTGTTTTTCTTTCAAGAATGAGCTTTGTAGCAGGATCATAAACTTATAACCTGTATCAATATAAGATGTGACAAGAAGTTGAGAAGAGAAGACTACCAATACAAGGAGATGATAGATATCGTTATTCAGTCATAACTTTATAGGAGAAGACAGGAAGGTACCATCGGTGGCCCATCATAGACAATAAGCTAGACGAAAAATAAAAATGCAATAAGTTTACTCTCATGTAAAGTTTGTAAATATAAGAGATCAAGACACATAAACGAAGTAGCTGGGGTATGATTAATATACCCCTTCTATGGCTAATTACATGCACTCCTCAACCTGGAGCATAAACATCACCTATATATGCTCAGCTTGGAACAACCTTCAAGAATCCAGGGTAGGATTTGGGATAGGTCGTCTGATCACTATCTCATTCAAGTGGGAGGTTTGAAACACCTCAAATCTTATATATATATAACTGGGAATCGCAATGTAATTATGTATTTGTTTGATCTGGGTAATTTATGATGCCTCAGACTCTCTGAGTTCCAGTTGAATTCATGTATTACGGTCTACATTTATTGGTTTGAAATGATTTTTTTCTTTGGTTTGACAAAATCTGGCTTCAATTGCCTGTATCTGTGTCTTTGTATGATGCAACTATCAACAGTCTATGCAAAATGGAGATCCAGCTTGGATTGGATACATCTATGCCTTCTCAATTTTTGCTGGAGTGGTAAGACTTTGTTATGTAAATCTTCACTTTATTTACTTATTTTTTCCATAGGTTGAACTTTCAAATTATACTGTTTATTGTCAGAAGCCAAATTATTTATTGCTTTTGTGAACTTGAGTATCTTATTTGATCCAGGCATTGGGGGTGCTATTTGAAGCACAGTATTTCCAGAATGTCATGCGTGTCGGTTTCCGGCTGAGAGCAACACTGGTACTATCATCTAGCTTGAAACCCTACTTCATTGTGTAGTTCTTACCCTTATCTTAATTTCCAAGTGGTGTTATGAACTTACGGCATCCTTGTCTAAAGTAACACACATAGTTGTCTAGAAGATTATGTGATCCAAGCTGTTGAAGGGGTGCTGAGTCGACAAGTGCTTGCCTAGGTGCCCTAGGCATGCATCAATGTCTACATGTAACACATAAACGAGAATTTTGTATAATTATGTTTAAGTTTAACATTTAAAAGACTTGTCCCTGCACCATGATATAGTTATGCTACTATTGGCCCATATGAGAAAACCAACATATCATACAGAAAGCATAGGAGATAAGTATATTTTCAAGGGGGAAAAAAAAGCAAGCAAAGTTTCAACAGGCCATTTTGTCCCCTTGGAACAAGAAAGGGTACATCTAGGCTGTGCCTACGCAGTGCCTTGGCAACTGTGGTAAAATGCTCACTGCAACTCTTATTTTTTTGGTTTTCTGGAGCTTGTGTTTGGTTGAGAGTCCTGTCTCAGCTTAGTTGCAGCCTATCTGACAAAAAATCAATTAACCTTTCCTTAGGGATTTGCTACTTGGATCTTGTTTTCTGGTATAATTCTTTTTAGAGAAACCAACATATAATACACAAAGCATAGGATATAAGTATATTTTCAGGTTTTGGGGGGGGGGGGGGGGAAGCAAGCAAAGTTTGAGCAGGCCATTTTGTCCCCTTGGAACAAGAAAGAGCACGTCAAGGCAGTGCCTAGCCAATGCCTTGGCAACTGTGGTAAAATGCTTACTGCAACTCTAATTTTTTTGTTTTCTGGAGCTTACGTTTGGTTGGCTGTGGCATTTGAGAGTCCTGTCTCAGCTTAGTTGCAGCCTATTTGACAAAAAGTCAATTAATCTTTCCTTAGGGATTTGCTACTTGGATCTTGTTTTCTGGTATAATACTTTTTAATATCCATCTCACTGTTCACTGGGAGCCAATTCTTTTCTCACTTCATTTAGTGTTATAATTGGTCTTCCTCTACTTCTTTGATTACTATCATATCACTCAACTTTATGAAGCACTCTAGGCTCTGCTGCAAAAATGCTTGTATGGCATCGTTGGTGCTCTTATGACATTTCCATTGGGCCCCTACCTGTATATCATGTTGAATTCTCATTTTTTCTTTTTCTAGTTTTTCCCACTCATAAAAGGGCAAACCTGGTGCCAAAGGCTTCTGCACAAGCAGAGTCTGGGTGGGCTGTTTTTCTATGCAGCCTTATGTCAGCAAATTTTTCCTTCTCATGCATCTCAAAGCCCCATATGAATTACGTTTATGTTTTATTAATTGTTAAGTGTGGCCTGACATTCAGCTTTGTACATAAATGTTGGAACATTGAAGAAAGAATTTTATTTTTTATTTTTTTTAGTTTTAGTTTTACCCAAAACCCATCCACTCCCCCCTCCTTTCTCTCTCTGGGTTTTTCTGGTCTGTTTGGGGTTACGACCTATTAGAATACATTGCCATCAGAGGTGCATTCTGTGCTCTAAAGCAAGGACTATGATGAACTTAGGATGTTGGACCAATGAATGGAAGGGATTCATATTTTGATCAGCATTTGCGTAGAACCTGTGGTGCTTCTATCAAGACATTGATTTGCAAAGTTTTTCACATCATTGTGTGTTGATGGGTGATTTTAGCCTTTTTCCACTATCCTTAATTAAGAGAGGAAACTCCATTAACTCAAGGCTTGGTCCACAATTCACTGGCTGATTTCTTTTAAGTGTATTTGTCTATTTCATACCTCAGTATTCTCATGCCCTTACTTTTCAAGCTGTTGTTCCAATATATTTTCGATAGTCCAAGATCATTATTGACATGTGCTTTTGTAAACTTACCTTTTTATATAATGATACTACATTTGCAACGGTTTCTCATGGTGTCTCCTGAATTTTTTTTTTGACATAGGGTTGTTATTTGTTAATAAATTTCAATTTGTTTGCTGCTCTCTTTTGTTTTTCCACTTGATTCAATAATTTCTTTAATCAGGATTGGTTTATAAGGGTCCTGAGATCAGATTCTGCTTTATGTTACATTATAAGTTAGTCCCTAAAGCACTCAGCGTATCGATTTTATTTCATTTTTCAGGTTGCTGCTGTCTTCCGTAAAACCTTACGACTAACACATGAGAGTCGCAAGAAGTTTGCTTCTGGAAAAATAACCAACTTGATGACAACAGATGCTGAGACACTTCAGGCAAGCTCTGCACTACCCTTAGTTATACATCACTCATCACTGCCATTTCCCCCCTTTCCTTTGGTTTATTAAACCAAAAATGTATTTCTACAATTTCATACTTGTAAACGCATTATATAGAATATGGAAAATGCAGTTGAGAAATCTAGTTGAACATTATGATTTCAGTCATATTTTGTTGGTACTAATGCAATCAATAAAGATTCCAAGGAGATAAACGAAAAAAAGAAAGATCTGTGGGATTCCATCGAATAAGCTAGGGTATTTCGACGTACTTGCCCATTTTCTGCCCGAATCTCTTCATGAAGGGATTCGTAATATTACCTGAATTCACATGATAGGGCAACATTTGATATACCGAGGGAAGCAGTTGCAGTGGGAACAGTTGCTTTCCCAGTGAGGTATTCAGAATGATGCTAGTGTTCAGCTCGTTGGACGAATGAGAAGCGCAGAGTATCCTCATTTCTGGCAGTTTGTCAATGATTTGGTCCCCTCTATTTGTCGACTGTAGAGGGGAGTCAATCCAGCCACCCTGTTCCTACAGATACGTTAGAGCCCTAATCAAGGAGTTCTTGAAGATGACTCCCGGGGATGATATACGAAATCGCTTCTGGGCCTATTTAGATCTTCAAGTCTGCTGGAGCCCCCACTGCCTCGTTATGCTCTTCCTTTCTCCGGTTAAAGGGAACAAGCAGTGCAAAGAGGATGCTATTTGGCTTTTTCTCACACAGGATCACAATATACTACCTAAACCCGTGCAGGCTCACTGTGCTTCTACTGTGCTGGAGTTCTGTAAGTTGCTCACCAGAACTTCTTGCGAGGGTCCTAGTTACATTTGCCTGAATTTTCGTCTATAGTCGGCAAAAAATCGCCAAAATATGGCGAGATTTTGATAAAAACGATAAATCGCTGATTTCTTGGCAATTTTTCGCTGACATTTGGTAAAAGTTGTATCGCTGCCCTTTTTGTGTCACCTGCTTCTGAAAACGGTGAATCACCAAATTTTCCTTCCTTGATTGTATACTTGTATCTCAGTACCAAATGCTAATCAATTTCCAAACAGTGCTAAAAGTTTCTACCACACTGTTTTAAATGGTAAGGTGAGTGTTCATGCTTGGGTGTTGCTGTTGTTAGGAGCATATGCCACAGGAATTAATTATTATTTTTTTGTTATTTTTCTGTCCTTTTTGGTTATTTATTTGACCATCCCTAGACCCTGTTAAATGTAGGAGCAATGTGCACTAGGACACCCTCCCCTCCCCCCCAAACCCCCTATTTATGATTGTTTTTCGAAAAATGAAGATTTTAGATAAAAAAGTTTGAACTTATAGGAATAAGGAAGGAAAGCATAAATGCATACTTCAACAAAACTAAAAATAGCTCTCACATGACCCCATAGTTTAACATTACATAACTAAACACTTCATGGTTGAGTTAATTTTCATCCTGTTAGTTGATATTGAAGTGAAAATTCTTTACTACAAAAGTGAATCAGACCTAACATATTTTTGGGCAATAAACGTATGAAAACTAGAAATTAATGCCTGATAGTGCTTAATCTCCATTTTTCTGAGACAATCAACTTGATCCTGCCTAGCTATTTTACAGTTGATATCTTTGCTATGCATGGATCCATCTCTAATCTTTTCTCTCTCTCTTCAGCAAGTTTGCCAACAGCTTCATAGTTTGTGGTCAGCACCATTTCGTATAGTTATTTCACTGGTTCTTCTGTACAAGCAACTAGGTGTTGCTTCACTTCTAGGTGCCCTGATGATTATCCTTCTGTTTCCCATACAGGTAGAGTGAATTAATTTTCCCTGTCATTACTTTTTTTTAATGTCTTAGTTTTACTAACATTTTGCTGCTATTTATATGAACCCACTCTTTTAATTTTTGGTGTGATAATAGTGCTTATTTTAATTTTGTGTCCATTTTGTTTTTCTTTTTTCATAGACAACATATAATATTCTGATTTTCTGATCAAATGTATCGTCATATGCCACTGGAACTATCCAGAGTGGATTAATGATTATTCAAATTTATTTTCATTTTTGGCTGTGGTAGTGTTCCAGTCCAGTCATATTTGATGGCGATATTATCGTTAGTGCAGGCATGGCTGCTAAAACTTAGAAGTGTTGTTTCCATACTTATGAAGGGTAGTGGAAGCATCTTAAGGGAAAAAAAAAAAAAAAAAAAGATCACAGCAGAAAAGCTGGAAAATTCTCAGAATTGAGTGAACATATGTGATGGACAGAAGCAGGAAATAGTTCTTAATCCCCTGCCAGCAAGAAAAGGACTAGTCCCTTCCCATTAATCATGAATGAGTCTCCAAAATAGCCGGAAAACAGCATAGGGCACTGTACCCTTTTGAATGAAACGGTAGAAGACTTTCAAAATTGATGCAATGAAGAGAAACCAACAATTCCTTGAGAGCTAGAGGGGAAAAGAGAGCCTTGCACAAGGACTAGAGTTTTCCTGGTGCTTCACCTCTGATACCAAGTCAATAAATAATTAAGAAAAAAAAAGAAAAGAGAGGATGGAGAAAAAGATAGTAGAGAAGAGATTAAAGTTGGGAACTCACTCTTAATCGTGAGGAACTCCAAGCAAGCTACTATTATCTATAGACCAACTAGAAGAGTGAAGGATCAAAAAGGAAACAAATCAGAACAAGTAAAGTCCAAAAAGGACTTGAAGTAACCCTCAAAAGTCTCAAAACCAGTGATGTGAACCAGGGGTCGGGTTTAATTGATTGATGCAAGCCCTAAATCTAAGGTTCACCCTCAGGATCTTAATCAAGTAACCTAGCAATAAACTAGGGTTTGTAACATCTTACAGTTGAGGGAATGGGCTGTGCCACGGGATTTAGGGTTTAGGAAAGAGTTGGCTAAGGTTTAGGAACTAGGGTTATGAATTTAACTCTGAAGTCTGAACTCGTGCTGTAATTTAAAATTCAGAACTGAATTCCAAGTCTAGGGTTCAGAGAACTAGGGTTTCTAAATGCTAGGGTTTCTTGGGGATAAGCTAGGGTTAGGGCTAGGGTCGAGTGTCAAGTATGGTTTAGGGAGGATGACCTAAAAGGATTTAGGTTTTGGACGAGAAATTGAGGAGAATTAGGTTCTTGGAGTTTAGGGTTTCAGGGTGGGTTTTCTAATGAAGAAGAAGTGCAGCAATTCTAGGTTTAGATGAGGGAAAGGGCTAGGGGTAGGGATTGAGTGCAAGTAAGGGAAATGGGAAGGTGATCATAAAAGGGTGAGGGATTTGCGGGTGGGGGTTATGAGATATAGGAGTACTATGGTTTAGGGTGGTGGAAAAAATTCTGGGTTTTCTATGCTGATGCAAGTAAGAAGGAAGAACAAGATGAAGAAAAAGAGAAGACGGGCTGGGGGGAGGGATGGCGGAGGGATACGGGTGCTGCTGCAGAGTAGGGAAAGGGGGGGAGGGTGAGGGTGAGGGGCTGTAATTGCAGGTTTTGGGGTTGGGGGATGGGGAATTGTAGAGAAGAGAGGAAGGGGCAGGGCTGGGGTGGGGTGGGGGTTTTCTTATACTTGAAGAAGGGAAGGGGGCATCACAAATTCTGCAGAATTCTCACACAAAAACAACCGCAAGTTCCCTCTAAGGGAACCCACTACTCCTAAGCTTTGCTCCTTCCGGTCTCAAATTTTATTCATAAACATAATCTGCCTTTTACATACTAGAGAGGCTTATTTATATAGCCTTTAGAAGGAGCTCACACTAGGACTCAACTTTTGAAAGCAAATCAAACTAGTACTCTTACTTGGACTAAAGACTCACCATTCATATGAGGACTCTGTGATAACTCACCCTAGGATAATTCAAATTGAAAAATAAAAGTAGATATGGAATCCTTGTAGGAAGTGGACTGTAACTACTGGACTCCCTTAATACTTAGGATTCCTAACCTAACTAGGACTCTTCAATATCTTGACAAACAGGGACTCAAATTCAAAAATAGAAGGATCTGGGATCCTACTAACATACTGGATCCAATGAAACCCTAAGTTGACTCTACTGGAATAGTATAAAATTACCAAAATAACCATGGTGTTACTAGAGGGCCATAGGGTGTGGGGCTATCACTGTAGGCCCTATTTCAGCCCTGGTTCTGGTTCAAATCAACCGGTCAGGGTTTAGCGCCAGGCGGTAATCCTTCAAGACTTGGTCTCTTTCCCTTTTTGTCCCTTTGCATATTCTAACAATCCCTAGCAAGGAGAAGAGACCAAGTTGATTCCAAAGACAAACTGGTATTGCTCTTGATGGATATTGATCGCTCTGCCTTCCAGCCCCCATTTCATTGAAAAAAAAATATAGCTGATTTTGGTGCCTGTAGGAGTTCTGACTTTACTTGCTTTCCCATCTGCTGCCAAATTGGCTTTGAAATTATGAAATTGAACCTAGCTTAATGTTTTTCAGTTCAATATCTAGATGGGAAGCTGCCGTTACATCTTTCCTATGATTCTTTATCTCTTTCTTTTTTCTACTCTGTTGATGTGGTGTTTGTGCATGTGGACAGACATATGTGATCAGCAAAATGCAGAAACTATCTAAGGAGGGCTTGCAACGCACAGACAAGAGGATTGGCCTCATGAATGAGATATTGCCTGCTATGGACACTGTGAAGTATGTCTCTTTTTCGAGACTGGTTTTCCTTCCTGTTGTGACTAATTCTGGAAGTTGAAATGGCTGTTTTTATTCCTTCCTGTTGTGACTAATTCAGGAAGTTGAAATGGCTGTTTTTATTTTTTTGAAATGATCATTTAGATGTTATGCATGGGAGGAAAGCTTCCAATCTAAAGTCCAAGGCATTCGGGATGATGAACTTTCATGGTTTCGGAAGGCACAGTTACTTGCTGCGGTATGAATAAAATTCCCTAGTCCCATTTCATGGAAATGTCCAGAGCTCAAAGAATTATGTATTTTTTCTAGAAAGAGTGTGTTGCCTGTTGGTTTATGCCTTAATCATTTAGTGGACCTTAGCTGCTAATTTAATCCTGACAATGGATATGCATGACAATAACATGTTGTTACCAATCTTGCCCTGCTTCACCTCTCAGTTGCTCCCTTAGTTATTAGCATGTTTTGTTTCTCAGGGTGTGTGGGTTAGGGATTGAAATATTTTGTAAGAGTCAGCCATGATATTTGCCACCCTGCACCCAGTCGCTAGTTCTTGCTGAAGGTATGTAACAATAATACCAAGCAAGAGAGGGTTCTTATTTTGATTGGATATTTGGGATACATAATCTTGTTGGACTACCATTACCCAACTTGTGGCCTTATGTCTCATTTTCTATATAGATGAACTTTTATACCCCATGTTTACAACAAAATAAGTAGCATTTCATGGTTTGCTATTATTCTGCTCCTGATTTAATGATGTGTTCTGCAGTTGAATAGTTTTATACTAAACAGCATTCCTGTTGTGGTCACGGTGGTCTCATTTGGGATGTTCACTTTGCTCGGTGGGGATTTGACTCCTGCAAGGGCATTTACATCAATCTCACTTTTTGCAGTACTGCGATTCCCCCTGTTCATGCTTCCTAATTTGATAACTCAGGTGTCATCATCTTCCCCTTGATGTTTTTGTAGTAAGCTTATATTTTTGAGAGAAATATATAATTGAGATTACATAATTGATTTTTTTTCTTGTAAAATGAGAACGGAAGATGAGAAATCCCCTATTTTGGTAATTCATTTTGCCATTGTAATTCTTCTGATTTCCTTGATCCAATGTTCAGGCTGAAAAATTACTTCAGTAGTTTCTCTTGATAGTTGATACGTGGGTGTAATGACTTTTATTTATTTATTTCTGTTTCAAGCTCTTCAGCTATTAGAATTGGTAATAGTCTTCAAATATTGGAATCTTCTTTCTATTGTGCTGCAAAGCATTTCGCCAAATTTAGCCAGAACAGGCAACTCCCTGGATGTTTTTTTATGATTTCCCTGGTGAGTGCAATAGAGATACTTTGGATTAACCAAATGGCTTATGATGCATCCAAACTTGTCTAAATATGATGTCTCACATTGCAAATTTGCAGAACTAGAACTTAGTGAAGAATGAGTTATTTCTTATGATACTGTATTGCACATATGTGGAAATTCAGGGTTGGTTGTTGGGTTATTCTGTATTTCTGTCTTTGTTTTATTCTATTGTTTATTGCCTCGTATTGAGGGAATCATCATTCCCTGTTGGCTCTGTTCTTTATATTTTTGCAGTCCTTTGTAAATAGATGTCATTGCTTTTCTCGTATAATTTTACCTTCTCTTTTCTTCTACTGTTGATTGCTGATAAATAAGTAGGATAGAGTTGCTCAATATGGTTCTTATGGAGCTCCAAAATGGCAGAAAATAAGTAGTGCTTTGATAATTCAATCATCATGCTTCCAGGAAGAATGGCCTAATGTGGAAGTTTGTTGTGAAATGGTTCAGAAGTTGATTTCTTAATTTGTGCATTCCTATACGTAGTATGAATTATGCCTTAGTTTCTTTTGTTACTGTAAAGGATAAGTCTCTGAATTCATATAGAGCTAGTTACAGTGGATTTGAATTTAGAGACTTACCCTTTACAGTTACTATTCTCATGATATTTTTAGTTAAATCAGTAGATATAATACACATATTGTAAAGTATGCTCTACATATGCCAATAAGAAAGTATTCATGCTGGATTTATTGTTCAGAGTGCTGAACTGGTTCTTGTTTTGCAGGTTGTAAATGCAAATGTCTCATTGAAACGGCTGGAGGAACTATTCTTAGGTGAAGAAAGAACTCTTATGCCAAACCCTCCTCTTGAGCCGGGGCTTCCAGCCATAACAATTAGGAATGGATACTTTGCATGGGATTCTAAGGTTTAACCATTAAATTTATTGCCTTTGGTCTATACATTACCATTTTATATTTGTAATACTTAGTGCAAACTTTTCAGTTTTGTAAAATTTGTTCATCTGATTCCTTTTATGTGGCATTTTATTTTGCTTTTATCTTCTAGCAGTGTTCTGAATTAGTTTCTAATTTCAGGCTGAGAAACCTACATTATCAGACATAAATTTGGATATACCAGTTGGTAGCCTTGTGGCAGTCGTTGGTAGTACCGGTGAAGGAAAAACTTCATTGGTGTCAGCAATGCTTGGAGAGCTACCTCCAGTGTCAGATGCAACAGCTGTGATTCGGGGAACTGTTGCATATGTCCCACAAATTTCATGGATTTTTAATGCTACTGTAAGTGTTATTCTCCTTCTAAATGTGTTCTTGCTTATTGTTTGAGGATGTGATATTATGAGAGGTGAAAATCAAATAGACTTGTTGGTTGTTACACTGGATTTTATACCGAGGAGTTGAAACCATGATGAACTAAAAAATATATTTGGGTTGGCTACATTGATAAAATTATAAGAAGGGCAGTGGGGTGAATTCTTGGTGAGCCTGGAAAATTGTTATTAATTTTTTTTTCTTCATCCAATTAACTGTGATGAACAAATCTACTCAATTCAGGTACGTGACAATATATTATTTGGATCTGCCTTTGAAGCAGCCCGATATGAAAAGGCATTGGAAGTGAGTGCACTTCAGCATGACCTTGACTTACTGCCTGTAAGTGGGATCTTAGATCATCTTTGTATTTTTAGTGTTTACCCAGTACCATGCATGTCTGTTACTTCATATGAACACAATTTGTTTCATACACTTATTTTTATCAGGGAGGTGATCTCACTGAGATTGGTGAAAGAGGGGTAAATATTAGTGGTGGGCAGAAGCAAAGAGTTTCTCTAGCTCGAGCCGTCTACTCCAATTCAGATGTTTACGTATTTGATGACCCTTTGAGTGCACTTGATGCTCATGTAGCTAGACAGGTAACTTCTCCCTGATAAATGGAAATCGTTGAGATTGACTTCAATTACTTCATTCCTAAAATATAGTTCAGTAAAAATTGTTTCATATTCTGTGGGATGGGAATCAGCTCGCATTTTTTCTTGACTTGTAGTATAGTTTACCTCTCATTCATATCATGGTTTACCCTTCATTCCCAACATGGATTCTAAGTCGGCTTTTTTGCATGTGGGTAAAGATACTCTTATAGTAGTGTGTTATGGGTTAGATGTTAAATCAACCCACTTTATGCAATGATGAATGCCTCAAGTGGACTATTATTTTGGAATAGTTACAAGCTGAAGTGGAGAATTTAAAGGGGTGGCACTATTGCAGTATTCTTGAGGCTCCATTTTATTTACTTTGGTAGAGTTGATGAGGGTTGCTGTATATTCTAGTTTCTGTCTCTATAATAGAATCTGTCAGATAATATTGGTGTATGACATTTTCTGTATACGGAAACAAGCCAGCACTTAGTAGATAGTAGAGCTTTTCTTTTTCACTGTAGTATATTTAGTTCATAGTTACCATAGTTGGCAAGGTGTCACACTAAGTGTCCAAGCGCCTTGTTCAGCCCCTTTCCAATGCTGGGGCCACCTGGTGGGGATGCCATGACAACTATGATAGCTAGAAAGTTAATTAGGCAAGAGGGCCTCCTGGTTGATGCCATGACAATTGACAACTATGATAGTTAGAAAGTTATATTAGGCAAGATCTTGATCTTGTGCAGTTATGTTTTGACTTTCAACTAAATGAAATTGTTCTATTAAACTCATCAATTGCTTGAATGTTAAATGTGATCCCTTTGCAACTGATCTTTTGCAGGTCTTTGATAAATGTATCAAGGATGAACTGCAAGGAAAGACTAGAGTGCTTGTAACAAACCAGCTACACTTTCTCCCACATGTTGATAAGATTCTTCTGGTTCATGATGGCATGGTGAAAGAGGAGGGAACCTTTGAGGAACTTTGCAACAATGGAGTGTTGTTCCAAAGGCTAATGGAAAATGCAGGGAAAATGGAAGAAAATGTGGAAGAAAATGAAGAAGCCAAGGAAAAGGACAATGACAATGACAAAAAGAGCACAGAACCTGCTGCCAATGGGAAAATGAATGGGCTGTTGAATGATGAAAGCAGTGCCAAAAAAGGCAAACAAGGAAAATCTGTTCTTATCAAGAAGGAGGAACGTGAAACTGGTGTTGTGAGTTGGAAAGTTCTAATGAGGTAACAGATCGTGCAAATTAAGCTTGTATACCTAAATTATCTGTTGAACTATATCTTCGTTTACTAAAACTATGAAAGTGATTTACATTGGAGTATTCTAGGCCACGACTTGCCCCACTTAAACATGGGCCAATGTCTACTGGGTTATAAGGAGATAGAGTTGCACCTTCTCCACAGCTCTGGGGTTTTGGATGATTGGTTGCACTTGATCCCTAAGATGGTCATGAGTTCGAGTCCTAGCAGCATATTTGCTGGGGGGGGGGGTTTGTTGGAATAGTCAAGGGCAAAGGTAGTTGCACTCAAGGGAATGGTGTTGCATTTTCTCTGCAATTCTGGGAATTTGGATGAGTGGTTTATATTTTAATGTTATGGAAGGTCCTAAATCAGTTTGGCTAATCATGCTAGCCCTAAGCAGTTATCACTTCTGTCTATGGATACCCACTGTGTAGGTGGGCTTCAAAGGGAGGATAAAGATTTCAGTGCTGACCAAGTTTTTGCCGACTAGAAACCAATACTGGTTGAAGCTGGTTGAAACAGGTATCTTTGGGTAAATTGGGCTGATCAGAACTTGGAAACCTACCAAGATAGTCAAACTGAAACAGGATTGGTTAAATTTTGTCAAAGCTTGGTATTTATCGATCGGGGCAATTGAGATTTCCATTATATTGTCAAAACTAGATGAAACATGGTTTATAAGGGCCTTCTTTGTATTGGGCGATGCATCATCACCCACTATAGTCTTACTAGAACTAGTTTAGTGCAGTTTAAGCTATTACTAATGATAATATTTCGGCCTTCACAACTTCAACCTTACCAATGGGGCCTGAATAGACTATACAATCCTTCCTGAGACATTCATGATCAGACTTCCTGCCCTTGAAAGTCTTCCCGCCCTCAACAAAACCATGTGGAGGTGGAGAGGTGGAGCCTACAATTACCATATCCTGTTACTGTGGAGTTTGGAATAATCAGGAACCATTCCTGTAGCAAGTAACTGAAGTGGATGTCCTCGATCAGTGGGTCAGCTGCTGCCTGATGTCCATTGAACCAAAGACAATTGAATTCTACATTTCTATGAAACGACCATTTTCTCAGCTGATCAAATGTTCTTGCAATAGGTTTTCCCCAGAGACCAAAGTATAGGAATAACCTTGCCAAAGAAATGCACTCCTAAGAAATTCAAAAAATCAGAACCAGCTAGCTCCAATGTCTCCTCAAGAAAGACTGATCCAGTTGATGCATCGGCAGAAAATGGTCCAGTAAAAAATGGGTGCTAGACAGATGCCACCCTAAGGATATGAAACCTGTGGATGTTCAGAATCCTCTAGATTAAACTTTTACAGCATAACCTAAAGAAATGATTAAAATGTTTTTGGATTGCTGAATTGAGTTAAAATTTTATTCGGCATGCTATTAAAACTTTGCAGGTATAAAAATGCCTTAGGCGGCGCATGGGTGGTTATGATTCTCTTTCTCTGTTATGTATTAACGGAATCTCTTCGAGTTTCAAGTACCACTTGGCTAAGTATCTGGACAGATCAAAGCTCCTCACAGAGATTCAGTTCTGGATTCTACAATATGGTTTATGCACTTCTATCTTTTGGCCAGGTATGTGAAGTAGTTTATATTGTTTGCATTAAGGTTAAACCTGCACCTGCTATTCTAATATGCTTGTCTTTTCCAGTTGTGGTTGTTTGTTTTTCTCTTATTTGTGGGCTTTTGAGCAACCATTCATTTTAAATGCTTCATTATACTTTTTCTGAAAAACCAAAAAATTAGTTTTTTTTCACCAGAAATTAGAATTTAAGTTGAGAATTTTACACATTTCCCAAGAATGTAGAAAACTGAAGGAAATTTTCATATCTTAATTTTCACTAGGAATGAGTCAGAAAGATAAGCTTGAATTCTCCTTTAATCCATTTTACATACTTTGAATGTCTTATTTCTTCTGCCTCTATTCAGGTACTAGTTACACTGGCAAACTCTTTTTGGCTGATCACTTCAAGTCTCTATGCAGCAAAAAGGTTGCATGATGCCATGCTTCATTCTGTATTAAGAGCACCAATGGTGTTCTTCCAGACCAACCCTATTGGACGAATTATCAATAGGTTTGCGAAGGATCTAGGCGATATAGATCGCAATGTTGCTGTTTTTGCTAATATGTTTCTCGGTCAAGTGTCACAGCTTCTTTCAACTTTTGTCCTGATAGGCATTGTGAGCACCATATCCCTGTGGGGCATTCTGCCACTTCTGGTGTTGTTTTATGCTGCGTATCTATATTATCAGGTACACATTACTTCCAAAAAGTCAATAGTTTTTTTTCTTAATTGGTTGCATGTACTAGTAAGTTTTGCTTTCATCTGTTCTATATCAAAACCTGTGCCAAAGCTTACTTAAGTGTGAAGAAAGATAACAGGTCCAACCTAGTCCTTTTTGGGTCCCGCCTGGCCATGTTTAGCTAAACTGCAATTGTAAGAACATGCTAGATGATGGCATCTGAAATCCATGGACTTGGATTCTGTATGCAATATGATATGAAAACTGACTTTAGTTATTCAGAAATTCTTTAGTTGCTTATTTCATGGTTCAAGGACTCGACTCTCTGGCCAATCTCATCAACCAAAAAAGCAAATTGAATCGTGAAACACCCCCCCACCCCCCGCCAAAAAAAAAACTTGAGGGATTTCAGGGATCATTTGGGGCTGAAATTTGTTGTCCTGCCTTTTAAGGCCTTTTGAATACATTGTGAGCTTAGGTTTATGAAAAAAAGGGTAAATGTGAGTTCCACATTCCGCCTCAAACCCCAAGTTGGAAACCACGATGTGGAAGTGTAACCTTAAAATGGCCTATAAAATAAAACATATTGTTACATCAATAAATTCAATACATCATATAATCATACTTTAATGCTTGAAATTCAAAGTTTAAACATGTCTAATACATTATAAAGTTCAGATAATAACTCAATCATAAGTTACAACTTGAGAGTTGAGACTAGATACCCTATGTGCTAAGTACTTATGGTTACCTTCTTTTAGATTTGAACAAAAGTTCTTGGAAAAAAATTGATTTGGTAACATAGGGGTTAGGTTACTTTCTTGTAGATTAGCTTGGAAAATGGGTGGAATGAGGTATAAGGCTGTAGGAGTGCTACTGATCTACCCATGTGATGGGGCTATGTGGGTTTAGGTATTACTTCGTATTTCTAGGTTTGTTGTGGCTTTTTCAAAGACGGGTTAAATTTTGTTCCCATTTTCAGTTCAAGTAGTAGTTTCTAGTAGTTCTTATTTTTAGCTTTATTATTACTACATATATATATTTTTTAATCTTTTATGGATCATTAAGTCAGGAAATCTAGGAAAGTTATAGAATATTGTCATTGTTTGAAATAGAAATTCAGGGATTTATTAATACTAATAAGGGTAATTGTTGAAGGGAATATGTAATGTGGGCTTTTTGAATTAATAAATGTTAGAAGGATTACAGGATAGCAATCAGTTGAATGGTCCAGGGTAACAACTTGTTTTGATTGACCTACTGTTTGATTCCTTAATCAATGCCTTCATCTTCTTCTGTTTGAGTCTTTTATTGCTTAATCAGATTTCTTGTTCCCATTGCCTTTTTTCTTCATACTTCTGTATATCCTTTGATTAGCTGCTTTCCAATTCAATCAGCTCACTTAACTTCTCCATGGCTCTATGTTTTTTTTACCCAGATTGCTCTCAAACTTGGTGTATCCGTTCCAGCATAAAAACCTATCAGCCTTACTGATAAATCTCAAAAAATCCTGGTTTTTTCCTGTACATAGACTAATTCTTCTGCAGTGTGCTTCTAGGATTATCAAAACCACTAAATGAATCCTTTTAGTCTCAGAGGATATCTGAGAAAATTTCAGGTTGGATTTAGAAGGTTGCTTGACCCTAATTTGGATACCAACAGTTCAGCGTATTGAGACATATCGATTATATCAAAATCTGTTCTGTGCTAGATCTGTTTTCTCTTTTCTGGTTCTTGGCACAAATTCTTTTGTTAGGCTTAGAGTTTGAGGACCCTCCATCATAATGTTTTTATGACATCTACCTCTGGTCATGTATTTGTACAGTTGGCCCAGTTGTATTTCCTCTAGTTTATTTGACCCAACAAATATAGTCAGTCTCAACTATCAAGAATTTTATGAGATCTGTTCATGACCTGATCCTTTGACTACCCTTTTTAAAACTTGTCCTGGGGATAAACAAATCACCTATGAACAAGAACTAACAAGTAAAGAAAAGGGGCAGATCTGGATTTTATGAAGAAGGTTGGTTGTCTGACTAAAAGGGCAAACCTGTTGCCAAAGGCTTCTGTACAACCAGAGTCCTTTTTTTTTTGTGGAGGCGGGAGGCGGGGGGGCGGGGGGGTGCAACTTTCCTATGCAGCCTTACCCCAGCAATTATTTCTTAGAGTTTGTTTTGATGCCTTGACCTCAGGCTACTACTGTGGTCCACTGAGCATTGCGTCAGTTTAGTTGTATGATTAGTACCTATAATTATACTGCACACTGAGGGGATAAAGTTGCTAGTTCTAAAGCTCCTTATTACAAGTCTACCTTTCCTTTCCAGATAAGCATTTTTGCAATATTTTCCTGTTGCGCATTGCTTCTAAATTGTTGTCCCAACATAGGATATTATGTACAAATTCTATCATGCATACCTGTGGGTGAGTTCAGAACCATAAGTTCCTGGTTGAGCTTAAGACAAGCTATAGTAATCTTCTCCTTAGGTTAAGTAAAGGCATTATGTATACTTGTCTAAGTCCAACACAAGAGTACAGTGTGTCCAGTATTTTGAGTGACAATCTCATCTTTGGTGCCTCTATGGTTGCAAACTGATTTATATTGGTTTGTTTTGTTCTGATTCAGGAAGTAAGCGACTCATTCACCTTCCTGTAACCAGTAAAGGGAAGTGAATTTAATGATGAAAACAGGAATTTTAGATTCATGACTGGTTATCTGACTTTGAATATATCTGAATATGCTTGTGAACTCTTTGCCCATTCAAATCCAAGGAACTTGGTTCATAAGTGAAGTAACACTATTCTAGAGATTTTCTGTAGAGTAGCACCAAGTTTTTCCATACGGAAGAGTGATGTGGCCGTATTGGTTGAAGTAGTATAGATTGATCATTTTTTAAATATTACTCAAATTTCAATCATTTACCCTCCAGTGTATTTGCTTCTTCGTGTATACTATCAAACATTGATTGGTTAGAAAAGTTTCATTTGTTTACTTGAATTTCAAAGTTTTATTTTGCCAGTTGGCCCACTTCATTTCTGCTGAAACTTGATACGCGAATAGCAGATCTTGGGGTCTATCTATTCAAAAGAAAATTCAGCTTTATCCTGGGAAGTCATTTTGTTGGTCTATTTGCTAAAGTAGGAAAACTTCTTCATAAATGTAACTGCTACAGCTAGACTTATAATTTTTTAGCTAGTTAATCTTCAGTGATAATAGTTAGAAATTTTGATTATATTTTTCTTCTAATTTCATTTTTCTTTAGTTCAGTTCTCTTCCAACCCGATGGACTCCCTGGAAATATGATTATCTAAATGTCACGTTTATTAGCCACATCAGTTGTAGAAACTAATGGGATTATGCATACTTTTCTGTGTTTGACAGAGCACAGCCCGTGAAGTAAAACGTTTGGATTCCATAACTAGATCTCCCGTATATGCACAATTTGGGGAGGCATTGAATGGTCTGCCAACAATTCGTGCATACAAAGCCTATGATCGGATGGCGAACATTAATGGGAAATCCATGGACAATAATGTTAGATACACCCTTGTGAATATGAGTTCGAACCGCTGGCTTGGAATCAGATTGGAAACATTGGGAGGTCTTATGATTTGGTTAACAGCAACATTTGCTGTAATGCAGAACCAACGCGCAGAAAACCAGGTGGCATTTGCATCAACAATGGGTCTGCTTCTTAGTTATGCCTTAAATATCACAAATTTGTTAACTGCCGTTTTAAGACTAGCAAGTTTGGCTGAGAACAGTCTCAATTCTGTTGAACGGGTGAGCACATATATTGATTTGCCTTCTGAAGGCCCTGCTGTTATTGAGGGTAACCGCCCTCCACCTGGCTGGCCATCATCAGGAGAAATCAAGTTTGAGGATGTTGTCCTACGCTACAGGCCTGAACTTCCTCCAGTCCTCCATGGTTTGTCTTTCATGATTTCTCCCAGTGAGAAAGTGGGGATTGTTGGACGGACTGGAGCTGGAAAATCTAGCATGCTCAATGCATTATTTCGGATAGTGGAACTGGAAAAGGGAAGCATTTCGATTGATGATTGTGATATTGCAAAGTTTGGTCTGAATGATTTGCGTAAAGTTCTTGGGATAATACCACAATCACCGGTTCTTTTCTCAGGTATGCATTATTCTCATGGCCTCCATAAGTATGAAACAATATTTAACTTGCACATTGTTTGGCTTATTTAAAATAGTTGATATGATATTGTTGCTGTAAAAATCCATTCGGTAGCGCAAGTGAACAACCTACAAAAAACGTGCTCGATCGGGTTGGTCGAGGAATGTCTTCGACGAACAAGTCAGTGGAAGCGCACAACTTTAGAAGAATAAAATGACTCAGAGGGCTCACAAAGTTAGAGAGAGTAACTCAAGAATGCGTACCTGTTAATGAGGAAGGTGTGGGTATTTATAGATCTTAGGAGAGGTTACCTTAATTGTGCAGTAATGGAGTTCAAATGGAACTCTATAATTGTTGCTAACTTCTTGGGGAGAGAAATCTTATCCACCAAGAGAGTATTACTTGGGTTGTAGTTGTGGAGTCCGATCTAGACTCTAAGAGCTATTCGAACTATCTGACTTAATTGGAATCCTTATCTATCTTTAAGGAGGTTGGATACAATTCATATTGTACATGTTGCTTAGTGCCTTCGTTTCATTTGTTTATTCGTGGTATGACCAAGGTTTGATTGGTCCAGTTCTTCTTTGGTTGACCTAGGTAGCTCTATTACGAATCGTCCATAACAGATATAATTCCACATAGGACAGCCCAACACTAAAAAAAATGAAAGAAGCTTTAGCATGAACTGGAATGTATCTAGTTGTATTGGATCCTCTACCTAAGGGTTTTGAATACCTTCAAAAGTTACGAATGGTTCTTAATTGTAAGTGTTTCAAAATCCAGACAAGAATCCAAAACTATTCAATTGATCATGAACGCCCTTTTGAATTATGTCTTATTTTAATTTTATCATTCATACCATTCTTTCCATGTATCCACTGATCGATTTCATGAATGATGAATATTAACTAGTTAATAATTAACGGATTCATTATTTTTATGTTTTGAATGTTTGCTTCAATGAGATGGTTTATGAATTCAATGGTTTCTAAAGTGGACAACCTTCATGTACCTTTAGAATGTTAACTATGATAAAGTGCCAATATTTTTGTTGTCTTACCCAAAAATCATAACAGTCTTGGATGCCTAGTACAAGAAAAAACCAGTCATAGACTTCATTTGACCTAATTCTGAAGGGTAATGGGAGTTAGAAATTAATCAAACCAACTAATGCTAGTTCTCATAAAATTAAATAAACTCATATTCCTGTGTACTACAAATATAAAGGTCTAAAGATGACCAGTACAAGGAATATCCAATGGATAACAAGCCTAATTCAAACATAACCCATCCTAAAACTCAGATATACTAAAATAAATGATATTGTGGGGTGTTTTTACCTGCATCTCTTAGCTTCGTCTCCTCAATTTATGGAACCCACCATCTAATATCACTTAAAATCTTATTAATATTTTGATACTAATGGCATATTTCCAATATTGCTGTTTCTATGAAGGATATGATTCTCAATCACCAGCTTGTCTTATAGTTTTTTAACCAAAATTTATTCAAGAAAAGTGTATCTTGAAGAAGCTCATTATTCTACTTTAATCATATCCCATGAGGGTCACATAATTTTTTTTTAACTTAATATAGATAAATTGTCATGTGCAAATGCATGTGGTGGTATCTATTTAAATATGAATTACGTAAGATGAACTATGCAGTACACTTTTACACTGCATATTTTTTAAACTAAACTTGGACAGGCTCTATCTTTTTAATTCAAACAATTTACGTTAGCCATTAGGTGTACCTTGATTATTAATGCTTGTTCTTTATATTATCCGTCAATTTTTTTTGTTATGTTTTTTCTTCTGGTTTTGTGTAGGCTTTCCTTGTTTTTGCTTTTTATAGTTGAAGAAGGATTTGGGATGGAGTCACATTCTTCAATCCTCAACTTGCTATGCAAGGGAATATTTTATGTGATACTTCTCTTGTAAAGCAATTTTAGTCTACTTATTTTTGTATGAAACAAAAAACAGAATACAAAGAGTTTTATTAATTAAAAATTAATTAGAGAGAGGCCTTTGTTTTTTGTTTTTTGGGGTAAGAAGAGAGGCATACGATTTAAGATATCAAGTAAGTCATTTTTTCCCCAGAAATGTGAAGAAAAACAGATATATATATATATATATATATATATATATATATATATATATATATATATATATATATATATATATATATATATATATATATATATATTTTTTAAGTGAAAGCAGATATCAAGTAATTAATGTTTTATTGGAGAAATGGGAAGGAAAGAAGATTGAGTAATTAGTTTAGTATGGTATTGATGAATTGACTTGCCATTTAAGTGGTAGAGGAAGCCTCTGGTTTTCTTGGTGGAACTTAACAAGCTGTTCCATAAGATTCATTGACAAGCCCTGGTCAATATGGACCACTAAAGTACCCTTTCTTCACTGGTGCAATAGCATAAAAGTGCAAAACATATTTATGAGCCTGGCTCTCTTAGCCTCCATTTGTTTCCAATGGATGATGCAACATTTTTATGTGTCATATTGATGGGTGCTTGTGTCTTTCTTGCAAAGATGTATCTGACTCTTCCTCAAATTATTCTCGGTTTGATAAAAAATCTAGAAGAAGTATTCACCATTTGATTCAACTACTCTTTATGGTCTTTTGGCTTTGTTTTGTTTCTTCCCCCCCCCCCCCCCCTTCTATTTGTTGTTCAAACTATGTTATGTTGTTATACGTAGACATATATTTTGTTTTTTTTTATAATAAAAATCTTTGGTTACACATTAAAAAAAGTTGTAGAAAATCTGTTTCCTGATGGTCCTTATCTGTGGTCTAGGAACTGTCCGGTTTAATCTTGATCCTTTCAATGAGCACAATGACCCTAACCTTTGGGAGGCTTTGGAGAGAGCACATCTAAAGGATGTTATTCGAAGAAATTCTTTGGGTCTGGATGCAGAGGTATATGCTCATTGCTTACTAAATATTATTGTGCAGACTAGAAACAGGTTTAACAAATGCCCAAACAATGGACTTGAGGTCCTATGTCTGATTTTCTTTCAATTAATTTTTTGCATGTGCAGGGAATTTTATTCAGGTCCAACTGTTCAATACTTGAAATTTTTTTCCTTCCTTTCGCTGTTTAGTAAAAGTTTCTGTCTGTCTTTTGAAAGAAAAAAGAAAAAGAGCAGTATGGATAATATCCCAGAAAATTCACTTGCTGAATGGTTTTTATTCTCGGATAATGGATCATCCAAGAAATGGTCAATTGACATGGTCATAGTCCCTTTGAAAGAAAGCATGGAAAAAGAAAAAGAACATTATGAGTAATATCTCAGAAAATTCACTTGCTGAATGGATGTCGTTCTTGGAAAGTGGACCATCCAAGAAAAGCGCAATTGATATAGTCCCTTTAAATGAAAGCACAGACCATATCATGTTAAATTAATCCAAATGATCAAGCCCTTGCTTTTTTTTTTTTTTTTTTTGGGGGGGGGGGGGGGGGGGGGGGAGAGAAAAGGGTTGGGGTGGAGCAGGCGGACTGACAATTTTGATTACTACAGATAGCTCAGTAGCCAAATCATGTAAATTAATTTCTGTTAGACTCTTTTGTGTCTTCTTTTCTGTTTTTCCCCATCATTGTTGGTTGAGGAAGTTCTCCAGACTTAGTTTTGTGCAAAACAAACTACGCAATTGGCTAAAAGTCTTTATTTACTGCACATACAATCTCTTATATTTTTTTTCTCCTGCTGAACTCAAATGAGAGATACTGACTTGAAATTAATCTTTTGGTTGTTAAGGTTTCTGAGGCTGGGGAAAATTTCAGTGTTGGACAGAGGCAGTTGTTAAGTCTTGCTCGTGCTTTGCTGCGGAGATCAAAGATCCTTGTTCTTGATGAAGCAACAGCTGCTGTTGATGTTAGAACGGATGCTCTTATTCAAAAAACCATTAGAGATGAATTTAAATCATGCACCATGCTTGTAATTGCTCACAGACTAAATACCATTATTGATTGTGATCGTGTCCTCCTCCTTGATGCCGGTCAGGTACGCCTGTAGTTTTTACCTTTCTCACTCTAAACTTATTTGCCAATTTAAGAAGGAAAATGCTGTCAATATTATTGAAAAGCAGATGGGTTTTGAATTGTTCAGGCAAAGGTTAGTTGTCCAACCATCTGAGATCCAATTGTTCGAACAGTCTGAAGCTACTCTATTTAAGTTTTAATTCTTTTTAATGAATGGTAGAGTCGATAGAACAAAAGCCAACAGCATGCTTTACCACAGCAAGTAAGGATTATTAACATGCATTAAGCCCAGTTGTTATCCATGTTGCCTACCCCATTTAGTTGAAATATGGCTGAGTTATTGGTTCAAAGCCCCTAGCTTGGGTCTTCCTAAAAAGAATTTTGCCATCCACCACTTTTTTAGGGAGTACATCATGATCATTCCATTTTTTTTTTCTTCTTCCATTGAGTTTGAAGGATCTGGATGACCTTTTTATCTGATTGTATTGACCTGATTGTTCATAAAGTCAACAATTTTTGGCAGTTTACAACCTCTGATCAGATCAATGGAATGGATTATCCTTGTAAAAAAGGTCGGCTAAATGTCTGACATTTTGTGAAAACATAGCATTCATTTCTTAGTTGGACCCAAGGAGCATGCTTATTGTTGTTACCTGGGTTTTGATGTTTCCTTTGTTTTACCTCCTAGGGCTCCTCCTTAGCTGTGGAGGGTTCCTCTCTCTCCCTCCCCTCCCCCCTCTCCAGCCATCCTGCATTCTTTTCAACTGTGTATCCCTCCCCTTTTCTTTCCCGTTGGGGCTTTATATATCGTATGTTAAACACTAGCACGCCCCCTGCTCTCTCTCGCTCTACCTGTGTCCTTCCAAAAAGGGGGAAGCAGCAGTTTAGCCAATATTATATTTGATAACCGGTCTTATGATTGAAATTGGATCAAGGGTTTTACTGGAGTGACTTTTAATACAAGTCTAGTCAGTATTTGTGTTTAACACTTAGGTTTGATGGTTGCTTTAATCACAATTTTTTATTTGTGGGGCTCGTGAAAGATCAAGGGATTTACTTGACTGACTCTTAAAGCAAGTCTTGTCATTGGCTGTGTTTTAGGTCCACTTGGTTGCTTAATGGTTATTATTTATTAAATCCTGTTAAATTTTGAAGTGCTATACACTCACATAAACACTGCTTGTGAGTCTTATATAAATTGTAAACGAACCCCCCCTCCTTCCCTCCCCCCCAGAAAAAAAAAAGGGAGTCACTTCATGGAATAGTTTAATTTTTTTTTGAAAAGTGTGCGGCCTGAGTCCTTCACCATACCCTTATCTACCTTCTATTGTCTTTCTTCTAAGTTGATACTGTTTAGTCCCAAAAACAGTCTCCTATTGATCTTCTCTCTTCTCTTTTTCTCTCTTCTTTCATCCCTTGCCATACTTCTCTTCCTTTGTCTGTTGACTGCTGCAAGACTGAAGAAGGCTATTCTACTATTGGTTAGTATTGTTGCTTGCATTCTATATATGAGAATTCAACTTCTGATCTGTTTCCGTCATTCTATTCTGGAAATCTCTCTCTTGGATTTCAGATTTGAAAACCTGATCTTCAGCTTTTCTCTCTGGAATTGTCTAATATTTGTGAGTCTGATAATCTCATTAGGCCATTCTAATTTCATTTATTTCTGTTTCTCGGATCTGAAAAATTATTTATGTTGTAGTAATCAAGCCATAAATGAATCTCTCTATTGGTTTCTTTTTTCTGTACTTACCTGAATCTATGTTTAATTATTGAGTTCTGTTAAATGCCATTGGATATAAAAGTGCATCTTTGGACTTGTTTGTATCTGGATCCTTTATATTTTGCATATTAGACTGCATGGTAAAGTAGATTTCTTGTTATTGGTAGGACTTGTACTTGCAACATTAACTGTTTGAGTATGTGGTAAATACCTCTGGATACTCAATATTTCCTCAATGAGGATGTCTCCCCTGGGAAATTAACTGCAGAACAATAAGCTGCTCTTATATTTAATTGTATTTCATCTAGTTATTTCTTACATGAGTTTTGATACCATGGATGCTAAAACCATTGGGTGTCTCCCAACAGGTTCTAGAATTTGATTCTCCAGAGCGTCTACTGCTGAACGAAGGGAGTGCTTTCTCTAAGATGGTCCAAAGTACAGGAGCTGCAAACGCCCAGTATTTACGGAGTTTAGTCCTTGGAGAAGGTGAGAACAGGCCAAGCAATGCAGAGATGATGCAGCAAGAAGGACAAAGGAGATGGCTAGCTTCTTCGCGATGGGCTGCTGCTGCTCAGTTTGCACTTGCCATGAGCCTGAGTTCTTCACAAAATGATCTCCAGCAGCTGGTGATTGAAGATGAGGATAACATCATAAGGAAAACCAAAGATGCAGTCATAACTCTGCAGGGTGTTTTAGAAGGGAAGCATGACAAAGATATTGAAGAATCGCTGGATCAATACCAAGTTCCTAGAGACAGATGGTGGTCAACACTCTACAAAATGGTTGAAGGTACGTAGTAATACCGCTAGATCTTTTTACCAATCCAAATATATACCACACAAGCATAAGTTACAAGGAAAGGTTGTTGGCAAATTGAAATAATTATTCTGTTTATATACATTTTTTTTTAAAATTGTCTTTCTTATCTGTTTTTCTGTTGAGTTGACTGAGATTTCTAAGTTTCAAAGTTATGAAAGCAGTTAAACATTTTCAGAATATGATGAGAAGTGTTTGTCTTTATGTAAGATTTTGCCGAAGCTTTTTTCTTATCAGTTTTTGTATTGAATTTTACCACCATTCCTTGGTGGATTATTTAATTTTCTTCCCCCCTCTCTACTGGACGACCTTGTATCGTTCATGTGGTGTGTTAAACTGTACAATGCATAAGCATCCTGTGGGATTTAGATATACATGTTCCCCATTTCGTTTTTTTGGCCCCCACCAAGTACCAGTATCCTCTTATTAGTGTACATTTATACATGCAATTAAGATTACAATCTTGAGTTTGATTTCAAGAAAACTTCCTTTCGTTCTGTGGCTGGTACTTAGTACTTGACTAGAACACATCCAGAATGAAAGAAATTCTTAAAGCGGTAACTTCTATTCTCAAAGTCCTCTGCGTTAACTTTTTGTTGTAAAATTTGTATGTATTGATTTGTGCTTCTTCATTTATGAATTATCTTCTCTCTTTTGATTCCTTTGTTTGCAATCAAAGGGAACAACAGGAAAACAGCTATGCTTATACATTTCATAAAACTACAATTGGTTGCTTCATTTTTGAAGTGCTGACCCACCTTATCTACAATTTACTCTCTCCCTAATGGTGTGCCCTGGTTGCATAATACTTTCTTCTTATCTTTTATGTTTGGGCATTAGGCTGACAGGAGACATTGTTTCACTTGTTTCACCATAGTCATTTCACCATAACTTGAAACTAGTCCAAGAGTTACTCTACTTTTAGGCAGCAGGTGTTTAAAACTTCATGACCATCTGACTATGATGGTTTATATGGAAAGGCAAGTTACCACATGAGGCATAAGGGTTTCTGTGTGAAATTTCATGCTCCTAACCCTCCATGACTATGTTTCATCTGCATTATGTGAGATAGATCACACAAATTACCATCAACAGTGATGAAATCATTTGGTCCTATCAATACCAAACAGACCCTTTTAACCAGAAACTTGATTGCAATTTTTTTTTTTTTTTTTTTTTAAATCATTTGATTAAATTGGCATTCTAAGATATGACCAATAGGAGGGGCATATCTATTCCATTATCAAGAAAAACCACAAGCACATGCTCTGCGGAGCATAATAGAGATGATTGGCAAAAACTTGCAGGGATGTTCAACATTAGTTACACATAAAAGAGAATTAAATTGTGTTCAATGGAGTAGAAAATGAAATGTGGTTTGCTAGTTCTGATCCATTGTTACTTTCTGTTTCAGGTCTTGCCATGATGAGTAGGTTGGGGCGCAACAGGGTGCATCAATCTGTATATGGTTTAGAAGAGAAATCAATCAATTGGGACAGTATTGAGATGTAAATGTATGTTCAACCCTATAAAGAAACGCAAATGGTTGGGAATACAAAGGAAAACCAAATTAACCATGCTATGGTCAACGCTACTGAAGACGAAGAGCACGGGCTGCTGTCGACTATGTTGATGGTTACTGCATTGCAGGATGTTGACCATAGGAAGGGAAGTGGCCAGTCCTGCCAACAAGTAGTTGTGTGGAAGCTAAATTTTTTTTCATTATGATCTATTTCTAGATTTAGATGGGGTCATCTGCCCTGCTTCAGTTTACCAGTTTATAGATTGTCGAAGGCTGTTATCAGTAATTTAGATTGTTGAAATTCTCAGTCATTGATAGGAAAATGTTTTTAAGAGTCAAGTCATCCTTATGTTTATCTGATCTTTGATATCATTGCTCAATTCAAAGAAATTTTCTAGTCAGGTACCTCCTGAAAATTTGGGGGTACTTTCTAATGTTTCCATCTTAAAGCTTGGAGGCTTATTTCTTTGAACACATCTGCAAACATTCAAAATGTGAGGGAACCAGAAGTCTATAATGTAGGAGTAATTCTTTTGTGGTCGGTCTTCACTCTTATTTAAATCCAAAATCAACATCTTGTGCTTTGTTAATTTGAAAATCAGGTAAACAATATGCAGCTGAGAAATTGAACTTTTCATGAGCTGTTTGGTTGGATTGTACCAGTTCTCTCGGAATTGTTTCCATGTAGGATAATGCCACGTCACTTCTATGCTTACAAATCCTTTCTAGCCTTCTTCCACAGCTGTCCTGGACTTGGATGAACTTAAATAAAATTCAGTTTATATGTTAACAATTTGAATACCTAATTTTTACGGAAAAAAAATCCTTTGTTGTGCACAGCAATGTAACACCATAATTTGATACGTGGCATATTCTTAATAAATGGCTCAGGTTAGAAGGTTGGGTTTTAAATGAAAGTGACCCATCTTATGACCACACCTGTTGTCGGACCTGGCTCTAAATATGGTTGGAGAGGAGTTTTTTCCCATCGTGTTCTTGCCTTTTCAATTCCATCTTCTTCCCTCTCAGTGTTGTTCTTCCACGGTGTCTCTTCCACATCTCTTATTATTTTATTTATTTATTGTTCTTTTTTTCTTTTTCTTTATCTTCTTTAACTTGCAATCATCAGGATATCTAATCCTCCTACTTCTGTATTTATGATCTTTTTGTGAATCGGCCCTCTATTATATTAGCCAGGCTCTTCTTATGTCCCATATACAGCAGATTCCGTGAGCAGCGATCCTTTAAGTAATCTTCTCGACGAAATGAAAGTGACCCATATTTTTGCCTCACCATACTCTGTGAAGAACTTAGGATCAAGCATGTTCTGAAAAAAACAAAACCATCATCAGAACGACTTCTCAGTATTTTGCTGTGAGTGTATTTTTGGCCTCCCTCCTTTCTTGGTTTTTTGTTTTCAGTTCTGTGTAGGCCATTACTCAGAACGATTTTATCCTTTCTGGAGGCAATCATGCTAGTTCAAAGTTGGTGCTTTTGCTACTTGAGAATGTATTCCAGAATCAATGGTTTCCATTGATTAGAAAGAGATGAAGAAAGGGGTTCCCAAATAAGAAAAAACATCAATGAAGAAGAAAGCAAGAGATGTGGAAGAGACACCATCTAAGAACAACAGTGAGAGGGAAAGAAGATGGATGGAAGAATAGCAGTGAGAGGGAAGAAGATGGAGTTGAAAAGGGTGGGAACACGATGGGAGAAAAATCCTCTCCAACCATATTTAGAACCGAGTCTAAAAATATGTTATTTTTTTGTTAAAATAGGTCATAAGATGAGTTACTTTTAACATAAAACCCAACCCTCTAATTTGAGCCGTTTATTAAAAATATGCCACGTGTCAAATTGTGGTGCACAGCAGAGGTTTTTTCCCCAATTTTTACCTGGTTTAGATCCCAAAATCTGATGACAAGACCCGCGCTGGCCAGATCTTGGTGGAACCTTGACGGTTTTTGAGGCGGTAATTTCTGAAACTTTCCATTAGGCTATAGAGAAATACCAGGGACTGTTTAGTGATCTGTGTTCTCTTCTTTCCCATCTTAGTGATCTATGTCATGGATTTTTGCGTGCAGAAAAGCAAATCATTTGACAAAAGAACAAAGAAACAATTGAGTCTTCCTTTCCTTCAGTCAGAAAGTGTTGCTTTAAGCAACTGGGGTTCATTATTAAGTTGGTCACCTTTGTTTGTTCTTTTTATATCAGTTCGTGAGTTACTCCCCATTGAACAATCTCTTGGGTTTTTTCTTTCTCTTGCTTTTTTTCAAGTGCTTAGCTTTGAACACTTAAAAAAGTGAACTTAAAAGCATTCCAACCCGAAGCTGGATTCCTGATAAAGATGAGTATCTTTTTGGTTAAGTGGGTAAGAAGACAACTTATGCATGGCCTGGGCCTAAGCTAGCTTTGAGGCATTTGCATGCCAAAAACTGACTTCAAAGATCGAATTTAGTGAGTTCATATTATTAACTTTGGCTATCAACTGATTTCCAAGAGCTGATGCTATCCAGAGAAAATATTATCATTCAAATTTGATTCTTTGAGGCTTGAACAATAGCAGACATGTTCTCCCCTCCACGCCCTCCTTGGAAACAAGTGTTTACATTCTCTCTGAAAGCCAATTTACTCACTAAAAAGCTGTTATATGGAAATACATTAATGAAAGCCAATTTACATCATGAGCATCTTCTGATGAAGAGGAATAGAATGATAAACCAATGTCTCTGTTGACAATCTTTTATTTGTATAATTAAGACGACGAACATTTTAAAAACGTATATTTAGTGCCAATACTTACAGTCTAAGTGTATTTTGACATTGATTGTTGCCAGTGGTCTCTTCAATATCTGCCTCTAACACCACTCTGAGACTGCAGCTGAAATCACCTGCACCAAAACTTCAACCTCTTTTCCAGGATGATTTGAAACTAAGCATACAGACTAAAATCTCCATTCATCATTATATTCAATCTGCAGAGATATTGAATTTGTGTAACATTCCTGGTCGGCATAGACTTCCCTTGTTTGGTAGATTTCAGATAACTGGTGATAAAGAATGCGAACCAATAGCCTGAATCTGGCATGAAGCTCCACATACTGCCTCTCAAGGGCAAATTCAATCAGTAAGGTTTTAACTAGAGTACCCAGCATGCGAAGCTATCGATGTTGCACGGCCATGAATAGCCTCGAAAGCCTGAATGCACACACCTGAGAATCCAGTTAATGCCTGAAAGACATTTGGTAGGCTTGTTTGTAGGTTATTCAGGGTTATATCCTGGGTGACCCGAACTGAATTGAAATATTTTGCCTTCTCCTCCTCTACCTGCTTCTTAAGGGCTTCAGTCTTGGCACGCTTGATTGATATGGGATGTTTAGGGCTCAATATGGAATCCCCATTTGGAGTGAAGTTCACATCAAGCTTCTTTTCCATTTCGCAGAGGGAGTTCAATTCCTTCTTCAATCTCTTCTCAATCCGATCAGACTTCTTTTGCATGTAATGTTCTTCAGCCTGCTGCAAGACTATGGATTGTATGACTGACACAAAGCTCTTAATGGAGTCAGAGGCCACCTGTAGGCATCCAAGCAATCATTTAGTAAGCATAACAGTTCCCCTAGGTCACACGCTTTGGGTGCTTCTTTGACTATTGGTTTGGCTTATTAACCTTGTTTATTGTCCTTTCTACTTTCTTTAACTGCCCTTCTACTTCCATAATACTTCTTTTCCTTTTTCAGCCACCTCCTGATCCATGTAGCCAACCCATTTAATTAGGAAAAAGGTTATGATGGTAGTTCTTGTAACAGTTTCCCTAAACCTTGGAGGAAGTAATTAGTTATAGATTAGGCTTAGTAAAGAATGCTAACAAGATAAGAACTCCAAGTCAACCCATTATCCCAACACTAAACTTGATTCCTTTGAGATGGGCAAAAATTTATCCAAGACTATAATGGAAGCTCTAAAAAGGTCACGAGGATCAAAGGCTGGTTTTAGTGTGAGGAGAATTCCTATTATATTACTTTAGGGGTATACATTCTAACTAAATACCTTTTTTTCTAGATTCTCGTCGAACCTATAGCTTCATTAACCATCCAATAGATCACAGAGTTGCTATGATCTGATCAAGCTAGCTTTAGCATTGGAGACCTCAAATTGGATCACCATGAAATAGCAACCAAACTCCATGAATTCAGGCGATTTAACCTACATAGATTTGTCAGTAAATGGGGACTGATTATCAGATAACTGGACGTACCTTGTCAGGCAACCTGTCTAGAGCACGTTGCCATTCTTCACAGAGAGCTTGAACCCTGCATGGCTGGTTTCTTTGTCGTTGGTCACCGTCTAGCGAGTCTGTCAGTTGGACCCAGTTGGTGAGAGCTTGTACATACCCTCGTTGAGATGTGATGAGCTTGCAAAAGCTATTGTACCAGGCAGTGACCTCTGTTTCCAGTTGGGATGTGGCCTGACGGTGAGAGTCTGTTGTGGGTTCTGCATTTAGATAATCAGGGAGATGGCACATTTGTTGGGCCATATGGTTCTGCACTTGATGACATTCATACATTGTTCTCCACATGTGCATCAACCTGGAAAAGGAAGCATCAAGGAAAATACGTGATTGAGGCATAATCAAAGCTATAATTGTTCACATTCTACAATTGAAATGGTACTGGTCGTAACCGATATACGTATCCCTTTTTTTCCATATATGACCTGTACTTTTTTTTTCTCAATATGATCCTATGCCTAGTGACTTTCATTCATCAGGTCACCCCAAAAGTGCACTGAACTCTCAGGCGATAATACTTCAGGAACCACAACTGAACAGAGTAATCTATTCACGTACTGGGGCATAGCTTCACCAGGCTGGCAAGCAATGGACATTTATTGGATTAGTTTTCCCCGCCGAACCTAATGTGAAATTGAAAAGCATCACATGAAAGGAATGCTTCCCACGGGGAGGTCAGGTAATGTCAAGCACGTGACATTAAGAGAGGTGGAGAAAACAAAGTAAATGAATTTGATATGTACATTCCTAGATTCAAATGAAAAGGCTATCCTTTTTTATTTATTTATTTTTATTTTTCACATTTTGATTTGAAGTGAGCTTATCACAGGAATAATTACAGAAAAATCGATAATCTAAACACTTTCCGAGGTAGAAATTTTAGAATTCTATCTAAAAGTTGTTTTAGACAAATTTCTAAAACTCACCCTAATGATAACTCAACAAGCTGCAGAAGCAACTCCTCATCTCTGAGCTTCAGTATTAATGTACACGTACTACTTATTGATTGCTGCAAACACAAGATGTCAGACTGCAAGCATTCAATGCTGATCTGGGTTTTCTCAATCCTTGGCAACTCTTCATTCTCAGCCTCTTGTCTCCGCAGCAACACGATTTTCTTCTCATACTCCAATTTTGTTTGTTCCTCCTCCTGCACCATAGAAATAATTAAATAAATAGGGGAAGTTGTGTGGTGGAGTGGGATAAATATGAATACAATTCTAACAGCGACCTGTAAAATGACACCAAGAAAATGCTGGAATGACATCTTTAGCCAGAAAAACATCGGAGCAGGTAAAAACTGGAGCACACAAACATCAGTCCCCTTAAGGCCAAGGATAAACCTGGTAAGATAATATCATAAATCTGGATCGCCTGTCTGTATAGTTTATCAAGGCATTGCTAGACAGGTGCCTTGCATTTTGGATGCTCAATACTGGTCTCCTTGCTGCCTTGATAAGTATGCGTATTTGTTTGCACTTCTATTAGTTCTTTAGGAGCTAATAGTTCTCGAAGATAATGACAACTAATCTTCTACAGGTCATAGTTTAAAATCTTGTCGAGATCTCATCTCAAGAATCTCAACCTGGTTGGGACAGGATAGCATACAAATGCCTGTATAGAAAAACTATAACTTGAACCATGTCATTTGAAATTTTGGAAGAAAGGACTCCAGACTAGCAGTGTGGATCTGGAGAAGTGGGAACTCTTTTCCTTCGCTTTTTGGTCTTAGTATCACTCATTCTTAGAAGATTACACTAAAAAAATGGTGTTAAATTCTACCTATTTCTCAAGATTTATGTGGATTCAATCAGTCAGAGTCTGCAACATGGAAGACTAGGGTTTCTAACTTTTGTGACTTATGTTTATGTACTATTATCCACTGAACTAGGTAGTTGTACCCAGTACTTGATAGTTGATTGGTACTTGGTATTGGTGCTTGACAGTTGAGAGTTCGGTACATATGATATTGACTAAGTTATTGTTCGAGATGAACTTGCAGTTTCTTTAAGAAATTTCCCTGTCTTTATTTTTTGTTTTACCTGTCAATTATGTCTCATGCATTCGAAGTTTCAAATGAATGCAGAATATGCAATATAAAATGTTTACAGTATGAGTCAGTTTGAGGTATTCTAGAGCCTGGGAGGGGGTGTAATCTGGCATGCTTTGTATCCTTTTCAATTTTCTAGCCGCTGAAATCTATAGTAGTTGGTCAGCAAACCATGAATAACCACAAGTCAGAAGGTAGAGCATTATTTGAAAGAGATTAACAGAAAATCCACTTTGAGTAAATCCCACTTTTCTGCTCAAACTACCTTGATCTAAGCATGTTTTAGTACCAAGGTATAATGGAAGGGTCACACTGATCTCTACCAAGCATCTAGTCAACAAGAAAAACAAGCAAAACACTAGCATAAATAAATGAACCAGCCCAATAGTTTCATGCTAGTATTGAATTGTTATGGATCTTAGCATCGATCGAAGTTTTGAGCTATGAGCTGTTGGGCATCGATGAGGTGGTCCATCAAATAAAATAAATAGAAAAATACCAATTGATTGACAGGATGACCATGAGTAAATAGCAATCTTATAAAGAGCTACGATGGCTTTTGCCTTCTCCTTCGGGAAAACATGACATCCAACCAATAGCAAGATCCAATACCAATATCATTCATAAAAAGTCAGTAGTGCAATGATGAAAAAAAAAGATGTTTCTCCTCAAAATTAATAATAATGTTGAATCATTGTCACATTATGATACCCTTTGGGGAAAAGATAAAAATAAATATCAACAGTAAAAAATAATAATTAATGTTGAATCTTTGTCACATGATGGTACCCTTCCGGGAAAAAATTATTTAAGTACCAAAGTTATTGACAAGTTGATAACTGAATTAAGTACTAGTTTCTGCTTTCAAGCTAAATACGGTACTTACCTTAACTTCCTTATACAGTTTTTGTTCCTCGGCATAAAGCTTATCTAGCGTTATGCAAAGGGCACCAAGCTTGGAAGGTTCAATTGGGCCTTGAAATTCTACAGAGTCCCTGTTAGACTGAAGTGATCTCGAAGACCAACTCTTAGACAATGAGCTAAAGACCTTCGCAGACTTGCATCTCTTCCCTATCAATGGAATATTCAAAAGATAAAAATCCTTAAGATATTGACTACAACGACAGGTAATAAAAGAAAATAAGTAGAAGAAATCCAAGGTACCAAATGACAGGCCAGAGGGATTGTCATCAAATATAAAAGTACACATGATGTAAATAAATGCAGGGACCCAATACTGATCATCTAAGAGATATTGTATGCCAAGAACAGAAAAAATTAAAATGGACAGTCATCATAATCTTTTGAATAACTTTTTTTTGGAAAAACAAGGAAAAGAAGATGGAACAGACAGCAAGTACTTGCAGATTTGCAGTCATTTGATCAGGTGCACATAAGGATTAGGGGTCTAATTGGGACCCAACTGACCAGGTACACACACTTCCAGGATAGATATTTATTAAAGAATTATGAATTGATAAAATGAAATTTGCAGTTTATAAACTTCTCCAAAGAGAGAAAAACCTAAGGATAGTACTAATGAGAACTTCAGACCTTCCAGTACTCTGTGGAAGGGTATCCTCTTTTTAGTTGAAAGGAAGCAATGGAATTTTGAAGTAGAAAATAAAAGTTATTAGCCAAGGATGAACCAATCTCAGCTATATTAAGACCTAAATTATCTAGAAATCACCAAAGTTAAGTTGAAACTGAACTAAATTGCTAGCAGGAATGTAAATAACATTCAGAGTTTTAAAATAAAATTCAGTTACATCATAATTAGCCCATCAGAAAGCATTAAACACAATATATGAAAATGAAAACATGGGGCAGAAAGGCTGCATCAAAGAAAATAAGATACACAAGAAATAAAATATTATGGTGAAACCACAATGAGTTCCAAAATCAGATCAGAATCACATAACTAAAGCTTCTGAGAACCAAAGATCTATATGACATCAAATCAATGGAAAACTGACAAAGAATGTCTGTTCAGTCCTGTATCTACAAGAAAATCCAGTCTCAACATGCCCATTATGCAAGATTGCAACTATGAGAAGACATGTAATGCATTCAACCATCCACCAAAAAATGCAAATGACAAGAATTGATGAACTCAGGCTCGAATTTTCTAGTTTTTGGCCAAAATTACCAGTTAGTCCAATACTTGCCATAGGTAGCATTTCCAAGGATCAAACATCCAACCAGCCAAGTATGGTGGGTGACCTAGGAAGAAATAGCCTAACCCTACATTCAAGCACAGAGAATAAAAATTTGCAAAAGCCCCCCAAAGAAAAAAATAATAATAATAATAATTAAAAAAAATCTTTTATGCATCTGAATTGAAGATATTAATAAGAAACAGTCAAGAAGAAAATACAGAAACAAATAATCAATCAAATGTAAAAATTGTAAATAGAAACAAGAATGTCTCTATAAGGTAGAGATGATATTTACTGTTGCTTTCTCCTATACTCTGGCAGGAAGAGTCTCCTATGTTGATGTCCAGAAGAACAGATACTTCTTTCCCACCATCATAAGCTTTCATGAAATATTCATCCAAATCCCTCACAATACCTGCCAATGTCTTCTTGCTCCTAATTACCGTGGCCATATCTACAGTGTCCTTCGTAATCGAACTCACGATTGATGAACAATCATCAATTATCTCTGCTAGTGGAGGCTTGTCCGAAAGCGAATTCAGAACAATATCAGTTGTAACTACTTCCTCTTCTTCGTCAAATTCTGTTTTAGTCTCTGCCCAATCTTCTTCCTCTTCCCGCCGAAGCACTATACTCTTCAGCAGAAGCGGAGAAGATGAAGAAGGTTCATAAGGATCCCAGAAATCCGGAGGCGGAGGTGGCCGCGGCGTTGGGCAGCTGCTCTCGTCATCAATATCACTAGTTTCCTCTTGAACAGCTCCTTCTACTTCCTCCCCATTCGTAGAACTTGTTAAATCATCACCTAAGGACGCTGGAAGTGGAGGCGGCGGTGGAGGTGGAGGTGAAGAAGGCAAAGGACGGGAAGATCGAGGCAGCGCAAGGCCAAATGGAGCATCTTCGGCTTCCAACGTCTCTGCTTCGGTGAATTGACTAAGTGTGATTCCTGTGTTCTTCAGAGCTCGCAGATAAGCCAACAGAGCCACAGCGAATTCTTCACGAGATCCAACTAATTGCTTCATCAACCGCTTTCTCTCCTTGCATCTCTGCACCCTCTCTTCATTGTCAATCTTGGATGCAACACAACCCATGTCTTCAGAAGCAGGAAAAGAAACTGATTGATATAGATAAAAGCTTCTGCTCTATGAGCTTGTCTCATAAACAAATCATTGATCAGATGGGAATCCCAGGAAGGTTGAGTTTTCTCTACAGGCACCCACAAATTTAATCATAAAAAACCCCCCCCAAAAAATCTCATTTTCGTCATCCGTAACATACATCACCATTACTGAGAATTTTAAGACATTGATGAGTGTTTCTGGGCAAGACCCACGTAGCTAAGGTTGTTGAAAAGCAAAATCAAAGAGGAAAACAAAGAATCTCGAATGTAGATCGAATAACTGGAAACAACAAAAGAATGAACTTAAAATCCAAGACTACTAACCGAGACTTCAACAAAATCATGGAGGAGAAGTTTTCCAGTTGATCAGTTTCAGAATGAGCTCACATTGCAGATCAGATTTCATGAGCGGATGGGTCTCCAGGAAAGTGAAAGAAGAAAAAGAAACCCACTAGAGAAGTTCAAAATGAAGAGTCAACAGTGATGTGAAAAGGGATAGAGAAAGACAAGGAAAAAATAAATGAGTTTCTCTCCAATTATTCAATTTTTACCAACCCTTTCTTTTTTTTTTTTTTGGGCTAAGAATTATTTTTTTGCCAACTTGAATATGAAAAGAAGAGAATAAAAACTTAAAAGGGGAAACGAACGAAGACTCTGACACAGTGAAAACAGTAAGAACTGATTTCTGCAGAAGCTACAAACCTGCAAATGACCTTATTTGCAAGTTCTTGTAGAAAGGGATGAACAGAAAACACCAGTTTCGGAAAACGCCAAAACAACGATGGGTAAAAGCAGAAGAAGAAAAAAGGGAAGCCTAGAAGGGTAAGAAAGGTACACAGAAGAGAAAAATGGATACTTGAGTGCTTCACAGCTTGGACTTTGTGCAGTTGTCTGAACCCGTGCCATCCTCCATTGGAAGCAAAACATCAAAGAAATTCATTGGTTCCCTCGAGCCTCTCGATCGTCTATGCATCATTTCTACTCATCCATATCAGAATTTTTTTACGTTTACCCAGAAAAAAGAAAAAGAAGAAATCTTTAATGTTAATCATATCACAGAAAGAAAATTTTAATGCCAACAAAAAAGAAAAAGAAGAAATGTTTAACGTTCATCTTATCATTGAAAGAAAATTTTAATACCAACAAAAAATAAAAAAAGAAATCTTTAACGTTAATCATAGAAAGAAAATCTTAATACCAGCTTCCTTAATCTGGGTTTCAGGCTTTCAGCTTAAGTTCACCTGCTCTCCTTTTTATTCAAACATCAGTCAGATTATTTTTATTATAAAAAAACAAATAGATAGAAAGAAAAACAGAAAAAGGGTAGTGACACGTATCATTAAAAATAAAATAAGAATAAATTACACGCCAGATATGTGTAGATGACACGTCAGAAAATGGGTTCTTCTAAGTATATGACATCTTAGGAATCTTTACCTAAAAAAAATTATTACATTTTAGGATCGCTTATATGGAATCAATGCCTTGAGAATGAAATGATTCTAATATAGTTCTATAAGAAATTTGATTCATCTCAAAATTTTCGGACGATACCGTACTGACTTACCATCATCTAGTCGAGAGGGTCCACCTTATTAGTGTCTAGAAGTGAGTCCCCATTGACTATATGATGGATGAGGCATCAGAATAATAATATTCTCAATTTGATTTTGATTCGTCTCATAACTGATTTTAGGTAAATTGACCTTTAAGATATTATATGATTTATCAAATAATACTTGCAAGGATTTTAAGTTCTAAAGTTAATTTAAGGATATATATATATACATATACATTTCATTTAACAAAAAATAACTAGACCACCCAAAAAGATATGAAGAAATTTAGACTTCAATATAATGTGGATGGCCCACCATTTGAAGTCTCTTCCTCGCTATTTAATTGATGGAATTTATTCTACTCCTCAGTTTTTTTAGTTTGAAGGAAAGTAAAGGGATAGAAAGTGAAATTAAAAGAAACATTTGTACTCTTAGGTCATAATTTCTTGTGAGTGCATAAATTTCATATTATATTCAGTACCAATATATTTCACTTGTTAAAAACAAAGAAAAATGGATACAAAGAAAAATGAAAATTGATGATTAAATATGGAATTATGTCGAATAATTATATTATTTTTTATTGGATAAAAAGAATTAATCATGTAATCACATAAAATAATAAACACAAATCTAACGGGGGTTGGTACAAGTGGTAAGCAACTTGGTTCGCTTAAGCAAGGTTCTAGTATCGAATCTTTGTGGATGCTAAGGATGCAGAAAATCCCCGCTGGGAGACTCACCCACCACAGCCCGGTGAACAACGCGGGTCGAACCACCGGTTTATAAACCAAGGTTGGCAAACCAAAAAAAATTATAAAATAAACACAAACTAAAATATTCTATTTTAAGTACAAAAAAATTCCCACCCTAAATTCTCCTTGTGAGCAAACATAGAACAACTGCATTTCATTGTCCTAGAATTTTGTAAAGATATATTAAGTTTTTTTGTATGATAACCATACACTAAATTATGAATAAATATTATTAATGCACATAAGGAGACACTATTAATGCATGTAGTTGAAAGTATGGAGGGTTTTCTACTAAGTCTACTTATCATCTTCTCATCAACCATAGGGATAGAGAGTACAAGTTAGCTGCTTCTTCCTCTAGAATCTATAAATGGGACAAAGTTCAGTTGAAAGTGTGGAAACTTATTTGGAACTATAAGACAATGCCTAAAATCAAAACATTTATGTGCAGATGTTGTGTACAAGCTCTGGCCACTGAAGAAAATTTGAAGTCTAGGCAGATCAAAACAGACTACAGTTGTGGACGGTGTGGTTGTATGACGGAGTCCATTGACTCATATTTTGTTGGGATGCATGTTTGCAAAGTTGGTGTGGGTTGGTAGTCAACTTAACTTCATTGCACCAGTTGGAGAAACCCTTGCCTTTCATGTGTGGTTGGAGAAGTGGGATGCAATTGGCTTTATGAATAAGCTGCAAAGCAAAGAGGTCTTGAGTAGATGTGCATTTATATGTTGGTGTCTATGGATTGCCAAAAATGAGTTAGCTTTCAAAAAAATTGTCTGGAGCCCGAAAGAAGTGATAAGAAGAGCCCAAGCTGCTTTTGAGGAGTTTTGGTTGATACAAGGAGCTAAAGGTGGTGATGGAGGTACAACGGGACCCTCTAACTTAGATCCTTTGCCGGTGCAGGAGCCTTGGCGTCCATGCATAATCCAGTGTGATGTAGCTTTTAAGGAGGAGACTCTTGCAGGAGGGTTGGGAATTGCTTGTAGGAACGAACATAATGAGGTTACTAATCTGTTCTCTATCCCATCCTACATATCTTCTGTGCCAGAGGGGGAAACCGAAGCTATAAGAGAAGCATTGTTAGAGGCAAAGGACCTAGGATGGTCAGAGATTCGGATTGAGTCGGATTGTGAAGGCCTGATTTTGTTGCTTAATAGTCAGGAGCCAAGAGGAGGTCCTAAGATTGCGGCCATGATGGAGGATATCTTGTGGCTTAAGAACAACTTTTTTTCATGTCAGTTTGTCTGCATTTCTAGGGAGTTTAATGGGCTCGCCCGCTCCTTAGCTCGGAGGGCCCTCACTGTGTCGAGTAAAGTGGAGTGGCCCATTTCCAGTCCATGGGTCTAGGAGGTGTTGTCTCCTTGGCCCGTGTGTTGTTCTCGTCCTTCTTTTTAGTGTTGTTTTCTAACCCCCCCCCCAAAAAAAAAAAAAAAAAAAAAACCATAAACAGTTTTTTCTAATAGGTTTCTGCCAATGGGCCCACGTATGGTTGAAACCATATACAATGATGCGTGCTCACTAATGGTTTTTTTTTTTTTTTTTTTTTTTTTTTTTTTTTGATTTCACATGTCATATACAACTGTTGTTTCATTCAAGGTTCAATGTATTGGTGATATATCGCCATGTTGCTGGGGGGCAGCACGACTCCCCAAGAAAATGACTTATTCCAAAAATCGGCGATATATTGTGAAAAGTCAAATTTTCAGCGATATATTGCTAAACTCACCATATTTAACAGAATTTCATTCAGTTTTTCACTGCTTTTCATTCTGACTACTGGCTCACCCGTGTCTGTGTAATCAGAATGTGAAGCATAAGCCATACTCAACATAATTATATAATGAATTGTAGACTTTAGCCCTTCTCTTCACTAGTGTATTTGTATTCTCTTTGCATGTTTATATAAGTTTTCCAAACTTCCAATTTTGTCCGCATATAGCTGAACATGTGCCAATTAAAAACTTTAAATTAAGTGAATTAAAGTTAAGTGATTTTTTGGCCAAAATAATGTTCCCAGTGTGTTTATTGGCCTCAAATTAGGCTACACAACAAATTCAAGCAAAAATGACCCTAAATACCCCCCGAAATTAGGGTCAAATTTTCATCTACACTTTGCCAAGAGTCACCGGCATGTCGGCAAAATGTCGCCGTGCCGCTGGTGTCGACAGCCAGCGACACGTGACATTTTGCCGACATGTCGGACCTTGGTTTCATTACAAATTTAATTTTAAATTTAATTTTTTAAAATTTTTTTGCTTGCAATTTGTACGTGTGGGTCTCCTTTATAAAGCGTACACTAATATTGAACTTCTTAGCAATAAATTATACTTAGGTCCCAAAGTAACTAATACAGTCTTTCACCGTTCAAATTTTTTCAAAATTTAAACCTAAAGAGACTAAAATACCCCTTAGATTCTTAATTTGCTGACTAAAATAACCTCCTAAGTATATCTTATGTTCATTCTTATGCCAATGATATACTAATATTTAACTTAAAACGTAGGGCAACCCAACCAGCACTTTCTGCTTCATGTATATAACAAAAGAAGGGTAAAAGTGGCATAGATCTTCCAAAGAAATGCCAAAAACTCAAAACCTCATTTTCAATTTGGCTTACTCTTTTCTCAAAATTCCAACCCATAACAAGATAACAAAAGAGATACATGGTTTTGTGATCTTTTATGTAGGGGTGTAAATGGATAACCGAAATCCATTTCCGAGTTCGCATTCGCATCCGTTTAGGAGTATCCGAATCCGTCCGATTATTAATAGGATACGGATATGGTATACCACTTTCTTACCGAATATTATCCGATTAAGTTACTTATTTAGATTTATTATTCTTATTTTTATAAATTTTACCTATGATATGTGACTATTTTTCTAGATTTTCTACTAAAATAGCTACCAAAGTTGTTAAATTCTTAAATTTCAAACCTAGCTCTCACAAATAAAAAGGTAAAGATGTAAATCGGTAGTCAAAAATTTGTATTCAATCTATATTCATTTCTATTTAGAAGAATCTACTTAAGAAAATAATTATCCGATTATCATCCGAATTTGACAGAATCCGTCCGAAAACCGATAGGATATTATCCTAATCGTCGAATATAATAGGATGCGGATATGGATATACCACTATCCGATCCGAATCCGGTCCGTTTACACCCCTACTTTTATGGATCTGATTTGTATTTTTATTTTTTAATTATTGAATTCCATTTGGTAAAGTATTTGGTGTTTAAAAATATGTATTATGTCTTATTATATTTGATCATTTTAGTTAAACTAAAACAAGTTTTTATCTTACTTTATCAACTAGTTTGTGATTTTGTTCTCATACTTGCTCTTTAAAGCAAGTCAAATTAATTGCCTTATTTGTTACTGTATCTACGAATTGTAGTTAAAATCTAAAAAATGCAACATATAATCAAAATATCATAATAATTTGGATACTAATTGCCATATAATTATCATATTAAATGGATGTTATATATTTTATGTATCTATCGTCCTATTGTAAATAAATAATGAGATTTTTTTTTTTCCCGAACTGAAGTTCATATTTGTTATTTTCACTTAAATGAATGTATCATTGGACGAAAAGAAAACAAATCTCATTGATTAAATAGAGGAAATATCCTAATAATATACTACACTAGCAAATAGTAAAAAGAAGGTTACAAATAACAGACCAATCCCCTAGAAATAAGGATTAAAGTTCATTCAATTCTACCAAATTGTAAGACAAGCATGAACCACGTCCTTTAGATATAAAATTTTTAAAAGTATATAATAAGATGATGTGGGGGTTCTCCCATTGTTGCATATAGATCCACTTACTTTAAAAAGAAAGGTAAAAAGAAAACTAGACCCACTTGTTCAAACGACAAATAGTTTAAAAGGTAGTTGACTCTTTTAAAAGCAAAAATTATTATTATCACTCTTCTATACTTAATAGATAAAAATTCTCTGTTGTGCACAATAGTGCGGGATTGTAACATGACACATGTAATATGCTAAATAGAGAGTTGAGATCAACAGACTAGTTTTTAAATCTATACTTGTCAATTTCTAAAACCCCAGTTCAAAGACTCCTCGACTCCAAAGACTTACCTCTCATTGACCATTCACTTGATGTTGAGAATTTACTGGCCCAAAGCCTATGGTTGGTGGCTGGTAACCTCCTATTACTTGAGCATCGACCAACAGATGGTGACCCTGATTTTAACTTCAGAAACCTGGGCTTAATTCCATGGAATGCCTAGAGAGCTCCTTAGTCCTAAGTTGGGTTAGAGTGAGGCGGAATCTCACTACACAAATACAGCGGAATGTAGCTCGAAAGTCAAAAGAAGATTACAACCGGTTCCAAAAGAAAATAAAAAAAGAAATAATCAAACTAAGTTAGAGTTTATTCTACTTTATAAAGAATGTCTTCATAAACATAGACTTCAGAAATTAAGCTCGGATGCTCCCACTCCACGGTAGGACTAATTATGTACGTAGTGTGATCACACGAGGGATCATCACTGAGATCTTCATAACTGCCAACACCTTGCGTGTAGTACGCTTCTTCAGCTTGCGCTTCCTCGTATTGGCCATCATAGTCATCTATACCTGTAGGATAATCTAACAAAATATATTTGCACGAAAGGAGTGAGTTTAAGAGAGCTCAACAAGGTAAGTTATTCCATAACAACATAAATAACATAATAACAGAAACACAACATGATGCAATATGATATGAGATAGACAATGCATGTATGAGTCTAATTTTATGGTAACAATTGTCCTTACCTTAAATATATTCGAAGATATTCCGGACAAGAGAATGGATCCAAAGTTAGCAAACAAACCCTAGACAACCATCATATAATCATTAGGAAGCAATCCTAAAAGAATAAGCATCATATGAATCAAAACGGACGAAGAAATCCCTTGTTGTCTTGTTGGGAAGACTGGCTAGGTCGATTGGTCCAGTCGAGCCAGTGAACCAATACGCATCCAAAATCTGATTTTTAATTCGAAACCTATTCTACAAGATTCGGAACGCTACGAAACTTGGAGAGAATGTCTAACACAGTAATTTAAGACTAACTAGCATAGGTTAGACATCAAACAATGATAAAAACCAATACTTACTAATTTATAATCATACTTACTAATTTGGTAGAAAACATAGTTTTCAATGAAAACAAGCTATGAATTCAAGAGAAGTAGAGATGATGAGATCTCATTCTAGTAGATTATCACAGTAAATCAAGGGTATGAATAATCATGAAGATGCATCTATAATGCTAGAGAAATCATAATAAAAGTATGATCATAGTTTCATGAAGAACATCATAAGAATCATGGTTAGGATTGACTATGAAGATCATAGCATGAAAGAATGAATGGAGATTGTAGAAGAGATGATTGCAAGGATGCAACATCTTCTTCATAATCTCAGTATAGAGAATGAATCATAGTAAGAGTAGATCAATACTATACAAGAGTGATTACTAACCTTTGATTGAAGAATAAGAGAGGAAACTTGAAAGTTGCAAGAGTTGATCTTCTTCCACATTAATGGAGGCTTGGAGAGGAGTTCCCTTCATTCTCTAGGTGTTTTGGAGGCAAGGGAAACTAAAAATACGAAGTCCTTTATAAATATAGCAACATAGACCTATATAGAAGATCTTGCATAGATTCTGTCTTCTTGGGTCGATTGGCCCAGTTGACCCAGGCAGTCGACCTAGGTTGACAGCAAAGCCTGAATTAGGGAATTGAAGGCCTATCTCTTATCGGTATCAAATGAGCTTCTCACAATATGAACTATAACTCACCTAGCATGGAGGAATGCCTTCAAATCATGTCCAACCAAGCTCTAAGGTCATTAACCAATCTTCTCTTCATCTAGGTGTAGTCTCTTTTCCAAATACAACAAGGTCTTCAAGTATGGGGCATCATCGTCAATCTCTATGGGTTCAGAGTCGAACACCATGTCATATTGTGAAACCCAGCCCTAACCTTGACCCTGAAACCCTTTTGTTTGGTCCGATGACCCGGAGTAAAGGAAGAAGTCAACTGTGAGCTATCTCAGTGGAAGATATGAAGTTTGACCCTAAATCCATGGATGTTGATGTTGGTGTTTTAATTATGGAAACTTGCTCAGAACTAAAAAGGAAACTGCACTTGATTGAAGATGAGATTAGTTGAAAGACTTGGAGTATTGTTTGACTTGGTTTGAAGGCATTTCTACACCCTAGGTAAGTCATTTGAGGTGTGTGTTGAAGCTCTTTAGGTTTGGTGTTCATTTGATCCTCCAAATCCCAACTTTGGCCTTGCTGTCATGCATGGTCGATTGCTTGGTCGATTGGGCCAATCTACCAACCAATCGACCAATGAGATTTGTTTTGATTGTTTAGGTCTTGGTTGCTCTATTTAAGTGCATCCTCGAGGTTATTTCATCTCCTCTACCTCCTAAGCCTCTGGAATGAGTCAGAGTTCCATCCCAATCAATTTCTTTGCACCCTAGGTTGGATTCTTGCAAGAACTCTTACATTTCTCTTTTTCTTGGATTAAAAGGTATGTCTACACTCTCTTCTTCTTCCCCATCTCTGTTTTTCTTTTCTTTTTGGACTGAGACAGTAAAGTAGATGCTTCATCTTCAGTTGCAAACATCTCTCCACTCATCTCTTATGGTTTCCTAAGGATTGATGGCTAATATAATGATCTTAATTATGATCATTGCAAGCTTTTGAAGGAACCATGATCTTCTCTTTGATCTTCTTCTTTATAGTCGCATTACTTCCTTGCATTCTTTAGTTTATGAATGTCTTTTATTGTCAATTGTATATGAGATGGATCATGTTATTGTATACTTTCTATATCAGGAATTACTAGAGGTGTATGATATGATTGACTGGTGATTCTGACTGATTAGGTAAAGTTCAGGATGGAGAGGGGTCCTTTTGACACTTCTGTCCTTGGACATCAACGGAAATATTATGGGATGTTTCCGGGGGTGCCCATTGACACCTACCTAAATTGTTGGTTGTCATACCAAGGGCTGTCTAGCAGTATTTGGCTAGGATGTCCCCGTTGTATCAGACCCTAATCGGAAGGGTATTGAGACCGAACAACCCGTGGTAGTAATGGGGATTTGTGGGCGCTTAAGACCGGTAACCAATCCATGAGAGGATATGAATCACATTGTGGTTACCCTTTAGGGGCCATTTATTGGTAGGGTTGCAAATGGCTAGACTTGGGCTCACGGGCGCTCAAGACCGGTAATCAACCCATGAGAGGATGTGAGAGCTTCCAGTTTACCATTTGTGGATGACCAATAGGGTTGATGAGTCCGTAGTCTGGGACTATGAGGACTCTAGTGTGAAGGATACTGGAAAGGATCCCGAGAGGAGAGGAATGGACGTATCTGGAACTGAGTTGATATGACTAAGTAGAAGACTTGCATTTGTCTAGGCTTAACCTTAACATGCGCCAGTATTTAGACCAATGGTGATGTGAGAGAGCAGTGACCTATACCCTCAGCCATGGATTGTCTCGAGGGATGGAGGACCCACTACCAACCGACGTTGTGAGATGAGACCTTCCTAAAGAAGTATGGTGCCATGACTTAAAGCATGTCTGCACCAGCATCCTTAGAGTTAGATTCATGCTTACATTGTCTGTCTCATATCATATTGCATTATGCTTTGCTTTATAATCCTGCCATTTATGTTATTGTGGATTTAACCTGCCTTACTGGGTTTCTTTCGAAACTCACTCCTTTTGTACCATATCTTTTGTTAGATTTCTCTACAGGTTCAGAATACTATGATGGTACGTATGAGGAAGCGCAGGGTGAAGAGGCATATTTCCCGCAAAGTGATAGCTGTTACGACGATTACTGTGAAGATCCCTCGGGTGATCATGCTTCGTACCATGATTAGTCCATCTGTGGAGTGGAAGCATCCTTGCCTTGTCTCAGAAGTCTACACTTACAAGGACGTTCTTTTCAAATTTGAAAACAATTTAGTTACTTTAGTTACTTCTTTTTGGGATTAGTTGTAATCTCTTTTCTTTCCTTTTTGAGCTATTTTTCCGCTGTTTTGGTAGAGTGAGTTTCCGCCTCACTTTACTCCTTGACTTGACATTATCTATTATCTTTTCGCACTTTGATGTTATATGATCTTTTCCTTCCTTATTTAGATCTTCTTTTATATTGGCACATTCATTATTTATGTTCATGATTATGTTATTGCTTATGTGGGAGGATGATTTCCTCGATATTTGTTCCTTGGGACTGTGGATCACACACCCGGATATGCCAGTTAGGGTACCGGCTGGGGGGATGTGACACATATCGTCCTGTATCGAGTATTGTATCGTTCTGACAAATGTAATTTAGTGCAATTTAATAGAGAGATGTATCAAGATGTATCGTATCGGTTGTGTTAAATATAGATACGTATCGCCTAGTATCATATGATATCGTGGGATACTTTAAACCTTGCGCTTAATTACACCTTGGGAAAGCGGCGGATTGGGTATCCACCCCTCTAGGATCCATAACAAGTGCTTCTTCTTAAACAAGGTTGGTGCTTATTATCAGAACCAGACTCAATTTGTGTTTGTATCATTAAGGGCAAATATTTTCCCCAATCCTCACCTTTTGATCCTACTGTCCTTAAAAAGAAGGATCTAGAATATGGACCAGCTTGACTTCTATGCTCCCATACTTAAAGCCTGTTGTCCACTAAGTATAGGCAAGGGAAGAAACACCCACTTTTGGATTGACCTTTGGGTACCATCTTTGCGTAATAAAACACTGCCCTACCCTCCTCAAGGTGGAAGTCAAATTAAATGGGTATCTCAAGCCATCTCAAACAGTTTATGGGATACGAATATTTTACCTTCTATTGTTCGTACTCACTTTGTTTATGAGATTTTGCAAAACAGGATCAGTGATGAGGATGATAAATAGCGGGGAGAAGAGATTGCAAGAGATTAACAAGGCCTATACAAAGAGAGAGGAGAGAGAACGGAGCTCCAGCAAAAACAAGGAAGATCCCAACTTTCTTATGAACCAGATCTAACACCGGTGACCTTGCATGTTTCTCTCCCTCCCTTTGCAGCAGATCTACAGGCCTCCTCTTCTTATTGGAGTGACTAGGGCTATCATTACCATTTGATAAGGGCAGATCCACTCTCTTGTTTGGTTTTTTGGAGCATGCATGGTACAACTGGGCAACGCTCCTACAACAATTACTCTCAGCAATTCTAAGCTTGTCTCTTCACATAAACACTTCTGCATGGCAGTTTTCAAATCCTAACTTGTACTCTATTAGTGGCAAACATGTCTTAGGAAAGTTTGCTCTTGGAGAGGAGAGAAGCCATGCAATCAATTATATTACTGGATCTGAATATTGAAATTTGAAGCATCACGCAGCTATGTGTTTCTACTTTCAATGAGCTTAGTTGATGGTTTTTGCATCTCTAGCCACTCATCAACAGACTATCTCTGCAACTCAGCTACCCCATCTCAAAGTTATGCGCATGGCAGCAAAGTGGCAACAATTACACTTTCTTTAAGCAACAGTAAGTCAATCGACCTATCATCTTCCTTTCTAAGCATGGTTCCTCCGGAAACTCTTTTGCATGCAATTCTTAGTGATGACTGGTGGCATGATCCCAGTCAATTTTCTGCTCTTACATATCTTATCTACCAATCGATGAATTTGTTGTTGAGGTATTTGAGTCATACCCAACTTGTGTTGAGGTACTCAAGTTATACCCAACTTATTGTTGAGGTATTTGAGTCATACTCAACTTATGTTCTAATATGAGCCATCAGATTAGTTACGATCTAACGGTGTAATGGGCCTTTGTAGGAGAGTCCAATTACCAATAGAATTCAGTATTTATACTATAAATACTAGCTAGAAGCAGTGGTCTGGGTATTCCAAACTAGATACTCAGGGTGTAATGCTTTAAGCAACCTCGTGCTTAAACCAAAACCCTAACAATCTTAAAGCATTAGCTTTCTAGGTTCGAAAAAGGTGATCGAACACTGCTTGGAGTTTTCTACGATTCAAGTAATCAATGAGTAACTCTTCCACACAAGTAAGTCGCTCTCTCTCCTTCTTTATTATTTCGGTTTAAGAAATAATATTGCTTAGACCAAATCTGTGGGATTCGAAAGATTGAAATTGTAAGCGGAGAAAATTAATCGCAGCGATCAATAATTCTACTTAACCAGTTTTTGGTGATTGAATTGATAATTCTGATAAGTCGTAATGATCACTATGAGTACTTTTAAAAAAAAAATTGGATGAAAGTCATGAACTACCACAAATTGGATGAAAGTCATGAACTACCGCCTGGGCCGACATGGATTAATTTCCTCTTCTTTAAAATTTGGATGAAAGTCATGATTTGGCCTTCTATTCTACTCAAAATTCTAAGAGAGGAGCTCATGGAAGCGACAACTCTGGTTCTCATGGTGGTGGAAGAAGCTTTGCATCTCAGGTTGAGTCTTATATCCAAGTAACATGTATGGCTGATAATCCATCGACCTTCTCAAATCGGGGAAGAGAGAGTGGGTCGGGATTCAGCAGTCCCATGAAAGGTTGTTTGACAAAACCATATGCAAAGGGTTGTTAATTTATTACTGTAACAAACCATGTGCATAGGTTTGTTAAAGAAATTCGATCCATTTTGTGAAAAAGGAGAAAACAAAATTTGGATGAAATAGTCTAAAATTATAGAACACTAATGTGTTTTTGTGGTTATATGCATTCTTGGTCTTTTAAATAAAAAGACATGTCTCTAAGTTTTTTTTTTTTTTTTGTTTCATATCAAATTATTTATATGGGTTTTAAATCTTGTGGATTCTGATAGAGTGAATGATATGGATTATAAAGCCTACATGAAAAACTTGAAGAGTATGTCATGAAAGGTTTCGAATATAAAGACTATAGATTAATTTAATCATTTGATCTTAAATAAGCACATAAATTACGGCACAAAAATTTGACGAAATAAGTAAAGAGCTTTGGGTTTCAAATGAGTAACTCTGATAAATGTCTTTACTATAAGTCTGTATTGAATATGATCATAATTATTTGCTTATATGTAGACGACATGCTGATTCTTGGTTCTGATCATTCTGTAGTGAGTGACATCAAAGAAACCTTAGCTAAAGAATTTGATATGATAGATCTTGGTGTTGTAGACATCATTCTTGGTATGAAAATAAGTTTTTCTGGGCAAAGAATTACCCTTAACCAATCTAGTTGTATTGAAAAACTACTTTCTAGATGGGGATACAGTGGATGCAAACCAATAGAGACACCATATGATTATAACAGTCTGTACCGAAAGATGGTAAAGCTGTGAATCAGTTAGAATATTCTAAACTGATTGTTAGTCTTATGTATGCAATGAGTTGCACTAGGCCAGACATAGCCTATACAGTAGGCATGCTGAGTTGTTTCACATGTAATCCTAGTACAGAGCATTGGAATGCCCTCAAAAGGTTAATGAGATATCTTAATGGTACTACAAACTATGCTCTTCTTTAAATTAGACATCCTCAAATTTTGGAACGATAATTCTGATGCATCTTAGTGTTCAGAAATAGAAACAACAATCTACTAATTATTATTCATACACTAGGTGAAGTAGTTGTTAAAAGGAAATCCAATAGATGAACTTGTATTGTTTTGAGTTCTATCTTTTATGGAATCAGAATTATATTCTTTAGCCTCAGGAGAGATAAGGCAGAGAGTGGATAAAATATCTGATCCTAGATATTCCTATGATTAACTTGAAGTTTGTTTTGTGATAATCAAGCAACAACAATGATAGCTAATACCTCACTCTTTAATGGTAAGAGGAGACAAATTAGGCTAATGCAGGTTGTGCTGAATTATCTAATAAAACAAGAAGTGATCACTTTATCTAATCAATATAGAACATGGCAGATGCCCTTACAAAGGATTTTGAAATTCAAACGAATATTCAAAATTGTGGGGGAGATGGGGTTAAAGACCATATAGATAGATAGGTCTTAATCCAATCATATGTTATTTTGAATTGCTTGAATTTCATCTAACCATAGTTAGCATTCATGACAATTTGCATATTTCAGATAATTTGGTAGGATTGTGGAGTATAGAGGTTTGTGAAATCATTCCACATTGATGAGATAACAACCTTTGTATGAAGCTTCATTACCTTATTATTCCATTCAAGGAATATGAAAATTGTTGATATGTTTTGATGATGTTATTGTTATCTTTATATCATTCCACATCTGATGATATGTCTTCCATAGAAAGGTTTATCATTCCAAATTTGATGATATAACCAATAAACTACGTTGGACATGATAACTCTAACATTCCAAATAGAAACATAGAATGATTCTTTGTAAAAGAAACCATTTAGATCTTGTTCTTGTAAAGAAACTTGATGAGAATGGAAATTATGTTGAGCATGATTCCAAATAGAAACATGGAATGGTTCTTGTAAAAGAAACCGTTTAGATCTTTTTCTTGTATATAAACTTTATGAGAATGCGAATGATTTTTCAGTCATCATGTGGGTTGTACTAAGTTCTTTTGATTGAGCTAGATACTTATGCAAATGATTGAATTCATATATTATGAAATTCATATTTTGGTAACTTTGCAATGGATGGCGAAAATGGAGGAGCGAATCCAATCCTCTGGCTTGATGGAACGATTTACTTGACAAGTAAAATCACTCAAAGCTGTCAGGATGGATCTCGATAGGAAATATTCACTTTAAGAGTAAATCGTTCAAGGATGCAAGGAACAGTTGTATTGTTCTTTGTGAGAATAAGTAATTCAATCCAAGCAGAACTTCTAATTAGATTGGGTTTAGATTTGTTCTAAAACTCATGTTTTGATTCAAAGTGTTCTTTTGGACTTTATTGAATATTATTCTCTTTTGGAAAGTTATGAATGATTCTGTATTGAGTTTGAACATTACATTTTTGGGACTAATGCTAGAGCCATATGTAGAACATAGTTGGAGATTGTTGAGGTATTTGAGTCATACCCAACTTGTGTTGAGGTACTCAAGTTATACCCAACTTATTGTTGAGGTATTTGAGTCATACTCAACTTATGTTCTAATATGAGTCATCAGATTAGTTACGATCTAACGGTGTAATGGGCCTTTGTAGGAGAGTCCAATTACCAATTGAATTCAGTATTTATACTATAAATACTAGCTGGAAGCAGTGGTCTGGGTATTCCAAACTAGATACTCAGGGTGTAATGCTTTAAGCAACCTCGTGCTTAAACCAAAACCCTAACATTTATGGGTGGCAAACAAGATACAGGCATGTCTTTTCATCCCTATGCTTGAATCTATGAGGCATGTAGTAGTTTTTCTTCATCAAATACAATTCTTCATAGATTGGTGGGATTTCGGTGACAGAGATAACAAAGATAATTGCTCTCCTGATGGCTTATCAAGTGGCTACAATATGCGGTTGATTTCTCCTCCGGCTGAAGTATCATTTTTATTTCAAGGAGTTATACGTGGTTCCTCCCTCTTTTCTCCACAAATCGGGTATTTGCATGTTCATGCACCTATCGCTTGCTGGTCAATCAATGAATTTCTTCTATGTTACTCTTCTATTTATACTCATCAGATGCACGCTACTGTATCACAAACCCAAAGTGGACCTGAAGTTTGTGAGTACTGGGTTATAGTTCTTCACTTTAAACTGAAGATTTTATTAAGCTTTGTGACACTCATAAAGCTATGTATTCTCCTCGCTGCTCATCGTCCTCTTACATCCCTCTTTCATTTGATCGACTAGCAACGGACTTTGCCAAGGTTGTAAATCTTTTTCTTCCCATGGAGAAATCTCACTGTTTAGTGACAAGTTGGAGGATATCAAAGAGCACATTCTGTTTATTCTTTTGAGTTGGGTGATTGACGGTATTGTAGTAAATATGTATGATCTGATCAACTTTACTTCCAAGATCTTCAACTCCAATCACTTCGAGATCCAACTGGATGACCTGAATTGTTTGCAATGTACTGAGACGATGATGACCAGCCGGGAAGGGTCATTAGAGGGGAAATGAATGGGTTAATGCTTAATTGTCGAGGACTTGGCCAATCCTTGATTCAGAAAGAAGTTCTTGCAGTAGTTAAGAAGAAAATGCCATCTTTTGTGTTTTTATCTGAACTTAAGTCTGTCAGTGTTGATGTTAGTAAGTATTGTTATCAGTTAGGTTTTTCTAAGTGTGTCTCTATGCCTCCTGAAGGGTGTGCTGGAGGACTTGTGTTTTGTTGGAGTTATAATATAAAAGTGGATGTTGTGTGGTACTCTTCTTGGTGTGTACATCTTCTCATTGGTGAATCAGATTCTCTTTGGTACTTGACCTGTGTGTATTTAAGTGCTCTCCTCAGATTAAAAAGTATCACTAGCAAACACTTCAAAATATGGGGTCCTTCATTGATAAACCTTGGTTACTGGGAGGAGACTGGAATTCTTATGTTTCTGTGGATGATAGGATAGGGGGTAGACCTCTATCACCCTCTGCTTTGTTGCCCTTTCAAGACTTCATGCATGAATTTGGTTTAATCACAGTACCTTCATTAGGCTATAAATTCACTTGGTCGAATAAACAAAAGCACCCTCATCGGATTGAAGGACTTCTAGACAGAGGAGTTTGCAATTCAGCTTGGCTATCCATGTTCCCAGAGGCCAGTATCATTCACACTGTTGTAGCCAATTCGGATCATAAAGCCTTATTTGTACAAATGTCAACCCCTTCTCCTTTTCAAGCGCGTCCATTCAGGTTTGAGGTTTTTTGGACTCATGAAGAATCCTTTTATGATATTATTCAGCAGTCTTGGAATAATCATGTTAAAGGGTCTTCCTCATAGATATTAGCTAAGAAATTATCCAGACTATCCTCAGTACTAAGAAGCTAGAATCATAAGAAGGTGAAAAGGCTTGAGCTAAAAGAGACTACTATTCGCTCTTCTATTGTAGCACATGAAAATGTTTCTCTTGTAGATAGAACAGACAGTTGGTATATTGAGGAAAAGAGAAGGGTGGCAATGCTCAAATTGAATCTCCAACAACAATTGAATAAATGGAGGCAAAAATCACGGTCAGAGTGGCTACTTGAAGGAGACTGGAACACTCGCTATTTTCACCAAAGTACAATGATGCGTTGGGCAAGAAACAAGATTCGACAAATCATGCACAATGGTCTCACTTTATCTGAGCCTAGGGATATTGCTTCTGCCTTTCAACAGCACTTTAGGCAGGTATATACATCATCTCAGCCAATGACTTGTGCAGATTATTTCTTACCCATTACTAATTGGATCCCAGAAGATGCAAAAGCAAGCTTAGTGAGACCGTTTACTTATGAGGAAATAAAAAATGCAGTGTTTAGCATTAATGGGTTGAAATCACCAGGATCGGATGGTTATCCAGGGACATTTTATCAACAGTCTTGGGAGGTTATCAAAGCTGATGTGGAGGCTATGGTAAATCAATTTCATCATTCAGGTACTTTTTCTTTAGCTCACAATACTACCTTCATCTCTCTTATTCCCAAGATTGATTCCCCTCAGGAGGTGGGACACTATAGGCCAATTAGTTTGTGTAACACAAGCTATAAAATTATTGCCAAGTTGCTAGTTAACCGCCTCAAAAACATTCTTCCTCATGTGATATCATTTCAACAAAATGGATTTGTCAAAGGAAGACACCTTCAGAACAATATCTTGATTGCTCATGAACTTCTCACAAAAATTCATAGACACAGAAACAGAAAATCAGGGCTTATGGCGGTCAAACTGGATATGAGCAAGGCATATGATAGACTGGAATGGGGATTCATCCATCAAACTCTTATGGCATATGGTTTTCTGGCTCAATGGATCGACTGGATTATGTTCTGTGTAAAAACGGTGAATTATTCTATGTTGGTAAATGGGTCCATTGCAGGGAGTGTTACCCCTTCTCGGGGCCTACGACAGGGGGATCCTTTATCGCCTTACCTTTTTATTCTCTGTGCGGAGTTACTAACTTCTCATTTGGAGCTAGCAATTATGCAGAGGAAATTGAAAGGCATTTTATTATCTCAGGGAGGGGAGAAAATTTCGCATCTTGCTTTTGCAGATGATCTAATTCTGTTTGGTCAAGCAAACAAGTCAGAAGCACGTACTTTTGCCTGAATAATTAAGTGTTATTGTTCTATCTCAGGACAAGAACTCAATGTCCAAAAAACTCGAGCACATTGTAGTAAAAGTACATCAGCAAGCATGAAGCGAGCATTAGCCACACATTTCAACATCACTCCAACATCAGAGATGGATATATACGTGGGCATTCCTCTTTTTGCAGGCAAGTTGAAAAAGAAACACTGTCAAACCCTCATTGAGTGGGTATCTAGACAATTACAACGATGGAAGTCGAAGCTCCTCTCATCACCAGGTAAGCTGGTCCTTATACAATCTACTTTGGCTGCTATGCCATCACACTTTATCTCTTGTTTTAAATTTTCAGCTACCACATTGATGGCTACGGAACAAGCTATGAGATCTTTCTATTGGTCTAGTGGTGATAAGCAACATGTACATACCGTGGATTGGAACATGATGTGTGCCTCTAAATCTAAAGGCGTTCTAAATATCCGCAATCTTCATAATTTCAACCTAGTGCTTCTGTCTCGGCAGGCATGGGAATTACTCCAGAATCCATCTTCCTTGTGGGGTTGACTTATGCTACAAAAATATTGCAAACATTCTTCATTTCTTGAAGTCCAACCACATGCCACAGACTCTTGTGGTTGGAAATTTATCTTGATGGGGTGTGATCTAATGAAACAGGGTTTGTTCATGCAAGTTGGCAATGGAGAACTCATTAATCCTTGGAAAGCAACTTGGATACCAAACACTCTCCCTGACCAGGTTTGTTCCCCCTTTGCATGGAGGGGTCTTGTCAAAGTGGCCCAGTTGATTAATGCTAGCTCTCATTCCTGGAATCGAGATCTATTACAGAAATGGTGGCCAAGTGACATGGTGGAAAAAATACTAACAATCCAAATACCACATTTTAACATGGAGGACCGCATCATCTGGAGCGGGACTTCATTGGGGCTCTTTACAGTGAAATCAGCTTACAACTTGGCTTGTGCTCTAAAGAAGAGCCACAACAATCAGCAAAGTTCTTCATGGCATTTTCTATGGAAATTACCACTTCCGCCAAGGGCCATTCTTTTTCTATGGAAATTGCAACATCAAAAACTTCCCACAGTTGACCTTCTTGCTGCGCGTAGTTGTAATATTTCAACGTCTTGTCTTTTTTGTGGCAATATGGAGACATCTCCCAATCATATATTTATCCACTGCCGATATGCAAACACAGTGTGGCATAATCTACCTTTCCCGGCCCTGCTTGGAGCTTCATCCATTAAAGATGTGGTGGAACAGTCTCTGTCTCTAACTCTGCGAAATGAAGAGGCAAACAAGATCATCAATTCTTTTCTTGCCTTATGGCTTCTTTGGAAGAATTATATGAGCAATATTGCCACACCTAACTCCACTCAACTAGCACAACTATGTTTCCATATTTGGAAGGGCTTACAGTTTTACCACTCTCCTAAGCCGCGAGTTCTTGCGTCTTCTACAACTTATGGAGTTATCAAATGGATAGCCCCCCTCCCCACTTTATCAAAATCAATGTAGATGGCTCATTATATCAGGAGTAGAGGCAAGCGGGATATGGTGGCATTGCTAGGAACCATTTGGGAGAAATGTTATTTGGATTTGGACAAGGATCGATATCTCAAGATATTCTTACTTTGGAAGCACTGGCAATGAGAAGGGCTATGTTATGGGCGCATGATTTTCAAGTGACAAGAATAATGGAGAGTGATAATCAAGCATTGATCAGTATCATTCAAAAGTACCCCCAAGAGGGGCCTTGGAAACTTTATCCCATTATCAAAGACATCAGCATCCTGGCAGCATCATTTGAATCTATTTCCTTCAATCATGTTCCAAGAGAAGCCAACTTCGTAGCTGATGCGTTGGCTAAGGAGGGAGCACTAACTCAGGATGCTTTCTTATATGTACACACTCCCCCTCCCTCTATTATGCTGTTTATGTTATTTGACTTTCTTTCTGTAGGTTGTAATCGTGGTTTTTCCTTTTAATAAAGTGTCTTCTTACCAAAAAATAAAATAAAAATGAGGATGATAAATAGCAATGATTCATTTTTGAGAACTACAAATTCTCAATTCGAAAAGCTACTGTACATATTCCTCGTTCTCCTCTTCCTAGAGTTAAGTATCTGAAGTGGTGGCATTTATTTCACAAAAACTTTACTTGCACTTAAATATAAATTCTTACTCTGGAAACTGTTAACAAATACATACCCGTTAGATCCTTATTGGGTAAATGGGGTATGGAGCCTACTTGATACTTCTTGTCCAATTTGCAGTCATTGTGCTGAAACAATTTGGCATGTGTTTTGGACTTGCAAAATTTTGAAGCATATCCTTGCAGCAGGTATATTAGTATCTAACCCGTTGTTGGATGTCTGTATATCTTGGAGTTGGAATTTACTAGGGTTGTCAATTTGCAGCCCAAACCATTTAAACCGAACCGCACCGGCCCATTATAGCCCAACCCGGCCCAACCGAACCTTAATGGGCAATGTTTGGGCTGAGGGTGAAAGAGCCTGCACCAACCCGAACCCAAACCGCAACCCGTTATAACTCGTTTTCCAACCCGTTATATAGTTTAACATTAAATATTATTTGAATCATTGTATTAACACTAGGTAATTGTATAGACTATCAGAAAAATTGAGCATGAATTCAAAGATCAAATAGTCATTCTACTACTTGTAAGAGACAACTAGAAGGATTAAGTATGAATGTCCAATTGAATGTACAAAGTTTGTTTAAATTAAGTAAATATTGATCAAGTATGAGAAAATTGATTAAGTATTGATTATATTTATCGAGAAGTATTTCTTTTGCATATCAACTTAATACCAACCCAAAAAATAGACCGCTTTCATAGAAGGAAAAAAAAAAAAAATCAACCTTCTCACAAAACAAGACCAATTTCAAGACAATCAATCATAGCACAAATTATAATTTAAAAGGGTTTTTTATTTGAAAATTTGTTTCAGGACTATTCGGTGGAGCCTAAGGAATCAACTTGTAGTTTCTATGTTACTACTTATTATTTGAGTTCTTGATTTCTATAAGGTGGGTGGGATATCTACAACATGAAATGATTTTTTATTTTTTAATAAAAATTGATCAATAACAATTTTGTTTTCCATAGAATTTTGGCTCTTGCTGTAGGATGCTCGACTATTTATTTTTAGGGATAGTTCCTTGTTGCCCCCTTGTACTCGATTTTATTATTATTTTATCCCTTGTACTTTTTAAAATTGCTAATCCAACCTTTAACTTTGTCTAAAATTACTACTGCCCCCTACCGTTAAGCTCCCTTAGTTTACTAATAATGTGGTATTTATATAATTTTTTTTTTAAATCCCAAAAATAACCTTGCAATTATCTCTTTACTTATTTACTCTTTTGTCAAGTTATAATACTACCCTTAATTAATTATGGAAAAATTAACTTTTGTTATAAAATAAAGAGAAAATATATTAGATACAAAGAAGAAAGACAAGATGAGTTCAATCAGAACTAATTCATTCAGTTGAGTGCATTACATATTTATAGTAGAAGGAACATCTACTCTGATATGGAAATACAATATATGATTCTTGCACACAATAAGATATTCTTGATATGGAAAGATAGATTGCCGCCCAAGATAGAAGGTGCATAAAATGGAAATATTGACTGCCAATATTGTGTAATGAGATGGTTGTGATCTTCACCAATATTGCATCCTGAGGTAATTGAGATCTTCAATTGGAAGTACAATCTCTTTGGGGTAATGGACATCCATAATAAATATTATTTATAACACTCCCCCTTGGATGTCCATCAATAGATAATGTACCTTGTTAAAACCTTACTAAGAAAACCCTGTGGGAAAAAATCTTAGTGAAGGAAAAAGAGTATACATATCTAAATAATACGTATTGGTAGCGCCTCATTAAAAACCTTACCGGGAAAACCCAGTGGGACAAAACCTTGGTTAAGGGAAAAGAGTGCAGCACGTATTTTACTCCCCCTGATGATAACATCATTGAGTATCTTTGAATACGTACATTCCATTATCATATACCAACTTCTCAACATTTGAAGTAGGCAATGCCTCAATAAATAAACCTGTCAAGTTATCACTTGAACGAATTCAATGAACATATATTTCACCATTTCATTGAAGATCAAGAGTGAAGAAGAATTTTGGTGAAATATGCTTCGTTCTATCTTCTTTGATGTATCATCTCTTCAATTGAGCTTTGCATGCAGCATAATCTTCATATAATATTGTTGAAATTCCCTTCTTCTAGTAGAAGATTGCATGCTTCATGAATGTGTTGTATCATTGATCTTAACCAAATATAAAATAGCTAACATTCACTTGAAAATAAATAGCATGTTTGAGATCTACTTTTATGTAGATCAGATAAATATCCTGCATTTGCAAAACTAGTAAGTTGATATCCACATTCATAAAATAATACCATGTCAATAATTTCTCAAATATACTGAAATATATGTTTTATAACATTTCAGTGTCTTCGTATTGGAGAATAAATAAATATTGTTAATACACTTATAGAAAATGCTACATCCGATTGTGTATTATCACCAAGATACATTAATGCATCAATTGCACTAAGATATGGTACTTCATGACCAAGAAATTCTCCACTATTTTCTTGGGGTCGAAATGAATCTTTCTTTATATTGAGCGATCTCACAACCATTGGGGTACTCAATGGATGTATTTTATCTAGATAAAATCTCTTCAAAATATTATTTATATAAGTTGATTGATGAACGAATATTTCATTCGTCAAATGCTCAATTTACAAATCAAGACAAAACATTGTCTTTTCAAGATTTTCATTTCAACTTTCTTCAAATAATCTACTGCTTTTGGAAACTCTTCAGGAGTTTCGATGATATTTAAATCATCATCATATATACTTACTAAAATTAGATCCATATCCTTTAATAAAGGCACAATAATAAATTGGATCATTTTTATGCTTTTCATTTAGTAAATATCCACTAAGGAGATTACCATATATGCCTTGATAATCTTTGAAGCATTATTGAACAAACTTCCTAGGAATTTTTATATGCTTCAGTCATTTTGAATCCTTTAAGGATTTTCATATATATATTTTACACTCGAGTGAGCCATATAAATAGGCTTTAATAATATCCATTAGACGCATGTCAAAATTTTCATATACCGCCAGATTAATAAGATATCTGAGGTGATTGCATCCACCACAAGAGAACATGTTTCCATGTAATCAATGCCAGGCATCTGCGAAAATTCTTGTGCCATAATTCATGATTTATATATCACGATTTCATTCTTTTTCTCATTTCATTTTTTCGCAGAAAACTCAATTGTACCCCCACTGGCTTTATACCTTCAGATATTGGACTACAGGTCCAAAAACTTTATTTTTCAAGCGAATTCAATTGTACTTGAATTGCGTCTCTACATTTTGGCCAATCATTTCTTGATTTATATTCATCAACAAATTTATATTCAAGATCCTCGTCTTGTTGCATTATTTCAACAAAAACATTATATGCAAAAATTGTTGTCGACAACTTTATATTTTCGGTTCCATCCTTTTCCTGCAATGACATAACTAATCGAGATCTCTTCATTATTTTCAGGTACCTAAACCTCTTCTGGGGTTTTATAGAAAGTTATGTCTTCAGGATCTTTATAATCAATTGTCTCCATATTATGACCATCTTGATCATTTGCTCCTTTCCTTTTCTAGCATTTTATCCTTGGAACCGATTGATCTTCCACGCTTTAAACGTGGTTTAATTTCATTTGCCTCGATAGATTGTCTGTTGGGACATCAATTCTAATTGGAGCATTTACAACTGGAATATGAGATTTAGTAACTCTTAGCGAGTCAAACATAGCTTGATTTATAATATTTATTGCATTATCCTTTGAACTTCAAGTTCACAGTGCTCAGTGCGAGGATCTAATGAGATAATGATAATGCATACAATCAATCTCTTTTTCTAACTGTTTATTCTCTCCCCCTCATGTTGGAAAAACTAATTCATCAAAATAATACTCAGCAAGTATTGCATTAAATAAATCTCCTATCCTTAGCAATATATTGAATTATATAAGGAGATTTATATCCAACATATATTCCCAACTTTATTTTGGGACTCATCTTTGTCTTATTGTGGTGGAGCAATTGGAACGTAAGCCGTACATCCAAAAATTTTAAGATGAGAAATATTTGGCTTCTGACCATAAGCCAATTGTAATAGGGAGAATTTATGACAACCTCTTGGCCTGATGCGTACAAATGATGCTTTGTTCTCATAAACAATGGTTTAGCAATTAATTGGAGACAATTAATAAATAATTTTACCAAACCATTTTGGATATAAACATGAGTAACAGGCTATTCAACTGTGATCTCAGTTGTTATACAATAATCATAAAGCCTGAGATGTAAATTCACCAGCATTATCAAGATAAACTGCATTTATCTTATAATTCATAAATTATGCTCTTAATCTCATTATTTGAGCAAACAATCTCGCAAACATCAAATTGCGAGTTCATAATGAACATACATGTGACCACTTTATAGATGCATCTATTAAAATCATATATTATTTGAATGATCCACATGATGGGTGAATGGGCCCATACATTTCACCCTCTATACGTTTAAAAAAAACGTAGAATGTTCAATCTCAACTTTAGCTGGTGAATATTTAATAATAAATATTTCTTGAGAACAAACAATACAAGAAAATTCACTTAATTGAAGAATCTTCTGGTTCTTCAATGGATGACAATTGAATTTTCAAGAATTTTTCGCATCATACTTGATCCGGTATGGTCCAACCGGTCATACCAAATAATAAAATTATTGGAATCAATGTTCATTTGATTTACCCAAGCATGTGTTTCAACCATGCGATATTCGTGTAGTACAAATTGGGAGAAATATCTAATAACATTGTATAGATATTTACTTATACCATTATTTGTAGTCTCAATCTGATAATAATTTTGACAAGTAGCTTTGAAACTTACTACAAAATAATGAATTATTTATAACCAATTTTATCTCCCAGATAATAATAGATTAGCTCTTCCGGAGCTTCCAATCAATGTTGTACTACCGATTTTATATGAACATTGGCTTCCGTATCATCAAATAAGAGAAATATGTATATTTTTCTCTCAGTATAATATGCGTCACAGCATATAAGAGAATATTCACATTCTTCATCAAAATGAAACAAAATATATTAAAAGATATATAAAAAGTCAATAAAAAAAAAATTTACAGAAGAAAAAGATTAAATTTAAGATAAACTAACATATGAGATGAGATTTGAAGATAAAAGAATTACATAATCAAATCTTCAACTATTATCTTCAAAGAAGTTTGCAGCATCTAGATGTGTAGTATCTGTGAGGCCATCAAAATCATTCCTTTTATAGGCAAAAATTGCTCAAGTATCATGATTTTGAAAAATCTAATTTATCTCCACATTATTTTTATTTCTTTAATTAAGGCTTGACAAAACTTAATTAAATATTGTGGAGTATGACAGATACATGTCTAATGGCTTTCATACCACATTGGTAACAAATATTATCTTCACTCCTTGAATTGTTATATTGAGAATCCTTATTATTCTCTTATTTATTTCCATAATAATGACGGTAATTATTCCGTCTTTTGTCTCATTCTCTTCCACAGTCATGACCATAATTTTAATTTTGCCTTCTTTCAGGCATATCATGAATTGTTGCATTCACTTCAGGGAATGGAACAAAACCAATAAGACGAGCTTCATGACTTTTCATTAATAGTCCATTATTTTACTCACCACAAATAGGCATGATATCATTGAGTATTTCTTAAAACTCCTTTTACAATATTACTATTGTAACAACAAATCCGAAACTTGAAAATTTGGGATATTTTCATGAATAATATTTTCTCCTTATAATTTCAAAAGAGAATTAATTTCAAAAACTACAGAACCCGTATTTATTTACCGTTTCAAATCTTGCAATTTCATGTGCATCGTAGAACACGATTTATCAAGCTTCAAATCTTCAACTTCATGTGCATCTCAGAACCGTATTCATTACAGCTTCAAATCTTGCAACTTCATGTGCATTTAACGTATTCATTACGTTTCAAATCTTGCAACTTCATGTGCATCTGAAACGTATTCATTTACAGCTTCAAATCTTGCAACTTCATGTGCATTTAACAATCTTTGTGGTGCAAAGCTAGCAGCCACTATATACAATAAATAAAACCATAATCGTTAAAGCAAAATAATATCTTATTATTTGATTGATTCTTAGATTCAATAAAACACATACCTTTATCATGATGCACTACATTTCATGATGGACAAAGTAAACTCCATGTTTACAAAAACGCGAGAGGTCAATCATTCTTTTCACTTTGGAATAGAAAACATAATGATACATAGTCCTGCTTTCTTCTCAAAACGCAATACTGAGCGGATTCGTATCGAGCGGAATCGCGATAACGGTTATAAAATAAAGAGAAAATATATAGATACAAAGAAGAAAGACAAGATGAGTTCAATCGAACTAATTCATTCGATTGAGTGCATTACATATTATAGTAGAAGGAACATCTACTCTGATATGGAAATACAATATATGATTCTTGCACACAATAAGATATTCTTGATATGGAAAGATAGATTGCCGCCCAAGATAGAAGGTGCATAAAATGGAAATATTGACTGCCAATATTGTGTAATGAGATGGTTGTGATCTTCACCAATATTGCATCCTGAGGTAATTGAGATCTTCAATTGGAAGTACAATCTCTTTGGGGTAATGGACATCCATAATAAAGAGAAATCACTGAATAAAAGAAATATGTGATTAAATAAAACCTAAAATAGAAACTAAAATATTAAGAAATATCAAATGTAATTCAAAGTTGGAAATTGAATCACCTCATATATGCTGACCATTATACATGTTACCAAATTTCCTATCAATTAGCATCTTATATGCTAATGTGTTTGTAAAACTTTCATCATTGTGATTGTGAAAATTTTAAGTAGAACATGAGAGTTTCAAAAACGGAAAAACCTTGGGTTATAGTCTGAGTTGGCCGGTGCCACACTAGATGCATAGTCTAAGTAGACAAGTTTAGATCCATAGGTGGTAGCATTATTTTCATTTATAGATGGCTGATCAAGAATCCAAAGCATGAAAAGGCAAAGGATCCTGAACAAGATCACATTTCCAACTAGAAATTTGAAACTTTAATGGAAATCTAAGAACAAAAATTTTCAAAATAGAAATTGAACCAATGACTATGCTATGCCTTCTGATTTCTTCCTTGTAAAATAAATGAATATCACTAATTCTAGCTCCAAAGAAGAAATTGCTAACCTTTCTTTTTGTACTTTAGGGAAAAGGTCCTATCAAACAAATATCCTTTCTAGAAAGAATAACTAGACCTGTAAATGGATAGCCAAAATCTGCTTCCGAATTCGCATTCGTGTTCGTTTAAAGGTATCCGTATCAGAAATTTTTCTTACTGAAAAATATCCGTATCCGTCCGCTAAGTAACCGGGATTCAGATCCGGATAATTGTTTATCGGATCGGATAATATCCGAATAAAAATATATTCGGATTGAGCAAAGTATTCAACATTTTTTTATCTGAAAATGGATGATAATCGGATTCGGATACCAGTAATCAGATAATCGGAAATCGGAAATTATCCTGTCAAAATGAAGTATTAAACATTTTTTTTAAAAAAAGAGGCTAATAATCGGATAGTTTATCAGATCGGATAATTATCGGATATCCAATAAAGTTTCGGATTCAAATTCGGATGCCTTTTCTAAATGTCTACCAGATTCGGATTCGGATATCGGCTTAGCTAATCGGATTCGGATTCGGACACTGGTGTATCCGAGCCAAATCCGATCCGCTTATAGGTCTAAGAATAACAGAGCATCCGGCAAAATGGGGAAGAAGAAAAGTGAAAGCAATTAAAGAAGTCTAAATAAAGAGATGAGCAAATATCGCCATCAACAGAGAGCTTCAAACAAGAAAACTCAGCTCTGTTGTTAACTTCAGCAAGTTTCAGTTTCATTTTCAGGACAGAAATAAAGAGGAGAGAGAAGCTCTGCAACTCCTTCCCTTGGTTCTTCCGCCTTCTTCTTTTCTACTGCATGGTGCAAGATCTTGCTGCTCTATCATGGAAATCTTCATCTAGATGTTTGTTTAAGCCGCTAAATTTCTTCGGCTCAAGAACTAAGGTCACACTTCACTCTCTCCTCCTTAATTGCTGCACGTTCTTTACTCAAAAAGGGTTTCAGTTGAGGCGTATTAAGCATCAGTTTGAAGCAAATCCGGAACACGAGCTGAGAAGAGAAAGAACGGAGATCCAGTGAAAAGAAGGCATAACTTTGTTTCTTCTTGATCCAATTATAGAATCAGATCTTCGCTATTTCCAGATCCATGGTGCATGATAGCCAAGCGTCCTCTTCTAATAATAAATAATTTCTGAAGCTATAGGCTGAACTATTTTTTTTTTTGGTTGCCACCTCGCCAGATCTAATCCTGCATCAAGTCAGACTCCATGCATGGCTGCAAGGTGGCTTCAAATGCTACATATCCTTATGGCAATTGGTCAACCTTTCTGTAAATCTTCGTATCCATATGGCAATTTCCAAATATTGACAGCGTATACCTTGTATTAATGATGGTTGGCACAATACAAGTCTATCTTTTGCTGCTATTCATATTTTCTGTCAAATGAAAATTGCATGGATATCACAACAGAAGCAGGTATGTCTTTTCACCTCTATTCAATTCACGCACCACTCAACAGGTTCTCTTTGTCAACCTAATTTGAGCGAAGATTGGCTGATGAGAAGAGACGAACATTCCCATTTCAAAACTTCATATCCTGTACTACCCAGAGATTGTTCAATATTGTTGAATTCTCCACATACAGCAGCATCCTATCAATCATACTTATGTGGCTTTTCTTTCACGGTGACGAATAGTAGGTTGCATGTTCTTGCAACTATCAAGAGCGGGTCCTTCTATGAGCTTCTTCTATTTATCTCTTCCTATTGTATTCATCAGATACAAGTCATTGCTTCACAAACTCAAAGTGAATCTGAAGTACGTGAACTTTGGGAATCAATTTTTCACCATAAACATAAGACTTTCATTATGTTTTGTGACACATTGAAGGCTATGTATTCTTTTCTTTGTCCTTCATCTCCTTCCACTCTTCTCTCATCTAATTGACTGGCTTCTGATTTTGCAAAACTTAAAACCCCTATTCGTCCATTGGAGAAAGTTTTATTACCTAGTGGTAAGCTGCATGATATCAAAGAGAATATCAAGTATACACTCTTGGGCTGGGTTGCTGATGGTATTGTAGTCACAATGTATGATCTACTCAACTTCACCACCAAAGCTACAAATCCCACCAAAAAAATGAAACAAATTTGCATGGAACAATATAGAATGAATTTGTTCTGCTCTGAGGCAATGATGGGCAGCCTTGAAGGGCCATCACAGGAGAAAAAAAGCCTTTTTTCTCAACTGTAGAAGATTGGGTCGATCCTCTATACAGAAAGAATTGAAACTCTTATTCAGAAAATATAGACCAGGCTTTGTATTTCTTTCAGAAATGAAATCAGTCTCTGTTGACATTAGTATATTATGTAGTTTGTGGGGTTGCAGTAAGTTTGTGTCGGTCCCGCCGGAGAGAAGCGGGAGGTCTGGTGTTTTGTTGGTGTGATTCCGTAAAAGTTTATGTTATTTGGTCTTCTTCGTGGTGTGTTCATCTCATGTGTGAGGATGCTTCTAATATATGGTGCTTTACGGGTGTGTATCTAAGCTCTAATCTTTCTATTCAGAAATATCAATGGCATACATTGGAGAATCTAGCATCATTTATTGATAAACCTTAGATCATCGAGGGGAGATTGGAATTCATATTTATCTTCTTCAAACAGATCAGGTGGAAGAATTATTTCTAATGCACTTCTCTCTCCTATGCAACAATTTTCAGCAGAATATAATATGATTAGTCCCCCTTTTAATGGTCCCAAATTCACTTGGACCAACAATCAAAAAGGGCCCAATCGAGTTGAAGGATTGTTAGACAAATTCTTTTGCAATATGGAATAGTTCCATAAATATCCTGAAGCTAGTGTATCACATCTCACAGTGGTACATTCGGACCACAAAGCTCTCTTGTTAAGCATGGATCGATGGCACAATAATCATAACTATCCTTTCAGATTTGAAAATTTCTGGATACAAGAAAATTCTTATGGACAGTTACTACACAATTTTTGGATGTCATCAATCAGAGGGTCACCTTCTTATTGCTTAGCAAAGAAGCTGGAAATTCTTTCCAAGAAACTAAAGCAATGGAATAGAAACACAGTCAAGAATCTGGAGGAAAAATAAGCTAAACTTCGTCAGGAAATCTCCTAACATGAACTCCTATCACTGACCCTGCGATTAGAACAACGATTTATAGAAGAGAGCCATTGCTGGCAAAATTAAAATTGGTCCTTCATCATCAAGCAGACAAATGGCAGAAAAAGGCATGTCTTAATTGCAAGCTAAAGGGAGATCAGAATACAAGCTTCTTTCACCAAAGCACCCTGGTTCGCCGAGCAATAAATAGAATCTGATCCACTAAACAAAATGGGATTCATTTAACGAAGCCTTCAGATATTGCTAATGCTTTTGGAACACATTTCAAAAGGTTGTATTCCACAGTCTCTCCAACAAGCAATACTGATTACTTCAATCCAATCAAGAACAGACTTAATGATTCATATCGATTATGGCTTTTAAGGCCTGTTAAAGAAGAAAAAATAAAAGAAGTAGTCTTTAGTGTCAATGGCTTTAACTCTCCGGGCCCTGATGGCTTTTCAGGATTATTCTATCAGCAAGGATGAGAAGAGATAAAGGTTAATGTTCAAAGCATGGTACTTCAATTCTTTAGCTCAGGTACTTTTTCTAAATCACATAACTCCACTTTCTTAGCACTTATTCCAAAGGTAGACAGCCCATAATTAGTAAGTGATTTCAGGCCTATCAGTTTATGCAACATGAGCTACAAAATTATCTCCAAAATAATGGTCAATCGATTGAAGAAGATCCTTCCAAGCTTAATTTCCTTTCAACAAAATGGTTTTGTAAAAGGAATGCACATTCAAGACAATATTTTGGTAGCTCATAAACTAATGCATAAAATTCACAGACACAAAAAAAGGAAAAAGGGATTGATGGCTGTAAAATTGGATATGCGCAAGGCATATGATATAATTGAATGGAGCTTCTTGGAAATGGACTTCCAGATAAATGGATACAATGGGTGATGTTCAATGTTTCCACCGTCACATATACTCCACTAATTAATGGATCACCTTCCACTTCCTTTTCTCCTACTAGAGGTCTTAGACAAGGAGATCGATTATCTTCTGACTTATTTTTACTTTGTGTGGAACTGTTGACATCTCATTTAGAAATGCATATTCAAAAAAGAAATTAAAAGGCATACAATTGAGCAGAGGAGGGGAGAAAATCTCTCATCTAGCATTTGCTGATGATTTAATATTGTTTGGACAGGCTATCACAAAGGAAGCTAAAGTTTTTGTCCAAGTCGTAAAGAAGTATTGTGATTTCTCAGGACAAGAACTGAATATTAGCAAAACAAGAGCTCACTATAGTCCAAAAACTCCATCAGCTATCAAAAGAGAGTTATCTTCACAATTTCACATTTCTCCAACATCATCTAAAGATATATATTTGGGCATTCCACTTTTTCTAGGAAAGTTGAAAAAAAAGCATTGTCACACACTAATGGACAGAGTAAACAATCAATTACAAGGATGGAAATCCAGATATTTGGCCTCTCCTGGAAAAGCGGTATTGATTCAATCTACTCTCGCCACTATGCCTTCCGACTTTATGTCTTGCTTCCATCTTCCCTCGGCAACAATTGAGGATCTTGAGAAGAAGAGTGAGAGCCTTTTCTGGTCTAATGGAAAAAAATCAACAAGTTCATACAATAGATTGGCAATCTATATGCTCACCAAAATCCTCAGGTGGGCTGAACTTCAAATCACTCTATGATTTTAACATAGCCCTTCTGTCTCGGAAGGCATGAGATTTGCCTAAAAAACTCAATCTTTGTGGGGTAGGTTGATGCTATAGAAAGATTGCAAACAATTCGCTTTCTTGGAAGTAGTTCCCCATACAAGACATTCATGGGGATGGAAATCTTTACTAATGGGTCGGGATCTTCTCAAGAAATGACTCATGTGGCAAATCGGCGATGGACAAGAAATACATCCCTGGATAGACAATAGGATACCCAACACAAGTTTGAATAGGGGTTGTTATCTATATGCCCATATAGCTCCTACAAAGGTAGCACACTTCATAGATCCTCGCACTCATTCCTAGAATATAAATACTCTACAACAATGGTGGCCGCAAGATATGGTAAATCGGATTTGCACAATTCCTTTACCACTGTCAGGACAACTGGATAGATTAATTTGGCATTGGACTATAGATGGAAAATTTTTAGTCAAATCAGCATATAGACTTTTGCAGATAGGAAAGCCCATAACTCCTTAACTTCACTTCAGTTACAGATGATTCCTTGGAACAAACTTTGGAAAATGCCTTTAAATCCAAGAGTCACTCATTTCATATGGAAAATATTGCACAAAAAGCTTCCAACTACCTCACTTTTACTCCAATGAGGATGTTCATGCCCCCCCAATTGTCTTCGATGTGGAGAGAACAATCCAACCCCAGATCATATTTTCATACACTGTTCATTTGCACAAGAAGTTTGGCAGGCTCTTCAATTTTCTAATATGATCATAACTGGTAACCTAGAGAACAAAGTTTCTCAAATGATCATTCAGATACCATTAGCTACAGCTTCAGCATCCACTCTTAGGATCTTCACTGCACTTTGGCTATATTGGAAAGCATATACCAGCTTGATAGACTCATCTGACAATACAACTGCTACTCAAACATACTTTCAAATATGGAAAGGTCTCCAATTTTATTGCCCTAAAATTGAGGAAATCTCCCCTCAAAAATGTCCCATTAACATTAAATAAGAGGCACCTATTCATCCTCAGATCAAGCTAAATGTGGATGGATCACTATTCCATAATAGACGAGTAGCAGGATATGGAGGCATACTGAGAGATCATCAAGGACACATGATATTTTGCTTTGGAAGAGGTGTGGAGGCTCAAGATATTTTTAAAGTGGAAGCATTAGCCATTCGACAAGCAATGATTTGGGCACGGGATTTCAAATTAGCTCATATCAAGGTAGAATCTGACAATCAAACAATCATCCATATTTTGCAAAATTCTCTCACAAAGGCTCCTTGGAAGGTATATCTAATAGTTGTAGACATTTTGCACCTCAAAGAATCTTTTGCGTCTATCTCGTTTAGACACATCCTACATGAGGCTAATAAGGTGGTGGACTCCCTTGCAAAAGACTGTGCACTCACACAAGATGCTTTCTTAACTATTAATTCTTCCCCACCCTTTATTTACTGGCTTTTACTGTTTGACTTGTTAGGAATAGGTTGTAATAGAGGTTTCTCCTTTCAATAAAATCTTTTACTTCTTACCAAAAAAAAGCGCAAGCTCTTCTGATGTGGAAAGCGGCACCTAGACCTAGCACGTGATCCAGACGTTTAGCCAGTTGATCCAATTAGGTTCAAACACGTCGGCCAAGAAGTTTGAAAGACAGCTTTGAATTTGATGAAATGAGGTTGTCACGTGCCGAGTTTGGTCCATTGAATTGAGGGCTAGAAGAATATCCCAATCGTAGGGCTGAGATTGTAGTCACCTTAGTCAATTATTTCTTTGTTGAACACTCGATACGTTTTTACGGACCAATATCCGATCCATTCATGACAATCGACTCTTTAATGTAATTTACAATGGATTTTAACCATTTGATGTGATGCTGGGCCACATGGCACACATCTACAAGGAAATGGATGGTCCATTTCTGACAAGGAAATGGACCTAATAAATTTCCACATTTTTAGGGTTAGAGTTGGAACACTTTTTCACCACAAATTCAGGTGGGCTCTACAAGTAATAAAAAAAAAAAAAAAGTAAAACCATTGGTGGGTCCCACTCAAATTTGTGGAGAAATGAAGCATCTGGGAAATACTGAAGGTGAGGTGAGCCGGACTAAGTGTGGATCATCTCCCTAGAGAGCTCCCGACGGTCTTACAACCACAAATTATGTGGGCCCCATAAGTAAAAAATAATAAAATATTAAAAAAAATCCTATCACCATAACCCTGTGGACTCTCCTGTAATTCGTCGTCAACAACCGTCGAAGGTGCATTCTATCTAGACTCAGCTGAACTCGTATGATTATCACTATTTTACGACTATGGATCACTTCTTAATCAAGGGAGCACTCCTAGTGTTTTTTCACTATATATTTTGTGTGAAGTCCATATAAATTAACTGGGGTCCATCTCTAAGTTATTTTATCAATTTCAAAAATATACCTACACAAAAAAATGTGGTGGAAAAGCATTACGTACTATCATAGAGGTGATTCAAACTCCGATTTTACTAAACATGTAAAGCATCATTATTCCTAAACTCAAGGGATGACACAAGTAGGAGATCAATGTTCGAATCCCCTAGGGACAAGGGGCTTAACCCCTTCTATTATGTAATGCCTCCAATCCCAATATATAAAACTGCTCGTTAGGAGAAAAAGTAACTAAATATAGCTTGAGAGAGTTGACTCCTGTTTGCCCCCAAATTGCCTGAGTTGATTCCTGTCTCTTATAAAAACTTTCATTCAGCGAAATGGATTACACTCCAACCACAAGGGTCGTACAATCTTATCAATAATTTTCCATGCTTCATTTGAGGCATGTAAGACTAGAAATTTGACATGTGAACAGGACTCCAGAACCATATCTACCCACTCAATTTCTTCCACCCATGTAGATTCGCATGGCACAACTAGATTTATCTACCATGCTTGGTCCCAATTACAATCTTTGATGCAGATAATAAATAAAATGCAAGCTATTGAAAATTTTCTCCACTCCTTTAACAATGTAATCCCACAATTCAACAAATGAATAGACCTTCAATTTGGTTCTCAAGTTTTTTTCCATCCTTGTCTGGGGTTTATGCTCTAAGCTTGAGAGCACACAAACTAAGAACACTTACAGTTCACCCATGGACTCATTTGTAAAATAGGTGAATACATAAAACAAGGTAAGTTCACTTAAGAACAGCGTTGGTGAAAGCAAGAAAAATAAAGGTCTCATCAGTTCTTGGCTTTGACAGAGTTATTGTCTTTGATCCGGGCTCGGTTATCTAGCTTAACAAAACGCTTGAGCTCTTCATATGGAACAGTTTCCACATTCTTCCTCCTAAGTTCACTCAATGCTGGCTTTTTATCTAACAGGTGCCACAACCAATCAGGGTATTCAGAATCTGCCATGATCATAGGGTCTACCCCATCCTTGAGTATATTGGCGCCAACAACGGTGGTGGATTTTACCTCTTTGCTGAGTATAGAAGCCTTTGGAGCATCACCAGCCGCACCTCATTTTGAGCCCTTCTTTGCTTTCCACCACTAGCAGCAAATGTTCTACAGCTCACTGTTCTGAATGCCTCCTTGGAGATTATGTATTTCAATGATCTGGAAAAGCTGATTGCCATGTCTGACCCCTGTAGTATAGAACTGTTTTCCATTTTTTAGTCAACAAACCATAGATCCAACGGAGCTATAAAATAGACAAGCCATCTGGGACGCTGAATGGTGGCCTCAAGAGGTCGGTTTTTGTCTTAACCGAATTATAATAAAGGGCAATGGAACCTCTTCAGAAGACAATAGCATTCAACAATGCCCTTTTTATCACCATTTAACAAAGTGAAAAATAATAAGGAAGTCTTTAAGAAATCATGAAGAATACCTAGCAGCAATACTTCAAAATCAAAACGGCAAGCAACATAAAAATGCCAACAATATTTTAAACATAGAGTTCCAACTATTATAACTTCCTACTAGTTCAGATGAAATTGTGATGATGGAAAAAACTGGTCTCAAACAGAAGACCTCAATATTATACAGTATCATCCAATTTAACCATGGCCTCTGACAAAGGAATCAACTTCCTGAAAACTACTTCAGCTTCACTGGATTCTTCTAATTCTTCTAGTTTTCACCAAACTTGGTAGAAGAATACTTTCATGCTTGGTTAACTTATAATAAATAATAGAGTTTTTACATGCCACCCACTAACAGGGGTGAAACTTTGGGCTCCCCACTATAGTGGCTTAAATTACATAGTATCCACTTGCTAAATACAAGTTACCCAATGTTAGGCTTTTAATCTAAATTGTATTAAGTGAGGTGTGAAATGACCATAATGCCCTCTAGGTTTAAAATAATATAATTACCCCCATTTAATACCCTCCCATACCCAACCCTTAGGTGCTACACCTCACTAGAAACTGCCCACCACTGCCGCCAGAAACCACCCCACCCCCTCCCCCTGCCGGTGACTACCGCCCCCACCTCCCAATGAACTCAGACTTGGCCTTCAGCTTTCGGAGTGACTTTGGTTCGGGTCCCCAAAAAATAGTTAGGATAGGAGATCGGCTAGCTCCAACCTCCTCCTTTCCCTTCTTTGACTTGGGAAACCTCGACTTGTCGCTCTTGACTTCCCGAACGGTCCCTCTTCTTGACTACTACTCTAGGCTCCGCAGGTCGTCCTTTAATGAAACTGGAGAGATGTCCTTGAGAGATCAATCTCTTAATGTCGGCCTTCAGGTGCCTGCAATCATTGGTGTAATGCCCGTAATATTTGTGAAAACAACTGTACCTTTCCATGTTACACTCTCCAGGTTTGGATATGACCTTCGGTGGCCATTTCAAAATATTGTCTCTTGATGATATTCAGAATCTTTGACCGAGGAGTATTCAATGGTGTGTGCTAGCTTTGATCGGGAGAACGCTGCCTCCGCGCCGAATGAGGCTTTCTGGCTCGATCATGATTGGGTTGCTTGGGCTTCTTTTCTTTGGTGGAGGCCTTCATGTCCCCTTGACGTGCATCCAGAATCTCCATCACTTCTGCTTGCTTTTGACACCTTTGCACCAATTCAGCATAAGTGGTTGGCATGTCTTGAAGTAATAACTCCAAGAGTCTTTGGTTTGTGAGTCCAGTGACCAAAACAGTTTCAGCCACCTATTCAACCAGATTCTCAATTTCCATAGTAACTTTGTTGAATCTTTTCAGGTACTCTCGAATTGATTCGTTCTTCCCTTGCTTTATGGTAAATAAAGTCTCCTTCGCTTTTTTGATTTGGATTCCACTTTGGAAACGACCAATAAACTTTCGTGCCAATTCCTCGAAATCGACAATTCTTCCCAAAGGAAGATTTGAAAACTACTTCTGCGCCACATCGGTCAAAGATTAACCAAACACCCCTGCAAAGGATTTCATCGAATTACCAGCCACATCCATAGTCTGCTGATAATAATTGATATGGGCGATGGGATCTCCCGAACCGTCGAACGATGAGAAATTTTGGAGCCAAAAATTGTGAGGAAACACAAATCCAACTATTGCCTCGACGAAAGGGGTCTTTCTGATGACCGAGTAGATATCATCGGCCATCTTCCCTCGGGAAAGCAATCGCATCCTTTGATTAATATCTGCAAGCTCTTGACCAATGTGGACCGAACGTCCCCCACCAGTTCTAGCTCTCACGACCCGAACGTTTTGAGGTTGGCGAGTGAGTTCGTACCCCTTTGCCCAATCTCGTTACTAGACGGGTTTGGCTTGATTGCGATCGTTCATGCCGACCGTTCCTTCTAGGTAATTCTCCAGTTCTTCGTTATTTGTCTTGCTCTCGGGAATTCCCTCACAAGTTCGGACCATTATTCTGGCCGCCTACTGGTTGCCTATCTCCTTGTGGGGAATGCCTTCATAGCAGCAGTATGAGCATCTCTGCTTCTCCTGCACACCTTCTGGCTTCTTGATGATCAGGAGCCTAAGGAGCCACAACCTATCTAACCAGCGTACAAAGCGTCTGGTTCATCTCCAAAAACTGGAGTTGCATTTGATCCAACTGCTATTGGAGATGATTCGGAGGGTTTAGTTGATCATTACCTCCTTGTCCTCCATCTTCTCGTACTTCACGAGCATGACTTCCTTCGGGGATATCTTCTGGATCGTTCCCACCAGGAAGTTGAACGTCAGCTTCTCGTTGAGCCTCCGCAGTTGCTGCTGACCTGGTAACCATGACTTTCTGAATTGTTTCCCACAGACGGCGCCAAATGATGTGTCCAAAATATGCTTAGCCCTTAGATCACTTGAAGATGACCTGCAAAACAATCGTTAGATGTGGCCCCGACTGTGGGGGTCGGGAGCCCACCTCCGATGGCTAAGTCAGTTAATGAACTAATCACAAAGGCTCTGACTAGTTGCAAAGTTAAAGTATAAATACGATAATTGGGAATACGATTCAGATACCTTCTTTGTACATAGGTTCTGACTTATATAGGATTTACCATTTAATCCTGTTCGTTGAACTCGTACGTGCCTTCTTATGGTGTCGTCCAGATCTTGACGGTTATACCCGTTAGTAGGGTTGTGGACATCATCCCTTGATTGCACGATCTAGATGCTACGGGCGTGGCTGTTATTCGAGTTGGCACGATCGTCCACTCTAGTGAGTGTGATAACCGTCTCTTTGACGGGTTATCCATCTCGAAAATCTCGGACTCGTGCTTGCCTGTTGATCGTGTAAGGTTTCTTCCTTAGCACGTCATCTTCGAACCCAGTTTGCTTGGAACTAACTTGGTCGGTTTGTCACCGATTGGGGTGAGGGTTGAACCTAGGACAGACCCGGTTCAACGATATTTTCCCGTATCAGGCCCATAATCACATTTCTAGCCCATCATGCTCTAAGTCAGCCCATTTTCGAACTTGAGAATTTGAACGGACATCTTGACGTGTAAAATTGCATGTTCGTACCCAAAACTCCAAATATTTGCTTAAATCTTGGAAAGTCCTAAAATCTTCAAAAACAACATAAAACCAAAGGTAGCTCTACTCTAAATGTGTAAAATGCATGATTTGTGCCCTAAGATTTCACGCATAAATGTGCTCATTAGAATTCCCCCACACTTAGACTAAGCTTGTCCTCAAGCAAGAATAAAAAAAATGACAAATGCAGGAAAGACAATTATTGCAACAAAATAAAATCTTATGGAAATAGGGTCACCAAGCACGCTCCATTCCATGATATCTACCATCACCTAATTGGTAATGGGAAAAATAGGACTGGGGTGCAATCCTTGCTTCCAACAAAGAAACACAATTTCAGTTTCGACTAAACTTTGGTAGGTGGTTAGCGAATGTGCCCAAAAAGTCAATTCAAACATTTTCGATTGAAATACAGATGAGATCAGAAACGCCATCATTGGGGCAAACGATGCAATAGCTTCGGTTAGAGCAAAGCCCACATCAAGTAATTAAATAAAGAACAAGAGTATGTAACCATCCTACAACTTTACATGATTAACGTGTTTAAACAATACATTATAGTATATAAAAATAATAAGAATATGTGAATACTTAAAGAGATGACACATCAAGCAACCAAGCACAAGTGCACTGTTTCCTTACCTGATTGATGTCGAAAACCTTCTATATAAGTTGGTTTCATGCAAACTAGTACTCTAGCAAGTCACATTAGGTCCTATTAATATGTTCATACAATTACATTTAAGACATAGAATCAATTTAGGCAAATCAAACTTCAAAATAAAGTCAGGAAGAGGGCCAATTGGTTGAGCCAATCGGTTGAGCCAATCCATTGGGGCAACAAATCACCAGGTCTCTCCTGCAAATTTAGATCTGACTCAATCCCCCATATTTAATGAGTTTGGGGGTGATCCCAGGTATAAGTCACATATATGAAACACCAACTAAACACTCCGAACCAGAAAACATAAGAAACCCTAGTTCTAGATCAGATTTGAAAGCAAGGAATCCTTCTTTGGAAGAATACATTGTAGAATAGATACAAAACTATTTCTCTTGTGTGATGTGATTGGGATTGATGAAAACAATGGTTCCCAACCAAATTAGAATTCCAGCAAAAGTTTCCCTCAAAATAACTCCCTAGAATAATGAATTAAATAAAAAGAAAAGAAGCGAATTAGTTTTCTTACCTTCGAGATCCAAAACCTAATGAAGTCACGTGGTTTTCTCCACAAAAAGTGTTGTCTCTTGCTTCCATGTGCTCTCTAACATCTTTCAAGTCTCTCAACCATTTGAGAATATAATAATGACGAAAATCAAGGTTTAAAACCAAAAATAGGGGTTTTGGAAGTGAAAATCCCGATATGGTTCCAACCGACCAACTAGTACTTTGCAGTATAAGGGTGTTTTGCCGCCCAAGTTAGTCCAAAACATTGGTACAAGCCTAGGGAGCATTTTAAAGGCTCTTACCTGGGTTAAGGCATCTCTCAACTCTGTCACTCGTGTGCTGAAAATCCACTTGCCCAAAGCATTAGGATTCTTGTTGGATCTTCTTCTAGTTCCTAACAAAGTGGCAGTACCACTATCTTTGTCATCTAGATCTATGGGTTTTGGTTCCAAACCAATGTTTTCAAGTTGGATGGCCTACAATTTCGTCACACTGGATCGTCGGGTTCTTGGACTTGCAACTAGGGTTTTGGGTAAGGATCCTGGGGGTTATCACACTTTAGGACTTTCGATTAGTAAGTAGGGGCATATGGGGAGCAATTTCCCTTTTATTTACACGCATTTGAGCCGGTCAATGTGCTATAGATCAGCTCTATCACCATTAGTTGTTTCTTTTTTTTTTTTGGTAAATGCTCTATTACCATTAGTTGGCCTATTGTCAACTCTTGGTTTCGTCCCTAAATCCTTAACCATAATCCAACTATTTTGGTTCTTTTTTCCCGATGCTCTAGACTTCCATGGGCCATTCCCTGTGTAGAGTATGTGGTTCAATTTCATTTATGCTTAGCCCATTTTACCTTTGACAAGTAAATATATATAGTTCTAAAAACTCCCATCCACTCTAACCTAGTTGTGACCATCATTAATTGCATTTCTCGGAAGCTTGTTATCCACCTTCTCATACCATCCGAGTCAAGAGTTCTTCCTTATCTGTTCTTCATGCAAGGCAGCTTCTAGAGAACTCTCTTTTTCTATTTCCATGAGTTGGGCCTCCATGACCGGGTTGTCCATCTGAATGGCCCATAACACATTAATACATACCCTTCTAGCCTCCAGCCCTTTGATGCAATATTAACTTATAATCTTAGGGGATATCACAAAAATTGGATTCCATTAAGGCCAAACCCAAAAAATCTTTTCTGTAGGCTCAACTTTGGCAATTTAGAAGGCTTTAGTCCAATTACCAACCTAAGGGGATGGCCATGCCCTTCCTATCCCCTACATATGTGGTTATTTGGAATAATTCCATTCCTATTTGGGTTCGCATATACTCTCTTGGATTTTACTAATTTCCCAACTACCCTATGAGATTCCATATCAAAACATATAATTGGGGCAGCAGGAACATGGCTCAACAGGATCCGTTACCCATATGGAGAGGAAATTTTCCAACTTGCAAGGTTAGATTCATAACACATGTTCTTCATATAAGAATAGAATCATTTTTTGAGAGAGAGAAGATCTAAATTCCTGCATGCTTGATGATAAAGAGAATATGGATTAACATGAACCGGTTTGGTCGGTCCCAACCTAAACCAGTTTGTTTGGCTCAATTTACCGACCATGTTAAAGTCAGTTTACAAATAGCAATACGGAAAATCCAAACTACTTATTCTATTGAACTTCTAAGTCAAGGAATATGTATTTGAGAAAAGCTCTACAACTAGAGTCCGTATTGAAGTCCGAACAAAGTATAAGTTCGAGTCGAAGTCAAATACCAAAACCTTATAAAAGGACAGGTAATCGTAAGAAGAAGACACACAGGATAGAATTATCACTACTCTAAACTTTATTGTTCATTGCTTTCTTGTCTTCCTTAATCGGAGAGATTCCTAACTAGAACGTCGGAGGTGACACTTGACCTCCCCGGTCGAGCTCATTCTTGCAGGTTCATCCGGTTGAGAAGACGAACAAAATTGCGTAGCAACACTTGAAATTTTCCTAAAAAATATGATTTTTGTTTTAAATTGAGCGTGTGTCATGAATCCATGTGGGTTGAAAAAATCCTACCCATGTGAGTAGAGGGTCCAAAATCAATTTTGTGCATGACATACATGATATAGAAGGAAGCAATTCAAATATTGACTTGAATCTTACAAGAACTCCTTCAACAACTAATTGTGTCTCCTACAACTATGGAAGGCTAGCTAACATGATAAAATGAAACAAATAATTCAAATATTATTTGGATTCAAATTCACCTCCAACAGCTAAAAGTATCTACTACAACTGTTGAAGGCCAGCTTAAAAAATTAACTTGAACTGAGATTGAGTCCTTGCTTTACAAAGAAATGACTTGGATAGAAATTTATTGATATAATCACTCGTTTCTTTGGATTCTATTAATAGCTCTTTGATTAATTTCCTTTGCTTCTTTTGTCCCAAGAGGATCTTATCATATAATCATGTTTTATAGCCTTTCATACTAGTAGTTGATACTCTTTAGATGATGGTGGTGAATTTAAATTCAAATTAACATCTTAAGCTAGCCACTATATTTGTGATAGATACTCTTAGATGTTAGAGGTGAATATAATTAATATTTGAAGCTGTCCTCCATAGTGGTGATAGATACTCTTCGCTGTTCAAGGTGAATTTAATTTCAATTACTAATTGAATTTTCTTTCTTTTATCATGTTGGCTAGCCTCCCATAAGTGGTACTAGATGCATTTAGCTGTTGAATGAGATTTCATAAGATTCAAATCAAAATCTTAATTTGGTACCAAAGGAGCCTATATGCATGGAACCTGAATGTGGTACTTTAAAAATGAGTTGCCCATCCAACGGACGGATGTACCGGACGAATGAGAGGCTTGGACAGAGAGGATCCGAATTCCTGAAGGATTCCTTTGGGGGGTGAAGCTTCATCCACCTTCACAAAAGTTGGTATCCATTATAATCCGTGCAAGATTTGAGTCTCAAAGATGTAAAATATTAAAAACTTTTCTGGGATCAATTTTGTGAGTATTATTCTCCAAACTGAATTCAACAACCACATCAAAAGTGGAGGCTCCGCTGATCCCTTCCCAACAAATTATCGTTTGCCTCGTACAGCTTGGCACCAGGTCCGCCTTACATACGCAACCACAGCTCCATATATATATATCTCCTTGTATTGTTTCTCTGTTATATGAGGTTTTGAGGGATTAAAATTTTAGTGTTCCTATGTCTTTTGCACTAAAGGTGATGGGTATTCTATGTTGGGCTCTACTCAGTCTAATTTCTGTAATTCCTGGCGAGGCTGCTGGGCATGTACCCTTGTCTCATGCCAAGAAGGTGGGCGTAGAGGCAGGCAAGGATCTTGTAACTGAATTGCCAGGCCAACCTAAGGTGGAGTTCAACCATTATGCAGGTTATGTTACAGTAAATGAAACCAATCAGAGAGCTCTCTTCTACTGGTTCTATGAAGCCTCAAGTAACCCTGAAGTAAAACCATTGGTGCTGTGGCTTAATGGAGGTAACAAGACGTATCTCTCCTTAATTAGTAGTTTTCAAATTTCTTATGATTTTGAAAGCTAATGGAGGAAATATCGTGATAACCTCATTTTTCCATAGCCTTCTTTCGTCGCAGGTTGAAGTTTTCCTGATTCTCCTTTACATTGTCATATTGTTTTAGCTTTCTTTACAATATTCCAACATTCTAAACTCTATGTTCTCTGACAAGGTAAAAATCATGTCTCAGGTCCAGGGTGCTCTTCCGTAGGATACGGAGCTACAGAAGAGATTGGTCCTTTCCTTGTTGATAAAGATGGAAAAGGGCTGAAATTCAACCCATACTCATGGAATAAAGGTTTTGAAATCATTAACTTCTCTGTATACCTGTATACACTTAAAACGGCATTAACTGAATTGCTCCTTGTGTTCCTGTTGTTCCAGAAGCCAACATGTTATTCTTGGAATCTCCAGTTGGTGTTGGCTTTTCATACTCGAATACAAGCACTGATTATGGTATTCTTGGTGATACCTTTACAGGTGAGTTACTTTGATGCCTACCTAGTTCTATCTTGAGATCTTTACAGATAGAGAATAATTGATCTTCTAATTGGTCTTTACTTGTTTAGCAAAGGATACGTATACCTTCTTGCACAGATGGTTCAACAAATTCCCGATGTATAGAAACCATAGTTTTTACATTGCAGGGGAGAGCTATGCAGGTACATAAACATAGCCAGCTGCTTCGTAACCCTTCAGGCTATTATCATTTTTATGTTTCTATCATGACTTACATGTACCTGATGAACAGGAAGATACGTTCCAGAGCTGGCTGAACTTGTATATGATATGAACAAGGATCCTTCTCTACGTATAAACCTGAAGGGTTTCTTGGTAATGATCACTACTAGATAATATAAAAATCCCTCATAGTATGTGCTATAAAGTCTTACTAGTTGAGATTTTCTGTGAAAATTATAGTTGGGTAATCCTGAGACAACGAATGATGATGATTGGAGAGGTATGGTGGATTATGGATGGAGCCATGCTGTGATATCAGATGAAACTTACAAAGTTATCAAGGAAAACTGCAATTTTTCCTCAGATCATACATGGGATAACGATACTTGCAGCGACGCTGTGAGTGAGTTTCTTAATCAATATAAAGGGATTGATATGTATAGCCTTTATACCTCTCTCTGTAGCACCAACAACTCAGCTAGCTCAGATAATGGATCAATGCAAGTTTTGTTCAACCGCAAGTCTAAGATGGTCAGCTCATTTTCTTTTCCTTGCTAGTTCTTGTAAAAATTGTTTCTTCTCTAATCTGACAACAAAAATTTTCCCAGTTGCCAAGAATCATGGGTGGTTATGACCCCTGCCTTGACAATTATGCAAAGACTTTCTACAACAGACCCGAAGTCCAGAAGGCCCTCCATGTCAGTGATGGTTTTCAGCTCAAGAACTGGAGCATCTGCAAGTATGCCTCTCTTTCTCCATAATCTTAGCTTAAAATTATTGGCTTTTCATGCAAGAAGAGAGGAGAGTTTACGGTTGTTCGGTAGAACTGTTCAACCTAAATCCATGGATAGAGTAGAGGCTGCGGTACATTTCTTTTCTTTGGGAATTGGTAGCTTTATATTAGGGGGGAGGACTATTACATATAACATACAAAGAATTGGCCATGAGTTCTTCACTAAGAGGTGCCACGTGTTACCAACTAAGCAAACCTTTTTGTACACCTTTATTTGTAGATATCTGAGAGAGTTTGGGATTGTTAGAATTCTTAGCATTTGAACTTCGAATTGTATTTGAGTGTGTGCACTAGCTTTCTCACAGATGGATTAGGGTTAGAAATTCCTGTTTGATGCAACTCTGGCTGAGGTTGTCTAGTACATATAAAACTCCTCATGCAATATGGATTAGTTGGCATGGGTCTAAGTACGACTCTTGTTGGTTCACTAGCAGTATCTAGCTCTTGAATAGGAGTCTGGATCATATCTCCACTAGGGGAACACTTCTCTTTCAGGATTAAAGTTCACATGGGCCCACACAATATGTGTGACAAAAAAGCGTCAAGTTAGCTGAGCTAGACTGCTTGATTGGATGTGTTAAAACAAATTCTTTAACATATCATTAACTATACTAGTCGAATATTCTAGTACTCATACATTAAATATGCCTTTCTAACACTTTGTGGTTTTACTTTGGATGTAGTATGACAATATTTTCCGAATGGTCGGAGTCAATACCTTCCACCATACCTATATACAAGAAACTAATCGCAGCAGGTCTCAGGATATGGGTCTACAGGTAGGGAACTATGAAGAAGGAGATCTACAAACCAGCAGAACCCTTGATATTATAGGTGTAGTAGCTTATCTTTTGGACCTTATGGCTCATGAGTTCATATTTCTTTCTTTTTGTTTAGTGGAGACACGGATGGAAGAGTTCCTGTTTTGTCCACAAGATATAGCTTGAGTGCTTTAAAACTGCCTATCACTACAACGTGGAGATACTGGTATCAACAGAAGCAGGTAATCTAGACATTGTCATCTTACTAACGAAATGAGTCTCCTTTCTCCTGTAGATAATTTGAAAAGAAGACTAGTAGTTATGTGGGCTGTTATGAATCCAGGTGATCGGGTGGTTCCAAGAGTACAAGGGACTCACATTTGCAACATTTAGAGGAGCTGGACATGCGGTGCCCAATTTCAAACCCAGCGAGTCTCTGGCTCTCTTTGCATCCTTTCTTGCTGGAGAATCTCTACCATCGAAACCATAAATATTGTCAAAGGATTTTAACTATTTTAATTTTCGGAACATGGAGAATGATTTGGTTATAGATCTGCCGGCTGTCACCCATCAGACGGTTAAGGATACCAAATTGTCTTTAATGTTCTCCTCCTTTTTTTTTGGTAGAAAGTTGTGTTTAGCATTAGTTCTTGTGCTTCTCTTCCTCTTTTTCCTTGTTTTTTCTTTGGGGGGGGGGGGGGGGAAGGGGTTGGGGTTTCTAAATGATTCTTTTATTTTTCAATGTATAAATACTCTTGTAATTCACATTTCATTCAAATTGGATTTAGAATCACTCCATGGTATAAATTGTTGTTTCAGGCTTGTGCGGGGGTTCAAATTGGTTCTTGTGTTTCTTAATGTATAAATACTCTTGTATTTCACATTACATTCAAATTGGATATTAGAATCACTACATGGTATCAATTGTTGTTCGGGCCTGTGCGGGCTTGTGCCCTTTTTTCTCTTTCTAGGTTAGTGGCTTCTATGCCTCTTTGGCTTCCTTCGTTCCGCCCTTTGTACGGGCTCCTCCACCTTCGTCTGCTTGGGTGTCTCTGAACTTTGGAAGTGGACTACCAATTAGTTGAATGCTATGAATTTCCTTGGGTGGAAAGCATAGTTTCTCCCGTTGAGGAAAGTGTAGTTTCTCCCGTTTCTTAAAGGTTATGATTTGATCGGGTATGTTAAATATTCTTTCCCATAAGCATCCTTTGATTCTATTCTTTAAGCTGATGCATCCTCTTCTTCTTCAATTTTGCACAATGGTTACTAGAGTCTCTGGCTCTCTTTGCAACCTTTCTTGCTGGAGAAGCTCTACCATCGAAACCATAAATATTGTCAAAGGATTTTAACTATTTTAATTTTCAGAACATGGAAAATGATTTGGTTATAGATCTGCCGGCTGTCACCCATCGAACAGATAAGGATACCCAGCTGTCTTTAATGTTTTCTGTTTTTTTGGTAGAAAGTTGTGTTTAGCATTAGTTCTTGTGTTTCTCTTCCTCTTTTTCCTTGTTTTTTCTTTGTGTGTGTGTGTGTGGGGGGGGGGGGGGGTTCTAATTGATTCTTTTATTTTTCAATGTATAAATACTCTTGTAATTCACATTACATTCAAATTGGATTTAGAATCACTACATGGTATCAATTGTTGTTTCGGGCTTGTGCGGGGGTTCAAATTGGTTCTTGTGTTTCTTAATGTATAAATACTCTTGTACTTCACATTACATTCAAATTGGATATTAGAATCACTACATGGTATCAATTGTTGTTCGGGCCTGTGTGAGCTGGTGCCCTTTTTTCTCTTTCTAGGTTAGTGGCTTCTATGCCTCTTTGGTTTCCTTCGTTCCGCCCTTTGTACGGGCTCCTCCACCTCCGTCTTCTTGGGTGTCTTTGAACTTTGGAAGTGGACTACCAATTAGTTGAATGCAATGAATTTCCTTGTGTGGAAAGCATAGTTTCTCCCGTTGAGGAAAGTGCAGTTTCTCCTGTTTCTTAAAGGTTATGATTTGATCGGGTATGCTAAATATTCTTTCCCACAACCATCCTCTGATTCTATTCTTTAAGTTGATGCATCCTCCTCTTCTTCAATTTCGTTTGCACAATGGGATCACCAAGATTAGTCTATATTAGGATAATTGATTTCTTCTTTGTCTAAGTCAACATTGCCACATGTTGTTCAGGCCAAAACCTCCTCTCATGCTTGGAATATCCTCAATCAGCTTTATGCTGTTTGCTCCGAGGCTAGAATTCTTGATTTGATTATTTCGTGTTCGTAAAGCTTCGCTCTTTATTGGCATCCCCAAGTCATAGATAAAATGAAAAGTTTTCTCTATACATGGCAAGCCCGAGTTGAGTTCAATCCCCCTTGGTGATGTATTCTGGATCTTGCTAGCATGGTGCCTTTGATGTAGTAGTCACATCCACCTAGCCGGTACCCTACATGGCACACTCGAGTGTGTGATCCAAAGCCCGAAGATCAGCATCGAGGAAATTAACCTCCCACATTCACAATAATATAATCAAGAACAAGACTAAATCAAGGTTAACAATATTAATTAATAGATCAAAGCAAAATAACGAAATAACATTAGAGTGTTGGAATGATAACAATATATATATATATATAATCAAAATGTAGAGTGAGGCGGAATCTCATTCCTCCGATGCAGCGGAATGTAGCGCGAAAGTCAAAAGGAGATTACAACCGGTTCCAAATGAAAAGAAAGAAAGAAGTAATGAAACTAAGCTAGAGTTTATTTTACTTTATAAAGAACGTCTTCAGAAACATAAACTTTAGAAATTAAGCTCGGACGCTCCCACTCCATGGTAGAGCTAATCATGGTACGTAGCGTGATCACACGAGGGATCATCACCGAGATCTTCATAACTGCCAACACCTTGCGTGTAGTATGCTTCTTCAGCTTGCGCTTCCTCGTATTGGCCATCATAGTCATCTATACCCGTAGGATAATTTAACAAAAGATATTTGCACGAAAGGAGTGAGTTCAAGAGAACTCAGCAAGGCAAGTTATTCCATAATAACATAAATAACATGATAAGAGAAACATAGCATGAGATAGACAATGCATGTATGAGTCTAACTCTATGTATGCTGGTCTCTATAGGAAGACATGCTTTAAGTCATAGCACCATACTTCTTTAGGAAGGTCATTCACTCTCCCTCAACCATCCAAGCATCTTGGGCTCTTCTGGTGGTAGTTGGGTCTTGCATCCCTCTTGGACATTTCATGGCTGGGGTTTAGGTCACCTCTCTCTCACATCACCATTTGGCCTAAGTATTGGCGCATGTCATGGTAAAGCCTAGCCAAATGCCAATCATCTACTAGGTTATATCAACTCAGATCCACATACGTCCAGTATCCTTCACACTAGAGTCAGTATAGTCCCTGACTACGGACTCATCAACCCTATTGGTCATCCACAAATAATAGACGGGAAGCTTTCATGTCCCCTCACGGATTGGCTACTGGTCTTGAGCGCCCATGAGCCCAAGTCTACTAAATGCGACCCTACCAATGACTGGCCCCCACAATGTGATTCATGTCCTCTCACGGGTTGGTTACCGGTGTTGAATGCCCATGAATCCCCATTGTTACCATGGGTCATTCAGTCTCAATACCCTTCCAAATTGGGTCTCATATAACAGGGATATCCTAGTCAAACACCGTTAGACAGCCCTAGGTATGACAACCAATAATCCAGGAAAGCATCAAAGGCCACCATCGGAAATATCCCATACTATTCCCACTGATGTGAAATCCGGCCCAAACCTAGCCAGGGCACCCTATTTTTTTTGAGTGAAGAAAGACTTGTTTGATGTTAGACCTTGAAGTTGGACCTTGATTTCAGTGTTATTATCTTTGAAAGCCTTAGAAAATCCTGTCCGACCTTTCCCTTAGTGTAGATCCATGTCCTGAAGTGATGGAAATTGTCCTTGTGGGCCCTCTTTATGGAAGACATGGTGTTTGACCCGAAACCCATGGATTTTGACGATGATGCGCCTTACTTGAGTACATTGTCAGTGTTTAGTGAAATTCTGCACATCGAAGAGGGTTGAATTATTTTAAATACCTAATGAACTACCTTGGTCAATCTGAAGGTATTTCTGGAAACTAGACTTCTTGATTGACTTGTAGGAAAAAACCCCACTCAATTTGACCCCGTATAGCCCTCCGAATCCCTGTCCAAAGTTGTTGAACTATTGCTGATTTTCTGCTGAACTATGTGTAAAACCCAGCCCTAACCTTGACCCGGAAACCTTGTTATTTGTAGGTCCGATGACCCGAAGTAAAGTAAGAAGTCAGCTTTGGGCCATCCCAGTAGAGGACTTGGTGTCTGGCTTTGAATCCATGAAAGTTGATGATGAGGTTCTATTTATGGAAACTGAATCCTGATGAAGATCTGATTAGTTGATGGACTTGGAGTGCTCTCTATCTTGGTTTGAAGGCATTTCTACCTATTAGGTAAGTCACTTGACTTGTGTGCAAAACCCCTTTAGGATTGGATTTGATCTGGACCTTCAATTCCCTGTTTTGGTCTTCATAGATCGGCATTGGTCGCCGATTGGTCGTGATCGCCAGATCGACCAATCCACTCGACCAATGAGTCTTGTCTTTGGCAATTAGGTTTTTCTTGCTCTATTTAAGTCCAATCTCGAGTCCACTTCGTATTTGCTGCCTCCAAACTCTCTGGAACGAACCAAAGACCTCTGCAAGTCATCTCTCTTGCATCCTTGGTGTTTTCTTGACGGATCTTCGTCGAAACTCTTCTTTTTGCATCAAAAGGTATGTCTACTCTCTCTTCTTCTCCTCCATCTTTGTTTTTCTTTCCTTTTTGAGTTGAGACAGTAGAAGAGATGCTGCATTCTCTGTTGCAAACATCTTTGAACATGTTCTCATGATCATCCTAAGGATTTGAGGCTAGAACAATGATCTTAACCATGATCATTGCAAGCTTTTGAAGGAATCATGATCAAACCATGATCTAATCTTTATTAAACTTCTAATCTGAATTCTGATCTCTTTGGATCTTCTATGTTGATCATGTTAGTAGTTAATTACTGTGTTTTCCTTCCATGATCCATAATCTATAGATCTCTAGTGTTCTCTTCTACCATACTATGTGTTCTTCATGATGCATGGTAGTTACATATATGGTAGGTTTTATTTCCTTATTTAGATTTATGCTTCTAAGCCTTATTGCATGAAGATCTATGCATGTTTTCATGATACCCTTACCTGAAGCAAAGATCTATCCTCCTATTGTTTTTGTCTTTGTTTTCTATTTCAAATTCATCAAGATCCATGGTTGATTTAATTATGGTAACTTTTTGTTTCCTAATTTGGATCTTGATATCTTGATTGGATTAGTGTTTTGAGGTCCCCTATATGTTAGAATACTACTGATGTAGTCTACCCCTTGATTAGTACCCTTTTGAACCACCAAATTCGGATTTCATATCTTAAAACTCTGTTTTTTTAGGCTACTGTCTGCATTGGTCGATTGATTGGTCGATGGACCGAGTCGACCAATCCACTCGACCAATGAGTACCAGCAACTCCAGAATTGGTCTATGTTGGATGTTTTGGTATCTTTTTCGTTAGGGATCTTTCCTAATATGTTGTATATACTTGTTTAGGACCTTCTTCTCAAGTTTGCCAAGATCTTACTTGATTTCTTAGGATTCCTTTGCGAGTTATAAAAGGTAAGGATGGTTATTTCCTTAATTACATAGATAGCATGAATCTAGTTTCTATATTTGAATATCATAGATATGATTCCTAAATTAGATTCTTACAATGATATACTACTGTTGCATAACTTTGATTACAGTAGCATTACTTATTCATATTAAATTGATTCATGTATGATTTACTTACCAATGTTATAAAAGTGATTGTAATTATTGATTTCTTTCCATATATGAAGTTACCATATATGTGATGATATGAATTGATGCATGTGTATGCTTAAGTACGGTTTGGAAAGGAGAGGTGTCCTTTTGACACTTCTGTCCTTGGACTACTACGGGAATATTATGGGATGGTTCCGGAGATGCCCTCTGGACACCTTCCTAAACTGTTGGATGACATATCTAGGATTTGTCTAGTAGTGTTTGGCTAGGATGTCCTGTTATGTCAGACCCTAATCGGAGGGGTATTGAGACCGAACGACCCGTGGTAGCAATGGGGATTTATGGGCGCTCAAGACCGGTAACCAACCCGTGAGAGGACAGGAATCACATTGTGGGGGCCATTTATTGGTAGGGTTGCATATGGTTAGACTTGGGCTCACGGGCGCTTAAGACCGGTAACCAACCCGTGAGAGGACGTGAGAGCTTCCCGTTTACCATATGTGGATGATCAATAGGGTTGGTGAGTCCGTAGTCAGGGACTATGAGGACTCTAGTGTGAAGGATACCGGAAAGGATCGTCGGGGACGAGGAATGGACGTATCCGGATCTGACTTGATGTAACTAAGTAGAAGACTTGCATTTGGCTAGGTTTTACCCCGACATGCGCGCGGTACTTATACCAAATGGTTGTGAGAGAGTGTGTTGACTTAACCCCCTGCCAAGGTTTGTCCCGAGGGATGAAGGACCCATTACCAATCGGCTGCTCAAGACCGGTGAAATGATCCGTGAGAGAATCCAAGATATCTTAAATGGTTGAGGATGTGAGTGGACTTTCCTAAAGAAGTACGGTGTTATGACTTAAAGCATGTCTGCCAATAGAGACCAGCATACATAGAGTTAGATTCATTCATTCATTGTTTGTCTCATATCATATTGCATTTATGTTTGTTCTGGAATCCCGCCATTTATGTTATTATGGATTTTTAATCGCTTCTTGAGTTTCTTTGAAACTCATTCCTTTATTGTACAATGTTGTTAGACTATCCTGCAGGTACTGAGTATTATGACGGTCCCTATGAAGAAGCGCAAGGTGAAAAGGCATATCTCCAGGAAGGTGATTGCGGTTACCACAACTACTCTGAAGATTCCGCGAGTGGTTATGCTCCGTACGATGCTTAGTCCGACCATTGAGTGGAAGCGTCCTTGTGCCATTTATGAGATTTACACTTACAAGGATGTTGTCTATAAAGTGGAGAACAATTTAGTTACCCAATGTACTTGCTACTGGGATTAGATTTTATTTAGTTTATTCTTTAGAGCTACTTTTCCGCTGGATGTAAAGTGGAATTTTTGCCTCACTTTACTTATCTGTTTGATACTCTGATTATATCTATTATTCTGATTCATTTATGATTCATTCTTTCTTTATTGGATCTATGATTTATCTTCCGCACTCTTGTTATGATTGTTCATGATTATGTTATTGTTTATGTGGGAGGTTGATCACTCGATACCTGATCTTCGGGCTGTGGATCACACTCTCGGGTATGCCAGATAGGGTACCGGCTGGGAGGGCGTGACACTATGCTTGGTCAATCCCATCGACCAAGGCTGCCCAGATTCGAGTTAATGATTCCTTTGGAATATTCCACACCCTATTTATACTAGCCTCGTCTTTTGGACCCTATTCTAATCATTGTAACACCTGAGAACGTGGAGAAGGTTCCCCAAAACTCCTCCTTGAAATTGGTGAAGGATAGTTTACTTAAAATCATTGCAAATCACTCTCTCTTGCCTCCATTATCAACTCATAAGGTATGTGTAAAATCCGGCTTTATCCTAACCCTGACCCGAAGTGGAGGTAGAAGAGACTTGTGGGCTCTCTTAGTTGAAGATTCGATGCTTGATCCAGAGCCTATGGACATTGACAGTGATGCCCTTACTTGAGCACATTGTCGGTGTTTTGTGAAAATCTGTGCATCGAAGAAGATTGAATTAGTTGAAGCACCTATTGAACCCCGTGCTCAATCCAAAGGTATTTCTTGAAACTAGACTTGTTGATTGACTTGTAGGAGAAAACTCAACTCAATTCGGATCAGTCTGGCCTTCCAAATCCCTATTCTAAGGTTCTTTGTCGGCCTTGGTCGATCGCTTGGTCGATCGTGACCCGATCGACCAGCGATAATGAAATTCAAAAATTACAAAACTTACTTACCATTTTGACCCTACCTTTTTGGAACTCATGAATGAAGATTTACCCCAATCATTGGCACTCCAGAGAACGAAGAGTGACACTCTCTTGGCCCTCTCTTGGTGTTTGTGAAGATCCTTGACTCCAATCATTGGTTTTCCACCTCAATCGTCAACTCAAGGTATGATTTCACTTATTTTTCTTCTAATCTACTCAATCTTCTATTAATTTATAATCCTTGGGCCATGGTTGAAGTGCTGCAACCTTGCAAACACTTGGCCATGAGCTTCCCCATTCATTTCCATCAATCTCAATTCATTCTTGCTATGATTATGTTCACCTACATTACAATCCCATGATTCCTTTCATTTCAACCTATTCTTTAGTTCAAATTGAAGTGTAGATGTATGCTAGATTGAATTACTATTGATTCATGATCCTAATTTAATTCTTGTCATCCCCTTAATTGATTCCCCATCAATTCTTACTATTGCAATCAATTCCAATTCAATGTGTGATGATTAGCATATAGAACATAGGGTTTCGATTTGGGTATTCACAATTGGACCGTTGGATCGTGATATTTTTTGGTGTGTAGTGTCCCCATATTGCCATAATCATGCCCTCCAAATTTCATGTTGATCGGAGCACCGAAAGATCAGTTTCGGGCCAAATCACCAATTATGCCCGTTACTGTTTAAGCTTTGGTCGACTGACAGTCGACCAGCCAGTCGACCAAGATATGACAACAACTCTGTTTTTGGCCGAAATGTTTCGTTTGACCTCCGATTCGATTGCTTTCTTCTATAATGTTGATTATATGTTGTCTAGGGTACAAACACTGACTTTTAGGCTATTCTTGGTGACTCTTGATTTTATTCTCGACTCGATTAAGGTAAGGACGGTCGTTACCCCTAGTACGTTGATTATGCAAATATACTTCTACTTTGTAAACTTAGTAGATATACTTCATATGTGTACTCCTTAACCATGTATGATTGTTGTATGCATTTTATCAGTAATGGTATGTTACATGTTATTCGGAATATCATGCTTAATTATTCTTTATGATTATGTATATGACTAATCATGTTATGATATGCCTTTGTTTATATGATGAATTATTGATCATGTATGATATAATGAGATTTAGTTTGTGAATGACAACGTATGACTTGGGATTGGGAAGTGTCCTACCGACACTTATGTCGTTGGACATCGGAGGGAATAGTATGGGATGTTCGTCGAAGGTGTCCATTGACACTCTCCCGAGTTATTGGATGGCATACATAGGATTGTCTAGATGTATGGCTAGGACTATCCTTGTTGTATCAGACCCGAATCGGAAGGGTATTGAGACCGAACGACCCGTGGTAGAGTATGGTTGATGGGCGCTCAAGACCGGTAACCACCCCGTGAGAGGACATAAATCATATTGCGGATACCCAAAAGGGGCCATTTATTGGTAGGGTTGCAAATGGTTAGACTTGGGCTCACAGGCGCTCAAGACCGGTAACCAATCCGTGAGAGGACGTGAGAGCTTCCCGTTTACCATTTGTGGATGACCAATAGGGTTGATGAGTTCGTAGTCCGAGTTGGTTGTAGCCATAGGATACGCTGACTCTAGTGTGAAGGATACGGAACCGAGTTGGTCGGTGCCATAGGGAAAGTATCCGGATCTGACATGATACGACTGAGTAGATGACTTGACTTGCATTGGGCTAGGCTTCGCCGCGACATGCGCCAATACTTATACCAATGGTGATGTGAGAGAGTGGTGACTTAATCCCTAACCATGGTTTCTGATGAGGCCTTTACCCAATTACCCCGGCAGACCCAAGATATCATGTATGATTGAGGGGGAGTGACAGACGACCTAAAGAAGTATGGTGCTATGGCTTAAAGCATGTCTACCTTAGAGACTAGCATACTCAGAGTAGAATCATATTTCATTATTGTCTCATATCATCTGACATCATATTGTGACTTGTATCGTATGTTTTGTGTATTGTGGAACGATTCGCCTTGCTGAGTTCTTTGAACTCATTTCCTTTCTGCAATTGTTTTTGTTAGACATATCTGCAGGTACTGAAGACATTGATGGCTCCTACTATGAGGCGGCGCAGGATCCCTCATACTACGGTGAAGGTCGTGGCTATTACGAAGATTATGGTGAAGGTGCCGAGGGTGATTACCCTCCATACTAGAGTTAGTCCGACCTTGGATTTGGGAGAGGCCATGCTTAGTCTCCTTTGTGTACACTTACGAGGATACTCTATACTTGACGGAGGAGACTCTAGCCTAGGCCTTTATGACTTTTTGGGAACCCAGATATGTTGTAATAACTCTTTAGATTACTCTTTGATATTGGGATTTGTAATTGAATTGATCAACCATTTTTACGCTGCTTTTGAGAAAGGAGTGACTTCTGATCATCCTCTTTCTCTTTTGAGATTGTTGGGAAATGCCACGTCAGCAATTGCCACATCAGCCTCTATTGGTTTTGATGATAATAGGCCTGAATTACTAATGGCTATATTGAGTTATGATGTTTTAGTTCAAGATGAGAACAAGTGGACCAACTCCAAGTCAAAGCCATATGCAAGTCAAAGCCAAGATCATGCCAAGATAGACATGAAGATGGACATGAAGTCTAAGTCAAGATGACCATGCCAAGATGGACATGAAGACCGTTGCACAAAATCAAGTCGAAGATCAAGTCGAAGATCAAGACTTAGGCTGAATTAGGGCTTAGGACACTCTCTAATAGACATTCATGTAAATGCATCAATTATATGTAATTCATATTACTAGAGTGACCTAGGACATGTTAGTGAGGTGTACAATGCTTAGGGTTGACCAAAAAGTCCAAAAACCCAAGCCATGTCCGAGCCCCAACTTAATTCAGCAAAACAGGGCTCAGACGGATGACCGTCTGGTTTAGCATTTCTGTGTTTTCAATCATAGAAGGTCAGACGAAATTTCTGTCTGGCAGACGGAATTCCGTCTGGGCCAATCCAGGCCAGACGGATGACCGTCTGGGTAGACAGACGTCCGTCTGCCCTGACTTTGCCAATAACGGCTAGTTTGCAATGGCTCTTTCTGAGACGGATGATCGTCTGGCCAGACGGATTTCCGTCTGGTGTAAAAACAGCCTATAACGGCTAGTTTAACGGCTCTTTTCAGACGGACGTCCGTTTGGGCTGAAAAACAGGACAAAAATGTGTCCGTTTTCTATCCATTGGGGATTGGGTTTTGGCACTCAAAGGTGCTCTATATAAACCCAATTCACCTCATTTGAGAGGAAGAAGACTCACACTTGATCACCCACTCCCCAAGTGATCCATGTGCTTTGCCTTTCACCTTCTCCCCAACCTTAAAGAACATACCAAGGTGTTAAAGTAAGCTTGTGGAAGTCAAGTTTGAGGTGATTGAAGGCTTTGGTGGTGCATGCATTTCATATCTTGAGCATACAACTCTTATTGCATCACACACACACACAAGAGGTAAAGTGTCACTACAACATAGAACCGAATCCATATGAGCATATAATTAAATCATATCTTGATAACAGACTATATATGAACATATAAAAGGTTAAATCATGAAAACCGATTCATATGAGCATGTACAAGAGGGCAGCGAAAGAATGTATCACAATCAGATTATCAAAATTGAAAATAATCTACAACCGTATGAGATCAAACAATCAAATTATTATGTAAAGAATATACATAACCTAATTTGATAACAACTAACACCTCTAACAAGGCTAACACTGGCTAACAGACTAACACTTTTAGAAATTATATAAAAAATCAGATTATATAACCAGCAGTAGTATCATCCGAATCTTACAAATCATATATATAAAAAACCAAAATTAATTCTGTAAACAATCGTAGTAGCAGTAGCATATATGAACCAGATGTAGCACAGAACTATAATCAGCAGAAGCAGTAGCCGAAGCATACACAGATTATATAATCAGCAAAAACAATTATTCAATAATTTAACCTAAACTACCTATGAGATCATATAAACCAATTAAACATAAAACTCATAGAGAAATTCTAATTAGGTCTCCACCGAATCACAAGAAAAAGAAAACCACCGAAACACAGGCTGTCTCAGGCTAACAGGCTAACATGGCTCTAATGTTAATTTGATATTCCCAGTTATAATTCATGATCGCATTTGATTGAATATCCTATACGATTTATCAGATTGAAACAAGAAAAAAAAACACAATCTATAAACCCTAACCTAGACAAACCATTCGGTCGTGTGTGATTTACCACGAAATTGGAAGCAAGAAGACAAGAGACACAGGCATTTGATTACGGAGTTCGGCATTAGATGCCTACGTCTCCGGGACTCAAGAATGGAGTCCGATCTACTATGGAAGGATAAGAACTTACAAGATCAGAGATTGATATGTACAAGATAACCACAATAGGGCAACCATATGGCACCAAATCACCGTCAAGTCATCCACTCTTCACGCCGATCACAATCTAGGTCTCAACACTTGAAACCTCCTCCAAGAACGAAGATCGAAGGAGAAGAAAGGAGAATCGCCATTATCGCATCTCAGAGCTCTCTCTCTCTGATTTCCCCAAATTCGCAGAACCCTTGTTTTGCATACGAATGACTCAAATCGGACCAAGCTAGGTATATACAATGAGGTGAACCACACCGGTTCAATGGAAAACCAAAACCCTAGGAAATACCCAGATTACCCTTACACCCACAATTCAACAAATAAAGAGACCTTCAATTTGGTTCTCAAGTTTTTTCCATCCTTTTCTTGGGTTTATGCTCTAAGCTTGAGAGCACACAAACTAAGAACACTTACAGTTGACCAATGGACTCATTTGTAAAATAGGTGAATACATAAAACAAGGTAAGTTCACTTAAGAACAGGGTTGGTGAAAAGCAAGAAAAATAAAGGTCTCATCAATTCTTGGCTTGGACAGAGTTATTGTCTTTGATCCAGGCTCGGTTATCCAGGTTAACAAAATGCTTGAGCTCTTCATATGGAAGAGTTTCCACATTCTTCCTCCTTAGTTCACTCAATGCTGGCTTTTTATCTAACAGGTGCCACAACCAATCAGGGTATTCAGCATTTGCCACGATCTTAGGGTCTACTCCATCCTTGAGTATATTTATCACATCCTCCCAGCCGGTACCCTATCTGGCATACCCGAGAGTGTGATCCACAGCCCGAAGATCAGGTATCGAGTAATCAACCTCCCACATAAACAATAACATAATCATGAACAATAATAATAGAAGTGCGGAAGATAAATCATAGATCCAATAAGGAAAGAATGAATCATATATAAATCAGAGTATTAGATATAATCAGAGTGTCAAAAACAGATAAGTAAAGTGAGGCAAAATCCCACTCTACAACCAGCGGAAAAGTAGTTCTAAAAGAAAATAAGCAAGACAAAATCTAATCCCAGTAGCAAGTACAATGGGTAACTAAATTGTTCTCCACTTTATAGACAACATCCCTATAAGTGTAAATCTCATAAACAGAACAAGGGCGCTTCCACTCAATGGTCGGACTAAGCATCGTACGGAGCATAACCACTCGCGGGATCTTCAGTGTAATTGTTGTAACCGCAATCACCTTCCTGGAGATATGCCTCTTCGCCTTGCGCTTCTTCATAGGGACCATCATAGTATTCAGTACCTGCAGAATAGTCTAACAAACATTGTACAATAAAGGAATGAGTTTCAAAGAAACTCAGTAAGGCAGTTAAATCCATAATAACATAAATGGCAGGATTTCAGAACAATCATAAATGCAATATGGTATGAGACAAGCAATGAATGAATGATTCTAACTCTATGTATGCTGGTCTCTATTGGCAGACATGCTTTAAGTCATAGCACCATACTTCTTTAGGAAGGTCTCAATCACTTATCATCAGTTGGTAATGGGTCCGGCATCCCTCGGGACATTCCATGGCTGGGGGTATAGGTCACCACTCTCTCACATCACCATTGGTCTAAGTACCGGCGCATGTCAGGGTAAAGCCTAGCCAAATGCAAGTCTTCTACTTAGTTACATCAAGTCAGATCCGAGATACGTCCATTCCTCATCCCTGACGATCCTTTCCGGTATCCTTCACACTAGAGTCCTCATAGTCCCTGACTACGGACTCATCAACCCTATTGATCATCCACATATGGTAAACGGGAAGCTCTCACATCCTCTCACGGGTTGGTTACCGGTCTTGAGCGCCCGTGAGCCCAAGTCTAACCATATGCAACCCTACCAATAAATGGCCCCCACAATGTGATTCCTGTCCTCTCACGGGTTGGTTACCGGTCTTGAGCGCCCATGAATCCCCATTGCTACCACGGGTCGTTCGGTCTCAATACCCCTCCGATTAGGGTCGACATAATCAGGACATCCTAGCCAAACACTACTAGACAATCCTAGATATGTCATCCAACAGTTTAGGAAGGTGTCCAGAGGGCATCTCCGGAAACATCCCATAATATTCCCGTAGTAGTCCAAGGACAGAAGTGTCAAAAGGACACCTCTCCTTTCCAAACCATACTTAAGCATACACATGCATCAATTCATATCATCACATATATGGTAACTTCATATATGGAAAGAAATCAATAATTACAATCACTTTGTATATAATTGGTAAGTAAATCATACATGAGTCAATTCAATATGAATAAGTAATGCTACTGTAATCAAAGTTATGCAACAGTAGTATATCATTGTAAGAATCTGATTTAGGAAACAACTCAATGATATTCAAATATAGAAACTAGATTCATGCTATCTATGTGATTAAGGAAATAACCATCCTTACCTTTTATAACTCGCAAAGGAATCCTAAGAAATCAAGTAAGATCTTGGCAAACTTGAGAAGAAGGTCCTAAACAAGTGTATACAACATATTAGGAAAGATCCCTAACAGAAAAGATACCAAAACATCCAACACAGACCAATTCTGGAGTTGCTGTACTCATTGGTCGAGTGGATTCAGTCGACCAATCAGTTGACCAATGCAGACAGTAGCCTAAAAAAAACAGAGTTTTAAGATATAAAATCCGAATTTGGTGGTTCAAAAGGGTACTAATCAAGGGGTAAACTACATCATTAGTATCCTAACATATAGGGGACCTCAAAACACTAATCCAATCAAGCCATCAAGATCCAAATTAGGAAACAAAAAGTTACCATAATTAGATCAACCATGGATCTTGAAGAATTCAAGATAGAAATCAAAGACAAGAACAATAGGAGGATGGATCATTGCTTCAGGTAAAGGTATCATGAAAAGCATACTTAGATCTTCAAGGAAAAAGGCTTAAAAGCATAAATCTAAATAAGGAAACAAAACCTACCATATATGTAACTATCATGATTCATGAAGAAAACATGGTATGGTAGAAGAGAAACAACTAGAGATTGATAGATCATGGATCATGAAAAGAAAACACAGCAATTGACTACTAACATGATCAATATAGAAGATCCAAGGAGATCGGAATTCAAATCGGAAGTTAAACAAAGACTAGATCATGGTTTGATCATGATTCCTTCAAAAGCTTGCAATGATCATGGTTAAGATCATTGTTCTAGCCATTAATCCTTAGGATGATCATGAGAGACAAGTCCGAGAGATGTTTGCAACGAGAGAATGCAGCATCTCCTCTACTGTCTCAACTCAAAAAGGAAAGAAAAACAGAGATGGAGGAGAAGAAGAGAGTGTAGACATACCTTTTGATGCAAAAGGAAGAGTTTCGACGAAGATCCGTCAAGAAAATCACCAAGGATGCAAGGGAGATGACTTGCAGAGGTCTTTGGTTCGTTCCAAAGAGTTTGGAGGCAGCAAATACGAAGTAGACTCGAGATTGGACTTAAATAGAGCAAGCAAGACCTAATTGCCAAAGACAGACACTCATTGGTCGAGTGGATTGGTCGACTGGTCCAGTCGACCAATCAGTCGACCAATGCTGACAGCAATTCCAAAACAGGGAATTGAAGACCCAGATCAAATCCAATCCTAAAGGGGTTTTGCACACATAACAAATGACTTACCTAATAGGTAGAAATGCCTTCAAACCATGATAGAGAGCACTCCAAGTCCATCAACTAATCCGATCTTCATCAAGATTCAGTTTCCATAAATAGAACTTCATCATCAACTCTCATGGATTCAAAGCCAAACACCAAGTCCTCCACTGGGATGGCCCAAAGCTGACTTCTTACTTTACTTCGGGTCACTGGACCTACAAATAACAAGGTTTCCGGGTCAAGGTTAGGGCTGGGTTTTACATTCTCCCCCCCTTAAAGAAATTTCGTCCTCGAAATTGAAAGCGTACCTGTGCTTCCAAAGAGGTAAGGAAACTTCTCCTTCATGTCTTCTTCATTCTCCCAAGAAGCTTCTTCAGGGGTATGGTTCTTCCACCGAATCTTCACCAAAGGGATGGTGCGATTCCGCAGCTGCTTGTCCTTCCTATCCAAGATTTCGGCCGGTTCTTCATCGTAGGTCAAATCAGCACTAAGTCCTTCAGGTGCTTGCTGCAAAATGTGTTCCGGATTCTCTATGTATTTTCGGAGCATCGAAATATGAAACACATTGTGAACCCCAGCAAGAGGCGGAGGTAATGCTAATCGATACGCAACAGGTCCAACCTTTTCCAAAATCTCGAAAGGTCCAATGAAACGAGGGCTAAGCTTTCCCTTAACATTGAATCTCATCACACCCTTCATTGGTGAAACCTTCAGAAAGACTTTCTCTCCAACTTGAAATTCCAAATCGGTCCTTCTTTTATCGGCATAAGATTTCTGTCTTGGTAGGCAGACTTAATCCTTTCTCTTATCATATCTACCATAGCACTCGTAGCTTCAATCATTTCAGGACCTAAGACCTTTCTTTCACCTGACTCAGTCCAGTACAAAGGTTTCCTACAAGTACTGCCATACAAAGCCTTGAATGGAGCCATGCCTATTGTTGCTTGATAACTGTTGTTATAGGCAAACTCAACCAAAGCTAGGTGTTCATCCCAATTACCACCCATATCCACCACACAAGATCTGAGCATGTCTTCCAATGTCTGAATTGTCCGCTCAGATTGTCCATCTGACTGTGGATGATGAGCTGTACTCAAGTTCAATTGGGTTCCCAAGGCCTTCTGCAAACTATTCCAAAACCTTGAGGTGAAGCTAGGATCACGATCCGAAACAATACTCAATGGCACACCATGCAAACGAACCACATTATCCACGTAAAGCCTTGCTAGCTTATCCAGAGTATGAGTGATCTTCATAGGAATGAAGTGGGCTGATTTGGTCAACCTATCAACAATCACCCACACGGTGTCATTGCCTTTACTTGTCCGAGGCAAGCTAGTCACAAAGTCCATAGAGATATCCTCCCACTTCCAATTAGGAATAGGAAGAGGTTGAAGTAATCCAGATGGGGGTTGTCGAACGGCTTTCACACGTTGGCAAGTCTCACACTTGGCAACAAAATCATCAACATTAGCCTTCAGACCAATCCACCAAAAATGTTCCTTCAAGTCCTTGTACATCTTGGTGCTTCCCGGGTGTATAGTAAAGACTGACTGGTGTGCTTCCTTCAATATTTCTTTCTTAACTTCTTCATTTGCAGGCACGCACAGTCTTCCTCTAAACAATAAAGCACCATCCATGGATATACCAAAGTCGGGGTCCGACTCGAGATTCGAAGAAATCTTCTCAACTTTGATCAAAAGCTCTTGATCGGAACTCTGTGAGCAACAATCTTATCTCTAAGACCAGATCTTGCCGTCATGGCAGAAAGAATAAAATCAGAATTCTTAGGGACAATTTCCAAATCAAGACTCTCAATAGAAGACCACAATGGTAAACTCAAAGCATTCAAATCCAAAGTCTTCTTCTGGTTCTTCCTACTAAGAGCATCAGCAACAACGTTTGCTTTCCCAGGGTGATATTGAATATCACAATCATAATCGGAGACTAGTTCCAACCATCTCCTTTGTCTCATGTTCAACTCCTTTTGGGTGAAAAAGTATTTCAAACTCTTATGATCCGTGAAAATGGCAATCTTCTCACCGTAGAGGTAATGTCTCCAAATCTTCAAAGCAAAGACAACAGCGGCAAGTTCTAGATTGTGAGTGGGGTAATTCCGCTCATAATCTTTCAACTGCCGAGAAGCATAGGCTACGACCTTGCCATGTTGCATCAGTACGCAACCCAATCCAATCTTTGACGCATCGGTATAAACTGTCATACCACCGGAACTATCAGGTATAGTCAAAACCGGGGCACTTGTCAATCTATCTTTCAACTCTTGGAAATTCTTCTCACAGGCGTCAGACCAAACAAACTTTTCTTCTTTCCTGGTCAACTTAGTCATTGGAGCAGCCAACCGAGAAAAATTCTCAATAAACCTTTTGTAGTAACCCGCCAATCCAAGAAAACTTCTTATTTCAGTTACCGACTTCGGTCTTTCCCAATCAGCTACAGCTTGAACCTTTTCAGGATCGACACGAATACCTTCGGTTGAAACCACATGACCAAGGAATACTACTCTCTTAAGCCAGAAATCACACTTGCTAAACTTAGCGAACAACTTCTTTTCCCGCAACCTTTGCAAAGTGAAACTTAGATGACTCGCATGCTCTTCTTCGCTCTTCGAATAGATCAAGATGTCATCAATGAAAACAATCACAAACTTATCAAGCACATCGTGAAATACTCGGTTCATGAGGTCCATGAACACCGCAGGAGCATTGGTCAATCCGAAGGGCATGACTCTAAACTCGTAGTGACCATACCGCGTTCGGAAAGCTGTCTTGAAGATATCACTAGACTTCACTTTCAATTGGTGATATCCGGACCTTAAGTCAATCTTCGAGAACACAACTGCACCCTTCAACTGATCGAAGAGATCATCAATTCTAGGCAGCGGGTATCTATTCTTGATAGTCAGCTTATTCAACTCACGGTAGTCGATGCACAAGCGCATACTACCGTCTTTCTTCTTGACAAACAAGACCGGAGCTCCCCAAGGTGACACACTAGGCTGTACGAAACCTCTATCAATGAGCTCATTCAACTGATTTTGCAACTCTTTCAACTCGGTAGGAGCCATCCTATACGGAGCTTTAGATACCGGAGCGGCACCGGGGACGAGATCAATAGAAAACTCGACATCCTGTCTGGAGGCACTCCCGATAGATCATCAGGGAAGACATCAACAAAGTCGCAGACAACCCTGAGTTCATCGACTCTTTTCTCCACTTTACCCTTGCCTTCAGATGAAGCATCATCCACTAGGGCATAGACTTGCATCAGTGCGGACAGCACCTTCTTACAAACCCTTCTCTTTTCCCCCTGAAATTCTAAGACCGGACTTCCACAAATATGGAACTAAATCTTCTTTGAGGAACAAAGGAACACAGCTTTGTGGGCTGTTAACCAATCGATTCCCAAAATAATATCGAAGTCCTTCATATCAAGAATTACAAAATTGGCTTCCAAGTTCTTCTCACCAATCAACACAGGACATTTAGATAACCCCTTATCTAGTTTCACAACAGGACCAGTAGGTGTACTAATCAATAAACAACTAGACAACTTCTCGGGGATTAGGTTAGTCTTCTTGATGAATGCGAGATGACATGAACGAATGAGATGCACCCGTATCAAATAAGACAAATGCGGAAATAGAAGCAACTAACAATGTACCTGTAATCACTTCATGGCTTGGATCCTGCTCAGACTGGAAATACTGAAAACTCTACCGGAGGGAGGAGCAGGAGCACTCTTCACCCCTGGAGCGCGGAGCTGCTTTGGGCGGGCCGCTTCGGACGAGCACGAGCGAAATGACCAGCTTGCTTGCGGTAGAAGCAAACGGGATTGCTTTGGGTCCAACGGGGGTGGCTGCAACGAGAGGGCTTCGAACAAAAGGCCTAGCACTTGCACTTGCACTTGCTGGTGGTCGGTTTCCGCCATCTTGTCCTAAGCTGGCCGGGCTGCTGAAAACCCGAGTTCTGACCTACACTCTTAGGCTGAAAGGTAGGAGTGGGGTAGGGTGTAGGTCTCACAAAACGCCGATCATTACGATCCACCAAACCAGAATTCCTTGACTGCCAGGGCTTTTGCACACGAGCACTTTCCTTCTCTGTTTCTTCCAACTTCTTCGAGTTCGCACCACTTGAGCATAGCTCACTATAGGGCTGGACTGTGAGGTAAGCTTTAATGGCGGGCGCGAGTCCTTTGAAGAACTTCTTTGCTTTGGCGAGGTCATCCTTGGGAGAATGCGGAGCAAAGAAATGAAGCTCCTCGAACTTCTGTTGGTACTCCAACACGAGACGAGAGATCCTTGCGTAAGAACCATGAACTCAGCTTCCTTCGCATCTTTCACCGCCTCGGGAAAGTAATTCATACAAAAAGCCTCTTTGAACAACTCCCAAGTTACAACTCCTGCATGCAAACCTTCCAAAACAGGCCGAGTGGAGATCCACCATGCATCAACTTCTTGTTGCAACGTTCGTTCAAACGAACAGAATCTTTCGAGCTTCCGAGCATTGCGGATGTCGGAAAGCCTTCTCCAACTCACGAAGCCACTTGTTAGGAAACAAGGGGTCCTTGGTAACTCCGGTGAAAGTGGGTACTTGCATCTTGGGAAAACTCTCCATCGAGGCGAGTATGAGGAGTTCAGCTAAACCTCCCGCATTCGGGACTGCGGCATGAGGATTCACATTAGCACCAGCTCGGGTCTCATTATGCGAGTCATGAAACCCACCAACATCTGGTTGAACCGAGGCGCTGCTTTGCTGCATCATATTGCCCATAATATTGGCAATATCTCGGAAACTTCCAACATTCGGGGCACCAGGTATCTCATGGGTACCCTGATCAACATTAGGTATCTCACACCACCATGAGGTATTTCACCACCTCCTTGAGGTATTTCACCACCTCCTTGACCACTGGATTCACCACGCCCACTTCTCAGAGTAACCATTCTGCAAAACTGAGAACATCAAAATACCGAATTTCGAAGTTTCAACATAAACCACAAGTCCAAATGATTTGAAAACTTAAATCATGCTCAAATATATCCATATAGTCATCAAACAATAATCCATAAGGCAAACATCACATTTTCCAAAAATTCAACAGCAAAAGAGGTCTCTGTGACCATTGGTCGAGTGATTGGTCGGTGACCCGGTCGACCAATGAGTCGACCAATGCAGACAGAATGCGAAAATTCGCATTATAAGCCTCATTTTCACATTCCAACTTCATTCTAACTTCTTCCGAAGGTGAGAGAGCTCTAGGGAAAGTCTCCAAAGGTTCTCACAAGTGTTCTTGAGGTGTTTTGGTGCTTCAACAACAACACAACAACACACAATCATCACAAACAAGGTAAATCTCTCATTCTTTCTTCCATTTTCATCTTCTCATGCTTGCATTTCAAACAAAACCATGCTTTGCTTGTATCCAATGCTAGAAATCATGCTTAGGAATGCTTAGAAACATATTCCCTAGGTTTTAAACACAATGCCATGCATAGACAACAAGTTCTAACATATTGGTGTTCATCTCGCAACGTTTTCATACCGAAATCGTTATCTTTAGAAAAATTTCGTTTTCTCTCAAACCGCTTGAAATTTTCGCACGAGATCAAATGCTACATGCTCAAGATGATATTTTAGATAGGTCCATAAAATTTGATTAAACCAATTTCAACTTTTCAAAAATCCAATTTTGACCTAAATTGCAAAATCCCCAAATTTCCTTCTTGCTGAATTTTTCGCTTTAATTCAAGTTTTCGATCGATTTTCTTCAAACAAACTTCATAGACATGAAATTCCAAGTATTGCGCACATGCTAGTATGTTCAAATCAAAATTTCCCCAAATTTGAAATTTTCTGACAAATTACGAAAATACCCTTTTGGCTCAAATCTTAAAGTAGCACTAACTGGAAATGTCTCTTGTCTCTTTCACAGATACACACTATGTAGAGGGGAGGGCGAGGACGAGGTAGAGGTCGTGGTCGCATTGTAGGGGCACTTAGGGGCAGAGGTCAGGTTCATTCAGAGCCTAGACAGGAGGTTCGGAGACCGGACATGTTGGACACACCTCAGGCCGAGTTTTTGTACGAGGCCTACTTCAGTTACTGTAACATCGAGTTGGGACGTCTACTTCACCTACGCCAGCTCAGAGTCTTTAGGATTCGGCAGAGATTCGATACGTTGCAGTGGACTCATCTCTTCACTGAGGATTTGCCGGTATACCCAGAGCTAGTGATGTTGTTCTTCAGCAACCTTACCTACACAGAGGAGGCTCGAGGCCAAGGACATCCACTTAGACTTGTCCTAAGGAGCAGGGTCTTCCGGACTCAGATTCGCTTCTCCACCCGAGCACTAGCCGAGATCTTGCGGGTTCCTTACTATCCACGGCGGTGTGTGTGGATACTTGCGAGGAGCAGATCCGGGACAGCCATCCGATGCCGTACGAGCTTCGCGAGATATGCTCTACGCTATGGGATAGTCGTCGATGCTTCACTCCGTGGACCAACGGACGGATGACGGATTCTGCACAGATTATCGGTCGCATAGTCGGCCGAAACATTATGCCGAAGGCCGGACATCACCATCGGGTCACAGTGATGGAGGCCTTAGTCATCTACCGCATCCACATGGGCTTCGAGATCGATCTCTCCTACATCATTCAGCGGAGTCATGCTTGGACTTAGTTCTGCGGCCTAGCATGCGGAACCTTTGCTATGGGAGGCTACCGACCTTGAGCTTCGGGCATTTCGGGGTGAGCTTCGAGGATACATCGGTGGACACTGGTTCACGGGGATACTCAATCGGGACTCGGACCATTCGTCGGATGAGACCGCAAGCGCTCGAGAGATCTCCTGGTCCGGAGGGTGAGGATGATGAGGAGTCGGAGGATGAGGATCGGGAGTCGGAGGATGGAGGAGAGGATATCGGTCCCGATAGTGATGATCAGGCCGGAGATGATGCGGATATGCACGAGGGCTGAGCCGGTGCATCACGAGTTTCCTTCATCACACTTCGAGGCGGGTGGCCCTTCACATACGGTTCCGGAGACTTCAGATCTTGGGGCACGGATGAGATCGATGACTTCCATGCTAGAGAGGATGGAGGTCGGACAGAGCAGATGTATGAGAGGATGGAGTCACGACGGGATAGGATAGAGCATCGGGTGACTCGGCTAGCGGAAGGAGTTCGAGCATACGAGAGATCGGAGAAGATCACCTAGATAGATTGTACCCTAGGATTTCCATTTATGCATTTCGGATGTAATCGTTGTAAAAACTTTTGAAATTAATGAAGTTCATTTTGTTTCACTTAATTATTGTATATTATGCACCTTTCTTTTCTTTGCATTAGTGACATTTGTTTAAGTATAATTATGGTATGTTATTCGGAAATGTTCTGTTATGCATCAAAGGTTAAGTTTCTAGTCCAAGTGTTCTATTATTCACTTCTAAGAGTAGAAGAGTCATTTCAGATCAATGACTCAGGAATATTCAGTTATTGTCTTTTGTGGTTAAGATTTCCTCGAACCTTGGGCTCTGATACCAATCTGTCACATCCTCCCAGCCGGTACCCTATCTGGCATACCCGAGAGTGTGATCCACAGCCTGAAGATCAGGTATCGAGTAATCAACCTCCCACATAAACAATAACATAATCATGAACAATAATAATAAAAGTGCGGAAGATAAATCATAGATCCAATAAGGAAAGAATGAATCATATATAAATCAGAGTACTAGATATAATCAGAGTGTCAAAAACAGATAAGTAAAGTGAGGCAAAATCCCACTCTACAACCAGCGGAAAAGTAGTTTTAAAAGAAAATAAGCAAGACAAAATCTAATCCCAGTAGCAAGTACAATGGGTAACTAAATTGTTCTCCACTTTATAGACAACATCCCTATAAGTGTAAATCTCATAAACAGCACAAGGGCGCTTCCACTCAATGGTCGGACTAAGCATCGTACGGAGCATAACCACTCGCGGGATCTTCAGTGTAATTGTTGTAACCGCAATCACCTTCCTGGAGATATGCCTCTTCGCCTTGCGCTTCTTCATAGGGACCGTCATAGTATTTAGTACCTGCAGAATAGTCTAACAAACATTGTACAATAAAGGAATGAGTTTCAAAGAAACTCAGTAAGGCAGTTAAATCCATAATAACATAAATGGCAGGATTTCAGAACAATCATAAATGCAATATGGTATGAGACAAGCAATGAATGAATGATTCTAACTCTATGTATGCTGGTCTCTATTGGCAGACATGCTTTAAGTCATAGCACCGTACTTCTTTAGGAAGGTCTCAATCACTCATCATCAGTTGGTAATGGGTCCGGCATCCCTCGGGACATTCCATAGCTGGGGGTATAGGTCACCACTCTCTCACATCACCATTGGTCTAAGTACTGGCGCATGTCAGGGTAAAGCCTAGCCAAATGCAAGTATTCTACTTAGTTACATCAAGTCAGATCCAGATACGTCCATTCCTCATCCCTGACGATCCTTTCCGGTATCCTTCACACTAGAGTCCTCATAGTCCCTGACTACGGACTCATCAATCCTATTGATCATCCACATATGGTAAACGGGAAGCTCTCACGTCCTCTCACGGGTTGGTTACCGGTCTTGAGCGCCCGTGTGCCCAAGTCTAACCATATGCAACCCTACCAATAAATGGCCCTCACAATGTGATTCCTGTCCTCTCACGGGTTGGTTACCGGTCTTGAGCGCCCATGAATCCCCATTGCTACCACGGGTCGTTCGGTCTCAATACCCCTCCGATTAGGGTCTGACATAACAGGACATCCTAGCCAAACACTACTAGACAATCCTAGATATGTCATCCAACGGTTTAGGAAGGTGTCCGAGAGGGCATCTCCGGAAACATCCCATAATATTCCCGTAGTAGTCCAAGGACAGAAGTGTCAAAAGGACACCTCTCCTTTCCAAACCATACTTAAGCATACACATGCATCAATTCATATCATCACATATATGGTAACTTCATATATGGAAAGAAATCAATAATTACAATCACTTTGTATATAATTGGTAAGTAAATCATACATGAGTCAATTCAATATGAATAAGTAATGCTACTGTAATCAAAGTTATGCAACAGTAGTATATCATTGTAAGAATCTGATTTAGGAAACAACTCAATGATATTCAAATATAGAAACTAGATTCATGCTATCTATGTAATTAAGGAAATAACCATCCTTACCTTTTATAACTCGCAAAGGAATCCTAAGAAATCAAGTAAGATCTTGGCAAACTTGAGAAGAAGGTCTTAAACAAGTGTATACAACATATTAGGAAAGATCCCTAACAGAAAAGATACCAAAACATCCAACAGACCAATGCGGAGTTCTTTGTACTCATTGGTTGAGTGGATTGGTCGACTGGTCCAGTCGACCAATCGATCGACCAATGCGCATGATAACCCTAAAAAAACAGAGTTTTAAGATATAAAATCCAAATTTGGTGGTTCAAAAGGGTACTAATCAAGGGGTAAACTACATCATTAGTATCCTAACATATAGGGGACCTCAAAACACTAATCCAATCAAGCCATCAAGATCCAAATTAGGAAACAAAAAGTTACCATAATTAGATCAACCATGGATCTTGAAGAATTCAAGATAGAAATCAAAGACAAGAACAATAGGAGGATGGATCATTGCTTCAGGTAAAGGTATCATGAAAAGCATACTTAGATCTTCAAGGAAAAAGGCTTAAAAGCATAAATCTAAATAAGGAAACAAAACCTACCATATATGTAACTATCATGATTCATGAAGAAAACATGGTATGGTAGAAGAGAAACAACTAGAGATTGATAGATCATGGATCATGAAAAGAAAACACAGCAATTGACTACTAACATGATCAATATAGAAGATCCAAGGAGATCAGAATTCAAATCAGAAGTTAAACAAAGACTAGATCATGGTTTGATCATGATTCCTTCAAAAGCTTGCAATGATCATGGTTAAGATCATTGTTCTAGCCATTAATCCTTAGGATGATCATGAGAGACAAGTCCAGAGATGTTTGCAACAGAGAATGCAGCATCTCCTCTACTGTCTCAACTCAAAAAGGAAAGAAAAATAGAGATGGAGGAGAAGAAGAGAGTGTAGACATACCTTTTGATGCAAAAGGAAGAGTTTCGACGAAGATCCGTCAAGAAAATCACCAAGGATGCAAGGGAGATGACTTGCAGAGGTCTTTGGTTCGTTCCAAAGAGTTTGGAGGCAGCAAATACGAAGTAGACTCGAGATTGGACTTAAATAGAGCAAGCAAGACCTAATTGCCAAAGACAGCACTCATTGGTTGAGTGGATTGGTCGACTGGTCCAGTCGACCAATCGATCGACCAATCGCCGACAAAGAATTCCAAAACAGGGAATTGAAGACCCAGATCAAATCCAATCCTAAAGGGGTTTTGCACACATAACAAATGACTTACCTAATAGGTAGAAATGCCTTCAAACCATGATAGAGAGCACTCCAAGTCCATCAACTAATCCGATCTTCATCAAGATTCAGTTTCCATAAATAGAACTTCATCATCAACTCTCATGGATTCAAAGCCAGACACCAAGTCCTCCACTGGGATGGCCCAAAGCTGACTTCTTACTTTACTTCGGGTCACTGGACCTACAAATAACAAGGTTTCCGGGTCAAGGTTAGGGCTGGGTTTTACAATATTGGCACCAACAACGGTGGTGGATTTTACCTCTTTGCTGAGTATAGAAGCCTTTGGAGCATCACCAGCCGCGCACCTCCTTTTGCTCCCTTCTTTGCTTTTCCACCAGCAGCAGCAAATGTTCTACAACTCACTGTTCTGATGCCTCCTTGGAGATTATGTATTTCAATGATCTGGAAAAACTGATTGCCATGTCTGACCCCTGCAGTAATGAACTGTTTTCCATTTTTAAGTCAACAAACCATAGATCCAACGGAGCTATAAAATAGACAAGCCATCTGGGAGGCTGAATGGTGGCCTCAAGAGGTCGGTTTTTGTCTTAACCGAATTATAATAAAGGGCAATGGAACCTCTTCAAAAGACAATAGCATTCAGCAATGCCCTTTTTATCACCATTTAACAAAGTGAAAAAAAATAAGGAACTCTTTAAGAAATCATGAAGAATACCTTGCAGCAATACATCAAAACCAAAACAGCAAGCAACATAAAAATGCCAACAATATTTTAAACATAGAGTTCCAACTATTATAACTTCCTACTAGTTCTGATGAAATTGTGATGATGGCAGAAACTGGTCTCAAACAGTCAAATAGAAGACCTCTATATTATACAGTATCATCCAATTTAACCATAGCCTCTGACAAAGGAATCAACTTCCTGAAAACTACTTCAGCTTCTTCTTTGGATTCTTCTAGTTTTCACCAAACTTGGTAGAAGAATACTTTCATGCTTGGTTAACTTATAATAAATAATAGAGTTTTTTACATGCCACCCACTAATGGGGGTGAAACTTTGGGCTCCCCACTATAGTGGCTTAAATTACATAGTATCCACTTGCTAAATACAAGTTACCCACTGTTAGGCTTTTAATCTAAATTCTGTTAAGTGAGGTGTGAAATGACCATAATGCCCTCTAGGTTTAAAATAATATAACTACCTCCATTTAATACCCTCCCATACCCAATCCTTAGGTTCTACACCTCACTAGAAACTGCCCACCACCGCCGCCCTGAAACCACCCCACCCCCCCTGCCGGCGACTACTGCCCCCACCTTCCCAATGAACTTAGACTTGACCTTCAGCTTTCGGAGTGACTCCGGTTTGGGTCCCCCAAAAATAGTTAGGATAGGAGATCGGCTAGCTCCAACCTCCTCCTTCCCCTTCTTTGAATTGGGAAACCTCGACTTGTCATTCTCGACTTCCCGAATAGTCCCTCTTCTCGACTGCTACTTTTGGCTCCACTGGTTGTCCTTTAATGAAACTGAAGAGATGTCCTTGAGAGATCAATCTCTCAATGTCGGCCTTCAGGTGCCTGCAATCATTGGTGTAATGCCTGTAATCTTTGTAAAAACAGTAATACCTTTCCATGTTACGCTCTCCAGGTTTGGATATGACCTTCGGTGGCCATTTCAAAATATCTTGTCTCTTGATGATATTCAGAATCTCTAACCGAGGAGTATTCAATGGTGTGTACTCGCTTTGATCGGGAGAACGCTGCCTCCACGCTGAACGGGGCTTTCTGGCTCGATCATGATTGGGTTGCTTAGGCTTCTGTATTTTTTCAAGAGCCTTCTATTCTTTGGGGGAGCCCTTCATGTCCCCTTCACTTGCATCCAGAATCTCCATCACTTCTGCTTGCTTTTGACACCTTCACACCAGTTCAACATAAGTGGTTGGCATGTCTTGAAATAAAAACTCCAGGAGTCTCTGGTTTGTGAGTCCAATGAATAAAGCAGTTTCAGCCACCTGTTCATCCAGATTCTCAATTTCCATAGTAACTTTGTTGAATCTTTTCAGGTACTCCCGAATTGATTCGTTCTTCCCTTGTTTTATGGTAAATAAAGTCTCCTCCATCTTTTTGATCTGGATTCCACTCTGGAAATGACCAATAAACTTTCGTGCCAATTCCTCGAAATTGACAATTCTTCCCGAAGGAAGATTTGAAAACCACTTCTGTGCTACACCGGTCAAAGATTAACCGAACACGCTACAAAGGATTTCATCAGAATTACTAGACACAGCCATAGTCTGCTGATAATAATTGATATGAGTGATGGGATCTCCCGAACCATCGAACGAAGAGAAATTTGGGAGCTGAAAATTGTGAGTAAACACAAATCCACCTATTGCCTCGACGAAAGGGGTCTTTCTGATGACCGAGTAGATATCATCGGCCATCTTCCCTCGGGAAAGCAATCCCATCCTTTGATTAATATCTGCACGCTCCTGACCAGTGTGGACCGAACATCCCCCACCAGTTTGAGGAAAGTGTAGTTTCTCCCATTTCTTAAAGGTTATGATTTGATCGGGTATGTTAAATATTCTTTCCCACAAGCATCCTCTGATTCTATTCTTTAAGCTGATGAATCCTCTTCTTCTTCAATTTTGCACAATGGTTACTAGAGTCTCTGGCTCTCTTTGCAACCTTTCTTGCTGGAGAATCTCTACCATCGAAACCATAAATATTGTCAAAGGATTTTAACTATTTTAATTTTCGGAACATGGAAAATGATTTGGTTATAGATCTGCCGGCTGTCACCCATCAGACAGATAAGGATACCCAGTTGTCTTTAATGTTTTCTGTTTTTTTGGTAGAAAGCTGTGTTTAGCATTATTTCTTGTGTTTCTCTTCCTCTTTTTCCTTGTTTTTTCTTTTTGTGTGTGTGTGGGGGGGGGGGGGGTTGGGGGTTCTAATTGATTCTTTTATTTTTCAATGTATAAATACTCTTGTAATTCACATTACATTCAAATTGGATTTAGAATCACTACATGGTATCAATTGTTGTTTCGGGCTTGTGCGGGGGTTCAAATTGGTTCTTGTGTTTCTTAATGTATAAATACTCTTGTACTTCACATTACATTCGAATTGGATATTAGAATCACTACATGGTATCAATTGTTGTTCGGGCCTGTGTGAGCTTGTGCCCTTTTTTCTCTTTCTAGGTTAGTGGCTTCTATGCCTCTTTGGCTTCCTTCTTTCCGCCCTTTGTACGGGCTCCTCCACCTCCGTTTTCTTGGGTGTCTCTGAACTTTGGAAGTGGACTACCAATTAGTTGAATGCAATGAATTTCCTTGTGTGGAAAGCATAGTTTCTCCCATTGAGGAAAGTGCAGTTTCTCCTGTTTCTTAAAGGTTATGATTTGATCGGGTATGCTAAATATTCTTTCCCACAACCATCCTCTGACTCTATTCTTTAAGTTGATGCATCCTCCTCTTCTTCAATTTCATTTGCACAATGGGATCACCAAGATTAGTCTATATTAGGATAATTGATTTCTTCTTTGTCTAATTCAACATTGCCAAATGTTGTTCAGGCCAAAACCTCCTCTCATGCTTGGAATATCCTCAATCAGCTTTATGCTTTTTGCTCCAAGGCTAGAATTCTTGATTTGATTGTTTCGTGTTCGTAAAGCTTCGCTCTCTATTGGCATCCCCAAGTCATAGATAAAATGAAAAGTTTTCTCTATACATGGCAAGCCCGAGTTGAGTTCAATCCCCCTTGGTGATGTATTCTGGATCTTGCTAGCATGGTGCCTTTGATGTAGTAGTCACATCCACCCAGCCGGTACCCTACATGGCACACTCGAGTGTGTGATCCAAAGCCCGAAGATCAGTATCGAGGAAATTAACCTCCCACATTCACAATAATATAATCAAGAACAAGACTAAATCAAGGTTAACAATATTAATCAATAGATCAAAGCAAAATAACGAAATAACATTAGAGTGTTGGAATGATAACAATATATATATATATATAATCAAAATGTAGAGTGAGGTGGAATCTCATTCCTCCGATGCAGCGGAATGTATCGCGAAAGTCAAAAGAAGATTACAACCGGTTCCAAATGAAAAGAAAGAAAGAAGTAATGAAACTAAGCTAGAGTTTATTTTACTTTATAAAGAACGTCTTCATAAACATAAACTTTAGAAATTAAGCTCGGACGCTCCCACTCCATGGTAGAGCTAATCATGGTACGTAGCGTGATCACACGAGGGATCATCACCGAGATCTTCATAACTGCCAACACCTTGCGTGTAGTATGCTTCTTCAAGGTTGCGCTTCCTCGTATTGGCCATCATAGTCATCTATACCCGTAGGATAATTTAACAAAAGATATTTGCACGAAAGGAGTGAGTTCAAGAGAACTCAGCAAGGCAAGTTATTCCATAATAACATAAATAACATGATAAGAGAAACATAGCATGAGATAGACAATGCATGTATGAGTCTAACTCTATGTATGCTGGTCTCTATAGGAAGACATGCTTTAAGTCATAGCACCATACTTCTTTAGGAAGGTCATTCACTCTCCCTCAACCATCCAAGCATCTTGGGCTCTTCCGGTGGTAGTTGGGTCTTGCATCCCTCTTGGACATTTCATGGCTAGGGTTTATGTCACCTCTCTCTCACATCACCATTTGGCCTAAGTATTGGCGCATGTCAGGGTAAAGCCTAGCCAAATGCCAATCATCTACTTGGTTATATCAACTTAGATCCACATACGTCCATTCCTCGCCCGGGCGATCCTTTCCAGTATCCTTCACACTAGAGTCAGTATAGTCCCTGACTACGGACTCATCAACCCTATTGGTCATCCACAAATAATAGACGGGAAGCTTTCATGTCCCCTCACGGATTGGCTACTGGTCTTGAGCGCCCATGAGCCCAAGTCTACTAAATGCGACCCTACCAATGACTGGCCCCCACAATGTGATTCATGTCCTCTCACGGGTTGGTTACCGGTGTTGAACGCCCATGAATCCCCATTGTTACCATGGGTCATTCAGTCTCAATACCCTTCCAAATTGGGTCTGATATAACAGGGATATCCTAGTCAAACACCGTTAGACAGCCCTAGGTATGACAACCAATAATCCAGGAAAGCATCAAAGGCCACCATCGGAAATATCCCATACTATTCCCACTGATGTGAAATCCGACCCAAACTTAGCCAGGGCACCCTATTTTTTTTGAGTGAAGAAAGACTTGTTTGATGTTAGACCTTGAAGTTGGACCTTGATTTCAGTGTTATTATCTTTGAAAGCCTTAGAAAATCCTGTCCGACCTTTCCCTTAGTGTAGATCCATGTCCCGAAGTGATGGAAATTGTCCTTGTGGGCCCTCTTTATGGAAGACATGGTGTTTGACCCGAAACCCATGGATTTTAACGATGATGCGCCTTACTTGAGTACATTGTCAGTGTTTAGTGAAATTCTGCACATCGAAGAGGGTTGAATTATTTTAAATACCTAATGAACTACCTTGCTCAATATGAAGGTATTTCTGGAAACTAGACTTCTTGATTGACTTGTAGGAGAAAACCCCACTCAATTTGACCCCGTATAGCCCTCCGAATCCCTGTCCAAAGTTGTTGAACTATTGCTGATTTTTTGCTGAACTATGCTTGGTCAATCCCATCGACCAAGGCTGCCCAGATTCGAGTTAATGATTTCTTTGGAATATTCCACACCCTATTTATACTAGCCTCGTCTTTTGGACCCTATTCTAATCATTGTAACACCTGAGAACGTGGAGAAGGTTCCCAAAAACTCCTCCTTGAAATTGGTGAAGGATATTCTACTTAAAATCATTGCAAATCACTCTCTCTTGCCTCCATTATCAACTCATAAGGTATGTGTAAAATCCGGCTTTATCCTAACCTTGACCCGGCCCGGATTTTGTATTGGTTGTAGGTCCGAAGACCTGTAGTGGAGGTAGAAAAGACTTGTGGGCTCTCTTAGTTGAAGATTCGATGCTTGATCCAGAGCCTATGGACATTGACAGTGATGCCCTTACTTGAGCACATTGTCGGCGTTTAGTGAAAATCTGTGCATCGAAGAAGATTGAATTAGTTGAAGCACCTATTGAACCCCGTGCTCAATCCGAAGGTATTTCTTGAAACTAGACTTGTTGATTGACTTGTAGGAGAAAACTCAACTCAATTCGGATCAGTCTGGCCTTCCAAATCCCTATTCTAAGGTTGCTGTCAGCCTTGGTCGACTGCTCGGTCGACTGACCAGTTGACCAGCAGTAATGAAATTCAAAAATTACAAAACTTACTTACCATTTTGACCCTACCTTTTTGGAACTCGTGAATGAAGATTTACCCCAATCATTGGCACTCCAGAGAACGAAGAGTGACACTCTCTTGGCCCTCTCTTGGTGTTTGTGAAGATCCTTGACTCCAATCATTGGTTTTCCACCTCAATCGTCAACTCAAGGTATGATTTCTCTTATTTTTCTTCTAATCTACTCAATCTTCTATTAATTTATAATCCTTGGGCCATGGTTGAAGTGCTGCAACCTTGCAAACACTTGGCCATGAGCTTCCTCATTCATTTCCATCAATCTCAATTCATTCTTGCTATGATTATGTTCACCTACATTACAATCCCATGATTCCTTTCATTTCAACCTATTCTTTAGTTCAAATTGAAGTGTAGATGTATGCTAGATTGAATTACTATTGATTCATGATCCTAATTTAATTCTTATCATCCCCTTAATTGATTCCCCATCAATTCTTACTATTGCAATCAATTCCAATTCAATGTGTGATGATTAGCATATAGAACATAGGGTTTTGATTTGGATATTCACAATTGGACCGTTGGATCATGATATTTTTTGGTGTAGTGTCCCCATATTGCCATAATCTTGCCCTCCAAATTTCATGTTGATCGGAGCACTGAAAGATCAGTTTCGGGCCAAATCACCAATTATGCCCGTTACTGTTTAAGCTTTGGTCGATCGATCGACCACGCCATCGACCAAGATATGACAATAACTCTGTTTTTGGCCGAAATGCTTCGTTTGACCTCCGATTCGATTGCTTTCTTCTCTAATGTTGATTATATGTTGTCTAGGGTACAAACACTGACTTTTAGGCTATTCTTGGTGACTCTTGATTTTATTCTCGACTCGATTAAGGTAAGGACGGTCGTTACCCCTAGTACTTTGATTATGCAAATATACTTCTACTTTGTAAACTTAGTAGATATACTTCATATGTGTACTCCTTAACCATGTATGATTGTTGTATGCATTTTATCAGTAATAGTATGTTACATGTTATTCGGAATATCATGCTTAATTATTCTTTATGATTATGTATATGACTAATCATGTTATGATATGCCTTTGTTTATATGATGAATTATTGATCATGTATGATATAATGAGATTTAGTTTGTGAATGACAACGTATGACTTGGGATTGGGAAGTGTCCTACCGACACTTATGTCGTTGGACATCTGAGGGAATAGTATGGGATGTTCGTCGAAGGTGTCCATTGACACTCTCTCGAGTTATTGGATGGCATACATAAGATTGTCTAGATGTATGGCTAGGACTATCCTTGTTGTATCAGACCCGAATCGGAAGGGTATTGAGACCGAACGACCCGTGGTAGAGTATGGTTGATGGGCGCTCAAGACCGGTAACCACCCCGTGAGAGGACATAAATCATATTGCGGATACCCGAAAGGGGCCATTTATTGGTAGGGTTGCAAATGGTTAGACTTGGGCTCACAGGCGCTCAAGACCGGTAACCAATCCGTGAGAGGACGTGAGAGCTTCCCGTTTACCATTTGTGGATGACCAATAGGGTTGATGAGTTCGTAGTCCGAGTTGGTTGTAGCCATTGGATACGCTGACTCTAGTGTGAAGGATACGGAACCGAGTTGGTCGGTGCCATAGGGAAAGTATCCGGATCTGACATGATACGACTGAGTAGATGACTTGACTTGCATTGGGCTAGGCTTCGCCGCGACATGCGCCAATACTTATACCAATGGTGATGTGAGAGAGTGGTGACTTAATCCCCAACCATGGTTTCGATGAGGACTTTACCCAATTACCCCGGCAGACCCAAGATATCATGTATGATTGAGGGGGAGTGACAGACGACCTAAAGAAGTATGGTGCTATGGCTTAAAGCATGTCTACCTTAGAGACTAGCATACTCAGAGTAGAATCATATTTCATTATTGTCTCATATCATCTGACATCATATTGTGACTTGTATCGTATGTTTTGTGTATTGTGGGACGATTCGCCTTGCTTGAGTTCTTTGAACTCATTTCCTTTCTCGCAATTGTTTTTGTTAGACATATCTGCAGTACTGAAGACATTGATGGCTCCTACTATGAGGCGGCGCAGGATCCCTCATACTACGGTGAAGGTCTTGGCTATTACGAAGATTATGGTGAAGGTGCCGAGGGTGATTACCCTCCATACTAGAGTTAGTCCGACCTTGGATTTGGGAGAGGCCATTCTTAGTCTCCTTTGTGTACACTTACGAGGATACTCTATACTTGACGGAGGAGACTCTAGCCAGGCCTTATGACTTTTTGGGAACCCGGATATGTTGTAATAACTCTTTAGATTACTCTGATATTGGGATTTGTAATTGAATTGATCAACCATTTCCGCTGCTTTTGAGAAAGGAGTGACTTCGATCACCCTCTTCTCTTTTGAGATTGTTGGGAAATGCCACGCAGCAATTGCCACATCAGCCTCTATTGGTTTTGATGATAATAGGCCCGAATTACTAATGGCTATATTGAGTTATGATGTTTAGTTCAAGGTGAGAACAAGGGACCAACCCAAGTCAAAGCCAAGACCAGCCAAGATAGACATGAAGATGGACATGAAGTCTAAGTCAAGATGACCAGCCAAGAGGACAGAAGACCGGCCAAACGCGAAGCAAGCGAAGATCAAGACGGCGAGGGCTTAGGACCCTCCACACGAAATGCTCAATATGTAATCATATTCTAGAGTGCCTGGACATGTTAGTGAGGTGCATGCTTAGGGTTGACCAAAAGTCCAAAAACCCAAGCCGTGTCCGAGCCCCAACTTAATTCAGCAAACCCGGGCTCGGACGGATGACCGTCTGGTTTAGCATTTCTGTGTTTTCAATCATAGAAGGTCAGACGAAATTTCTGTCTGGCAGACGGAATTCCGTCTGGGCCAGTCCAGGCAGACAGACGTCCGTCTGGCCCTGACTTTGCCAATAACGGCTAGTTTGCAACGGCTCTTTTCTGAGACGGATGATCGTCTGCCCAGACGGATTTCCGTCCGGTGTAAAAACAGCCTATAACGGCTAGTTTAACGGCTCTTTTCAGACGGACGGACGTCCGTCTGGGCTGAAAAATAGGACAAAAATGTGTCCGTTTTCTATCCGTTGGGGATTGGGTTTTGGCACTCAAAGGTGCTCTATATAAACCCAATTCACCTCATTTGAGAGGAAGAAGACTCACACTTGATCACCCACTCCCCAAGTGATCCTTGTGCTTTGCCTTTCACCTTCTCCCCAACCTTGAAGAACATACCAAGGTGTTAAAGTAAGCTTGTGGAAGTCAAGCTTGAGGTGATTGAAGGCTTTGGTGGTGCATGCATTTCATATCTTGAGCATACAACTCTTATTGCATCACACACACACAAGAGGTAAAGTGTCACTACAACATAGAACCGAATCCATATGAGCATATAATTAAATCATATCTTGATAACAGACTATATATGAACATATAAAAGGTTAAATCATGAAAACCGATTCATATGAGCATGTACAAGAGGGCAGCGAAAGAATGTATCACAATCAGATTATCAAAATTGAAAATAATCTACAACCGTATGAGATCAAACAATCAAATTATTATGTAAAGAATATACATTACCTAATTTGATAACAACTAACACCTCTAACAAGGCTAACACTGGCTAACAGACTAACACTTTTAGAAATTATATAAAAAATCAGATTATATAACTAGCAGTAGTATCATCCGAATCTTGCAAATCATATATATAAAAAACCAAAATTAATTCTGTAAACAATCGTAGTAGCAGTAGCATATATGAACCAGATGTAGCACAGAACTATAATCAGCAGAAGCAGTAGCCGAAGCATACACAGATTATATAATCAGCAAAAAAAATTATTCAATAATTTAACCTAAACTACCTATGAGATCATATAAACCAATTAAACATAAAACTCATAGAGAAATTCTAATTAGGTCTCCACCGAATCACAAGAAAAAGAAAACCACCGAAACACAGGCTGTCTAAGGCTAACAGGCTAACATGGCTTTGATGCCAATTTGATATTCCCAGTTATAATTCATGATCGCATTTGATTGAATATCCTATACGATTTATCAGATTGAAACAAGAAAAGAAAACACAATCTATAAACCCTAACCTAGACAAACCATTCGGTCGTGTGTGATTTACCACGAAATTGGAAGCAAGAAGACAAAGGTGTTACGATATTGGGAATACGATTTAGATACCTTCTTTGTACGTAGGTTCTGACTTATATAGGGATTACCTTTTAATCCTATTCATTTGAACTCGTATGTGCCTTCTTATGGTGTCCGTCAGATCTTGACAGTTATACCTGTTAGTGGGGTAGTGGACAACTTCCCTTGATTGCACGATCTAGATGCTACAGGCGTGGCTGTTATTCGAGTTGGCATGATCGTCCACTTTAGTGAGTGTGATAACCGTCTCTTTGACGGGTTATCCATCCCGAAAATCTCAGACTCGTGCTTGCCTGTTGATCGTGTAAGGTTTCTTTGTTAGCACGCCATCATAGAACTTAGTTCGCCTAGAACTAACTTGGTCGGTTTGCGCCCGATTGGGGTTGAGGGTTGAACCTAGGAAAGACCCGGTTCAACGATATTTTTCCCATATTAGGTCCATAATCACATCTCTGGCCCAACATGCTCTATGTCAGCCCATTTTCGAACTTGAGAATTTGAATGGACATCTTGATGTGTAAAATTGCATGTTTCGTACCCAAAACTCCAAATATTTGCTTAAATCTTGGAAGGTCCTAAAATCTTCAAAAACAACATAAAACCAAAGGTAGCTCTACTCTAAATGTGTAAAATGCATGATTTATGCCCTAAGATTTCACGCATAAATGTGCTCATCAGAATTCCCCCACACTTAGACTAAGCTTGTCCTCAAGCAAGAATAAAAAAATGACAAATGCAGGAAAGACAATTATTGCAACAAAATAAAATCTTATGGAAATAGGGTCACCAAGCATGCTCCATTCCATGATATCTACCATCACCTAGTTGGTGATGGGAAAAATAGGACTGGGGTGCAATCCTCGCTTCCAACAAAGAAACACAATTTCTGTTTCGACTAAACTTTGGTAGGTGGTTAGCGAATGCACCCAACAAGTCAATTCAAACATTTTCGATTGAAATACAGATGAGATCAGAAATGCCATCGTTGGGGCAAACGATGCAATAGCTTCGGTTAGAGCAAAGCCCACATCAAGTAATTAAATAAAGAACAGCAGTATGTAACCACCCTACAACTTTACATGATTTACGTGTTTAAACAATACATTATAGTACATAAAATAATAAGAATATGTGAATACTTAAAGAGATGACACATCAAGCAACCAAGCACAAGTGCACTGTTTCCTTACCAAATCGATGTCGAAAACCTTCTATATAAGTTGGTTTCATGCAAACTAGTACTCTAGCAAGTCACATTAGGTCCTATTAACATGTTCATACACTTACATTTAAGATTTAGAATCAATTTTGCCAAATCAAACTTCAAAATAAAGTCATGAAGAGGGCCAATTGGTTGAGCCAATCGGTTGAGCCAATCCATTGGGGCAACCAATCACCAGGTCTCTCTTGCAAATCTATATCTGAAAATCACATTGTCAATCCCCCATATTTAATGAGTTTTGGGGTGATCCCAGGTATAAGTCACATATCTGAAACACCAACTAAACACTCCAAACAAGAAAACTTAAGAAACCCTATATCTAGATCAGATTTTAAAGCAAGGAGTCCTTCTTTGGAAGAATACATTGTTAGAACAGATACAAAACCCATTTCTCTTGTGTGACATGATTGGGATTGATGAAAACAATGGTGTTCCCAACCAAATTAGAATTCTAGCAAAAGTTTCCCTCAAAATAACTCCCTAGAATAATGAATTAATAAAAAAAGAAAAGAAGAAAAGAAGGGAATTAGTTTTCTTACCTTCGAGATTCAAAACCTAATGAAGTCACATGGTTTTCTCCACAAAAAGTGTTGTCTCTTGCTTCCACGTGCTCTCTAACTTCTTTCAAGTCTCTCAACCATTTGAGAATATAATAATGACGAAAATCAAGGTTTAAAACCATAAATAGGGGTTTTGGAAGTGAAAATCCCGATATGGTTCCTGATGTGGATCACTTTGACTTCTGGATCCGGCTGAGTCACCTCTCGTATCCGGGACGGTGAGTCCTGCAAAAAGGGTTAGATGCGGGCCGGCTTGTATGCCGGGCAACCTCCTCCGATGATGAAGTTAGAATACGAAGAGCGAGAGATCTCGTGTTCAAGTTACACAAGAATAGACTCAGTGTGTATTGGTTACCTACCAGAGGGGTGGATCTGTGCATTTATAGTGTTGGTGTTACCTTTTATGTGTTTGGTAAGTTGACTCGACAGGAGCCATTATCTGTCCGGTGATCTCGCCTTTCGGTTATTAGTTCCAGCGAGGTAGCCGTTTAAGTTGACTTTCCCAGAAGAGAGTGATTGCCTTACTTGTGTGGCGTGATGTACGTACTAATTGACGGCGTCGGTCAAGTCCCGATTAGATGTCGAGCCCCACTCAGGTTTTGCCTGCTGAACCCGAACTGGTCATCTCACCAGTTCGGGTCAATTCTTAAAACCGGGATATTACCCGACCAATATGGTAATATACAGTATTCGGGTTATACCCGTTTGGTGCTCATCTTTCCGTATCATAAGCCCCCTATCCCGATCGTTGCTTGCAAGGTTCGGGATAGCTTGGAGGTTAGAGCAAATTGTGCCTGATCCCGAGTACCATTCTGCATAACCCGGGAAGATGTAGTTCTTGATGCTTATCCCGGTTTATGGGAAGATTCTTCTTAAGCTCTATTTAGTTTCCTCGGGAGATTCCAAGAGTATCCTTTAATGGGTGCATTAAATGTCTACAATGAAGTAACCAGCCGTTTTTCGTAACGGCTGCCCCCCAGGACCTCACCCAACCTGGGATCGACACGTCAGACGGCTAGGCGTAGGCTCATAATGAGAGCCTCGGGGGAGGCGAACCGTCTCCATTTTGTAACCGTTGATCATCAAGGGTCGTAACCGTCTGATCGAGAAATGTAACGCCTCTTCCGGCAATATAAATAGGGACCTTCCCTTCCATTTTCTTCCTACTGTTTTCTTTCTTTGTCGACTAAGGAACGCTCCCGAATGACCTCTGAAGTTTCTCAAGCCTTCCTTGCCTTTCAGCAGTAAGTTTCTTTTTCTTATGGCCCCGAGGAAATATAAGGCCCCGAAGAGGCCGAAAGTAAGCTTGAGAGGATTTAGGTATCAGAATAAAGTTCCCATTCCCATCTACCGTGAAAGGCGTCGTCGGGCCGAAGGTTATACTAGTGAGGGTGATAGTGATCAGACCAAAAAGTATAACCTGACCGGGGATCGTCTGAAAGAACTCCACGAACAATCTTCTGACAAGGAGAAATCCAAGTCTAGCAGCTGTTCCACTCAGGACGACGATCCTCGGCTCTTTATTGAGATCCAGGAGATGCTCCGCAAGGATAAAGAAAAACAGGAGATGCAGGTCCCGACTGCGCCCCCTGTACCCGATGAAGTAGGAAATGAGGTAGAGGCCGAAGTAGAGGCCGAAGTAGAAGCTATTCCTAGTGTGGAGTCTCGGGAGGGTCCCGTTCATAGCTCAAATTCGAACCCTGCCCCTGCTTCTGATTCCGCTACTCCTTCCGCCCAGAGCGCCTTGAGACCTGAGTCTACCGCCACTTCCCGGGATCCCCCCGCTTTATCTTCCCAAGCTTTCCTTCGGACGGATGTCCCGTCTACATCCCGGGTATCTAGATCAAAAGCTCCGCCCCGTCCACCTTTTCAACGTCCCAGCGGTTTCCGGGGGGCCATTCCTCGTAAGCCCGATTGTAAGAAGCTTGATTCCGCATCCTTGGAGTTGCTTCAATCAAAGCCCCTAAGTCCCTGGCATATTAACTTTGTCCAGAACTCTTCGGGACCTGAATTTTATCTCTGCTCCCTGTTTCCCGAAGATCTGGATAGATTTTTGTTTAGTTTTGGTATACCTGAGGGATATCAGGTTATTATCCCGACTGATAGCCAAAGGGTGAACAGTCCTCCCGAGGGATTCTATCCCTTGTACTATGATGCTTTCATCGGGGGGCTACGTCTCCCGTTGCATTACATTTTTGTTGATTTTTTGGATCACTACGGGCTCAGCCCATCTAACTTGAGCCCGAATAGCTGGCGAATCATGATCGGATTCGTCATCTTCTTCATAATGTGGGAGTGTTCCCGACTTTCTCCATGTTTCATCAATTCTACTCTCTGCATCCGCACTCCCAGCGTGGCTGGTTTTTCCTTTCAAAGAGGATTTCTTCATCTTTCCAGGGTAGCTTTATCCTGAAAGACTCCCTCTCGTCCACCACTAAGAAGTGGAGGGAATTCTTCCTTTTCTTTAAACCTCCTATTCCCGAGCCTTTCATAACTCAATTCCAAGAAGTGTCTAAGGAAGATATTGAGATGTTAAATAGTCCGATCAATCCGGATCCCGACGAAGAAAGATGGGTCGGGATCATTAACCAAGTGGACGATGACGGAGTTTGCAGTCCATAGTTATTCCATGGAATATGAACCTGTACTTCAGAGATGGGGATTTTCCCGGGTAAGCATTTATTTTTATCGCTTTTCCCGAGTTCATTCTGTGCTGACCTGATTATATATTCTTTGCTTTGCAGTGAGTCATAACATCTCTGATGATGATTTGATGGCGATGGCCCTCGGGAAGATGGACGAGGCCAAAAGAAGGAAACCGGTGTCCAACACCAAGCCTTCATCCTTGGGAGTTTTGAAAACAAAAACTCCCGCAAAATCCTCAACCCTCGCGCCAACAAGGGTTGCTGCCCCGAAAGGCCAGGCTTCTGCGATCGTCGGTACAGTTGGGGCTGAGAAGAGTCCTAGAAAGAAGATCCCTTCCTCGGGATCTGAGAAACGGAAGGCTGATGGGACTGTTCCTCCTCCCAAGAGAGTTCTTATCGACGAATCAGCACGGGGGGTGGCACCTTCTTCAACTGGCGATCCCCATTTCAACACTGTCTTCAGTGACTCGGGATATGCCGAGACGTGGCTCAACGAGGCCACGAATGACGCCCGATCGGGTGTATCTCGCAGAACCTCCCAAACCGGGAGTTTTTCCAAGAAGGATTCAGGTATTTCTCCTCTTTTATTCCCGACTCAATATTCCCGTTCATATCTAACCAGGGGATACTTATATTTCTTTTAGGTATGTTGCTGGAGCAGTACACATATTTTCCGAGTCCCTTCGGAGAGCCCGGGATCAGGCCAATCAACTGGCGCTGGACGAACAGCTCCACGGGGAGTCAAACGTTCGGGCCCGGGCTGCCATTACTAAGAAGGAAGAGGCAGAGAAAAAACTGAAAGAGGCCGAAGAGAAAGCGGCCAAGTTGAAAAAGGAGAGGGATGTTCTTTCCAAAAGTAAAAATAAATATAAAGGGAAAGTAAATGACCTCGAAGATAAGGTCGGGAAGGTTACTGAGGATCCGAGGGCGTCACGAGGCCCTCTTGGTGGCGAGAGAAGAATGAAAATGCCCAGGCGAAGGATAAGCTGAAGGAGCTTGAGACCTCGGGAGCTGAAACCTCAAGACGGGGTGTGCTTGAGGACTACTTCCAGACTCGAGAATTTAAGAATCTTTCTTTGGCCATCGCTACTCCCGCCTTCAAAAGAGGCATGCGCATTGCTTTTAAGAAGGTTCTCGAGCAGACGGATCTTCCTCGTCCGTTAGAGTTAGAGAAGCTCCTAGACCCTCAGATTTATGACGAGCGCCAGCGCCCCCGACCTGAAGGCCTCCCCGAACTTGAATTCTTCCCTTTCCCCGATGCACTGGATTACATTGAACCTCTTCCCCAACCTTCTCCCGAGGAAGAAGTAGGAGAGGAAGGAGTTGATGAAGATGAGGGAGAAAATGCTCGGGGAGAGGCTAGCAACTTGCTAGATGATAATTCGGAGAGAACTCTTGCGAAAGGAGAAGGTCAAGGTTCCCCAGCCGTCACTGCAAGCATGCAGGAGTCTCTTGAAGGTGGGGTTGAGGCAGCCGCCAGAGAGGATCTTCCCGAGGTTCCAGATGTACAAATAGACTAATGATTTTCAAGACTTGTTACCTTCTGATTGTCTCTTTCTCTCCCGATCCCAAATTTTGTAACCTTTTTTATGAATGAATCAAATATTTTGCCTTCGTTTTCCGTTGCATTCTTCTTTAAGGTCGAGAATAAATGAAGGGTCATACGGGAGGGACCCGAATGACTGGTATCTTTCAAGGAAAGATGTAAGTCCTTTAAAAAGGAGTAATTGATCAAACGGGAGTGACCCCGAGTGACTGGTATCTTTAAGAAAAGATGTAGGTTCATTTAAAAAGGAGTAATTAATCAAACGGGAGTTACCCCGAGTGACTGGTATCTTTACGAAAAGATGCAAGCCAAAGGAGTAATTAATCAAGCGGGAGACCGGAGGTATCTAGAAAAGATGCAAGTCCTTAAAAGGAGTAATTGATCAAGCGGGAGTGACCCCGAGTGACTGGTATCTTTACGAAAAGATGCAAGTCCTTTAAAGGAGTAATTAATCAAGCGGGAGTGACCCGAGTGCTGGTATCTTTAGAAAGATGCAGTCCTAAAGGACCGGGGGGGGGTATCTGAAAGAGCAAGTCCTTTAAAAAGGAGGATTATCAGCGGGAGTGACCCCGAGTGCTGGTATCTTTAAGAAAGATGCAAGTCCTTTAAAGGAGTAATTAATCAAGCGGGAGTGACCCGAGTGATTGGTATCTTTAAGAAAAGATGTAGGTTCCTTTAAAAAGGAGTAATTGATCAAGCGGGAGTGACCCCTAGTGATTGGTATCTTTAAGAAAAGATGTAGGTTCCTTTAAAAAGGAGTAATTGTAAATGGGATTGATCCGAATTTATTGTATCTTTTCTTAGAAAGATATGGTCTAGTAAAAGACGTAGGCACAAATGGAGCAGACCCGATGCCTATAATGGTTATTGGTAGAACTTTCTCAAATTGGTGGAATGCCATGATCGATCAATTGGTTTTCCACTCTCCACATTCTTCAGTCGGTATGATCCCGGCCTTGTTTCTTTTTCTACCAGGTAAGGTCCTTCCCACGTTGGAGTTAACTTTCCTTGATTTCTCGGATCTGAAGCCCCGATCGTCTCAAAACCAGATCCCCCGATCGATATCTTCGGTTCTTAACCCGAGAATTGTAGTCTTTGTCTTTGCTCTCCTTTGGTACAATAGATTCTTCTGTTGTGCTCTTGTTCGGGCTTCTTGCAAAAGATCTAAGTTCTCCCTTAGTCCCCGATCATTCTCGTCCTTCATAAACGCATCATAGCGTAACGATCCAGCCAATACTTCCACGGGAGCTAAGGCTTCAGTTCCATAGGCTAAACAAAAAGGGGTTTCGCCGGTCGGGGTTCACACCGTAGTTACGTATGACCAGAGGACGCTCGGGGAGTTCCTCGACCCACATTGCCCGATTATCCTCCAACCTTTTTTGATCCCATCAAGAAGCGTCCTGTTGGTGACTTCCACCTCCCCATTGCTCTGGGGGTAGGCAACCGAAGCGAATCGATGTTCTATATGATATCTCATACATAAGGATTTGAACCCTGCACCTTCAAATTGTTTACCATTGTCCGTCACCAAGATCCGGGGTATCCCGAATCTGTATATTATCTTCTCTTCAAAAAACTTTTCCATCTGTTTCTCCGTGATGGAAGATAACGGTTCGGCCTCGACCCATTTTGTGAAGTAATCTATTGCGACCACCATATACTCCCGATTTTTGGGAGCTTTTGGTAGTTTCCCGACAAGGTCCATTCCCCACATCGCAAATGGTGTCGGGTTTGAGACAGATATCATGGGGACTGCTGGTAACTCCGGGACATTAGCGTGTTTCGGCATCGTTCGCATTTGCGGACATACTCAATCGCGTCCTTTTGTACCGTAGGCGAGAATATTCCCGACCTTAATACCTTTTGTGCCAATGCCTTCCCGCCCATATGTGCACCACATATCCCCTCGTGGATCTCAGCCAGGGCGTAACTTGCCCGGGATGGCCCAACACATCTCAAGAGAGGATTTGTGAACGACCTCATGTACAGCTGGTCCCCGACCACGGTGAACCGAACGGCCTGATTCCGGATTTTTTCGCTTCCTTTGGATCGGTCGGGAGAAGGTCGTCCCGAATATACGCAATCAAAGGTGTGGTCCAGTCCGGTTCCTTATTGATCTCTAAGGTTTCTACCTCCTGGATGCTCGGGCTGCTTAGTTCTTCAATGTAAACCGCCGAGTCCAAGTTTTTGTAGCTTGCCATTGACAATCGGGAGAGTTCATCCGCGTTTTCATTTTCTTTTCGGGTATTTGTCGGTATGTTACCCGTTCGAAGAAAGTTTGAAGCTGTCCAACCTTGACTAAATACTTAGCCATTCTTTCATCCTTTGCTTCATACTCCCCCTTGATTTGGTTAACAATCGTTGAGAATCACTTCTTACTTCTAGCTCCCGAACCCCGAGGGCTCGGGCCACTCGTAAGCTTCGCTATGACAGACTTCATACTCGCTTCATTGTTTGAAGCTGGGAATTTAAACCTTATAGCATAACTAATAGTGAAGTTCTAGGGACTACAGAGGGTCAAGCCTGCTCCCGATCCGGAAACATTGCTCGAACCATCAACGTGTAGAATCCACAAGTCGGATATTCCAGCCGTTGGTATTTGGTCGTTCCTCTGTGGTAGGGTGCTTTCGACAACGAAGTCGGCTAGTACCTGAGCTTTTATGGCCGTCCTCGGTCTAAACTCGATCTGGTACTCGCTAAGCTCCACGGACCACCCGACCATCCTCCCTGCCACATCAGGTCTTTGTAGTATTTTCTTTAGTGGAAAATTGGTCGGGACTATTATCGGATGTGATTGGAAGTAGGGCCTTAGTTTCCGTGATGCCACGAGGAGCGCCAACGCTTTGTTTATCGATGTTCGGGTACCGTTTCTCAGCATCTATAAGCACATGGCTCACATAATAGATCGGGTTCTGAACGATATCTCCCCGAACCAAAACTGCACTGACCGCCATTGGCAAAATTGCCAGATAGACCGTAAGAACTTCCTCGGCCAGGGGTCGGGCCAAAACAGGTGTTGTCCCGAGATAAGTTATAAGGTGATCAAAGGCTTGTTGGCATTCCGGTGTCCAAGTGACTGTTCCCGAGCTTGACGTAGTTTTCAAGGCTTTGAAGAACGTGTTGCACTTTTCCCCAGCTCGGGATATGAACCGGTTTAAAGCGGCTACCCTCCCAGTTAAACACTGGATTTCTTTTATTGTAACGGGTGGTGTCATCTCGATTAGTGCCTGGATCTTTTCTGGATTAGCCTCGATTTCTTCGTCATATCCCGATCCTCTGGAGGTGCACGTATCTTTCCGGGCCATTTCAACGAGTTTTTATCCCGAATATTCATCAAAATTTCTGACGGCTTCGAGTTTAGAGGAGTATAGTTCACTTGTTCACGCTTCCAGTTACTCTTTGATCTCTGATGCTTGTCACTCGGGGAAGGTTTGTCCACGTCCTGATCTGATCTTCTGTCCCGATCAGCTTTGACTTGGGCGTTTATCACTTCATAGACACTGGCTTGCTTCTGACACCTGCGTAACAGCATCCCGTACATTCTTGGCTTGTCCGTTAACAGGACTTCCAGAAGTCTTTGGTGTGTGATGCCACTCCAAAGTGCACTGTACGCAACTTGATCATCAAGCTCCTCGATCTCGATGGCAACTTCGTCGAATCTCTTTAGATAATCCCGAATAGACTCATTCCGCCCTTGTCGTATGCCAAAAAGACTATCGGATGTCTTTTTGCTCCCGATCGCACTACGGAATCGGGCTATGAATTTCTGGGCCAACTCCCTGAAATTATTTATTGATGCCGGCCGTAGACTGTTGAACCATTTAATGGTCGGGCCCTTGAGTGATGCTGGAAATGTTCTGCAGAGCAATTCATCCTCCCGACCTAGTACGGTCATCACTGATTTGAAGTAACTGATATGCTCCTTTGGATTTGTTTTCCCTTCGAAAGGGGTGAAGGTTGGCATGATAAAATTTCTAGGGAGAGGCATATTCATGATTTCATCCGAGAACGGCTCCCGGTCTACCACATCAAGATCCTCGTCACGATCCCGATCTTCCAACTTTCGTTCGACCTCTGCTACTCGTCTGCGCAGCCTGTTCTGCCTTGTACCGTCCTCATCAGATTTGACGCGTTCCCCCTTCGAACGGGGAGTTGTAGCCTCCTTCCTTTGGGATGGTGCCCGAGATGTCGAAATTCTCGACTTTAAAGGTTTGGGTTGGCTTTCCCCTTCTTCTTCTTTATCCACGATGTCCTCGACCTCCTCCCGACGACTCCTAGGGGGCAAGGATCCTGTTTTAGGCGGCAACGAAATGCGCTCTAAAGCACTGATCCTTGTCCCATTGGGCGTGGTTTAGCGCTTGCTACGATCGGGTTGTGCTTCCCTTTGTTCCCGAGTACTTTTTACTCTTGGGATACGCCTTGGATGTCGGGCTCCTCGTACCGTTACGGAAGGCTCTCACTAGCCTACCCGACTGGGTATTACACCTTGGTCCTTGTTCGACCCCGATTTGATGCACCAAGCCGCGTAATACTCCCTGCATTTCGAGCATACCTTTTCGTATCTCGTCCATATCTGCCATAATGGCCTGGTCCCGATGACCTCGCGATGTTCCTTCTTCATTTGGATCTTCCGAGAACCAGGTTGTCCGGAAGTCCCTCTTGTTCTTCGTGGATTGAAGGATCAATCATTTCTTCGGGAATTACTCGGTCCTCCCCGGTGTTTTCTTGTCGGGAACGTCCGTTGGTTCGTCGCACCATGGCTTCCAAGCTTCGTCGTTCCCACAGACGGCACCAAACTGATGCGGATCACTTTGACTTCTGGATCCGGCTGAGTCACCTCTCGTATCCGGGATGGTGAGTCCTGCAAAAAGGGTTAGATGCGGGCCGGCTTGTATGCCGGGCAACCTCCTCCGATGATGAAGTCAGAATACGAAGAGCGAGAGATCTCGTGTTCAAGTTACACAAGAATAGACTCAGTGTGTATTGGTTACCTACCAGAGGGGTGGATCTGTGCATTTATAGTGTGGGTGTTACCTTTTATGTGTTTGGTAAGTTGACTCGACAGGAGCCATTATCTGTCCGGTGATCTCGCCTTTCGGTTATTAGTTCCAGCGAGGTAGCTGTTTAAGTTGACTTTCCCAGAAGAGAGTGATTGCCTTACTTGTGTGGCGTGATGTACGTACTAATTGACGGCGTCGGTCAAGTCCCGATTAGATGTCGAGCCCCACTCAGGTTTTGCCTGTTGAACCCGAACTGGTGAGATGATCAGTTCGGGTCAATTCTTAAAACCAGGATATTACCCGACCAATATGGTAATATACAGTATTCGGGTTATACTCGTTTGGTGCTCATCTTTCCGTATCAGTTCCAACCGACCAACTAGTACTTTGCAGTATAAGGGTGTTTTGCCGCCCAAGTTAGTCCAAAACATTGGTACAAGCCTACAGAGCATTTTAAAGGCTCTTACCTCGGTTAAGGCATCTCCCAGCTCTGTCACTCGTGGGCTAAAAATCCACTTGCCCAAACCATTAGGATTCTTGTTGGATCTTCTTCTAGTTCCTGACAAAGTGGTAGACCACCATCTTTGTCATCTAGATCTATGGGTTTTGGTTCCAAACCAATGTTTTCAAGTTGGATGGCCTACAATTTCGTCGCACTGGATCCTCCGGGTTCTTGGACTTGCAACTAGGGTTTTGGGTTAGGATCCTAGGGGTTATCACACTATAGGACTTTCGATTAGTAAGTAGGGGCCTATGGGGAGCAATTTCCCTTTTATTTACACGCATTTGAGCTGGTCAATGTGCTATCGATCAGCTCTATCACCATTAGTTGTTTTTTTTTTTTTTTTGGTAAATGCTCTATTACCATTAGTTAGTTGGCCTATTGTCAACTCTTGGTTTACGTCCCCTAAATCCTTAACCATAATCCAACTATTTTGGTTCTTTTTCCCGATGCTCTAGACTTCCATGGGCCATTCCCTGTGTAGAGTATGTGGTTCAATTTCAGTTATGCTTAGCCCATTTTACCTTTGACAAGTAAATATATATAGTTCTAAAAACTACCATCTACTCTTACCTAGTTGTGACCATCATTAATTGCATTTCCCGGAAGCTTGTTATCCACCTTCTCATACCATCCGAGTCAAGAGTTCTTCCTTATCTCTTCTTCATGCAAGGCGGCTTCTAGAGAACTCTCTTTTCTATTTCCATGAGTTGGCCTCCAGACCGGGTTGTCCATCTGAATGGCCCATAACATATTAATACATACCCTTCTAGCCTCCAGTCCTTTGATGCAACATTAACTTAGAATCTTAGGGGATATCACAAAAATTGGATTCCATTAAGGCCAAACCCAAAAAATCTTTTCTGTAGGCTCAACTTTGGCAATTTAGAAGGCTTTAGTCCAATTACCAACCTAAGGGGATGGCCATGCTCTTCCTATCCCCTACATATGTGGTTATTTGGAATAATTCCATTCCTATTTGGGTTCGCATATACTCTCTTGGGTTTTCCTAATTTCCCAACTACCCTATGAGATTCCATATCAAAACATATAATTGGGGCAGCAGGAACATGGCTCAACGGGGATCCGTTACCCATATGGAGAGGAAATTTTCCAACTTGCAAGGTTAGATTCATAACACAAGTTCTTCATATAAGAATAGAATCATTTTTTGAGAGAGAGAAGATCTAAATTCCTGCACGCTTGATGATAAAGAGAATATGGATTAACATGAACCGGTTTGGTTGGTCCCAACCTAAACCAGTTTGTTTGGCTCAATTTACCGACCATGTTAAAGTCAGTTTACAAATAGCAATACGGAAAATCCAGACTACTTATTCTATTGAACTTCTAAGTCAAGGAATATGTATTTGAGAAAAGCTCTACAACTAGAGTCCGTATTGAAGTCAGAACAAAGTATAAGTTCGAGACGAAGTCAAATACCAAAACCTTATAAAAGGACAGGTAATCGTAAGGAGAAGACACACAGGATAGAACTATCACTACTCTAAACTTTATTGTTCATTGCTTTCTTGTCTTCCTTAATCGGAGAGATTCCTAACTAGGACGTCGGAGGTGACACTTGACCTCCCCGGTCGAGCTCATTCTTGCAGGTTCATCCGGTTGAGAAGACGAACAAAATTGCGTAGCAACACTTGAAATTTTCCTAAAAAATATGATTTTGGTTTTAAATTGAGCGTGTGTCATGAATCCATGTGGGTTGAAAAAATCCTACCCATGTGAGTAGAGAGGGTCCAAAATCAATTTTGTGCATGACATACATGATATAGAAGGAAGCAATTCAAATATTGACTTGAATCTTACAAGAACTCCTTCAACAACTAATTGTGTCTCCTACAACTATGGAAGGCTAGCTAACATGATAAAATGAAACAAATAATTCAAATATTATTTGGATTCAAATTCACCTCCAACAGCTAAAAGTATCTACTACAACTGTTGAAGGCCAGCTTAAAAAATTAACTTGAACTGAGATTGAGTCCTTGCTTTACAAAGAAATGACTTGGATAGAAATTTATTGATATAATCACTCGTTTCTTTGGATTCTATTAATAGCTCTTTGATTAATTTCCTTTGCTTCTTTTGTCCCAAGAGGATCTTATCATATAATCATGTTTTATAGCCTTTCATACTAGTAGTTGATACTCTTTAGATGATGGTGGTGAATTTAAATTCAAATTAACATCTTAAGCTAGCCACTATATTTGTGATAGATACTCTTAGATGTTAGAGGTGAATATAATTAATATTTGAAGCTGTCCTCCATAGTGGTGATAGATACTCTTCGCTGTTCAAGGTGAATTTAATTTCAATTACTAATTGAATTTTCTTTCTTTTATCATGTTGGCTAGCCTCCCATAAGTGGTACTAGATGCATTTAGCTGTTGAATGAGATTTCATAAGATTCAAATCAAAATCTTAATTTGGTACCAAAGGAGCCTATATGCATGGAACCTGAATGTGGTACTTTAAAAATGAGTTGCCCATCCAACGGACGGATGTACCGGACGAATGAGAGGCTTGGACAGAGAGGATCCGAATTCCTGAAGGATTCCTTTGGGGGGTGAAGCTTCATCCACCTTCACAAAAGTTGGTATCCATTATAATCCGTGCAAGATTTGAGTCTCAAAGATGTAAAATATTAAAAACTTTTCTGGGATCAATTTTGTGAGTATTATTCTCCAAACTGAATTCAACAACCACATCAAAAGTGGAGGCTCCGCTGATCCCTTCCCAACAAATTATCGTTTGCCTCGTACAGCTTGGCACCAGGTCCGCCTTACATACGCAACCACAGCTCCATATATATATATCTCCTTGTATTGTTTCTCTGTTATATGAGGTTTTGAGGGATTAAAATTTTAGTGTTCCTATGTCTTTTGCACTAAAGGTGATGGGTATTCTATGTTGGGCTCTACTCAGTCTAATTTCTGTAATTCCTGGCGAGGCTGCTGGGCATGTACCCTTGTCTCATGCCAAGAAGGTGGGCGTAGAGGCAGGCAAGGATCTTGTAACTGAATTGCCAGGCCAACCTAAGGTGGAGTTCAACCATTATGCAGGTTATGTTACAGTAAATGAAACCAATCAGAGAGCTCTCTTCTACTGGTTCTATGAAGCCTCAAGTAACCCTGAAGTAAAACCATTGGTGCTGTGGCTTAATGGAGGTAACAAGACGTATCTCTCCTTAATTAGTAGTTTTCAAATTTCTTATGATTTTGAAAGCTAATGGAGGAAATATCGTGATAACCTCATTTTTCCATAGCCTTCTTTCGTCGCAGGTTGAAGTTTTCCTGATTCTCCTTTACATTGTCATATTGTTTTAGCTTTCTTTACAATATTCCAACATTCTAAACTCTATGTTCTCTGACAAGGTAAAAATCATGTCTCAGGTCCAGGGTGCTCTTCCGTAGGATACGGAGCTACAGAAGAGATTGGTCCTTTCCTTGTTGATAAAGATGGAAAAGGGCTGAAATTCAACCCATACTCATGGAATAAAGGTTTTGAAATCATTAACTTCTCTGTATACCTGTATACACTTAAAACGGCATTAACTGAATTGCTCCTTGTGTTCCTGTTGTTCCAGAAGCCAACATGTTATTCTTGGAATCTCCAGTTGGTGTTGGCTTTTCATACTCGAATACAAGCACTGATTATGGTATTCTTGGTGATACCTTTACAGGTGAGTTACTTTGATGCCTACCTAGTTCTATCTTGAGATCTTTACAGATAGAGAATAATTGATCTTCTAATTGGTCTTTACTTGTTTAGCAAAGGATACGTATACCTTCTTGCACAGATGGTTCAACAAATTCCCGATGTATAGAAACCATAGTTTTTACATTGCAGGGGAGAGCTATGCAGGTACATAAACATAGCCAGCTGCTTCGTAACCCTTCAGGCTATTATCATTTTTATGTTTCTATCATGACTTACATGTACCTGATGAACAGGAAGATACGTTCCAGAGCTGGCTGAACTTGTATATGATATGAACAAGGATCCTTCTCTACGTATAAACCTGAAGGGTTTCTTGGTAATGATCACTACTAGATAATATAAAAATCCCTCATAGTATGTGCTATAAAGTCTTACTAGTTGAGATTTTCTGTGAAAATTATAGTTGGGTAATCCTGAGACAACGAATGATGATGATTGGAGAGGTATGGTGGATTATGGATGGAGCCATGCTGTGATATCAGATGAAACTTACAAAGTTATCAAGGAAAACTGCAATTTTTCCTCAGATCATACATGGGATAACGATACTTGCAGCGACGCTGTGAGTGAGTTTCTTAATCAATATAAAGGGATTGATATGTATAGCCTTTATACCTCTCTCTGTAGCACCAACAACTCAGCTAGCTCAGATAATGGATCAATGCAAGTTTTGTTCAACCGCAAGTCTAAGATGGTCAGCTCATTTTCTTTTCCTTGCTAGTTCTTGTAAAAATTGTTTCTTCTCTAATCTGACAACAAAAATTTTCCCAGTTGCCAAGAATCATGGGTGGTTATGACCCCTGCCTTGACAATTATGCAAAGACTTTCTACAACAGACCCGAAGTCCAGAAGGCCCTCCATGTCAGTGATGGTTTTCAGCTCAAGAACTGGAGCATCTGCAAGTATGCCTCTCTTTCTCCATAATCTTAGCTTAAAATTATTGGCTTTTCATGCAAGAAGAGAGGAGAGTTTACGGTTGTTCGGTAGAACTGTTCAACCTAAATCCATGGATAGAGTAGAGGCTGCGGTACATTTCTTTTCTTTGGGAATTGGTAGCTTTATATTAGGGGGGGAGGACTATTACATATAACATACAAAGAATTGGCCATGAGTTCTTCACTAAGAGGTGCCACGTGTTACCAACTAAGCAAACCTTTTTGTACACCTTTATTTGTAGATATCTGAGAGAGTTTGGGATTGTTAGAATTCTTAGCATTTGAACTTCGAATTGTATTTGAGTGTGTGCACTAGCTTTCTCACAGATGGATTAGGGTTAGAAATTCCTGTTTGATGCAACTCTGGCTGAGGTTGTCTAGTACATATAAAACTCCTCATGCAATATGGATTAGTTGGCATGGGTCTAAGTACGACTCTTGTTGGTTCACTAGCAGTATCTAGCTCTTGAATAGGAGTCTGGATCATATCTCCACTAGGGGAACACTTCTCTTTCAGGATTAAAGTTCACATGGGCCCACACAATATGTGTGACAAAAAAGCGTCAAGTGAGCTGAGCTAGACTGCTTGATTGGATGTGTTAAAACAAATTCTTTAACATATCATTAACTATACTAGTCGAATATTCTAGTACTCATACATTAAATATGCCTTTCTAACACTTTGTGGTTTTACTTTGGATGTAGTATGACAATATTTTCCGAATGGTCGGAGTCAATACCTTCCACCATACCTATATACAAGAAACTAATCGCAGCAGGTCTCAGGATATGGGTCTACAGGTAGGGAACTATGAAGAAGGAGATCTACAAACCAGCAGAACCCTTGATATTATAGGTGTAGTAGCTTATCTTTTGGACCTTATGGCTCATGAGTTCATATTTCTTTCTTTTTGTTTAGTGGAGACACGGATGGAAGAGTTCTGTTTTGTCCACAAGATATAGTTTGAGTGCTTTAAAGCGCCTATCACTACAACGTGGAGATACTTGGTATCAACAGAAGCAGGTAATCTAGACATTGTCATCTTACCAACGGAATGAGTCTCCTTTCTCCTGTAGATAATTTGAAAAGAAGACTAGTAGTTATGTGGGCTGTTATGAATCCAGGTGATCGGGTGGTTCCAAGAGTACAAGGGACTCACATTTGCAACATTTAGAGGAGCTGGACATGCGGTGCCCAATTTCAAACCCAGTGAGTCTCTGGCTCTCTTTGCATCCTTTCTTGCTGGAGAATCTCTACCATCGAAACCATAAATATTGTCAAAGGATTTTAACTATTTTAATTTTCGAAACATGGAGAATGATTTGGTTATAGATCTGCCGGCTGTCACCCATCAGACGGTTAAGGATACCAGCTGTCTTTAATGTTTTCTGTTTTTTTGGGTAGAAAGTTGTGTTTAGCATTAGTTCTTGTGTTTCTCTTCCTCTTTTTCCTTGTTTTTTCTTTTTGGGGGGGGGGGGGGGGGGGGTTGGGGTTGGGGTTTCTAAATGATTCTTTTATTTTTCAATGTATAAATACTCTTGTAATTCACATTACATTCAAATTGGATTTAGAATCACTACATGGTATCAATTGTTGTTTCGGGCTTGTGCGGGGGTTCAAATTGGTTCTTGTGTTTCTTAATGTATAAATACTCTTGTACTTCACATTACATTCAAATTGGATATTAGAATCACTACATGGTATCAATTGTTGTTCGGGCCTGTGTGAGCTTGTGCCCTTTTTTCTCTTTCTAGGTTAGTGGCTTCTATGCCTCTTTGGCTTCCTTCGTTCCGCCCTTTGTACGGGCTCCTCCACCTCCGTCTTCTTGGGTGTCTCTGAACTTTGGAAGTGGACTACCAATTAGTTGAATGCAATGAATTTCCTTGTGTGGAAAGCATAGTTTCTCCCGTTGAGGAAAGTGCAGTTTCTCCTGTTTCTTAAAGGTTATGATTTGATCGGGTATGCTAAATATTCTTTCCCACAACCATCCTCGATTCTATTCTTTAAGTTGATGCATCCTCCTCCTCTCCAATTTCGTTTGCACAATGGGATCACCAAGATTAGTCTATATTAGGATAATTGATTTCTTCTTTGTCTAATTCAACATTGCCACATGTTGTTCAGGCCAAAACCTCCTCTCATGCTTGGAATATCCTCAATCAGCTTTATGCTGTTTGCTCCAAGGCTAGAATTCTTGATTTGATTGTTTCGTGTTCGTAAAGCTTCGCTCTCTATTGGCATCCCCAAGTCATAGATAAATTGAAAAGTTTTCTCTATACATGGCAAGCCCGAGTTGAGTTCAATCCCCCTTGGTGATGTATTCTGGATCTTGCTAGCATGGTGCCTTTGATGTAGTAGTCACATCCACCCAGCCGGTACCCTACATGGCACACTCGAGTGTGTGATCCAAAGCCCGAAGATCATTATCGAGGAAATTAACCTCCCACATTCACAATAATATAATCAAGAACAAGACTAAATCAAGGTTAACAATATTAATAAATAGATCAAAGCAAAATAACGAAATAACATCAGAGTGTTGAAATGATAACAATATATATATATATATAATCAAAATGTAGAGTGAGGCGGAATCTCATTCCATAGATGCAGCGGAATGTAGCGCGAAAGTCAAAAGAAGATTACAACCGGTTTCAAAAGAAAAGAAAGAAAGAAGTAATGAAACTAAGCTAGAGTCTATTTTACTTTATAAAGAACGTCTTCATAAACATGAACTTTAGAAATTAAGCTCAGACGTCCCACTCCATGGTAGAGCTAATCATGGTACGTAGCGTGATCACACGAAGGATCATCACCGAGATCTTCATAACTGCCAACACCTTGCGTGTAGTATGCTTCTTCAGCTTGCGCTTCCTCGTATTGACCATCATAGTCATCTATACCTGTAGGATAATTTAACAAAAGATATTTGCACGAAAGGAGTGAGTTCAAGAGAACGCAGCAAGGCAAGTTATTCCATAATAACATAAATAACATGATAACAGAAACATAGCATGAGATAGACAATGCATGTATGAGTCTAACTCTATGTATGCTGGTCTCTATAGGAAGACATGCTTTAAGTCATAGCACCATACTTCTTTAGGAAGGTCATTCACTCTCCCTCAACCATCCAAGCATCTTGGGCTCTTCCGGTGGTAGTTGGGTCTTGCATCCCTCTTGGACATTTCATGGTTGGGGTTTAGGTCACCTCTATCTCACATCACCATTTGGCCTAAGTATTGGCGCATGTCAGGGTAAAGCCTAGCCAAATGCCAATCATCTTCTTGGTTATATCAACTCAGATCCAGATACGTCCATTCCTCGCCCCGGGCGATTCTTTCCAGTATCCTTCACACTAGAGTTAGTATAGTCCCAGACTACGGACTCATCAACCCTATTGGTCATCCACAAATAATAGACGGGAAGCTTTCATGTCCCCTCACGGATTGGCTACTGGTCTTGAGCGCCCATGAGCCCAAGTCTACTAAATGCGACCCTACCAATGACTGGCCCCCACAATGTGATTCATGTCCTCTCACGGGTTGGTTACCGGTATTGAACGCTCATGAATCCCCATTGTTACCATGGGTCATTCAGTCTCAATACCCTTCCAAATTGGGTCTGATATAACAGGGATATCCTAGTCAAACACCGTTAGACAGCCCTAGGTATGACAACCAATAATCAAGGAAAGCATCAAAGGCCACCATCGGAAATATCCCATACTATTCCCACTGATGTGAAATCCGGCCCAAACCTAGCCAGGGCACCCTATTTTTTTTGAGTGAAGAAAGACTTGTTTGATGTTAGACCTTGAAGTTGGACCTTGATTTTAGTGTTATTATCTTTGAAAGCCTTAGAAAATCATGTCCGACCTTTCCCTTAGTGTAGATCCATGTCCCGAAGTGATGGAAATTGTCCTTGTGGACCCTCTTTATGGAAGACATGGTGTTTGACCCGAAACCCATGGATTTTGATAATGATGCGCCTTACTTGAGTACATTGTCAGTGTTTACTGAAATTCTGCGCATCGAAGAGGGTTGAATTATTTTAAATACCTAATGAACTACCGTGCTCAATCTGAAGGTATTTCTGGAAACTAGACTTCTTGATTGACTTGTAGGAGAAAACCCCACTAAATTTGACCCCGTATAGCCCTCCGAATCCTTGTCCAAAGTTGTTGAGCTATTGCTGATTTTCTGCTGAACTATGCTTGGTCAATCCCATCGACCAAGGCTGCCCAGATTCGAGTTAATGATTCCTTTGGAATATTCCACACCCTATTTATACTAGCCTCGTCTTTTGAACCCTATTCTAATCATTGTAACACCTGGGAACGTGGAGAAGGTTCCCCAAAACTCCTCCTTGAAATTGGTGAAGGATATTCTACTTAAAATCATTGCAAATCACTCCCTCTTGCCTCCATTATCAACTCATAAGGTATGTGTAAAATCCGACCTTATCCTAACCCTGAACCGGCCTGGATTTTGTATTGTTGTCGGTCCGAAGACCCGAAGTGGAGGTAGAAGAGACTTGTGGGCTCTCTTAGTTGAAGATTCGATGCTTGATCCAGAGCCTATGGACATTGACAGTGATGCCCTTACTTGAGCACATTGTCGGTGTTTAGTGAAAATATGTGCATCGAAGAAGATTGAATTAGTTGAAGCACCTATTGAACCCCGTGCTCAATCCGAAGGTATTTCTTGAAACTAGACTTGTTGATTGACTTGTAGGAGAAAACTCAACTCAATTCAGATCAGTCTGGCCTTCCAAATCCCTATTCTAAGGTTGCTGTCAGCCTTAGTTGACTAATCAGTCGACCAGCAGTAATGAAATTCAAAAATTACAAAACTTCCATACCATTTTGACCCTACCTTTTTGGAACTCGTGAATGAAGATTTACCCCAATCATTGGCACTCCAGAGAACGAAGAGTGACACTCTCTTGGCCCTCTCTTGGTGTTTGTGAAGATCCTTGACTCCAATCATTGGTTTTCCACCTCAATCGTCAACTCAAGATATGATTTCTCTTATTTTTCTTCTAATCTACTCAATCTTCTATTAATTTATAATCCTTGGGCCATGGTTGAAGTGATGCAACCTTGCAAACACTTGGCCTTGAGCTTCCCCATTCATTTCCATCAATCTCAATTCATTCTTGCTATGATTATGTTCACCTACATTACAATCCCATGATTCCTTTCATTTCAACCTATTCTTTAGTTCAAATTGAAGTGTAGATGTATGCTAGATTGAATTACTATTGATTCATGATCCTAATTTAATTCTTGTCATCCCCTTAATTGATTCCCCATCAATTCTTACTATTGCAATCAATTCCAATTCAATGTGTGATGATTAGCATATAGAACATAGGGTTTCGATTTGGGTATTCACAATTGGACCGTTGGATCGTGATATTTTTTGGTGTGTAGTGTCCCCATATTGCCATAATCATGCCCTCCAAATTTCATGTTGATCGGAGCACCGAAAGATTAGTTTTGGGCCAAATCACCAATTATGCCCGTTCTTGTTTAAGCTTTGGTCGATCGACAATCGACCAACCGATCGACCAAGATATGACAACAACTCTGTTTTTGGCCGAAATGCTTCGTTTGACCTCCGATTCGATTGCTTTCTTCTCTAATGTTGATTATATGTTGTTTAGGGTACAAACACTGACTTTTAGGCTATTCTTGGTGACTCTTGATTTTATTCTCGACTCAATTAAGGTAAGGACGGTCGTTACCCCTAGTACGTTGATTATGCAAATATACTTCTACTTTGTAAACTTAGTAGATATACTTCATATGTGTACTCCTTAACCATGTATGATTGTTGTATGCATTTTATCAGTAATAGTATGTTACATGTTATTCGGAATATCATGCTTAATTATTCTTTATGATTATGTATATGACTAATCATGTTATGATATGCCTTTGTTTATATGATGAATTATTGATCATGTATGATATAATGAGATTTAGTTTGTGAATGACAACGTATGACTTGGGATTGGGAAGTGTCCTACCGACACTTATGTCGTTGGACATCGGAGGGAATAGTATGGGATGTTCGTCGAAGGTGTCCATTGACACTCTCTCGAGTTATTGGATGGCATACATAGGATTGTCTAGATGTATGGCTAGGACTATCCTTGTTGTATCAGACCCGAATCGGAAGGGTATTGAGACCGAACGACCCGTGGTAGAGTATGGTTGATGGGCGCTCAAGACCGGTAACCACCCCGTGAGAGGACATAAATCATATTGCGGATACCCGAAAGGGGCCATTTATTGGTAGGGTTGCAAATGGTTAGACTTGGGCTCACGGGCGCTCAAGACCGGTAACCAATCCGTGAGAGGACGTGAGAGCTTCCCGTTTACCATTTGTGGATGACCAATAGGGTTGATGAGTTTGTAGTTCGAGTTGGTTGTAGCCATAGGATACGCTGACTCTAGTGTGAAGGATACGGAACCGAGTTGGTCGGTGCCATAGGGAAAGTATCCGGATCTGACATGATACGACTGAGTAGATGACTTGACTTGCATTGGGCTAGGCTTCGCCGCGACATGCGCCAATACTTATACCAATGGTGATGTGAGAGAGTGGTGACTTAATCCCCAACCATGGTTTCTGATGAGGACTTTACCCAATTACCCCGGCAGACCCAAGATATCATGTATGATTGAGGGGGAGTGACAGACGACCTAAAGAAGTATGGTGCTATGGCTTAAAGCATGTCTATCTTAGAGACTAGCATACTCAGAGTAGAATCATATTTCATTATTGTCTCATATCATCTGACATCATATTGTGACTTGTATCGTATGTTTTGTGTATTGTGGAACGATTCGCCTTGCTGAGTTCTTTGAACTCATTTCCTTTCTGCAATTGTTTTTGTTAGACATATCTACAGGTACTGAAGACATTCATGTAAATGCATCAATTATATGTAATTCATATTACTAGAGTGACCTAGGACATGTTAGTGAGGTGTACAATGCATAGGGTTGACCAAAAAGTCCAAAACCCAAGCCATGTCCGAGCCCAAAATTAATTCAGCAAAACAGGGCTCAAACGGATGACCGTCTGGGTAGACGGATGCCCGTTTGGTTTAGCATTTCTGTGTTTTCAATCATAGAAGGTCAGACGGAATTTTTGTCTGGCAGACGGACGTCCGTCTGGCCCTGACTTAGCCAATAACGGCTAGTTTGCAACGGCTCTTTTCTGAGACGGATGATCGTCTGGTGTAAAAACAGCCTATAACGGCTAGTTTAACGGCTCTTTTCAGACGGACGTCCGTCTGGGCTGAAAAACAGGACAAAAATGTGTCCGTTTTCTATCCGTTGGGGATTGGGTTTTGGCACTCAAAGGTGCTCTATATAAACCCAATTCACCTCATTTGAGAGGAAGAAGACTCACACTTGATCACCCACTCCCCAAGTGATCCTTGTGCTTTGCCTTTCACCTTCTCCCCAACCTTGAAGAACATACCAAGGTGTTAAAGTAAGCTTGTGGAAGTCAAGCTTGAGGTGATTGAAGGCTTTGGTGGTGCATGCATTTCATATCTTGAGCATACAACTCTTATTGCATCACACACACACAAGAGGTAAAGTGTCACTACAACATAGAACCGAATCCATATGGGCATATAATTAAATCATATCTTGATAACAGACTATATATGAACATATAAAAGGTTAAATCATGAAAACCGATTCATATGAGCATGTACAAGAGGGCAGCGAAAGAATGTATCACAATCAGATTATCAAAATTGAAAATAATCTACAACCGTATGAGATCAAACAATCAAATTATTATGTAAATAATATACATAACCTAATTTGATAACAACTAACACCTCTAACAAGGCTAACACTGGCTAACACTGGCTAACAGACTAACACTTTTAGAAATTATATAAAAAATCATAATATATAACCAGCAGTAGTATCATCCGAATCTTACAGATCATATATATAAATAACCAAAATTAATTCTGTAAACAATCGTAGTAGCGGTAGCATATATGAACCAGATGTAGCACAGAACTATAATCAGCTGAAGCAAGAGCCAAAGCATACACAGATTATATAATCAGCAAAAAAAATTATTCAATAATTTAACCTAAACTACCTATGAGATCATATAAACCAATTAAACATAAAACTCATAGAGAAATTCTAATTAGGTCTCCACCGAATCACAAGAAAAAGAAAACCACCGAAACACAGACTGTCTCAGGCTAACAGGCTAACATGGCTCTGATGCCAATTTGATATTCCCAGTTATAATTCATGATCGCATTTGATTGAATATCCTATACGATTTATCAGATTGAAACAAGAAAAGAAAACACAATCTATAAACCCTAACCTAGACAAACCATTCGGTCGTGTGTGATTTACCACGAAATTGGAAGCAAGAAGACAAGAGACACAGGCATTTGATTACAGAGTTCGGCATTAGATGCCTACGTCTCCGGGACTCAAGAATGGAGTCCGATCTACTATGGAAGGATAAGAACTTACAAGATCAGAGATTGATATGTACAAGATAACCAAAATAGGGCAACCATATGGCACCAAATCACCGTCGAGTCATCCACTCTTCACGCCGATCACAATCCAGGTCTCAACACTTGAAACCTACTCCAAGAACGAAGATCGAAGGAGAAGAAAGGAGAATCGCCATTATCGCATCTCAGAGCTCTCTCTCTGATTTCCCCAAATTCGCAGAACCCTTGTTTTGCATACGAATGATTTAAACCGGACCAAGCTAGGTATATACAATGAAGTGAACCACACCGGTTCAATGGAAAACCAAAACCCTAGGAAATACCCAGATTACCCTTACACCCACAATTCAACAAATAAAGAGACCTTCAATTTGGTTCTCAAGTTTTTTCCATCCTTGTCTTGGGTTTATGCTCTAAGCTTGAGAGCACACAAACTAAGAACACTTACAGTTGACCCATGGACTCATTTGTAAAATAGGTGAATACATAAAACAAGGTAAGTTCACTTAAGAACAGGGTTGGTGAAAAGCAAGAAAAATAAAGGTCTCATCAATTCTTGGCTTTGACAGAGTTATTGTCTTTGATCCAGGCTCGGTTATCCAGCTTAACAAAACGCTTGAGCTCTTCATATGGAAGAATTTCCACATTCTTCCTCCTTAGTTCACTCAATGCTGGCTTTTTATCTAACAGGTGCCACAACCAATCAGTGTATTCAGCATCTGCCATGATCTTAGGGTCTACTCCATCCTTGAGTATATTGGCACCAACAACGGTGGTGGATTTTACCTCTTTGCTGAGTATAGAAGCCTTTGGAGCATCACCAGCCGCGCACCTCCTTTTGCTCCCTTCTTTGCTTTTCCACCAGCAGCAGCAAATGTTCTACGACTCACTGTTCTGATGCCTCCTTGGAGATCATGTATTTCATTGATCTGGAAAAATTGATTGCCATGTCTGACCCTTGCAGTAAAGAACTGTTTTCCATTTTTAAGTCAACAAACCATAGATCCAACGGAGCTATAAAATAGACAAGCCATCTGGGAGGCTGAATGGTGGCCTCAAGAGGTCGGTTTTTGTCTTGACCGAATTATAATAAAGGGCAATGGAACCTCTTCAGAAGACAATAGCATTCAGCAATGCCCTTTTTATCACCATTTAACAAAGTGAAAAAAAAATAAGGAACTCTTTAAGAAATCATGAAGAATACCTAGCAGCAATACTTCAAAACCAAAACAGCAAGCAACATAAAAATGCCAAATATATTTTAAACATAGAGTTCCAACTATTATAACTTCCTACTAGTTCTGATGAAATTGTGATGATGGCAGAAACTGGTCTCAAACAGTCAAATAGAAGACCTCTATATTATACAGTATCATCCAATTTAACCATAGCCTCTGACAAAGGAATCAACTTCCTGAAAACTACTTCAGCTTCACTGGATTCTTATAGTTTTCACCAAACTTGGTAGAAGAATACTTTCATGCTTGGTTAACTTATAATAAATAATAGAGTTTTTTACATGCCACCCACTAATGGGGGTGAAACTTTGGGCTCCCCACTATACTGCCTTAAATTACATAGTATCCACTTGCTAAATACAAGTTACCCACTATTAGGCTTTTAATCTAAATTCTGTTAAGTGAGGTGTGAAATGACCATAATGCCCTCTAGGTTTAAAATAATATAACTACCTCCATTTAATACCCTCCCATACCCAATCCATAGGTTCTATACCTCACTAGAAACTGCCCACCACTGCCGCCAGAAACCAACCCACCCCCTCCCCCCCTGGCGACTACTGCCCCCACCTTCCCAATGAACTTAGACTTGACCTTCAGCTTTCGGAGTGACTCCGGTTCGGGTCCCCCAAAAATAGTTAGGATAGGAGATCGGATAGCTCCAACCTCTTCCTTTCCCTTCTTTGAATTGGGAAACCTCGACTTGTCACTCTCGACTTCCCGAACGGTCCCTCTTCTCGACTGCTACTTTTGGCTCCGCTGGTCGTCCTTTAATGAAACTGGAGAGATGTCCTTGAGAGATCAAGCTCTCAATGTCGGCCTTCTGGTGCCTGCAATCATTGGTGTAATGCCTGTAATCTTTGTAAAAACAACAATACCTTTCCATGTTACGCTCTCTAGGTTTGGATATGACCTTCGGTGGCCATTTCAAAATATCTTGTCTCTTGATGATATTCAGAATCTCTGACCGAGTATTCAATGGTGTGTACTCGCTTTGATCGGGAGAACGCTGCCTCCACGCTGAACGGGGCTTTCTGGCTCGATCATGATTGGGTTGCTTAGGCTTCTGTATTTTTTCAGGAGCCTTCTATTCTTTGGGGGAGCCCTTCATGTCCCCTTCACTTGCATCCAGAATCTCCATCACTTCTGCTTGCTTTTGACACCTTTGCACCAGTTCAGCATAAGTGGTTGGCATGTCTTGAAATAAAAACTCCAAGAGTCTCTGGTTTGTGAGTCCAGTGAATAAAGCAGTTTCAGCCACCTGTTCATCCAGATTCTCAATTTCCATAGTAACTTTGTTGAATCTTTTCAGGTACTCCCGAATTGATTCGTTCTTCCCTTGCTTTATGGTAAATAAAGTCTCCTCCATCTTTTTGATCTGGATTCCACTCTGGAAACGACCAATAAACTTTTGTGCCAATTCCTCGAAATTGACAATTCTTCCCGAAGGAAGATTTGAAAACCACTTCTGCGCTACACCGGTCAAAGATTAACCGAACACGCTGCAAAGGATTTCATCAGAATTACCAGCCACAGCCATAGTCTGCTGATAATAATTGATATGGGTGATGGGATCTCCCGAACCGTCGAACGAAGAGAAATTTGGGAGCCGAAAATTGTGAGGAAACACAAATCCAGCTATTGCCTCGACGAAAGGGGTCTTTCTGATGACCGAGTAGATATCATCGGCCATCTTCCCTCGGGAAAGCAATCCCATCCTTTGATTAATATCTGCAGGCTCCGGACCAATGTGGACCGAACATCCCCCACCAGTTCGATAGCTCTCATGACCCGAACGTTTTGAGGTTGGCGAGTGAGTTTGTACCCCTCTGCCCAATCTCGTTACTGGACGGGTTCGGCTTGATTGCGATCGTTCATGCCGACCATTCCTTCTGGGTTATTCCTCAGTTCTTTGTTCTTTGTCTCACTCTCGGGAATTCCCTCGCAAGTTCGGACCATAATTCTGACCGCCTACCAGTTGCCTATCTCCCTATGGGGAATGCCTTCGCAGCAGCGGTATGAGCGTCTCTACTTCTCCTGCACACCTTCTGGCTTCTTGATGATCAGGAATCCTGAGGAGCCACCACCTGTCTAACCAGCGTACGAAGCATCTGGTTCATATCAAAAAGCTGGAGTTGCATTTGATCCAACTGCTATTGGAGAGGATTCGGACGATTTAGTTGATCATTACCTCCTTGTCCTCCATCTTCTCGTACTTCACGACCACGACTTCCTTCGGGGATATCTTCTAGATCGTTCCCACCAGGAAGTTGAACGTCAGCTTCTCGTTGAGCCTCCGCAGCTGCTGCTGACCTGGTAACCATGACTTTCTAAAGTGTTTCCCACAAACGGTGCAAAATGATGTGTCCAAAATCTGCTTAGCCCTTAGATCACTTGAAGATGACCTACAAAATAATTTTCAGATATGGCCCGACCGTGGGGGTCGGGAATCCACCTCCGATGGCTAAGTCGGTTAATGAACCGATCACAAATGCTACGACTAGTTGCGAGCTAAAGTATAAATACGATATTGGGAATACGATTCAAATACCTTCTTTGTACGTAGGTTCTGATTTATATAGGGTTTACCTTTTAATCCTATTCGTTGAACTCGTATGTGCCTTCTTATGGTGTCCGTCAGATCTTGACAGTTATACCTGTTAATGGGGTAGTGGACAACTTCCCTTGATTGCACGATCTAGATGCTACAGGCGTGGCTGTTATTCGAGTTGGCATGATCGTCCACTTTAGTGAGTGTGATAACCGTCTCTTTGACGGGTTATCCATCCCGAAAATCTCGAACTCGTGCTTGCCTGTTGATCGTGTAAGGTTTCTTCGTTAGCACGCCATCTTAGAACTTAGTTCGCCCAGAACTAACTTGGTCGGTTTGCCCCCGATTGGGGTTGAGGGTTGAACCTAGGAAAGACCCGGTTCAACGATATTTTTCCCATATTAGGTCCATAATCACATCTCTGGCCCAACATGCTCTATGTCAGCCCATTTTCGAACTTGAGAATTTGAACGGACATCTTGATGTGTAAAATTGCATGTTTCGTACCCAAAACTCCAAATATTTGCTTAAATCTTGGAAGGTCCTAAAATCTTCAAAAACAACATAAAACCAAAGGTAGCTCTACTCTAAATGCGTAAAATGCATGATTTATGCCCTAAGATTTCACGCATAAATGTGCTCATCAGAATTCCCCCACACTTAGACTAAGCTTGTCCTCAAGCAAGAATAAAAAAATGACAAATGCAGGAAAGACAATTATTGCAACAAAATAAATCTTATGGAAATAGGGTCACCAAGCATGCTCCATTCCATGATATCTACCATCACCTAATTGGTGATGGGAAAAATAGGATTGGGGTGCAATCCTCGCTTCCAACAAAGAAACACAATTTTTGTTTCGACTAAACTTTGGTAGGTGGTTAGCGAATGCGCCCAACAAGTCAATTCAAACATTTTCGATTGAAATACAGATGAGATCAGAAATGCCATCATTGGGGCAAACGATGCAATAGCTTCGGTTAGAGCAAAGCCCACATCAAGTAATTAAATAAAGAACAACAGTATGTAACCATCCTACAACTTTACATGATTTACGTGTTTAAACAATACATTATAGTACATAAAATAATAAGAATATGTGAATACTTAAAGAGATGACACATCAAGCAACCAAGCACAAGTGCACTGTTTCCTTACCAGATCGATGTCGAAAACCTTCTATATAAGTTGGTTTCATGCAAACTAGTACTCTAGCAAGTCACATTAGGTCCTATTAATATGTTCATACACTTACATTTAAGATTTAGAATCAATTTAGCCAAATCAAACTTCAAAATAAAGTCATGAAGAGGGCCAATTGGTTGAGCCAATCGGTTGAGCCAATCCATTGGGGCAACCAATCACCGAGTCTCTCTTGCAAATTTATATCTGAAAATCACATTGTCAATCCCCCATATTTAATGAGTTTTGGGGTGATCCCAGGTATAAGTCACATATCTAAAACACCAACTAAACACTCCAAACAAGAAAACTTAAGAAACCCTAGTTCTAGATCAGATTTTAAAGCAAGGAATCCTTCTTTGGAAGAATACATTGTTAGAACAGATACAAAACCTATTTCTCTTGTGTGACATGATTGGGATTGATGAAAACAATGGTGTTCCCAACCAAATTAGAATTCCAGCAAAAGTTTCCCTCAAAATAACTCCCTAGAATAATGAATTAATAAAAAAAGAAAAGAAGAAAAGAAGGGAATTAGTTTTCTTACCTTCGAGATTCAAAACCTAATGAAGTCACATGGTTTTCTCCACAAAAAGTGTTGTCTCTTGCTTCCACGTGCTCTCTAACTTCTTTCAAGTCTCTCAACCATTTGAGAATATAATAATGACGAAAATCAAGGTTTAAAACCATAAATAGGGGTTTTGGAAGTGAAAATCCCGATATGGTTCCAACCGACCAACTAGTACTTTGCAGTATAAGGGTGTTTTGCCGCCCAAGTTAGTCCAAAACATTGGTACAAGCCTACGGAGCATTTTAAAGGCTCTTACCGGGTTAAGGCATCTCCCAACTCTGTCACTCGTGGGCTAAAAATCCACTTGCCCAAACCATTAGGATTCTTATTGGATCTTCTTCTAGTTCCTAACAAAGTGGTAGACCACCATCTTTGTCATCTAGATCTATGGGTTTTGGTTCCAAACCAATGTTTTCAAGTTGGATGGCCTACAATTTTGTCGCACTAGATCCTCCGGGTTCTTGGACTTGCAACTAGGGTTTTGGGTTAGGATCCTAGGGGTTATCACACTTTAGGACTTTCGATTAGTAAGTAGGGGCATATGGGGAGCAATTTCCCTTTTATTTACACGCATTTGAGCTGGTCAATGTGCTATCGATCAGCTCTATCACCATTAGTTGTTTTTTTTTTTTTTTTGGTAAATGCTCTATTACCATTAGTTAGTTGGCCTATTGTCAACTCTTGGTTTCGTCCCTAAATCCTTAACCATAATCCAACTATTTTGGTTCTTTTTTCCCGATGCTCTAGACTTCCATGGGCCATTCCCTGTGTAGAGTATGTGGTTCAATTTCAGTTATGCCTAGCCCATTTTACCTTTGACAAGTAAATATATATAGTTCTAAAAACTACCATCTACTCTTACCTAGTTGTGACCATCATTAATTGCATTTCCCGGAAGCTTGTTATCCACCTTCTCATACCATCCGAGTCAAGAGTTCTTCCTTATCTCTTCTTCATGCAAGGCAGCTTCTAGAGAACTCTCTTTTTCTATTTCCATGAGTTGGGCCTCCATGACCGGGTTGTCCATCTGAATGGCCCATAACATATTAATACATACCCTTCTAGCCTCCAGTCCTTTGATGCAACATTAACTTAGAATCTTAGGGGATATCACAAAAATTAAATTCCATTAAGGCCAAACCCAAAAAATCTTTTCTGTAGGCTCAACTTTGGCAATTTAGAAGGCTTTAGTCCAATTACCAACCTAAGGGGATGGCCATGCTCTTCCTATCCCCTACATATGTGGTTATTTGGAATAATTCCATTCCTATTTGGGTTCGCATATACTCTCTTGGGTTTTCCTAATTTCCCAACTACCCTATGAGATTCCATATCAAAACATATAATTGGGGCAGCAGGAACATGGCTCAACAGGATCCGTTACCCATATGGAGAGGAAATTTTCCAACTTGCAAGGTTAGATTCATAACACAAGTTCTTCATATAAGAATAGAATCATTTTTTGAGAGAGAGAAGATCTAAATTCCTGCACGCTTGATGATAAAGAGAATATGGATTAACATGAACCGGTTTGGTTGGTCCCAACCTAAACCAGTTTGTTTGGCTCAATTTACCGACCATGTTAAAGTCAGTTTACAAATAGCAATACGGAAAATCCAGACTACTTATTCTATTGAACTTCTAAGTCAAGGAATATGTATTTGAGAAAAGCTCTACAACTAGAGTCCGTATTGAAGTCAGAACAAAGTATAAGTTCGAGACGAAGTCAAATACCAAAACCTTATAAAAGGACAGGTAATCGTAAGGAGAAGACACACGGGATAGAACTATCACTACTCTAAACTTTATTGTTCATTGCTTTCTTGTCTTCCTTAATCGGAGAGATTCCTAACTAGGACGTCGGAGGTGACACTTGACCTCCCGGTCGAGCTCATTCTTGCGGGTTCATCCGGTTGAGAAGACGAACAAAATTGCGTAGCAACACTTGAAATTTTCCTAAAAAATATGATTTTGGTTTTAAATTGAGCGTGTGTCATGAATCCATGTGGGTTGAAAAAATCCTACCCATGTGAGTAGAGAGGGTCCAAAATCAATTTTGTGCATGACATACATGATATAGAAGGAAGCAATTCAAATATTGACTTGAATCTTACAAGAACTCCTTCAACAACTAATTGTGTCTCCTACAACTATGGAAGGCTAGCTAACATGATAAAATGAAACAAATAATTCAAATATTATTTGGATTCAAATTCACCTCCAACAGCTAAAAGTATCTACTACAACTGTTGAAGGCCAGCTTAAAAAATTAACTTGAACTGAGATTGAGTCCTTGCTTTACAAAGAAATGACTTGGATAGAAATTTATTGATATAATCACTCGTTTCTTTGGATTCTATTAATAGCTCTTTGATTAATTTCCTTTGCTTCTTTTGTCCCAAGAGGATCTTATCATATAATCATGTTTTATAGCCTTTCATACTAGTAGTTGATACTCTTTAGATGATGGTGGTGAATTTAAATTCAAATTAACATCTTAAGCTAGCCACTATATTTGTGATAGATACTCTTAGATGTTAGAGGTGAATATAATTAATATTTGAAGCTGTCCTCCATAGTGGTGATAGATACTCTTCGCTGTTCAAGGTGAATTTAATTTCAATTACTAATTGAATTTTCTTTCTTTTATCATGTTGGCTAGCCTCCCATAAGTGGTACTAGATGCATTTAGCTGTTGAATGAGATTTCATAAGATTCAAATCAAAATCTTAATTTGGTACCGAAGGAGCCTATATGCATGGAACCTGAATGTGGTACTTTAAAAATGAGTTGCCCATCCAACGGACGGATGTACCGGACGAATGAGAGGCTTGGACAGAGAGGATCCGAATTCCTGAAGGATTCCTTTGGGGGTGAAGCTTCATCCACCTTCACAAAAGTTGGTATCCATTATAATCCGTGCAAGATTTGAGTCTCAAAGATGTAAAATATTAAAAACTTTTCTGGGATCAATTTTGTGAGTATTATTCTCCAAACTGAATTCAACAACCACATCAAAAGTGGAGGCTCCGCTGATCCCTTCCCAACAAATTATCGTTTGCCTCGTACAGCTTGGCACCAGGTCCGCCTTACATACGCAACCACAGCTCCATATATATATATCTCCTTGTATTGTTTCTCTGTTATATGAGGTTTTGAGGGATTAAAATTTTAGTGTTCCTATGTCTTTTGCACTAAAGGTGATGGGTATTCTATGTTGGGCTCTACTCAGTCTAATTTCTGTAATTCCTGGCGAGGCTGCTGGGCATGTACCCTTGTCTCATGCCAAGAAGGTGGGCGTAGAGGCAGGCAAGGATCTTGTAACTGAATTGCCAGGCCAACCTAAGGTGGAGTTCAACCATTATGCAGGTTATGTTACAGTAAATGAAACCAATCAGAGAGCTCTCTTCTACTGGTTCTATGAAGCCTCAAGTAACCCTGAAGTAAAACCATTGGTGCTGTGGCTTAATGGAGGTAACAAGACGTATCTCTCCTTAATTAGTAGTTTTCAAATTTCTTATGATTTTGAAAGCTAATGGAGGAAATATCGTGATAACCTCATTTTTCCATAGCCTTCTTTCGTCGCAGGTTGAAGTTTTCCTGATTCTCCTTTACATTGTCATATTGTTTTAGCTTTCTTTACAATATTCCAACATTCTAAACTCTATGTTCTCTGACAAGGTAAAAATCATGTCTCAGGTCCAGGGTGCTCTTCCGTAGGATACGGAGCTACAGAAGAGATTGGTCCTTTCCTTGTTGATAAAGATGGAAAAGGGCTGAAATTCAACCCATACTCATGGAATAAAGGTTTTGAAATCATTAACTTCTCTGTATACCTGTATACACTTAAAACGGCATTAACTGAATTGCTCCTTGTGTTCCTGTTGTTCCAGAAGCCAACATGTTATTCTTGGAATCTCCAGTTGGTGTTGGCTTTTCATACTCGAATACAAGCACTGATTATGGTATTCTTGGTGATACCTTTACAGGTGAGTTACTTTGATGCCTACCTAGTTCTATCTTGAGATCTTTACAGATAGAGAATAATTGATCTTCTAATTGGTCTTTACTTGTTTAGCAAAGGATACGTATACCTTCTTGCACAGATGGTTCAACAAATTCCCGATGTATAGAAACCATAGTTTTTACATTGCAGGGGAGAGCTATGCAGGTACATAAACATAGCCAGCTGCTTCGTAACCCTTCAGGCTATTATCATTTTTATGTTTCTATCATGACTTACATGTACCTGATGAACAGGAAGATACGTTCCAGAGCTGGCTGAACTTGTATATGATATGAACAAGGATCCTTCTCTACGTATAAACCTGAAGGGTTTCTTGGTAATGATCACTACTAGATAATATAAAAATCCCTCATAGTATGTGCTATAAAGTCTTACTAGTTGAGATTTTCTGTGAAAATTATAGTTGGGTAATCCTGAGACAACGAATGATGATGATTGGAGAGGTATGGTGGATTATGGATGGAGCCATGCTGTGATATCAGATGAAACTTACAAAGTTATCAAGGAAAACTGCAATTTTTCCTCAGATCATACATGGGATAACGATACTTGCAGCGACGCTGTGAGTGAGTTTCTTAATCAATATAAAGGGATTGATATGTATAGCCTTTATACCTCTCTCTGTAGCACCAACAACTCAGCTAGCTCAGATAATGGATCAATGCAAGTTTTGTTCAACCGCAAGTCTAAGATGGTCAGCTCATTTTCTTTTCCTTGCTAGTTCTTGTAAAAATTGTTTCTTCTCTAATCTGACAACAAAAATTTTCCCAGTTGCCAAGAATCATGGGTGGTTATGACCCCTGCCTTGACAATTATGCAAAGACTTTCTACAACAGACCCGAAGTCCAGAAGGCCCTCCATGTCAGTGATGGTTTTCAGCTCAAGAACTGGAGCATCTGCAAGTATGCCTCTCTTTCTCCATAATCTTAGCTTAAAATTATTGGCTTTTCATGCAAGAAGAGAGGAGAGTTTACGGTTGTTCGGTAGAACTGTTCAACCTAAATCCATGGATAGAGTAGAGGCTGCGGTACATTTCTTTTCTTTGGGAATTGGTAGCTTTATATTAGGGGGGAGGACTATTACATATAACATACAAAGAATTGGCCATGAGTTCTTCACTAAGAGGTGCCACGTGTTACCAACTAAGCAAACCTTTTTGTACACCTTTATTTGTAGATATCTCGAGAGAGTTTGGGATTGTTAGAATTCTTAGCATTTGAACTTCGAATTGTATTTGAGTGTGTGCACTAGCTTTCTCACAGATGGATTAGGGTTAGAAATTCCTGTTTGATGCAACTCTGGCTGAGGTTGTCTAGTACATATAAAACTCCTCATGCAATATGGATTAGTTGGCATGGGTCTAAGTACGACTCTTGTTGGTTCACTAGCAGTATCTAGCTCTTGAATAGGAGTCTGGATCATATCTCCACTAGGGGAACACTTCTCTTTCAGGATTAAAGTTCACATGGGCCCACACAATATGTGTGACAAAAAAGCGTCAAGTGAGCTGAGCTAGACTGCTTGATTGGATGTGTTAAAACAAATTCTTTAACATATCATTAACTATACTAGTCGAATATTCTAGTACTCATACATTAAATATGCCTTTCTAACACTTTGTGGTTTTACTTTGGATGTAGTATGACAATATTTTCCGAATGGTCGGAGTCAATACCTTCCACCATACCTATATACAAGAAACTAATCGCAGCAGGTCTCAGGATATGGGTCTACAGGTAGGGAACTATGAAGAAGGAGATCTACAAACCAGCAGAACCCTTGATATTATAGGTGTAGTAGCTTATCTTTTGGACCTTATGGCTCATGAGTTCATATTTCTTTCTTTTTGTTTAGTGGAGACACGGATGGAAGAGTTCCTGTTTGTCCACAAGATATAGCTTGAGTGCTTTAAAACCGCCTATCACTACAACGTGGAGATACTGGTATCAACGTAGAGCGGTAGTAATCTAGACATTGTCATCTTACCAACGGAATGAGTCTCCTTTCTCCTCGTAGATAATTTGAAAAGAAGACTAGTAGTTATGTGGGCTGTTATGAATCCAGGTGATCGGGTGGTTCCAAGAGTACAAGGGACTCACATTTGCAACATTTAGAGGAATTTGGACATGCGGTGCCCAATTTCAAACCCAACGAGTCTCGGCTCTCTTTGCATCCTTTCTTGCTGGAGAATCTCTACCATCGAAACCATAAATATTGTCAAAGGATTTTAACTATTTTATATTTCGGAACATGGAGATGATTTGGTTATGGGTTTGTTGGTTGTCACTCATCATACGGTTAAGGATACTAATTGTCTTTAATGTTTTTTGTTTTTTTGGTAGAAAGTTGTGTTTAGCATTAGTTCTTGTGTTTCTCTTCCTCTTTTTCCTTGTTTTTTCTTTTGGGGGGGGGGAAGGGGTTGGGGTTTCTAAATGATTCTTTTATTTTTCAATGTATAAATACTCTTGTAATTCACATTACATTCAAATTGGATTTAGAATCACTACATGGTATCAATTGTTGTTTCGGGCTTGTGCGGGGGTTCAAATTGGTTCCTGTGTTTCTCAATGTATAAGTACTCTTGTACTTCACATTACATTCAAATTGGATTTTAGAATCACTACATGGTATCAATTGTTGTTTGGGCTTGTGAGGGCTTGTGCCCTTTTTTCTCTTTCTGGGTTAATGGCTTTTGTGCCTCTTTGGCTTCCTTCGTTCCGCCCTTTGTACAGGCTCCTCCACCTCCGTCTTCTTGGGTGTCTCTTGAACTTTGGAAGTGGACTACCAATTAGTTGAATGCTATGAATTTCCTTGTGTGGAAAGCATAGTTTCTCCTGTTGAGGAAAGTGCAGTTTCTCCCCGTTTCTTAAAGGTTATGATTTGATCGGGTATGCTAAATATTCTTTCCCACAACCATCCTCCGATTCTATTCTTTAAGTTGATGCATCCCTCCTCTTCTTCAATTTTGTTTGCACAATGGGATCACCAAGATTAGTCTATATTAGGATAATTGATTTCTTCTTTGTCTAATTCAACTTTGCTACATGTTGTTCAGGCCAAAACCTCCTCTCATGCTTGGAATATCCTCAATCAGCTTTATGCTTTTCGCTCCGAGGCTAGAATTCTTGATTTGATTGTTTCATGTTCGTAAAGCTTCGCTCTCTATTGGCATCCCCAAGTCTTAGATAAAATGAAAAGTTTTCTCTATACATGGCAAGCCCGAGTTGAGTTCAATCCCCCTTGGTGATGTATTCTGGATCTTGCTAGCATGGTGCCTTTGATGTAGTAGTCACATCCACCCAGCCGGTACCCTACCTAGCACACCCGAGTGTGTGATCCAAGCCCAAGATCAGGATCGAGGAAATTAACCTCCCACATTCACAATAATATAATCAAGAACAAGACTAAATCAAGGTTAACAATATTAATTAATAGATCAAAGGAAAATAATGAAATAAATCAGAGTGTAGAAATAATACCAATATATATATATATATATATATATAATCAAAATGTAGAGTGAGGCGGAATCTCACTACACAAATACAACGGAATGTAGCGCGAAAGTCAAAAGAAGATTACAACCTGGTTCCAAATGAAAAGAAAGAAAGAAATAATGAAACTAAGTTAGAGTTTATTTTACTTTATAAAGAACGTCTTCATAAACATAAACTTTAGAAATTAAGCTCGGATGCTCCCACTCCATGGTAGAGCTAATCATGGTACGTAGCGTGATCACACGAGGGATCATCACCGAGATCTTCATAACTGCCAACACCTTGGTGTAGTATGCTTCTTCAGGTTGCGCTCCTCGTATTGGCCATCATAGTCATCTATACCCTAGGATAATCTAACAAAAGATATTTGCACCAAAGGAGTGAGTTCAAGAGAACTCAGCAAGGCAAGTTATTCCATAATAACATAAATAACATGATAAGAGAAACATAGCAAATGAGATAGACAATGCATGTATGAGTCTAACTCTATGTATGCTGGTCTCTATAGGAAGACATGCTTTAAGTCATAGCACCATACTTCTTTAGGAAGGTCATTCACTCTCCCTCAACCATCCAAGCATCTTGGGCTCTTCTGGTGGTAGTTGGGTCTTGCATCCCTCTTGGACCATTTCATGGCTAGGGTTTATGTCACCTCTCTCTCACATCACCATTTGGCCTAAGTATTGGCATGTCAGGGTAAAGCCTAGCCGAATGCCAATCATCTACTTGGTTATATCAACTTAGATCCACATACGTCCATTCCTCGCCCCCGGCGATCCTTTCCCAGTATCCTTCACACTAGAGTCCGTATAGTCCCCGACTACGGACTCATCAACCCTATTGGTCATCCACAAATAATAGACGGAAGCTTTCATGTCCCCTCACGGATTGGCTACTGGTCTTGAGCGCCCATGAGCCCAAGTCTACTAAATGCGACTCTACCAATGACTGGCCCCCACAATGTGATTCATGTCCTCTCACGGGTTGGTTACCGGTGTTGAACGCCCATGAATCCCCATTGTTACCATGGGTCATTCGGCCTCAATACCCTTCCAAATTGGGTCTCATATAACAGGGATATCCTAGTCAAACACCGTTAGACAGCCCTAGGTATGACAACCAATAATCCAGGAAAGCATCAAAGGCCACCATCGGAAATATCCCATACTATTCCCACTGATGTGAAATCCGACCCAAACTTAGCCAGGGCACCCTATTTTTTTTGAGTGAAGAAAGACTTGTTTGATGTTAGACCTTGAAGTTGGACCTTGATTTCAGTGTTATTATCTTTGAAAGCCTTAGAAAATCCTGTCCGACCTTTCCCTTAGGTGTAGATCCATGTCCCGAAGTGATGGAAATTGTCCTTGTGGGCCCTCTTTATGGAAGACATGGTGTTTGACCCGAAACCCATGGATTTTAACGATGATGCGCCTTACTTGAGTACATTGTCAGTGTTTAGTGAAATTCTGCACATCGAAGAGGGTTGAATTATTTTAAATACCTAATGAACTACCTTGCTCAATATGAAGGTATTTCTGGAAACTAGACTTCTTGATTGACTTGTAGGAGAAAACCCCACTCAATTTGACCCCGTATAGCCCTCCGAATCCCTGTCCAAAGTTGTTGAACTATTGCTGATTTTTTTGCTGAACTATGCTTGGTCAATCCCATCGACCAAGGCTGCCTAGATTCGAGTTAATGATTTCTTTGGAACATTCCACACCCTATTTATACTAGCCTCGTCTTTTGGACCCTATTCTAATCATTGTAACACCTGAGAACGTGGAGAAGGTTCCCAAAAACTCCTCCTTGAAATTGGTGAAGGATATTCTACTTAAAATCATTGCAAATCACTCTCTCTTGCCTCCATTATCAACTCATAAGGTATGTGTAAAATCCGGCTTTATCCTAACCCTGACCCGGCCCGGATTTTGTATTGTTGTAGGTCCGAAGACCTGTAGTGGAGGTAGAAAAGACTTGTGGGCTCTCTTAGTTGAAGATTCGATGCTTGATCCAGAGCCTATGGACATTGATGGTGATGCCCTTACTTGAGCACATTGTCGGCGTTTAGTGAAAATCTGGCATCGAAGAAGATTGAATTAGTTGAAGCACCTATTGAACCCCGTGCTCAATCCGAAGGTATTTCTTGAAACTAGACTTGTTGATTGACTTGTAGGAGAAAACTCAACTCAATTCGGATCATCCGCCTTCCAAATCCCTATTCTAAGGTTGCGTTGTCACATTTTGGTCGATCGCTTGGTCGACCGACTCAGTTGACCAGCAGTAATGAAATTCAAAAATTACAAAACTTACTTACCATTTTGACCCTACCTTTTTGGAACTCGTGAATGAAGATTTACCCCAATCATTGGCACTCCGCGGAGAACGAAGAGTGACACTCTCTTGGCCCTCTCTTGGTGTTTGTGGAAGATCCTTGACTCCAATCATTGGTTTTCCACCTCAATCGTCAACTCAAGGTATGATTTCTTTATTTTTCTTCTAATCTACTCAATCTTCTATTAATTTATAATCCTTGGGCCATGGTTGAAGTGCTGCAACCTTGCAAACACTTGGCCATGAGCTTCCTCATTCATTTCCATCAATCTCAATTCATTCTTGCTATGATTATGTTCACCTACATTACAATCCCATGATTCCTTTCATTTCAACCTATTCTTTAGTTCAAATTGAAGTGTAGATGTATGCTAGATTGAATTACTATTGATTCATGATCCTAATTTAATTCTTGTCATCCCCTTAATTGATTCCCCATCAATTCTTACTATTGCAATCAATTCCAATTCAATGTGTGATGATTAGCATATAGAACATAGGGTTTTGATTTGGGTATTCACAATTGGACCGTTGGATCATGATATTTTTTGGTGTGTAGTGTCCCCATATTGCCATAATCATGCCCTCCAAATTTCATGTTGATCGGAGCACTGAAAGATCAGTTTCGGGCCAAATCACCAATTATGCCCGTTACTGTTTAAGCTTTGGTCGACTGACAGTCGACCAGCCAGTCGACCAAGATATGACAACAACTCTGTTTTTGGCCGAAATGCTTCGTTTGACCTCCGATTCGATTGCTTTCTTCTCTAATGTTGATTATATGTTGTCTAGGGTACAAACACTGACTTTTAGGCTATTCTTGGTGACTCTTGATTTTATTCTCGACTCGATTAAGGTAAGGACGGTCGTTACCCCTAGTACGTTGATTATGCAAATATACTTCTACTTTGTAAACCTAGTAGATATACTTCATATGTGTACTCCTTAACCATGTATGATTGTTGTATGCATTTTATCAGTAATAGTATGTTACATGTTATTCGAATATCATGCTTAATTATTCTTTATGATTATGTATATGACTAATCATGTTATGATATGCCTTTGTTTATATGATGAATTATTGATCATGTATGATATAATGAGATTTAGTTTGTGAATGACAACGTATGACTTGGGATTGGGAAGTGTCCTACCGACACTTATGTCGTTGGACATCGGAGGGAATAGTATGGGATGTTCGTCAAAGGTGTCCATTGACACTCTCTCGAGTTATTGGATGGCATACATAGGATTGTCTAGATGTATGGCTAGGACTATCCTTGTTGTATCGGACCCGAATCGTGGAAGGGTATTGAGACCGAACGACCCGTGGTAGAGTATGGTTGATGGGCGCTCAAGACCGGTAACCACCCCGTGAGAGGACATAAATCATATTGCGGATACCCGAAAGGGGCCATTTATTGGTAGGGTTGCAAATGGTTAGACTTGGGCTCACAGGCGCTCAAGACCGGTAACCAATCCGTGAGAGGACGTGAGAGCTTCCCGTTTACCATTTGTGGATGACCAATAGGGTTGATGAGTTTGTAGTCCGAGTTGGTTGTAGCCATTGGATACGCCGACTCTAGTGTGAAGGATACGGAACAAGAGTTGGTCGGTGCCATAGGGAAAGTATCCGGATCTCGACATGATACGACTGAGTAGATGACTTGACTTGCATTGGGCTAGGCTTCGCCGCGACATGCGCCAATACTTATACCAATGGTGATGTGAGAGAGTGGTGACTTAATCCCCAACCATGGTTTCTGATGAGGACTTTACCCAATTACCCCCGGGCGGACCCAAGATATCATGTATGATTGAGGGGGAGTGACAGATCGACCTAAAGAAGTATGGTGATATGGCTTAAAGCATGTCTACCTTAGAGACTAGCATGACTCAACGTAGAATCATATTTGCTACGTCTCATATCATCCCACATCATATTGTGACTTGTATCGTATGATTTGTGTACTGTGGAACGATTCGCCTCTTTGCGAGTTCTTTGAACTCATTTCCTTGGGCAATTGTTTTTGTTAGACATATCCGGCAGTGGCCCGAAGACATTGATGGCTCCTACTATGAGACGGCGCAGGATCCCTCATACTACGGTGAAGGTCTTGGCTATTACGAAGATTATGGTGAAGGTGCCGAGGGTGATTACCCTCCATACTAGGGTTAGTCCGACCTTGGATTTGGGAGAGGCCATTCTTAGTCTCCTTTGTGTACACTTACGAGGATACTCTATACTTGACGGAGGACACTCTAGCCTAGGCCTTTATGACTTTTTGGGAACCCAGATATGTTGTAATAACTCTTTAGATTACTCTTTGATATTGGGATTTGTAATTGAATTGATCAACCATTTTTCCGTTGCTTTTGAGAAAGGAGTGACTTCGATCACCCTCTTTCTCTTTTGAGATTGTTGGGAAATGCCACATCAGCAATTGCCACATCAGCCTCTATTGGTTTTGATGATAATAGGCCTGAATTACTAATGGCTATATTGAGTTATGATGTTTTAGTTCAAGGTGAGAACAAGTGGACTAACTCAAGTCAAAGCCATATGCAAGTCAAAGCCAAGACCATGCCAAGATAGACATGAAGAT